>NC_137896.1:37488272-38122337 GCF_963455335.1 Martes martes
TAACTTGTAGATTTTGTATATGAGCTAATGAGTAAATGAGAACATCAGTTGAAATGGTGAATTCTGAGGAAGGAGCAGGCTTGGGGGTTAGGGGATGGGGAGAAAAAAACTAAGGGCTCTGTGTTAGACATATTATGAAATGCTCTATTAGGTGTTGCAGTGGACATACCAAGTCAGTAGTTTGCAGTTTAGGTGCAGTTCAGGCTGGTGATTTGGGAGGCACGATACTTAAAGCCATTAGATGAGATAAAATGATCTATGGAGACAAGAGGGCTGAGGACCAAGCCCTGGGACCACCAATGTTCAGTGGGAAAGAAGAGAAGCCATAAAAGGATACTGAGGAGAAGCCAGGGAGGTATGAGGAAAACCAGAAACATTAGGTGTTTCAGAATCCAAGTAAAGAGTGTCTTTAATTTTAAATCTTCAACAACTCCAGCTTCTTATCTTTAAACAATCCTTTAAGCAATGGATGCCCTATTTCAGCCCAATGACCTACAACTCCCAGACCTACTAAAGATATCTACTATGATTAAGTCTTTGGACCATGGCCCAACATCCTCCCAGTCACCTACGTGGTTGATTTTTCCTCCTCCTGCCCAGGGAAAGGTCAGCCAAAAGCAATCCCCTGCATAAGAAATTCATTCTCTGGCCTTTATGATATAAAGTGAGGCTTCCTCCATTTATCTCAGCATTGACTGCCCTGAGCTAAGTGTGCATTGAATAGATATGTTCTCCCAATGAAAGATGGTTCCAAAGAGCCTTCTTCTGGGTATATACCAAAAAGCATTTCCTCTTTCCTTGCAGACTCCACACTGGTCTTGGTACCAAGAGGGTGTTGCCTTATTTGGCTAAACACACACACACACACACACAAAATCCAACTCAGCTCAGGGATTCAAAACACTGAGCAACTCAGGAATTGGTTTGGGGAGCAGAAGTACCAAAGTCACCACCACCTAGCTGTTCCTAAGCCTTAAGCATTGTAGCTAATCAGTTAGTAACATTGAAAGACTCCTTTTATGGAGGCTTCCCCACCATCAATGAACTCATTTTATATAAATATTTAGCCAGGCAATAAACTGGACAGCCTATATTACTCAACATCAGCCTCAAAAGACCCTCCCGATTTATATACACAGCATCTTGGTGGAGCAATACATTTTACACGCATGACATGGTCAGCGATAAATATACCAGGGTAGGTCAAACCCTATTTGGTTCTCTGCTTTTAACTGTCTTGGGCTTTGTGTGTTTCTTTAATCAGTTGGATGATTTAGATAAACAACGTGTATTAGTCTTTGTAAGTATAACATGCCTTGAACTTTCTCCAGATATTCATTCCCATTCATCATTGTAATAGTTGCTCCCCCTTGGCCATCATTAAGATTAGAAACATCCTTGAACCATTTAATGATATTCCACAAGACTGGACAGACTTTTCATGCCTTGATGAATTGCGATCACTCAGCTTAGACCAATGAAATTGGATATCCTTTAATGTGCCTGATGACTTTAAGGAGTTTAGGGAAAGCAGTGCTCAGGAATCAAAATGGCTTCACAGCATAACCATTCATTTGGGGGAAGATGCATGATTTAAGTAAAAATGGATTAATGAGTTAATATCTAATCTGATAGCTAACTGCAATAGATATTATTTCTTTGTTCATACTGCTGAATATGGTTTTATCTACAAGTGTCCATTTATTATAGAACTCACTAGAATTCTTAAAGGAGATATGAAATAATTTTTTTTAAAGCATAAGATAGAATGTCAAACAAGGTTCTTCCAAGCAAAGTGACTTTTATATGTTCACACTGCTGATGAGGAAAACAATATAAAAATATGGCTGGGCTAGAATGTGTTTAACTACCTTGGAGCAGAGAAGACTAGTCGCCTCTATTTTATGGGGCCCTACATCTCCAGATGGTCACCATGGGAATGATGTGACCCCCCCAATGCCTATGTGATACAAACAAGCAGTCTTGGCCATTTGTCCCATAAATATCTTTAATATCCTCACAGATCTTTCTATCCCACCAACTCTGAAACCACTGACATCACTATGGTTTAGAGCTGGCTAATGAAACTGACACATTTAAGTCATCTTTAAGTTCCTCTGCAAACCAGGATCTGAGACAGCAGGGTTAAGAATGGGATGTGAGTGTGTAGTGGGGAGAGCGCTGTGCTTGGAGTCAAAAGACCAAGCCCTGGCTCTCTAATTGGTAATTTGATAAAAATGACTTATAGGAGCATCAGTTTCTTCTTTTATTCATCAGTTATTTGTTAAACTTCTATAATGCACCAGGTACTGTTCTCAGGATACAGGAGAGAAGGTAACAGAACATGGGTCTCACATTCAATTGCTGGCCCTGATGGATATAACTTCCTCTCTTCCAGAATTGTATGGGTCAAATGGGTCAAATAAGATATCATAAGTAAAAGCACTTAATAAGGTGCTTTCCTCCCAGCAGCAAATCCTGAGATAAGAATCTGAGTGCAAGGGCTTTATTTGGAAGGTACAGGAAACACTGATAGTGCTGCTAGGAGATGAGGGAGGGGAAGGCAGCTAATAAAGGATGCATTAGCAAGGCAGTCACCACTATTGGGAGCTGGAAATACCAAAGGGAAATTCTGGAAAGTGGTGCAAACACAAGCCTCAGTGATATCCCACGCCAAAGGTGAAGGAGTTGGGTTCTTCGTACACCAGCTCCTAAGAATAATGAATTGAAGGCTGCTCATTTGTGTTATTGTGATGTGTTAATATCCTCACACTTCTGGCATGTCATGGACAGAGTAGTCTTCTGTGATTTTGGAGGAAACTCCCAGGTACAGAGATGCACAGTACAGTAACTGTAGTATATGGCAACTGGAAATCAGCTCGATCACACTGGACATAGTAGTGTCTAGGAATATGGAGGGGGACTATTAGTGAATGATATAGATGAGTAAAGAATGAACCTATTACCATCGTTATCATCATCACTCTACCAGTCAGATAGCTTCTGTCTGTC
This sequence comes from Martes martes, assembly GCF_963455335.1. NCBI lineage: Eukaryota > Metazoa > Chordata > Mammalia > Carnivora > Mustelidae > Martes > Martes martes. The sequence continues at coordinate 37,491,285 of NC_137896.1, forward strand.
CCCAACCATGTGCCTCAATATTTAACAACCACGTTCAGGCTAGCCTGTAGTACATTAGTAACTCTTATTAACCAGCTTGATGTGGAAGCAGGGTAGATTCAAGTTTCTCAAAGTGGAGATTACCAGTCCATATAGATGGAGCTTCCAGAACGCATGAATTCAATGGATTTTGCAGTTCAAGAATTTTTCATTCTGATGACAAACTAAAATGAGTGAATACAAACATATTCAGGGTCAACTTGCAACTGATTCATGCTGGGCAATTTCATTTGTATTTCTATTTGTATTTGTGATTGTAGTAATGTTGATGCCAAATGAAGATTACAGGTATCTGGAAAAGAGTAAGTGAGAGAAATTGAGTCATGATCAATTTCTGAATTGAAATTGCTGAAAGTAAAATAAACTTTGTGGTCTTATCTTTCTGTTCAGGGTTGAGCAGAGGTGGTGCACGGGTCAATCTATGTACACACCAACCTTTGTCAGCAGTAAATGTAGTGGTAAACCCTCAACTGGGAATTTTTCATGAAACGGATACATTGCAAATTCCCAGGGTATCTATTAGGCGGATTGGCTAGAAAAATAATGGATAGATAGCTAAAAACAAGTTTATTGTCAAAAAGGAAGTATAATGCATATTAGCAACTCAAATGAGGGCTGCCAAGTTCAAAATCAAAAGAATCAAGTCAACTAGTGAAATACTCAGCTTCCAAACAAAGGCTTCTATAATAAAAATCAGGATTTCTGCTTCTGGAAGGATGGAGGAGAGGCACTTTCCCTTATTCCTTCCATTAAGCACAGCTAAAAACATGGGGCATTTTACATGGGAAAAGTTGGAAGGTGGAGAAAATAAGGCAAGCCAGCTTGGGACCGTGAGTCCTGAGGAACATGGTGATGAATTCCCTGAGGTTTTGTTTTGCCTCATCTATCCCAGACTGGTTACTGGAGAAGCCAGCAACCCAGAAATACCAATGGACACAGACAAAAGAGCCCCAGGAAAAGTCTGCTCTCTCAGGCCAATGGACCAAGAAAGGGGCAGTCTAGCAGAACAGAAAACTTTTAGACAAGAATGGCTCTACTTCCAGCCAAGCACCATGAGAAACAAAAAGGCTGCAACTGCACCCCCACTCCTTCCAGTGAAGGTCATGGGGAGAACCTAGACTTTTATCCTCGTTAGGCCATTACACACACCCCAGGAACCCTCTGCCAAGTGGAATCATAGAAGTCCAAAGGGGAAAGGAGACTTTCATCTCCTCCAGGGAGTAAAGAGTCCCTTCCCCTCCCAGTGGGCAGGATGCCAGCAAAAGCCCTAGTGGGAGCCTGAACTCCCACCTCCACCAAGGGGTAATGGGGAACCACTCCCCTATAGGGGTCAAAGGAGCTGAATAGAGAAACCAGACTTCTCTACTTCCAACTGGCAAGTAACAAGGGAACACCCCACTTCTCCCACCAAAATGGCGACCTGTTAAAGAGGAGTCCTGTTAAAACACACGATTTAAGTAAGATCCAGAGACTCATAAAATGATAACCGAAATATCCAGGTTTCAGTGGAATGCCACTCATACCAAGAACCAAGAAGATCCCAACTAGAATGACAAAAGACAATCAACAGATGTCAACACCAAGATGTTAGAATTAGCTGAAAAAGAATTTAAAGCAGCCATTATAAAAATGCTTTGACAAACAATTATGAACATGCTTGAAACCAATGAATAAAAAATAGAAAGTCTCAGCAAAGAAATTTATGGTACAAAGAAAAATCCCATAGAAATTTTAGGACTGAGAAAAACAGTAACCAAAATAGAATCAGATAATGATTTAAGGTAAAACAGTAACAAAAACAGTGTAATATAACCATCATATCATTGTTAACATAAACTTTGATTTTAGATTTTGTTGTGTTCACTTGGAAGTCTCCCTGGATTTATAATTGTAAACGAGCTATATGTGTAAGAAGTTTAAACTTAGTTTCATATTTGTACAATTTTAAGTGGCAATAGTTGGAAATAATTTATGTTAACAATAGGAAACTGTGGGGTTTTCGTTTTTCCTTTATGAGAGTCCCTCGTTCAAACAAGAAAATATTTTTTAAATGACATTTACAATGTGTTATGGGTAAATTATGCCTCCCCCACCAAAATTCACATGTTGAAATCCTAAGCTCCAGTACCTCAGAATGTGACTGTTTTGGGAGATATGGCCCTTAAAGAGGCAATTAACATAAAATGAGGTCATGTGAATGGGCCTTAATCTGACATGACTGGTGTCCTTATAGGAAGAGGAGCTTAGGATACAGACATGCACAGAGGAAAGACAACGTCCAAACAAAACAAGGATGGCCACCTACAAGCCAGGGAGGGAGGCCCCAGAAAAACTCAAACCCATCAACACCTGGATGTCAGACTTGTCACTTCCAGAACTGTGAGGAAAATAAATTTCTATTGGTTAAGCCACCCAGGCTGCAGTACTTTGTTATGGATGACTGAGCGCAAACTACTACATAATGCAATTGGAAATTTGATCACTTAACAGAGTTTTAATGATATGAAAGAATTATTGTAAAATGTTTTAGATGTAATAATATGGCCCAGTTATTGTGGTTATTTAAAAACACCTTAATTTGGGGTGCCTGGGTGGCTCAGTGGGTTAAAGCCTCTGCCTTCAGCTCAGGTCATGATCCCAGGGTCCTGGAATCGAGCCCCACATCGGGCTCTCTGCTCAGCAGGGAGTCTGCCTCCCCTTCTCTCTCTGCCTGCCTCTCTGCCTATTTGTGATCTCTGTCTGTCAAATAAATTAAAAACATAATAAAATTACTAAAAAAAATAATGCTGCTATATATTTTTATTTCTCCTGGGTATATATATACCAAGAGGGGAAAAAACTCAATGTTTAACTATTTGAGGAGAGCTGCCTGACTGAGTGACTGCACCATGGAATAATTGGGGAGGGTCCCATCTTCTTCTCTTTTTTGGAAAAGTCTATGTAGAATTGGTATTAATTCTCTAAATGTTTGATAAAATTAACTGATATAGCATCTAGTCCCAGACTTTCTTTCTGGGAAGATTTTTGCTTACTAATTTAATCTTTTTACTTGTTATTGGTTTATTTGAATTTTTATTTCTTTTTGGGTAAGTTGTGGTAGTGCGTATCTTTCTAGACATTTGTCAATTTTATCTAAGCTATGTAACTTGTTGGCATTTAGTTGTTTGTGACATTCCCTTTATGTCCTATTTCTGTCAGTTACATAACACTATCCCCTCTTTTATTTATGATTTTTTTTAATCTGAGTCTTTTCTTTTTTCTTAGTCTGTATAGTTAACAATCTGTGAATTTTGCTGATCTTTTTGAAGAACCAACTTCAGCTTTATTGATTTTCTCTATTGTCCTTCTATTCTCTATTAATCAGTCCTCATTATTTCCTCCTTCTACTTGCTTTGGGTTGAGTTTGCTCTTCTTTTTCTCATGTCTTGAAGTGGAGTGTTTGGTTGTTGATCTGAGATCTTTCTTCTTTTTTAATGTAGGCACTTACAGCTATAAATTTCCCTCTAAGAACTGCTTTAGCTGAATCCCATAAGTTTTTTGTATGTTATGTCTTGAATTCATTTTGAAGCATTTTCTATTTTACCTGTGTGTGTTTTTTTAAGATTTTATTTTTAAGTAATCGCTATACCCAACGTGGGGCTCAAACTCACAACCCTAAGATAAAGAGTCGTACACTCCACCAACTGAACCAGTCATTTGATTATTGATTATTTAGTAGTCCCTTGTCTAACTTCCACATATTGCTGAGTTTGTTCTCTTTCTTTCCTTTAGTAATTTCTAATTTTATTCTATTGTGATCAGAGAACATACTTGCTTTGATTTCAATCCTTTTAAACTTGAAGTTTGTGTTATGGCCTAGTCTAAGGGCCATCTTGAAGAATGCTTCATGTACATCCAAGAATGTGTACTCTGCTGTTGATGGGTAAGGCATTCTGTGGGTGTCCGTCAGGTGTGACTTGTGTATAGTGGTGTGCAAGTCTTTCATTTTCTTTTTGACCTCTTGCCCAATTGTTCTATCCAATATAGAGTGAGGTATTGAAGTCTCCATTATTGCTGACTTGTTTATTCTTCCCCTCAATTGCATCAGCCTTTGCTTCATGTACTTTGGGGCTGTGCTGTTAAATGTGTATATGTTTATAACTTATGAATTCCTCATGGATCGATCCTTTTATCATTATAAAATGCCCCTTTTATCTTTAGCAATACCTGTTGTGTTCAAGTCTATTTTGTCTAATATTAGTATAGCCACTCCAGATTTTTTAAATTTTATTTATTTATTTGACAGACAGAGATCACAAGTAGGCAGAGAAGCAGGCGGGGGGGGGGGGGAGCAGGCTCCCCGCTGAGCAGAGAGCCCAATGCGGGACTTGATCCCAGGACCCTGAGATCATGACCTGAGCTGATGGCAGAGGCTTAACCCACTGAACCACCCAGGTGCCCCTCCAGATTGTTTTTTATGGTTGCTGTTTGCATGATATATTTTTCCATTCTTTTACTTTCAACCTATTTGTATATTTGAGTCTAAAGTGTGTCTCCTGTAGACAGCATATAATTGAAATTTGTTTTTTAATCCATTCTGACAATCTCAGCCTTTTGATTGGATTGTTTAATTCATTCACATCTGTAATGGTTGACTTTATGTGTCAATTTAGTGGGTGTTTTGGGATGAGATTAACATTTAAATTAGTGAACACTGAATAAAGTAGATGGCCCACCAGAATGTGGGTGGACCTCATCCAATCAGTTGAAACCCTGAATGAATCCCTGAGCAAGAAGGAACTCTCCAAGAGACTTCCTTCAGATTTGCTCTGCACCATTGACTCCCCAGGGTCTCCAAACTGCTGACCTTCACACTGGCACTGCACCACTGGGGCTCCTGGGGCTCAAGCCTGCTGGCCCACATTGCAGATTTGGCTTTGCCAGGCTCCATAATTGTACAATCCAGTTCCTTATGAAAAATCATGCATATACAAGCACACATGCAGATCTTATTGTTCTATTTCTCTGGAGAACCCTGATTAATACAACATCTAATGTTATTAGAGTGTAGACTAATTTTTTGTTTTCTATATGTCTATCTTGTTCCATTTCTATTTTGTTCCTATTACTTGACCACTTATTTTGCACTAAGTGATTATTTCTAGTGTCATTTGATTCCTTTAATAATTTTTCCACTATTTAGTTATTTTCTTAGTGGTTGCTCTTGGGATTCCCATATGTATCACTTTATAAGAATGAACTTCAGATTTATATTCATACAATTCCAGCAAGAAGCAGAAATGTTACTCTTATATAGCCCTACTCATGATTTTCTTTTTGTGCTATTATTGTCACACGTATTATATCTATAAATGTTGCAAATGCAATGATAAATCATTATCATTATTACTTAATATAATTTTTATGTTAAAGAAGTCAAGATAAGAAAGAGCAAGCATATATATGTAGGTTTGTTATATTTACTTTCTTTTTTTTAAGATTTTATTTATTCACTTGACAGACAGAGATGACAAGTAGGCAGAGAGGCAGGCAGTGCGAGAGGAAGGGAAGCAGGCTCCCTGCTGAGCAGAGAGCCCCAGGCAGGGCTTGATGCCAGGACCCTGAGATCATGACCTGAGCCAAAGGCAGAGGCTTTAACTCACTGAGCCACCCAGGCACCCCTATATTTACTTTCTTCAGCCAACAGCCAGCAAGGAAATGGGGATCTCATTCTTACAACCTCATGGAACCAAATTCTGCCAACAACCTGAATGAGCTGGAAACAAATTCTCCCCTAGTGCTTCCCAGAAGGAATGTAGCCCTGCTAACACCTTGATTTTAGCCTTTCAGGTGCTGGAGCAAATAATCCAGCTGAGGACTTCTGACTTACAGAATTGTTAGATAGTACATATGTGTTGTTCTAAGCTGTTAAGTTTATAACAATTTGTTATGGCAGGAATAGAAAACTAATACACACACACACACAAAAGAAAACTAATACACTGTTCCATAGTGCCTCTTCCATGTCACCATGAAGAACCATTTATTTACTCAACAAATATTTATTCACTCAACAAATATTTAGTGAGGACTCACAATGTACCAGGCACTGTCCTCGGTCCTGGAAATATAGTATGAACAACAGAAAAATCCCTGTTTTCAACAGGGAGCTTACCTGCAAATGGAGGGAGACACCAAAACCAAACAAATGTGTCAATGATATGGTAGATTAGAAAGGCAAGTGCCAGAAGGAAAACATAAAGCAGAAAGGGGACAGGACACAGAGTGGTGGGAGGAGTGTGGTGGAAAGGGTGCTCACTGAGAAAGTAACATATAGGGACACCTGGGTTGCTCAGTCAGTTAAGCATCTGCCTTGAGCTTAGGTCATGATCCCGGGATCCTGGGATCAAGTCCCGCATCAGGCTCCTTGCTCAGTGGGGATACCGCTTCTCTCTCTGCCTGCCACTCCCCCTGCTTGTGTGTGCACTCTCTCTCTGACAATTAACTAGCTAACTAAATAAATAAAATCTTTAAAAAAGAGAGAGACAGTAACATTTAAGCCAAGAGCTGAAGGAAATAAGGGAAGGGCAAGCCATGTGGATCCATCTGGAAAGGAGGAGAGGTAAAGGCACGTGCAGTGGCTCTGAGATGGGAGGTGGTCTGGGCTACTGGAACGGCAAGGAGGCCAGGATGGCTGGAGCAGAGTGAGCAAGGGTTATAACAGGAAGTGGGTTGGAGAATGACAGGGAACAGATCCCAGGGTCTTGTAAGGACTCTGGGGCAAGGTGTACTGTCAGGTTTTGAGCAGAGGAGCATCATGATCAGACTCCTCCTGGCTGCTGAGTGGGCATGTAACTGCGGCTGTGGGGAGGCTGCTGTTGTTGTAACTTGGGGAAGAGATGATCTGGATGGTAGAAGTGGAGAGGGGGAGAAGTGGTTGAATTCAGGACAATAGCATTTAGTAATGGATTGGTTCTAAAATAGGAGAAAAAGCAGACTCATGAAGTTCAGATTGGTGTTCCCCCAAAGAGCCTTGTCTCTGTATTAATACCTTATTGCAGTCCCCTCGTGAATGTGGGTTGAGCCCAGTGACTTGATTTGAGCAATACATGTGGCAAAAGTAAGGCTGGGCCAGTTCTGACCATTTAAACCTTAAAAGGGCCTGGTAGCTTTTGCTTTCAGTGCTCCTGGGAACTTGAGCTGCCATGTCTTATGGGAGAAGCAGCATGCAAAGACCATGTAGAGTGGCCGCAAGCTGAAGGAAAGCCCTTGAGCTTGCGTAGAAAAGGAAGGAAGCTCATGCAGCCCAGTTCCCGGCTCACACTCCAGCTGAACACAGCACACCCATGACTACCGGCAAGAGTCACAGAAAACCCACTAGGTGAAGCCCAGACTAATTGACACAACTGTGAGAAAACAAAATAGTTGTTGAAACTACTAAGATTTAGGGAGGTTATGCAACAATAGATACATTTAAAAAAAAAAAATGACCCCAAGAATTTGGGCCTGAGCACCCAGAAGGATGGAGTTACCATTAACTAGATGGACAAGGCTACTAGTTAATAGGTTTGGGGGGAAAACTTGGGTGGACAGATTAAAATCTTACTATACTTATCAATGAAAAAGAACATATTTTTCTGGGTGTGGTGCATAAGCAATGATTCTTGGAACACTGAAAAAATAAAATTATATTTTTAAAAAAGAACATTTTTCTTAATCTATGAGAACAAGATCTTTTATCTTGTAAGCATTGCTGGATTTTCCAAGGCTCCTCCATTCGAGGAGCAACATTTTGGACCCCTGACGTAACAGCAACAACAGTGATTAAAGGAACTGATTATTTTTTTCTGCCCGGGTTCCGAAGCTCTGCTGACAATCAGTGAAATCCCCATCAGGGCCGAGAAACCCTAGCCCAGTGTTTCCAGCTTCACCACTGTGGTTTCAAGGCTCAGGGACTCGACCACGTAAAGGAGAAACCACCGTGCTTGCTCTCTCGGCTGCTTTCCGCAACTGGTCACGATGAACCATCTTGGGCTTGGCTGATGGGCTTCTGGAAGCTGAGTGCACAGCCTCAGAGGGAGGCCCTTGCCAGTTTTAGATTTAATCCTTCCTGTGGCCATACACTTCAGAGACAGCACTATGTGGGCAAAGAAAAACTGCCTGGTCACTTTCGTCACTGTAGGTCTCTGATGATAGGTATCTGGACTAATACCTTATAAACTTGAACCCAGATTAAGTACTGGGGAAAAGCAGTGTGTACTCCTTAAGAATTCTTAATGCTCCAGAGCAAATATTAATGTGAAAGGATTACTTTTATGCTGTCGACCTCCCTCTCACTCATTCCCAACCTGTGCAACCTACTGCGTTTACCCACCCATCTCCATCCCCTGCTTAATCAGGATTTGGGAGCGGTTTAGGATGTAGCTGAAGTAAAACAACTTAATCATATTCACGGGGACTCATTTCTTCTGGGCTCAACCTTTTCTTGGGCTAGTGTTCCTGGGAGGGAGGAGTAACTTCCACTCAGTCCCCCTTCAGTCCTCCACACCAAGACTAACCACTGGAACCTTAAGTTGGTTGGGAGACTGGGGTTCTTGGCACAAAGGGATTCACAATGTTGAACAATTGTAGGGTTTATGTAAAGAAAAAAAAAAGTTGATGTGCTTGACTTAATAAGCATTTTGTTTTCAGAAAAATGTTGGGAGGCATTTTTTTTAAATTTCACCATAAAATTATGTTGGGGATACCCAGGCTTGAGAGATGACATTCTGAAAGTGGGTGCCATATTGGTTGTTACAGTGTGGTCATCCTGGAGATGTGTTCATGAGGTGGGGACACTGGCTACCACTGTTTTGTCTCTTCAGATCTCTTAAAGTCATCACACACCTTTGGCTATGGTTTCTTCCATGTACCATTAACACAATTCCAGAGTCCTTCCCTGAAGGAGTCCCTCAATCCTTGATGGACTGCTGCTTTTCAGCTTGTTTTTCCCCCCACCTCCTTAAATGTATGCACCTGTCTCCCCCTGTCCAGTGCCTGGCATCACTGACCAACCTGTGAACATCCTTCCACTTCTGTGCCCCATCCAATTTTATCACTTGGAGGATGTTCAATCAGATATGAGGGATGAAGATGGTTCATCAGGAACACAAGGCAGGAAGAGACCCAGACAGGGCCCAAGCAGACTGGTGAGTCCACCCTCTCAGCAGAAGAGGGTATAAAGGCCCATCAAGGCCTCCTGGCCAAGGAGAATGGAATGTTTCTTAGTTTCAAGTCCTCAAGAAGCAACCCTGTGACAAGGTGGCAAGTGCAAGTACTTTGTCTGGGAGATGACCCCAAGACACACAAATAGGGGAATGAAGAAGGGTGCAGGGAAGGGAAGAAGGCCAACATGAGGTGTATTAATAAGTCAGCTACCACAGAGGGGAACTGAAGCTTAATTTCTGTGGGAAATCCCTCAAAAACAGGGTAAAACACGTGCCCCAGACTTATACCACCCACGAAGCAAGGGAGTGAGCAGAGCATATTAATACAACTCCTGTTCATCACTGGTTGAGAGCTGCTTCTGGGGCATGCTGATTCCTGGGCATTTCTGGTCTGCTGTGTGCAGGGACAGTGCAGCTTTCTAGAGTTCCAGAACAAGTCCTCAGGCATAGAGGTGCAGATGTTAGCCACTGAATGTTTTCTGGGGCACTCTGAACTGGAGGATCAATGGACAATGACAGTGGTCTGCTCTAGGACCCCTGCTCGGCTGGCTTTCATTGGCAAATCAGACGTTTGCACGGTGCTCACTGTGCGGATCTGTGGCCGGAGAAAACAGAAGCTGACTATATGGTTAGTCCTGGGATGGGTTTCTTTTTTTTTTTTTTTAGTCTTTTTTTTTCTTTTAAATTTTTATTTATTTATTTGACAGAGATCACAGGTAGGCAGAGAGGCAGAGAGAGAGGAAGGGAAGCAGGCTCCCCACTGAGCAGAGAGCCCGATGCGGGGCTCGATCCCAGGACCCTGGGATCATTATGACCTGAGCCGAAGGCAGAGGCTTTAACCCACTGAGCCACCCAGGTGCCCCCTGGGATGGGTTTCTATAGAACCCTAAGGATAGAATATATGTACTGAACAGCAGTAGCTGAACCAATAATAAATGAGGTAATTCTTATAAGTCTGGACATCCTTCTGGAATAGTCTTAAATGAAAACAGGTTATGTAAACCCATTTTGGTGTTAAAAACATAGAAAATTCATGCATAAAAAGTCTATAGGGATACAAGATAAAGTGTTATTAAATGTTGTCTCTAGGGAAGTGGGGTTATGAGTTCATTTTTGTTGGGCTGGTTTTTGTTTTTTGCTTTCCTTACCTATTTTCTGATTTTTTGTAGTGAGCATGAATTGCTTTTAAAACAATGACCAGATTTTTAAATTTATTTTCTTCTTTTTTTATTATGTTAGTCACCATACAGTGCATCATTTAGTTTTTGATGTAGTATTCCATAATTGTTTGTGTATTAACACCCAGTGCTCCAGATTTTTTTTTTTTTAATTCCACAGGAATTTAATACAATCTCAAGATTCAAGAATAATTTCAGGACGTTTCTAAATGTTCCCTTCTTCACAACGTCCTTTCCTCCCTCCCCCCTCTTACCTGTGCTTCAGAACAGAATAATGACCCCACTTATTTGCAGGTGAGCAATGTACCATCATCACTCTCAAACATGGGACACAGGGAGCAATTAGGCAAAAAAGACTGTTGAGCAGCCAAAGAGAGGTCCCCACAGCCATGAGCTAAAAGTCATCTATTTTGGGGCACCTGGGTGGCTCAGTGGGTTGAGGCCTCTGCCTTCGGCTCAGGTCATGGTCCCGGGAACCTGGGATCGAGCCCCGAGTCGGGCTCTCTGCTCAGCAGGGAGCCTGCTTCCTTCTCTCTCTCTCTCTGCCTGCCTCTCTGCCTACTTGTGATCTCTGTCTGTCAAATAAATAATGAAAAATAAAATCTTAAAAAAAAAAGTCATCTATTTTGCTCATAGACAAGTGCCACAGACTAGCATTTAGGACTTATTTATACATACTTTGTCCACAACTCTAACAGACATTGCGATCGGACTTCAACTTCACAATTCAAGGCAGCAAGGAAAAGAGGAAGGGCCTTCCCTCGCCAGACACACAGGAGGCAGACAGAAGAGGCAGAGCTGACAAGCGAGGAGGATGGGCCCAGGCAAGGCCTTCCGGCCTCGGCACTCAGCGCGGGTGCTGCGGGTTCCTGCAGGTAGAGCACATGCCCTCCATTTCCTGGCCACTTTCAGAAAACTCCCGTTGCCAAACCCAGAGCAGGATCACAGGGTTAGCCTTGAGGAATCCAGACCAGGCTTACTTATACTCAAGAGAACCAAGCATCCAACCATCAGGGCTTAAAGAGAAGCAGAAAATAGGCCTGTAGTAAAGATCATCCATGTTAAAATACTGCTTCGGCATCTTGATGATATAAGGCAGACTAGGGAATGAGATGACTTTCTTATCTTTCAACCCTTTCTACTTTTGTGTGAGTAGAATCTGCTGGTTCCAGAATCTGCTCTTTAATATCTGCACTGATCACTAAGGAACTTACACCACTCATTACATTTTTCCTCCATGATTCTATTGCTTTTTTTTTTTTTTTTTTTTTTGCCTCCTGGTTTGACACTATTCCTTAAATTAAAAAAAAATCAGGAATTGTAGAATAAAGCCTTAACAAACTGTTCTTGGAGAGGCTGTGCTCTTTTACACTGACCAGTTTTTAAACTCTTCATAAAAGGGGTCTTTCACAAGCCCAAACTTTTAAATATGAGTAGAATAAAGTCAAAAGAAGATGAAAAGAAATGGCATTCCTGGTGAAGTAGGTCAGATGATTTTCAGACTCCAAAGTGTCCTGATAGTTTTATGTGATCCAGTCCAGTTCCTCAAAAAATCCTGCCAACAGGTAACAGGTCTTTTTGAAAGCTTTTGAAGCCAAAGGCTCCCCACCAGCCAGCCCATCGCTTACCAAGTTCTAAGCCTCATTAAGAATGAGAAACAGATACCACGGCACCAACCTGTCTACGGGAACACAGCGAGACAAATGTAATTGCCTGTACAAGGAATATAAATCAGCAACTCCCAAATCATTCATATTTACACCCACTCCATTTTGGTTGTCTTTCCTTTATAATTTGGCCATACGTCGATGTCGAGTGTATAATTTCATCTGGGGCTTTATCAGTTACCGCCCAAGGCCATGATTATATGGTGCAGGGAACTTCCTCTCCCTGAGGGAGGCTATCTTTAGTATCTTCTTGATAGCCACTTCTTACACACAAAATCAAAAGAAAAGTCTTGGTTTCCTTATGTGGCTCCAGAATCACTAAATATAACATTTAGAAGCAATTTATCAACTGAAACCCTTGGGTTTTCAGCTGCCACTACAATTTTCCAAAGCAGAGAGTTCTTATTCCTCCCCTTTATTTTTTTTTATCAACATGCAATAAAAATTTTAGGGATTTTGATACTGACCACTCAATCATGAACGAAGCTCAACTTTCATCTTGTTAGTGTCCAGCCTAACTTGCATAAAGATTGGTTTTGAACTATCAGAACCATAGCAAAAAAATAAATCAATAAAGGTATGATTTCTGCAAGAAGTAACTTTTTACAAATAAAATAAAAAATGGCTCTCCAATCTAGGATTCAAAAGATAATTTATTAGTCTGAGAAGAGGAATCACACAGTACACTCAGTAATATGCTTCTTTTATTTTTGTGCCTTTATCTTAAAAATATATTTAAACAAGAAACAAAGATAATATTGAATTTTCCCATAAATTTTGCTTTCTTATTTACAGTGTTACATTGTAAATAACATTCCATTATACACAAATTAAGGACTGTGCATTCCTGTATGTTCTCTTTACATATTCTCTCATAATATAGTACATATAGCTCGAAGATATGCAGTATTTAAGCTTAGAAAAGCTTGAGGAAAGAAGTACAAACTTTATCAATAAGACTATTATTTAAAAAGGTTCTGACCTTAATTCTCTGCTAGATTGTTTCACTGAAACCATTCTTTGTTAAAGAAAAATGCCCCATATGAGGGATGAGAATAACAGTTTAAGTTAGCACAGGATCCACTTAAACTGGTTAACAAATAAAAACACTTTATCACTTAGTACTGTTATTAAATGGAGCACTACCACTGTCAACTCATTTAAACAAGGAGATTTACTCTTCAGCTCAGACACATTACACCAACGACAGCTGGTACCTCTGTATGAAATCAGAAACGTTTCCTTTGCAACTTTAGGTTTTACTTGTAAACAGTAAAGCACACGTTTTGTAAAGGTGATTTAATCATTCCCGGTCTTAGGTTACATGATAAGGAGTTTGTATTTCATCAAGGGAGAAGCAAGCGCACGCACTGCATACACGCACACACACGCACACACTCAGGCCCGCAGGTCACTAAGCGCTAACTACAGCAGCACTAGTGTCGCGAGCGGTGCACGAGGCTGCAAGAGGGATTATAAAATGGTGAAGATAAAACATCCAACTTCAGTTAAAAACCCCCGAAGTGCTCAGGCTCTGAAATGTCTCTCGGACGCTTCACGCTCGGCCTGAAGGGTCAGTTCACCGGGCTCTCCAGGCGGCAAACCCCACCTTCGATTGCCACGGACTGTCCGGCCACTGCACCGGGAGGGAGTCTTGAAATGTGAGTCTGCAGAGAGGGAGACAGGAGAGCATTAGAAGGGCCAACTGTGTCCTCCCATAAGTGACAAGGGCAGAGGAAGTACTAGAATGCCACAGACTCTCTTTGCGTCTCAGGATCTCCAGACCGTGACGGTGGTAACTGTTCAGTGCAGAGAGATCCTGTTTGGTCAAATCTTGCAGGGGATGTTTAGTGAGCATCTACTACCTGCTAACCATGGCACTAGCAATGGCAAGTACAGAATGAACAAGATAGCGAAGGATCCTGAGGGCACAGAACTTACATTTTCATCATATTCAGAACAGTAATTAATGGTTTTAAGGTCAATTTTATTGAGCATATTCTAGTTCTCTGAAAAGCAATAATTTATATACATTTTGTCTTCCAAAGCAACTGAGAATACCTGATTCACATTTACATTTTACTCCCTAAGGGATCAGAATAGCTTGCAAAAATTCCGATAATTCAACAACGTCAAAAGTGAGGCAATGAGACTGAAATAAAAATAGGAGCTTACAAAATAAGGTAAAGACAGGCATGAGATTAACACACAAACTCTCGCCTGGCTTCTGTATCCATGCTGGAGGCAGCCTGCTGCCCTGTCTCTCAGCTTTCTCATTCCATAACCAGAGAGTTGGTTCATGTGTGTCCAGAATCACAACAAACCAACTGCTCACAAGGGAACAACTATTCCTGGTACAAGGCCTGGGAACTATTTCTCTTACGGGGCTTTATACACAGAAGGTATCACAGTTAGTGGGTGAGTGAAGACATCAGTTGTATAACAAGGAGTTTTGTAGGGCTGAGTGTTAGCTTTACTCAAAGGACGCTGGCTCTGATAGAAAACAGTAAAAGCTGTTCCATAAGGGGTCAGGACAACATCAGCCAGGAATTCCTTTTTTTGATGATCTGGCTTAATCCAGGGATAGATAAATGCCGGGAGCTTCTAAGAAGAACAGAAGGACTGCATATCCCTTAGGTAATCCTCTCTAATTCTGCTACTCTAAACAAGTTTTTCCTAAGGACTGAACAGAGAAGTGAGTTCGAGCCCCGGGGCAAGGCCATTAGACCCAGCTAGCAAAGTGGACAAGCCTAGAGTGGGAATGATGTCCTCTCATGCAACCAAATATGAAATGAGCCTATGTTTTAGATGGAATGACAGCTAAGCTAACTGATTTGTAGTTTGAGGGTAGACAGTATTCTTGAACCTTAATCCCCAAGTCCTGTTAGAGGAGCTGACATAAGTGAAGAATTTGGAAAGTTCTAGAGAATAGCAAACATTCTCTGGGCACTGAGTTTTTCCCTGTGCAAGGCAGGAAGCAACCTGTAACCTACAAGGGTGAGGTCTGTTGCCTCAGGTAGCAAGCTGGGTGAGGCAGTCTCTGTGGTATCTCCTGGGATACAAGTATCAGTGAGTTCACTCACAAGGCTCATGCTTTTGGGAACTGTGTCCCAGAATCTGGGCTCATTATTACATCTGAGGGCCAAACTTGGATCTCACCATATGGAAATATTGCACCTGAGGAGTCCACAGTAGAAAAGCTTGTGGCTCTTTTGTTTCTTGTGATATGTCATTAACCTAGCAGGAGTTAGAACAGAGTGCGTTGTTTCATTCCACTACCCAGCAGTCTTTGTCACATCAGGCACAAGAATCTCAATTCTCACAATTCCCAGGGCTCAATGTTGATGGAGCTGTTATTCTTCCAGGAATTCCTTAACATGAGGCAAAAGAAAAATTTCCCCCCAGGTATCATTCATCAGTTGTTGTTTTTTTTTAAGTTCTCTAATAGACAAAAAAATCCCTGAAAGAGTAGAAGTCCCTCAGTCAATTTCATCCCTAATCTCATCCTCTTCAGTCATGAACACAGTCATACAGCTATGACAGGGATCAAGAATGAGGCAAAACCCTGGTGGAAAACAGGATGGGAGTTCCCCAAAGAATTAAACATAAAATTACCATATGATCCAACAATTCCACTTATAGATATATACCCCAAACAAGTGAAAGCAGGGACACAATAGCCAAAAGGTGGAAACAACCCAAGAGTTCATAAACAAAATGTGATGTATAGTATATATATGCAATGGAATATTATTTGACCCTAAAAAGGAAGGGAACTCTGACACATGCTACAACATGAATGAACTTTGAAGACATTATGCTAAGTGAAATAAGCCAAATACAAAAGAACAAATATTGTAGGGTTCCATTTACATGAGGTATCTATTAGTTAAGTTCATAGAGACAGGAAATAGGATGGTGGCTGCCAGGCGCTGGGGGAGAGCGAATGGACAGTACCGTTTAGTGGGTATAAATTTTCAGTCTGAGAAGATGAAAAAGTTCTGGAGATGGATGGTGGTGATAGTTACACAACAATATGAATGTACTAAATGCCACTGAACTCTGCATTCAAAAATGGTTAACATGGTAAATTTCATTATGTATATTGTACCATAATAATAACAAAGAAAAAAGAATAAAGCAGAAATGACAATTTCCTACCCAATGGAGAATAATACTCCATATGATAACATTAGGAAAAAAGGCTAGCTGGGAATGAATCTACAAGGCAGATCCCCATAGAAGAAACATTAACACCATCAGGTTCTGTTCACAAATAGGTTGGCATTCTCCAATCAGGTCTGTTAAAATATCTGTCCCCTAAGAGAAAAGCTCACAGGGAAATCTGTCTTCATGTTTCCCAGAGATACAGGGAGAGTCCAGTGGGACCTCCTGGCAGACCTGGTGGTCCAGGCATCAGAGAATAAATTAATTGTTTAAAGATCAAAGAGTGAACATATGTCCAAGCAGATGGCCTGCAACTTGACCAGGGGATGTTGGTCTTAAGGCAACTGATTTCCTGCTGACCAAGGAAAAGACCAGAGTTAAAAGGAAGAAATTCTTGCCCTATGGACCAGGAGACTTGATAGCAATCCCTTGAGATTTACAAAAACACAGATGGCCAATTCAAACTTATCTCTGACACTCCCCCCACCAGGTTTATGATAGAAGAACATCTAAATAAACCAAGCTAAACTACAAAGCATCAAGGAGAGTTAGGAAGGAAAAGAAAAAGGATTGCAAAAGATGACAGAGGTCTTGAGATAGCTGTTAACAGTACATGGACAAAATACTTCAAAAATACACTGAGATTTGTATAAGATTTGCTATTTATGTAAGACAGAAATGCTCAACTAGACAAACTAGTTAAGATTAACTTCTCAGGGTTACCCATTTCCCAAATCATCATCTAGTCAAGAGGGATTTTGCAATTACAAAACCCATTGGGGTAATCTTGGTGTTGAAAGTAATAAAATGGTTGACCATCTGTCCGAATGACAGTACTTCCCCAGTTTCACCCATCAACACGATCTTCTGACTCATCAGAAAATAAGTGCCCTTGGTCTGAAAACATTTGATCCAGAATGTATTTGAAGCTTTCTGTGTGTCAATGGAGCATCAAATCACATTATAAACAGTGGGAGCTGTTTAAGAAAATGTTTTATACAAGTATTCATCTTGAAATGTTCTTTTGACATGTGGACTGGAATTTCTCTTGTAGCTAAAAAGAGACCATTTTCTACAATGAACTTATATGTCAGCACTGAAAAGTGCAATAAAGTATTTTACATTGTCTAAGGACTGTGTAGACTCTTGGGTACACTATAAGCATTAAGAACTGAACAAGGTGTCTTAAAACCATTTAAATGCAAGTGTACTTTAAGGAAAATGTATAACTAATGATAAATAGCACATAAAAATCAACATGAAATAGCAGCAATGAGTTCATTTTGGGTTGTTTTCCTCTACTTCTTGTTGCATGCCCCACCCACATACCTCTCTAACCATGATTCCATGTCCTTTTCTGGTTCTTTCTCAAGTAAAGACTTCCTTGACTGGATCCCCAACTCAGTCTAGAAGCTCTTCTTCTAGCTCTTATGGCACCCAGCTGAGCACTTCTTGTCCTGTTATGTAACTTTCTTGGTCTTGGTCTGCTTCGAATTTTTAGCCTCTATAAATGAAAGTCAGTAGGAGGCAGGAGCTGGTCTTACACAGGACTCTGTATTTTTTGCACCTGTCAAAGTGCTTGACCCAGAAGGCACAATCTGGAAATGCTGAGTGAAATGACTAAAACACACCCTGAAGGGGCTATACTTTTGAGTGCATAAAGAATCTCAAGTGTTTTAACTAGTATAACCAACTAGTTTGATTAAAAAGTCAAACTAGTTTGTCATAGCAGATTCTTTTACAAAGATATTTTTTAAAGTATAGACAAATTTTTCCATTTTCCAAGTGGTTGTGTTTAGAACAGAGATGGAGCTCTAGAGTTCTCAGATGTTAACAGCTCCACACCAGTGGAACTCACTGTCTTACACATAAAATTCTCTGCTTTCTTGTGAATTCCCTGACCGACACACGAAGATCCTTGAAGTTAATATTCCTTGAAGAATTATCCACTTATAAATTAAACTAACTCAAAGCCAATATTCTTAGGCCTATATCTTGTTATAAAATCAAGTACATTATATAATAACAAATTTAGTCTAAGATTTTAAAAAGAGAAAGTTAAAGACAAAATATCACAGAAATTATATAATCCCTTGATGTACTAATCATAATCTAAGTAGTAGCTGAGACTTCCTATCATTCATATTCATGTCTTTAAATCTCTTAAGACCACCTTAGTGACTGTTCTTTTGTGGTTTCCAAGAAAGCTTGAAGCACATGATTTAATTTTAAAAGTCTCAAAGCCTTTACTTAGTGGTTATATTTTAATCCATCTTTTCCACTCTTAGGAGAATTGTTGAGATCTGCCACAAAAGTCAAGGGAAGAGTCTCTTAAACAAATTATTATCCTCCTTTGGTGGGGTCAGGAAAATAAAATCAGGACAGACGTGGTCCAAAAAAAGATCTTGGAAATATTTTATTCATTGGTTTCATAATTCTGAGGATTTGGTTTTCTGTTTTTTAAAAATAGAGCTTGAAGCAAGATAGTACTGTCAAAGCAATACAGGCATTTACAAATAGAACAAATGACATTGAGAAAACATTCCACATAGAGAGACTTAAGAAACAATATTTTAAAACCCATAGGAGGTGTTTTCATCCATCAGAACCTTTCGAAGTACATGTAATATATAACATATCATGTCTAATTCTAAAGTTAATCTATGAGGCAGTTTATCACAATGGCTATGTGCATGGGTTACACATTCAGAGCATCTTGGGTACTGGGGCATTTCCTCTTCTTCCTGGACACATTGAGGGACTACATTTCTCAGCTGCCTTTCAGGTAGGTGTGGCTATGTGACTGAATCAGGCCAGTGGACTAGAGTACTCTGTGCCATTACCAGCCCTGGCAGAAAATCTTCTTATGCACCATTCTCCATGCTCTCTCTTTGATGACCTTGAGGCTCATGCGCTGTAAGGAGGCTCAGACTCTGGTTCACAGCCTGGAGGAGAGCCTGCTGCTAATCACAAGCCCCAATTTGGATTTTATGGGAATTAGAAACACACTTCTTACCGTGTTTGAGCAACTATACATTTTGGAGTTTCCTTCTTAGAGCAGCTGGTGCTATCTTGAACCAGTAACGGTTCAATACAGGCCTCTGTGCTTTCTAGCTGTGTAACCTCTGTTGGCTACGTAAATTCCTAGGGCCCCATCTTTAAAATGAATATAAAAGTAGCATTTATGATCAGGTTGATAAGGACTACATGAGATATTGCATGCAATCAAAATATGTGTCAATTAATGTAATTATTTAAACAAACACAAAGCCATAGAATAAAACATCATACAGCACAATCTCTATTGTAGATTATTGGACATCCAAGAATTGGAAAATTCTATTTTAAAAGATAGATACTCTCCAAAATTAGAATGTGATATTTTAAAGAAAAATTAGCTGCATGCTAACAGGTAAGTTTCAACAAAATGGACATTTTTAGATCAGTATTTTTGATGGTACTATTTTGCTGCTACAGATAAAATAATTAACAATTGCTGAGTATTTAGTAACTGCTAGCATTTGTGTATATCTGCTTGCTATATAACTAATCTTCAAAGGTTCAAAAACAGTGAACATATTTGGGTGCTACAGAAAAAAACAAACGGCAGAATACTGGCAAAATGCCTTCTAAAAACATGTGGGATTGTAGGGAAGACAAGTACAACCACATAAAATGATTAGAAAACTATTAACAAGAGCACATAACCATGTCCTATAAGAGTAGCGTACTCCAAAGTGTGTTTTCTAACACCACCAAGCAATTAACTCTATTCTGCCAATACTGATCAGGGGCCCTACAGCTGAACTCAGTGCTGACACTGTCTACCAGGTGATAGTGTCAGATCCATAGGCTAAGGGCTCCGTCCCACAAGACTGCTGCTCCTTCCCAATCCAGACACCAATCACAAGTCCACATTGGTGGACATACCCACAATAAATGGCAAGTTCCCATGACCTCTCTTCAAGTTTGCTAATTTGTTAGAGTGGCTCACAGAACTCAAGAAAAACAGTTTACTCACTAAATTACTGGTTTATTGTAAAAGTATATCATTCAGGAGCAGCCAGATGGAAGAGATGCCTAGAGCAAGGTAGCTGGGAAGAAGCTCAGAGTTTCCATGCCTTTCCCAGACATGCCATTGTCCTGGCACCTCCACATGTTCACCATCTCTACCCCCACTGGGTTTTTCTGGAGGCTTTATTACATAGGATGACTGACTAAAATCATTGGCTATTGGTGACTCAATCTTCAGTCCCTCACCTCTCCCTGGACATTGGGGAATCAGGCTGAAGTTCCAAATCTTAACCACATGGTTGGCTCCTCTGGGAACAACCAACCCCCATTTTTAGGTTACCCTGGGGTTTTCCAAAAGTCACCTTGTTAACATAAGCTCAGGTGTGGCTGAAAGGGCCTTGTCATGAATAATCAGACACCCATTTCACCTTTATGGATGTAACTCAATTTTAGGAACTGAGGACAGAAGACCAAATATTATAATAAAACATGATCCCACTGCTCTTACTGCTTGTGATGTTCAAGGGTTTTGAAAGCTGTGAGTCAGGAACCATGAAGGAAGATCAAAAATACATTTCTTATGATAAATCACAATATCACAGATACCGAACCACAAGTGTCATAGGAAGTCAGGAGTGAGAAAATAGATGCAGATCAAAGAATCGAGGAAGACATTCCAGAGGCCCTGGCACCGGAAGACAAGAAGAACAGGAGGGCAGAGGGACACAAAAATGACATGTTGGACTTTAGTAAGGGAGAGCTGCCAGGTTTATTTGGTTTGACCCACACAGTTTCCCAACTGTTAAAAATAGAAAATATTTTTAAATGGAGAAGTTATATAAAAGCATCTCAATTCCTAGCTTCTCTTGAAAAATTTGGCAACCCTTGATTGCTTCACTGGGGTGAAGTAGTAGCTACCTTCTTAAAGTACGTCTTTGGCAAGAATTTTCTACAGGTGGAGCTGTGTTCTTCCTGCAGCGTGTGTTCAGAAGGCACCCAATATCTTGTGATCCTCTTTTTGTGGATTTGATCCACTGGGTTCAGGTGGCGGCAGCCTGATCCTTCCATAGGAAATTCCCCCATCAACCTTTGCCCAGTGGTTTTAGTGGCCACTGATAATCATTGCTTAGACCCCTTATTTCATAGAGATTTCCCAAAGGGTGGTTTCCTGTCATTCTCACTATATTAAGAGCTAAAATTCTACTATGAAGAACTTTCTCTCATCAACTTTTTGGTATTCCAAAACAAAGTTTATATATGAAAAGAGGATAAGTACTTGATTATTCCACAGCCTTTAGGGGGTACAAATAATAAACCTCCAAAAGCACCCAATCATCACCCCTCATCATTTTTGTGGTGTTAAGAAGAGGGAACATGGTTGGGGGGGTAGGGATAGAAAGAGAAGGCACAGCATTTTACTTCTTCATTCATATCAGCTAAAGGCCAATTCTTCTATATTTTATTAAAAAAAGAGAGACAGAAACAAAAGAAATATAAGAGCTACTTCCAAACTGCCAGTACAAAAGAAAACTGCATATCTGGCTGGACTGGCTTGCTAGCTCTGCTCTGGACAACTTATCAGTACACATCTTTTTTAACTCAAATACAGTACCTTATAGAATGAATTGGCTCCTTCTGGACTGACATTTATTCAATCTATTTAGCAGAAAGTTCTTTCATCAAGGTGAACTAGGTGTTAAGATAGTGTATGAGTCTGCTAAGGCTTCCCTAACAAAATACCTCAGGCTGGGTGGCTTGAACAACATCAGTTTGTTTTCTCACAGATGAAGA
Source organism: Martes martes (assembly GCF_963455335.1). NCBI lineage: Eukaryota > Metazoa > Chordata > Mammalia > Carnivora > Mustelidae > Martes > Martes martes. The sequence continues at coordinate 37,513,326 of NC_137896.1, forward strand.
TTATCAGTAGGTTTGGTTTTTCTGAGGCCCCTCTCCTTGGCTTACAGGTGGTCTCTTCTCCATCTGTGCATCCTTAGTGTCTCTTCCTCTACTGATAAGGACCCAAGTCCTACTGAATTAGGGCCCCACCACTAGGTTCATTTACCTTAATCACCTCATTAAAGGCCCTGCCTCCTCACATAGCCACATTCTCTGTTAAGGCTTCAAGATATGAATTTGGGCGGTGGGGGCGGGAACACACTTCAGTCTATAATAGGACCAGTGCATAACAGATACAGATCTTAAAGTGATAGAGTAAAATCCAACAACACCCCATATGTTCTCGTCTCCATTAGTTCTCTGAGCTGAACTCCTGCTCTCCCCACTTCGGTCCTCTCTCCACTTGCCTCTTTGCTGTTACACAACCACACAGCACACCCTAGCCTGAAGGCCATTATAGGTGCTATTCTCACTACCCGGAAAGCTCTTCCACCCAGTGTCCCTGTGGCTCCTTTGTTCAACCCTGCCAGATCTGTACTCCAAATCCGCCTATTGAGGAAGGTTTACACTGGCCACTGGCCCTGAATCTCACTACCATCACCCTCTCTGCCTCAAGGGTTCCTTTGTCCTTAACTGCTATCTAACCAAACCATTTATTTTACTCCTTTATCTTATTCATTGCTTGTCTCGCCCACTGGGACATAAACTCCATGAAGGCAGGGAGTTTATCGGTTTGTTCATTGCTTTTTCCTCCGTTCCTAAAAGAAGAGTCTGGCATATGGTAGAGGGGTTCAGTATATTTGGTAAACGAATAAAGGACTTTTTTTTTTTTTTAATGAGGGTTGGGAAACGAAAGAAACAAACTGCAAATTAGATATCTTATATTTCTTAATTTTTAAAAAGATTTTATTTATTATTTATTTGACAGACAGAGATCACAAGTAGGCAGAGAGGCAGGCAGAGAGAGAGAAGCAGGCTTCCCACTGAGCAGAGAGCCCAATGCGGCACTCAATCCTGAGATCATGACGTGAGCCGAAGGCAGAGGTTTAACCCACTGAGCCACCCAGGCACCCCTATATTTCTTAATTTTATATTTTGGTTTTTGATTATAGTTTATGTTATACATTTGTAATGATATTTATGTAAATGAAACAGTCAAAATGATATTGAAGTTGTGGACCTTAAAAAAAGTCTGAAAATAAAAGCCTGCGTATTTCCCAAGACTGACAGAGAATGATCCAACAGATTCTGTTCATTCATTTACACCAGCATCACATGTCAACACACATCTCCTCCTGTAGAAAGAGATCGATGCAGACATCAGCTACCTAAATGGTGGTCAAATGAGGGCTGTGTGCCTTGTGTGTCTCTTACATCAGGCCACATTAATAAAATTTTAATGAAGTCAGCATGAGGAGGAATATGGAAAGCACTAGGGCAACCTTGTTTGCATGAGCATTTTCCCTTCTGGAAAGCAGGACTCTAGTGAGACATCAGTGCCTCCTGCTCAGTCTTCCATTATCAGGTGCACTTAAAGAGACAGATACTCTTTTTCCCTACCATTCTCCTTTCTCCTGTTAATTCTGCCTTATCTTTCAAACTGCTGAGTCCTCGGTCACATATTTTTCCATCCACTAACAGTGTCACATGAATTTTCCTAATATACTATGGAATAATATGTCTATTTCATAGAATAAAGACCCATTTAGCTACAGGCTAGGTTTGTCTTCTGTATTTATCATTGTGCTACTTAGGGCATGGAAATTTGGTACTGTGAGGTGGCTCTGTTGGCTGAACATATCTTATGTCCTTACATAAGGACATTCTTACCTGATGTGATAATAGTCACTCTGTGCTTTCTTTTACTGGCACAAATGTGATAGACCTTAAATGACCGATTCCAGGGAGAAGGGCAGGGGAAGTGTGTCTGGTTGGCTTTTATTGCTTTGTTTCTATTATGGGCATTTCTCCCCCTTAATGAGTGAGTCAGGAGACACCACCACCCCCAACCTTTTCCCAGAAGTTCCCTGCCCACTGCTTTCAAGAGCTGTCTTTCAAGGAGATACAACTTGTGAATAAGTATATTCTGAGCATTCTTTGTGTGTGGCATTAAACCTTGGAATGTAGTTTACTGCTCTAAAAATAGCTTGGTCTTTAGACTTCATCCTGAAAGCAGATGTCCTCAAGCAGTTGATGGTGTCACATGAACCTGCTTAACACCGTCCAGAATAATGTGTATGTTTTATAGACCAAAAACCAATCTACCTACAGGTTATAAGATCTGCTGCTCAGTTCCTAAGCCTAAGTCTCTTGAGTTATAAAATGATGGCTTTGGGGTTAGATTATCTCTAGAGCAGCCCCTCAAGTTTTAACATTCTTTGGTGCTGACTTCATTTAGCTTGTGTATACATTGCTAATGAATCCAAAAACAAGTGTTTTACTTCTATTCCATCATTGTCTTTCACTAAAAGTAATAAATAGGCCAGAGCAATTTTGAGATGTAATTCCTAAGTTCAACCTAACAAATCAGAAATATCAACAGAATGAGGAATGAATGCCATATGTTAGTCATTTTACTGTATGTCACCCTACCTAGTTTTCCACATTTAAAACAAGGATACCATAAAAGATCCAATGGTGAATGGGGACAAAACACAAAGACAGCATTATAGTAAATTGCATTGTGTACTGAAACAAGGCTTCAAAGAGGGAAAATGTCTATTGTTCTCACATATAAATATCATGCCTTAAAATGCTGTCTGATGAGAACAGTATGTTGTTCTAGTCTCAAGGCAACTTTTGTTACTTCTTTTACCATGCAGAGGACACCACACTTCACAGGCAATATCGGACAAGATTACCCTCCTATTTTTAACTTAAAAGCCCTGTGAAGGCATCCACATAAACATGGCAGGTCTCACAGTACCTATTATACCATCACTCACATAGAGAGTTATCATGAGCATTCCATTTTGCTAAAGGTGATAAAAGCTCTCCATGATTTAGCAAATATTTATTCTGCACTTATTATGAGGGAACAGAAGAATGAAACACACATGGATCTTGCTCTGAAGGCAATTATGTCTTTGTAGGATACAGAAACTAGTTCTTTGTGAACCTAGTTCCTTATGACATCTTAATAAATACCAAGCCCCTATATTTGCATAATACTTTAATTTTCACAGTGCTTTTGCATCCTCAAAATACTATGCCAGGTAGAAAGATGTATACTATACCTGTATTTCAGGTGGAAAAAAGCAAGGCTCAGAATGGTTATGTGGTTTGCTTACGGTCACGGATGAAGTGGAAAAACTGAGACTTGAATGAAAGTCTGTGCACTCCAAATTTAGGGTTCTCTTTACTCCCACAAAGCCTTGCCATAAGGATTCTAAATCTAGTTCTGTTAAGAGACACACCTCTCACTGCAGGAGACTTATGACTGTGTCGTCTCCCAGGATGAAATACAACTTGCACAGAAAAGTTATTGCCATAAATTTTACCAACAAGTTTCAGGATGATTCTGGGATTCAGAGAACTGGGTCTGAGCCTTAACTTTGCTGCTGATAAAGTAGATAGTGTCAGGACTGAGAGGTTATTGGCTCTCTGGGCTTCAGCCTCTTTGTCAGTAAAGATGAAAAATTGAATTCAATTATATTCAGGATTCTTTCTGATTCTAACATTCTACATAGTTTTGTACTAGAAAGCCACTCTAAATGTTTGAATAAGTGTTTTCTAAAACAACCCGCATCTAAATTTTCCTAAAACTTAGGTTATAGATTTTTTAATAGCTCCTTTAAAGACTAATTAAAATCCCAATTGGTTCCAGGACTTTGTATCACCTTCTCCTTAGACCCAGCCTAATGCTGAGAGGTGCTCTTAGAGGTTAGCTTTATGACCACCTACTGAGACCCACTACATATCAGAATATCTGAGGTTGGGGCCTAGGAGGCTAGATTTTCACCCCATCCCCATCTCCGCATGATCAAAACCTGTCTCTAGACTACCTCTTGGATAAGTAGGTTGGCAGGCAGGAAGAAAGGTCCGTGGATAAGTCATGCAGACTAAATGTAACTACACATCTGTTACCACAATGTTAATGCATACATACTCAGGCTGTAGAGGCCTTTTATACCCTCTACTCCGATTTTTAAAATTTTCTTTACTCTTTTTTTTCAAATGTTTTAAGAGGAACATGTACTGCTTTTATACTAAAAATTGTTTGTTTTTTTTTTAAGACTTCATTTATTTATTTGACAGAAATCACAAGTAGGCAGAGAGGCAGGCAGAGAGAGAGAGGAGGAAGCAGGCACCCTGCTGAGCAGAGAGACTGATGTGGGGCTCGATCCCAGGACCCTGAGATCACGACCTGAGCCGAAGGCAGAGGCTTTAACCCACTGAACCACCCAGGCACCCCTAAAAGAATAAACCAATATATGCGATTTCATGTATTCTACATAATCATAATTGTGTGTTAAAAAAAAAAAAAATCACAGCTGCAAAAACAGAAGGAAATATACCAAAATGTTAACAGCAGTGAATGTGGGGGTAGTTTGCGGCATTCCAGAAGGATTCACTCAGGGCTGGGGCTGATTTTTTTTTCTTCCCATTATTTTCCTGCATCTTCTTAATTATGTAGTATGGTGATTTAGTGAGTGTTTAATGCAGCAATACAATATGTAAATTAATCCATGTCCTTTTATTACTGTTCTAGATTCATTCTGGAAGGTGTGACTGTGTCCCCCACTCTACTTCCTAGCACTGCTCAAAAGGAATGAACGAAATAACTGTAATGTCCACACAGGACCCAGCAATGGCATCTGGCTGGATCACTCTGTTCTCCTTGGAACACCTTTTTCTCTTGGCTTTAGGAAACCATATTCACATGGGTCTCCTCAACCTCTATGTCCACAACTTTTCAGTCTCCCTTGCAGGTTCCTCCTCCTGTCACCAACTTAAGTATGTGGGAGTTCCCCAGGAGTCAGGCCTCCTTTCTTCTGTCTGTGTTCACTCTCTTGAGGATCTCAACTGGTTTTAGAGTTTTAAAAAAGCACTCATATGCTGAGATTCCCAAATATATATCTCCAGCTTAGGCTTCTCCAGATGAGTAAGTGGTTAGAAGCTGGGTTCTCAAGTTCAGATTGTCATGCCTGAATCTTAGTTTCACCTCTTTGTAGCTGTGTGACCTTAGGCAAATAATGTGGTGTCTCAGATATTTCTTCTCTGAGGGGCTAATGGTGGCATGAGGTGCCAAGCTAATAGGAGAGGAACTAGTTGAGTTCTGCAGGCCCAGTGGAAGGGGTTTACCTGCAGTTCTGTAGGGGGTGGCTCTGGGCAACCAATTCTTGGTAAAAACAACCCAGTGGCCTCTTCTTAGAGAACCTGGTAGGGAAGTCTCAACATCCTGATGATTTATACTGGGTGAAAATCCAAAATGTCAGTTACAATCTTCCACTTGGTAAGCTGCCAGGTAACACAGATTTTACCATTGCTTGAAAAGAGCATCTTGTATTTGAAACAAAATCAAAGACTAATGTTTAAACTATTATAAAGAGTAAAACTACTATTTGTGTAATGGACTATTTCCTGAGAATATCAGTCGATCTGTCAGTGAGGAATTTGGGAGGGGTACAAATGAAAACCACCAACAAACCCTTTGAAGAAAGTTCTCCTTGTCAAAACCATCTGCTTCCTGACTTCTTATTGATCTGACCCATGTAATGCCAAAGAACTAAGTGCTAAGGCATTAAGACCTAGACAGAAGTATTTCCCAAGCTGAACTCCTGCTGCATCCTGTGAGATGCTCTCTGAAAAAAAAGGAGCACAGTTAAATGTCAGGAAAATGGTACAAACTTATTGTTCAACCCAGTCTACTCTAAAAGAGCAAGATAGGCATGTGAACACTTAATGGTTCAGACATCCTTCTAAGAGGGAGCAAAATACATGACCCCAAAATATGCCACTTCTGCATGTGGATTATTTTGATTTGGTAACTGAGACCCAACAGAATCAAGAAAATTTTGAGAACTTTAACCACCTAAAAGAACTTAGATAGGAGGCCTGGCCAGAAAGAGAGCCATTACTGGGGATAATTTTGTATCCGGAAGGCCTATCTGTAGGGCAAGGCAAACATCTAATTACCAAACATCTGCTCACAGTAAGAATATTGTGAATTGTCCGCCTCCACTTGGAATCCCCAGGCCCCTGTTCCATTCCTTAGCTCAGGATGGCATACAAGCCTTAACTGACTCACTTGTCCTTGTGTCTCCATGTTTGTTTGTTTGTTTTTAAAGATTTTATTTATTTATTTGACAGACAGAGATCACAAGTAGGCAGAGAGGCAGGCAGAGAGAGAGGAAGGGAAGCAGGCTCCCCGCTGAGCAGAGAGCCTGATGTGGGGCTCAATCCCAGGACTCTGGGATCATGACCTGAGCCGAAGGCAGAGGCTTTAACCCATCGAGCCACCCAGGTGCCCTTCAATGTTTTTTTAATGGGATTCCTATATGTACATAATTAAATTTGCTTTTCTCCTGTTAATCTGTTTTATGTCAATTTAATTAACAGACCGGCCAAAAGAACCTAGAAGGACAGAGACAAAATTTTCCTCCCTACATTTCAATAAAGAATTCTATGTGACTCTTTACACCAGCTCATCCCAAGCATTAACTCCTTCCTTTAAGTCCAGCCACACTCAAACTACTAAAAAAGTGTGCCCTTATTTTACTTTAATGCTGAAACCTCAGCTACTTTTGCTGGTTCTTCCTCACCTCACCATCCACTAAATGTTGGGGAACCTCATGGCTCAATAGTTGGACAACTTTTTTTCTGCTCACTTTATAGAAATGTATCTGTGAAATGTTTTGGACATAAAGTGTAGCATCTGGTTGCACTGGAGAAAGAGGAAAGAATAATAACTCTCCAGACCTACTCCTCCTCCAGTTACCATTTCACTTCTTTACTTCCATTTACAGTAAAGTTCTTCAAAAGACTTGTCTGTACTTATTATCTCAAATTTTTTGAGTCTCTTCTGTTCTCTCTATAAATGCTCTACAATCAGGTTTTTGCTTTGACCACTCCAGTGAAACAGCTCGTATCAAGGTAAGTAAGCAATGCCTTCCAGTGCTAATAAATCTCAGACCTAATTCCATGGTATAAGACTACTGCATTTGATAAAGTTGGTCACCCTCTTCTCTTGAAATGCTTTCTTTCCTTGGTTTCTAAAACAACACATTCAAGTTGTTCTCCAACCTCTAGGCCATTTCACAGATTTCTTTGGTTGCTCCTCATTTCCCAAACTTATAACATGAGTGATCCTCAGGACTCTTTTCTCTTGTCTGTGTTCACTCACTTGGTGATCTCACTCAGCCTTCTAGTTTTAAAAGGCAAATAATGTGGTGTCTCAGATATTTCTTCTCTGAGGGGCTAATGGTGGCATGAGGTGCCAAGCTAATAGGAGAGGAACTAGTTGAGTTCTGCAGGCCCAGTGGAAGGGGTTTACCTGCAGTTCTGTAGGGGGTGGCTCTGGGCAACCAATTCTTGGTAAAAACAACCCAGTGGCCTCTTCTTAGAGAACCTGGTAGGGAAGTCTCAACATCCTGATGATTTATACTGGGTGAAAATCCAAAATGTCAGTTACAATCTTCCACTTGGTAAGCTGCCAGGTAACACAGATTTTACCATTGCTTGAAAAGAGAATATGCTGAGATTCCCAAGTATACATCTCTAGCTTAGTCCTCTCTCCTGACATATACATCCAACTATCTAAGGGCATCTCAAGGCCAAACTCTTAGGAGTCATCATTGTCTTCTCCATTCCCCTCATCCATTAGCAATCCATCAGCAAAACCCATTGGTTCTATCTTAAAACACACAAAGAAGCAACTGATTCTCACCATCTGCACAGCTAACACTCCAGCCAAATCATTATCATCACTTATATGAGTAGCAACAACCTTTCACTCTGTCTCCCCTTCATAGCTGGAGTCACCTCTTATAATGTTAAGTCAGATCATGTCACAAATGGGTTAGTGAGTGACATGATGCTAGTGAGTTTCCAATGGCTCCCATCTCAGAGAAAAAGCCCAAATCTTAACAATTACCAAAATGAGCTTACACAATCTGGTCCCCCACTGCATATACTGACCCACTAACTGGCCATTCTCACTGACCCTCTAACATACAAGTAATACTCCTAGTTAAGAGTCTTTGCACTTACTGTTCTCTATGCCTGGAATGTTCTTGCCTTGCTCCCATAAATCTTCCAAGACTTCACTCAAATGTCACCTCCTCAGTGAGACCCACCTAACATCAAAACCTTCATACTTCCTAAAACCCCTCCCAGCTTCATGTCTCTTTTTAGCACTTATCACAAATATAGTATATGCTTTACTTATCTTGTTTATTATTTCTCCCACTAGCATGGAAGCCCAAAAGCATAGGGATTCTTGGTTTCTTTGTTTATTCTTAATGTCCCCAGGGAAGTGCCTGAATATAAAAGGTATTCCATACTATTTGTTTAGTAATAAACAAATTACTTCTTTTTAAAAGTACTTCTTTTTAAAAGATGAGTTACTCTGTTTAATCAAAACTCTATTCCTAGTTAAACTGAGTTTTATAAATAGCTAAAATCTAGAAGCCAAAGAATTAGGGCTTCCTTCCTAGTCAATCATTGTTAGTCACTACAATAAATCTTTGAGTAGCTCTAAAACTGGTTAACAGAGGTTAAGAAAAAATGTATTTTTGTCATCTTTGCTGGTGAAGATCTTTTAAATTGTACTTCTTTCTTTTTTTTTTTTTAACCAAATATGGTTACTGAACAAAAACACTGAAAAAAAAAACCCATAAACTAAAATGCTAGACTCAGGAACTTATTGTATCTAAGAGGGTATCATATTAAAGACCAGGTCTTCCTATCTAACCATATGGCATTGGAAATGTGTAGAAATTTGGATGGAAGTATGTTCTATTAAGGTGTTTGTTATCGGGGCTTATTACTAACTGCCTACTAAAAGCTTGTTTTGCCAAGATCTTCCATTTTTATTCTTAAAATATACATCATAAGCATTTCTAATGGAGTAGTGTAGTTGGCAGTTCTAACTATTCAAAATTTTACCATAATATCTGTAAGAACTATCAATGGAAGAAATCATTGGTTTAATTGGTTTTTCATTTGTTACAGGAGAGACATTTAAAACAATATTAATTTTCTACTCCAAGTGAAGAAAAAGCTGTTTCCAAGTACTTTGAGCATCTCCTAATGGCAAATTGTTAATATAATCTTCATCCTAAATTAAGTTTCTTTCTACCCCTTCAACACTACAGCAGACAGTGTAGTCCAAACATGTATAGTACAGTGATGACAGCTCAAGAGTATAAAAGTCAATCGTCAGTACCTACCACTTATTGCATCCAGAAGTATTTGAAAGGAATGTAAATAGAAAGAATAGCTCAACCATATCCAAATGTCTCCATTAGTTATTAATAAGATGTTAAGTTTTCACCAATTTATAGCACTGCTTTACTTATAGGACATAAAAGTCATACATTGCAACTATCATAAAATAATTTTAACCCTAGGATTAGACAGATTAGACACCCCCAGATGAAGGTTTTTAAAAAGATGGAAACTATATTTTTGAATGTATGGTACCGAAATGAAAATGTATCCTAGCAGATAGACTTTGCTTAGGATTCAAAATCTACAACATGGATCAATCTCAAACACCTGTGAGTGAAGAAGGCCAGGTGTAGGACTGTCAAAGTGGAAGGGAAGACCCCACCAATAGGGTGGCTACCAGTGTTGCCAAATCTGCTCTTAGTTTTATCCACAAATTAGAAGAACAAAAAACCATATTTTTATGTAAAACTTAAAATGTTTAAATCATGTACAAAAAATGTTATGTATGTAAAATTTGTATTTTGTGTACATTTTTTATGTGAAGTTTTCAATTTTTTAAAAAAGCTAATCTGTTGATGAATCCAGCTTTTGATCTCAAATCTGAGGTTACTGGGAAGGAGAGACTGGGGACAAAAAGGTGTCCAAACAGCAGTCTGGGCTCAAAGTTCTACCCTGAATGTAACTATGGAAAGCCTACACATGCTAAATCTTGGGTGGTCATTAGCACCTCCCCTATACTATATGCTTGGTAGATCCAGCTCCTGTCACTAACCAATTTAATAAAAATAATGTAATTAAAGTTCTTCTAAAATCAGTGGATGATACTGAATATTTATCAATATTTAATATATTAATATTTAATCAATACTTTGTCCTGAGTTGGGAAGTTAACATGAAATAAGAATGACACCTTAAGACACAAGAAAAATCCCAAATAAACAATCTAACTCTAACACCTAAAGGAACTAGAAAATGAAGAACAAATGAGGTCTGAAGTTAATAAAAAGAGGCAAATAATAAAGATCAGAGCAGAAATAAATAAAACAAAGACAAAAAAGAAAAAGATCAATGAGAACAAGAGCTGGTTCTTTGAAAAGATAAACAAAATTGATAAACCTTTAGCCAGACTCACCAAAAAGAGAGAGAGAAAGTATCAAATAAGTAAAACCAGAAAAGAAGTTATAGGTGATACCACACAAATACAAAAAGTTATGAGAGATTACTATATAAAACCATATGCCAAAAAACTGGACAACCCAGAAGAAATGGATAAATTCCTAGAGACTTACAATCTTCTGGGACAGAATCAGGAAGAAACAGAAAATCTGAGCAGAGGAATTACTAGTAACAAAATTGAATCAGTAACCACAAATTCCCAATAAATGAAAGTTCAAGACAAGATGGCTTCACAGGTGAATTCTTCTTTTTTAAAATATTTTATTTATCTATTTAGCAGACAGAGATCACAACAAGTAGACAGAGAGGCAGGCAGAGAGAGAGGGGGGGAAGCAGGCTCCCTGTCGAGCAGAGAGCTCAAAGTGGGGCTCAATCTCAGGACCCTGGTATCATGACCTGAGCTGAAGGCAGAGGCTCAACCCATTGAGCCACCCAGGCGCCCCCCACAGGTGAATTCTACCAGACATTTAAATAAGAGTTAGTTAATACCTATTCTTTTCAATTCCAAAAATACAGAAGAGGAAGGAATGCTTCCAAATTCATTCTGAGTCCAGTCTTACTTCTATACCAAAACCAGACAAAGACACCACAAAAAAAGAAAATTACAGGCCAATATCCCTGATGAACATAGACGTAAAAATCCTCAACAAAATATTAGCAAACCAAATTCAAAAATAGTCATTAAAATCATGTGGGATTTATTCCAGGGATGCAAAGATGGTTCAGTATATACAAATCAATCAATGTGAAACATCGCATCAACAAAATGAAGGATAAAAATTATATGATCATCTCAATAGATGCAGAAAAAGCATTTGACAAAATTTAACATCCATTCCTGGTAAAAATTCTCAACAAATTAGGTACAGAAGGAACATTCCTTGACATAATAAAGGCCATACATGACAAATCCATAGCTAACATCATACTCAATAGTGAAAAGCTGAAAGCTTTTCCCCTAACATCATGAAAGAGACAAGGATGTGACTCCCACCACTTTTATTCAACATAATACAGGAACTCCTAGTTATAGCAATCAGACAAGAAAAAAGAAATGAAAGGCATCCAAATTGGTAAGGAAGAAGCAAATCTGTCACTATTTGCAGATGACATGATACTATATAGAGAAAATCCTAAAGACTCTAACAAAAAACTATTAGATCTAATAAAAGAATTGAGTAAAGTTTCAGGATACAAAATCAATATACAAACATCTTTTGTTTTTCCATACACTAATAACAAAATGGTAGAAAAGGAAATAAAACAACCCCATTTATAATTGAATTAAAGAGAATAAAAAACCAGGAATTAATTTAACCAAAGAAGTGAAAGATTTTGTAGTAAAGTGATAACACTGAAAAACTTCCCTGTGGTTAAAATAGCCATTGTCAAATTTGGCAACAATGTTGTAATAGCCTTGTATAGTGACAGATGAAAGCTACACTTGTGGGGAGTACAGCATAATGTATAAACTGAATAGCTACAATATACACCCGAAACTACTATAACATTGTGTGTCAAGTATACTCAAATAAAGTTTTTTAAATGAAAAGAATAATGAGAGAGCTATACTCTGAAAACTATAAGACACCAATGAAAGAAATCAAAGGTGACAGAAATAAATGGAAAGATATACCATGCTCATAGATGGAATGAATTAATATTGTTAAAATGTCTATACTACCCAAAGCAATCTACAGATTCAATGCACTCCCTATCAAAGTACCAAGAGTGTTTTTCATAGCGCTAGAGCAAAAAAATCCTAAAATTGTATGGAACCACAAAAGACCCCAAAAAACCAAACCAACCTTAAGAAAGAACAAAACTGGAGGTATCATAATCCCAGATTTCAAGATTTACTACAAGACTATAATAATCAAAACAGTATAGTCCTGGCAAAAAAAATAGACACATAGATCAATGGAACAAACTTGAGATCCCAGAAATAAGTATACACATATAGGGTCAATTAGTCTACGACAAAGGAGGCAAAAATACAGTAGAGAAAAGACAGTTTCTTCAATAAATGGTGTTGGGAAAACTAAACAGTTGCATGCAAAAGAATGAATATGGACTACCATACTAAAAACAAACTCAAAGTGGAGTAAGGCCTGAAACCACAAAACTCCTAAAAGAAAACACAGGCAGTCATCGCTTGGACATCAAGCTTAGCAATATTTTTCTGATGTGTCTCCTCAAGCAAGGGAAACAAAATCAAAATAAACAGTTGAGACCTGACATCAAACTAAAAACCTTTTAGCATAGTGAAGGAAACCATCAACAAGACAAAAGGACAACCTACTGAATAGGAGAGAATATTTGCAAATGATGTATACAATAATGAGTTAATATCCAAATATATAAAGAACTCAGGGCGCCTGGATGGCTCAGTCAGTTAAGCGTCTGACTCTTGGTTTCAGCTCAAGTCATGATCTTGCAGTCATGGGACAGCCCCATGTCAGGCTCTGTGCTCAGCATGGAGTCTGCTTCAGAGTCTCTCTCACTATCACTCTCTTAAATAGATAAATCTTCAAATATACAAGCCGGTGGTTGCCAAAAAGGAAGGGGTTGGGGGGAGGGGAAAATGGGAAGAGAATTAAGAGGTACAAATTTCCACTTATAAAATAAATGTCATGGGGATGAAAAGTACAGCATGGAGAGTATAGTCAATAATACTGTAATACACTTATGGTACCCATTTCATACTATACATAATTGTTGAGTCACTGTATTGTAAACTTAAAACTAATTTAATATCACACATCAACTATACTGCAATTAAAAATATAAAAATTTTCAAAAAACAAGAAAAGTTTCCTTTCATCATTTGCCCTGCACTTTACAACCAAAAGAAAGAAAACAGCATTCTATAACCATTACTCACTCACTGTGGGTAATGAGGGTAATCATTCTCAAGGACACTTGTCTCAGTTACATGCCATGGTTACCTGTCCTGTGGGCAAACAGTCTGCCTTGGGAAGGTACAAATTTACCTAAAATGTGGTACTAAAAGGTAACAAGATAACATTCTAATGTTCAACTCATGCCTGATGTGCAGTATGTAGACTGATGACTAGGTAATGTTTCATTCAGAGAAAGTAATGTTTCATTCTTTTTCACGTTGCTATAACAACAACAACAGAAACAACAACAACAAAAAGACTTATTCACTTCACCTCAACTAACATCCAGTGTTGTTATGTCCAGGTGATAGACATATTTATCTTTGCAAAGATCTAACCCTACACCATGATTAAAATGAGATTTATGTGGATAAATATGGTTAGTGTCTCTAAGAAGATTTACGCTCTTGCCAACATGGTGAATTATCTCGGTTTATTCTTTTTATTGCTTTGGAGCAATGTCAATGAATCATTTGGAAGAACTGATGGCATAAGCTTATTAGGCAAAAATAAAATTACCGATTGCTTTTAGAAATAAATTTGAGGCTGAGGAGACCTCTGTCTTGAAGTTTGTTTTTCACACAAGTTTGTTTTTCACAGTTTTAGAGTCTTCTTCTGTTTGTCTAGAGGACTTTCTAAAGAGACCTAACAGGATCCTCTTGGCAGTCCTAACAGCATGGAAAAGAAATGCAATTTTCTATATTTGAAATTCTGGGCAAACTTGAAAGGTACAAATAAAATCACTGATTAGCCACTATTCCTTGTGTTCCGTAAGTGTGTCTGGCAAATTTAGCTGTCTGGGATGTTTCCTTAGTACACAGCTTACTGGTGGTACCTAACCTACCACCCTGAGGCAGTTGGCTTCCTGCCAGGGATCAGGTTCCTTCAGTTATCAGGCTCCTTCAAGATGGGGACTAGAGTGCCGAAAGCAGTTAAAATTTGGTTTAGACTAAGGCCAACTGGTATCTAGGTGATCTCCATAAATCTAACATATGGTCCAATAAATCCATATGGTCCAATAAATCCAGTGACTGAATTCCACTGGGTACCATTGTGGGGCTCTTTTAAGGAGTTCATGGACAATATACCCTTAGGTGTTTCACAGTCTAGTGCTCAGTAGAATCTAAAAAGGCTGCCTGTATGTTCAAGGGTCACACAAGAGAAATTCAACAGTAGCTAACAGCAACATTTTTCCCTCTTTTAAAAGAAAAATTATTCAGTTAGATGAACAGAGAAACTGCAAGCAAATCTTAGAATAAATAAAAAACTGAAGCTTGTGATGCTATCAAACTGGCAGACCTCTAGTCAGATAGCTTTTTGAAAGGGCATTAGTGTCAAAATAGCCTGAACTGCAGGACTGGAGGGTGCGTGTGTGTGTGTGTGTGTGTGTGTGTGTGTGTGTGTGTGTGCACGCACGTGTATGTGTTCCTGTAACTTCAAAGAATTTTCTTGTTTCTCTGGGATTTCTGAATTCACTTGTCAGTTGGCTTCTATCAATGAGCTAGAGTTACATTTTGTCAAACGGAATAATGGCCACCATCTCCACCAGAGACACAGGATGAAAATCTAGGAGGTATTGCTCTTGTCATAGATAATGTAAATGGCACCTTTGGGAGCAGAATTACAGTGCAAAGAAGGCTTTGGAGCTATGCAGTGTGAAGGCCCTGAGAAAGTTGCTACGTCAACTAGCACCACCTCCTCCTACCACTACCCCCATCATCATCATTCATGTAGCTCTATTATCTATATGCACTCCAGCTATATTATTCAATTAATTTTTAGGATGCTAGACAGCATCACTAGCATTCTCACTTTAAATATGAGGAAAGTGGGACACGTGGATGGCTCAGTCAGTTAAGCATCTGTCTTCAGCTCAAGTCATGATCCCAGGATCCTGGGACTGAGTGCCCCGCCAGGCTCCTTGTTCAGTGGGGAGTCTGCTTCTTCCTCTGCCCACTGCTCTCCCTGCTTGTGCTCTCTCTCTCTCTAGCATATAAATAAATACAATCTTTAAAAAATATGAGGAAACCAAGGGTCAGAGTTGCAACCTGTTCCAGGTTATAAACAAGCAGGGGCTACAGGATCGAAATCCAAGTCTGGCTAACTCCACAGCCCGGTCGCTTTATCATTTCACCACACGGCTACTTAAAGACAGGTCTGCTAAAACCCTTCCTTAGACTATTAAAAAATAGAGGTTTGATTCAGATATGATAAAATGTAGAGATGTTAAGTAAAGCATTTGATGACTTTTGACCATTTATATAACCATGAAACTGAAACCAAACCCACACAGAATTTTTTTTTTTTTAAATAGTATCTTCTTTTTTTTCAAGATTTCATTTGTCAGAGAGAAAAGAGAGAGCATGTGTGCATATGCAGGGGGAGCAGCAGGCATAGGGAGAAGCGGGCTCTCCACTGAGCAAGAAACCCAATGGGGGACTCCATGCCAGTACCCCAGGATCATGGCCTAAGCCAAAGGCAGATACTTAACTGACAAAGCCACCCAGGTGTCTCAATACAGAAAATTTTCATACAAAATATATTTCTATGACATCCCAAATTACTTCATGCTTATTTTCTTGAAGCCACCACTTTTGGATTTCTTTCATCTAGCATACCTTATATAAATGGAATAATTCACAAAGTAGTCTTTTGTGTCTGGCTGTATTCACTTAATGTTTTTAGTTTTGTGTGTTTTTTTTTTTTTTTAAGGTATAGAAAAAAGTATATTTAGCCCATGAGGATTTACTTTCACAATGGTACAAACTCTCGGCATCGAAGACCTTAGAGTTTTATAAATTGCTTTAATTAGGTAAATACCTAGGTTGATATTATGAGGCTGCCAGACATTGTTAGAAAAAGTTAATGGTCACCAGCATTTGCACACATAACCACATAATGGCAAAATAAACCAAAGAACAAGGCTTTTGAATACCTCTCAAAACATAATAAATTATAATTTTTTATCAAACATTCATTCCTAGGCTCTAGCCATCTGGGTCTTTGAATTTATTTTCCATTTTACACTTTCTGACATTTTCTCTGAATATAGGTTATAAATAATCTTTCTCGTTCTCTCTCCAGTCTCAACACCCTCAAGTCACCTGTTTTACCTAAGTTATACTATTATCTTTTACAGAAGATATACTTACATAGCAAGTTATACTTATGAATGAAAAAATGTTAGAGGATTAGAAATAATAAAGTAATTATTTCACTGATCCTCATCCAATTTCAGAAAGCAAAAATTCTCCCTCATAAAATTCTTTCCATCTCTAAACACACCGAAAAAAAGTGAAATTATGGAAAACTTATGATAGGTTACTAGACATTGTGTACTTTTAACAGTTCAACTGGCAGTACTTGATGATTAGGAGTAAATTCATGGACTTAGTATTTTAAAATGTATACCCTAATAAATATAAAGCACATAAACAATTAGGTAAGCTTGTTGAAGAGGCTGACCAAGGTAAACTAGAAGATACTAGTACCATCTAAATTTTCTGTCTTTCAGGGGCACCTGGGTGGCTTGTCATTAAGCATCTGCCTTAGCTCAGGTCATGATCCCAGGGTCCTGGGATAGAGCCCTGCATCAGGCTCCCTGCTCCGCAGGAAGCCTACTTCTCCTTTTCCCACTCCCCCTACTGTGTTCCCTCTCTCACTGTGTCTCTCTATGTCAAAAATAAATAAATAAAATCTTAAAAATAAATAAATAAAGTCTTCCTTTTTTTTTTTTTAACAGACTATTTTATTAAAGTTGCTGAATGTATACTTCATTGTCATTTTGGAAGTCTTTTACTGTAAAGACAATTCTTTCACCTGATAGCAATAGCAGCAGCCACATTGCTAGTGATTATGCCAGATCTCCATGTTGGATACATTCAATTTCTCCTTGAGACACAAGTTTCCATATGAATTTCTGAGGCAATGTTTTTATAAATCCTGCAGTGTCTTATGAATCCTGCTACATCAACAAATGTGGTGATTTATTCCTTCAGAGTGTTGTGAAATTGCAGAAGAGAGAGTAGTATTCCTACTGATCTCAAAGCTTCTGCTATTATTGGGTTTAGGATTATCTCTTTCACCAGAGGACACTGCCTTTATTACAGTAGCTTTATGGGAAGTCTCAAAACAAGTTAAGTCCTCTAACTTTGGCTTTTTTTAAAGCTGATTTTTACAATTTTAGGTCCTTTGCATTTCCATAGAAATTCTGAAATCAGCTTGTTGATTTCTTATTTTAAAAACTACTGAAATTTTTATTAGGTTTTCTCTGAATCTATGGATGACTTTGGAAAGAATGACTATCTTAACATTACTGAGTCTTTCAATCTGTGAACATGCATATTTTATTTCCTTTACATAGCTTTTCTTTTATTTCTCTCAGCAAGGCTTTGTAGTTTCAAGAGGACAGCTCTTGCACATCATTTGTTAGAATCATTCCATGTCATCAAGAATAACTACAGTTTTTACATCTTTTTCAACTTTTGTCTTTTATGTCTTTTACTTGCTTTATTGTATTGGTTAGGAATTCCAGTAAAATATTGGATAGAAGTATGAGTGGACCTCCTCTTTGTCTGTTCTCAATGTTAGAAAGAAAGTGTCCAGCATTCCATCAATTAGTATGCTTTTAACTGTAGGTTTCTAGTACATGCCTTTTATCAAATTGAGGTATTCATCAGATTTCTGGTATTGTAAGAATTTTTATCACGAATGGAAGTTGAAATGAGCATATGGTATCTAGATGATCATCTGGTTTTTCTCATTTATTTTGGTTAATACAGTAAATTACGTTGTTTTATATTTTTAATAGACTTGTTGGGATATTTTAACAGATCTGTTCACACACCATAAACTCACCCTTTAAGTAAGTGTTCAGTTTAGTACGTTTAGTACATTGGCCAAGTTGTGTAGCTCCAATTCCAGAACACTTTTATGACCTCAAAAAGAAACTCTGTACCCGTTAACACTCAGTCTCAGGCTCTCCTTCCCCACCAGCCCTGGCAACTACCAATCTACATTCTGTTATTTTGTTTATCCATTCATCAGTTGATGGGTATTTGTTTCCACTTTGTAGCTATTATGAATAATGCTGCTATATTATATCTGTGAACAAGTTTTTTCATGGTCATGGTTTCAATTCTATTGGCTATATACCTAGGAATGGAATTGCTGGGTTATACAGTAACTCTAGATTTAATTTTTTTTTTTTTTTTTTTACTGCTTCTATAAGGAGAAGAGACTGAATTTTGTATCTTTATTTTCTACTTGCTCTTTCTAAATTCATAATTCTGAGAATTTAATAGTTGAACTCCTTGGATTTTCTAAGTCTACATCATATCACAAAGATATTTATGCTTTTTTGTCTGTTCCTTTCTTTTCAGAAGTTATACCTCTTTGTTTGTTTGTTTGTTTTTTGAAAGATTAACTTATTAAAGGGGTGCCTTTAATACGGCTCAGTCAGTTAAGTGTCTGCCTTTGGCTCAGGTCAGAATCTCAGGGTCCTGTCATCGAGTCCCACATCGGGCTCCCTGTTCAGTGGAGAGTCTATTTATCTTTTCTCCCTCTGCTCTCCCTCCACTCATGCTTTCTCTTTCTCTCTCAAATACTTTTCAAAAAATAATTAACTTATTGGGGTGCCTGGGTGGCTCAGTGGGTTAAGCCTCTCTGCCTTCAGCTCAGGTCATGATCTCAGGGTCCTGGGATCGAGTCCCGCATAGGGCTCTCTGCTGGGCAGGGAGCCTGCTTCCTCCTCTCTTTCTCTCTCTCTCTGCCTGCCTCTCTGCCTACTTGTGATCTCTCTCTGTCAAATAAATAAAATCTTTAAAAAAAAATAATTAACTTATTAAGAATTCCTGCACCTATGTTTATGAGGGATACTGGTCTGTTTTCCTTGCTCATAAATATTTGTCAAATTTTGATACTGAGGTTACCCTCACATCATAAAATGGGTTGGAAAGCATTCCCTCTGTCTTGTTTTTCCAAGGTAATTGTTGAAATGTTGTATTATTTCTTCTTTAAATGTCTGATATAACATACCAGTAAAATCATCTGGGCATGAAGTTTTCTTTGTGAGATTTTTATTATAAATTCAATTTCTTAAATATGTATATGCTTATTTCCAACTTTCTGTGTTAGATTTCCTAAGTTGGGGTTTTAAAGGAATTTACGAATTTCACCTAAGTTACTAAATGTATTGTAAGAAAGCTGTTCATTGTATCACCTTATTATCCATTTATTCTCTGTAAGATCTATGATTCTGCACTAATATTCCCTTTTCATTCTTGATATTGGTGATCTGCATTATTTTCTCTTTCCTGACCATTCTTTCTAAGGTTATGTCAATTTTATTAATTTCTTTTCAAAGAACCAATTTATGGCTTTGTTGATTTTTTTCTATTTTTAATTTTCTATTTTTTTTTTACTTTTATTTTGATTGTTCTTTTGTATTTATCCTCCTTAAAGCTTAAGATGGAAATTTAACATTTATTTAAATTTTCTCCACTATTATAAGCATTTAAAGATATATTTTTTCTTTAAATGTTTTCATTATATCCTATAAAATCTGACATATTGTTTCCATTATCATTCCATCTGAAATAATTTCCAATTTCTTCTGGTGAGTATTCCTTGTGAACTTGAAAAGAATAACTTGTTGAGTGTAGTATCTATAAATATCACTTAGGTCAAGTTGGATCATAGTTGTTCATATATTTACTAATTTTTACTCTACTTAATACTGAGAGAGGGATGTTAAAATTTCCCACTATATTGTAGATTTGTCTGTTCCTCCCCTATAGTTCTCTCAATTTTTGCTTCCTTTACTAGGTACATACACCGTTAAAATTTTTATGTCTTCTTGATGAACTGGCCATATTACCAATATGTAATGTCCTGCTTTATCTTATAATGTTTCTTATGTCTGACATTAATATAGCCACACCAACTTTCTTTCTTTTTTTTTTTTTTTTAAGATTTTATTTATCTGACAGAGAGACA
Source organism: Martes martes (assembly GCF_963455335.1). Taxonomy (NCBI): domain Eukaryota; kingdom Metazoa; phylum Chordata; class Mammalia; order Carnivora; family Mustelidae; genus Martes; species Martes martes. Next base: position 37,533,773 of record NC_137896.1, read on the forward strand.
CAGCGAGAGAGGGAACACAAGCAGGGGAAGTGGGAAAGGGAGAAGCAGGCTTCCCACCGAGCCGGGAGCCTGATGTGGGGCTTGATCCCAGCACCCTGGGATCAGGACCTGAGCTGAAGGCAGTTGCTTAATGACTGAGCCACCCAGGCACCCCCACACCAACTTTCTTATGCTTAGTGTTTATACATACTTTTTTCCATACTTTCACTGTCAATTATGTCTGAGTCTATTTAATGTGCATTTCTTATAAATACTATACAGTTGGGTCTTCTAAGATTGTCTGCAATATGAAAATCTCTGCCTTTTAAATTTAGTGCTTAGTTTATTCACATTTAATGTAATTATTGATACAACTGAGTTTAAGTCTTTCAGTATTTGCTTTCTATTTGTCTCATATGTTCTTTGTTTTTCTGTTCCTCTTTTCTGACCTGTTTTTTGGTTGAGTATTTTGTAATATACTTTCTCATATATCTTGTACTAATTTTTTGTTATGTTTAACTTTATTATTCTAGAAATTAAAATGCATACTTATCTCAAACTCCATTCAAATACTAACATACTGTTTTATAAACAATGTAAGAACTTTACAGCTATATAATTCCAAATGCACAAATCTTAGCCCTGTTGTCATAGTTCTATAGGTCACTTTCTTCAGTTTCTTAAATTCATTTTCCATTTTGTGCTTAAGTTTGGACAATTTATACAGACTGGTTTTCAAGTTCACTAACCATATTTTCCACCCCAATCTGCTATTAAACCCAACAAATAACTTACTTGTTTCTGATACTGTATTTTTCAGTTATACCGTTTCCATTTGGCTATTTCTTTTTTTTTTTTAATATTTAATTTATTCATTTGACAGAGAGAGACTGCAAGTAGGCAGAGCAACAGACAGAGAGAGAGGGGGAAGCAGGCTCCCTGCTGAGCAGAGAGCCCGATGTGGGGCTCGATTCCAGGACCCTGGGATCATGACCTGAGCCGAAGGCAGAGGCTTAACCCACTGAGCCACCCAGGTGCCCCTGGCTATTTCTTTTTATAGTTATCACAATTATTTTATAATCCTTCTCCACTGATTTCAACATCTAGGTCATCTGTGGGGATAAGCTTCCATTGGCTGATTTTATTCTGCTTCTTCAGAGGACTTATATATATATATATTTTTTTTATTTTTTTAAGATTTATTGATTTATTTTAGAGAGAAAAGAGGTAGGGGGAGAAGCAGAGGGAGAGACAGAACCCTGAAGCAGACACCCCGCTAAGTGGGGAGCCCAAAGCAGAGTCAGTCCCTGGACCCTGAGATCATGACCCGAGTGAAATCAAGTTGCTGCCACCCAGGCACCCCAGAGGATTCATAATTTTTATTGTATGACAGACACTGCCTGTAAAAGAAAAGTAAATTATATTTAAAATGGATATTTATCCTAAGAAAATGGCAAACTCCCTCCCTCCCTCTAGGTTGAGGATTCTGAGTCGGTCTAATCTCTAGGTGAGCTGGTTCTGGGCATTGTGGTAATTTCAGATTTAGTTCACTATCAGCTAATATTCTGAGGTCTGGATCAGGAATTTCCCTTAAGCAAGGTATGGGATCTGAGCCATGATGAGAATCTGAAGACTTCCCTATGTCTTATAAGCCAGTTGCCAGTATTCTAATCATGGGAGATTTCTCTTTGTTTATAGCCCAGCCACCAGATTTCTGGGTTGCTTAGGTGTTCTCTTTGATCTTGATAAGCTTCCCCAGTTTTCCATGCCATGGCATATTTCTTCACCCTGTTGCCCAGGTACTAGTCTTCAATAGTATGCTGCCTTACCCCTGGAGGTCCTGTATAGCATGTAGGAATAAGGCAGGCTTTTTCTCATTTCTTTTCTTTATCCCAGCCTTCTCTTGCAACTGCCTTGTACTTGATAAAGGCCACAATACCTCAGGAAGATGTCTCTCAGTTCTCCTGTTCTATGTCCAGTCTTTCTTTGGCTACTGTCATGTATTTGGTGCAAAACGTACACACTATAATGAATCACGCTCAGTTCTTTGCCGTGCTCCAAGCCCTTGGTGTGGTCATTTGGTGAAGGCTTCATAGGGAAGAAATGGTAGTGGGTGCAAGACTCACCCTGTAGCTGGGGCTTCTTAGGATTTTAATCTCTCATACAGCTCACATGAGGCTATAAGTGGTTCATTAAAAGTTTGGCTGGTTTCTCTTTATATTCTGCTATATCATTTTTACTCCTCTTCCCACTGTTCTGCCAGAAATAAATCAGTCAAGAGTTTTTTTCTGTCCTAGAAGTCTTTCTGGAACTTAGTTCATTTAGATTTTTCTAGCATATTCAGCTTTTTGAATTTTTTTAAATTTATAATTTTATATTTCATCCAGCTCATTCTCATTGTTGGAAGTAGGAGCAAAAATCTCTTCCTCTTAATTGGGAGTGGAAATCTCTTTTCCAATTCCTTTAATAACTCCTTCTTGTTTACCTCCCATTTTATATTTGTCTTCCTCCTATGATTTTATTTGAGAGGTACATTAACCCTAATTAAAAACTCTCAGAAATCCCATCTATCCTATCCCTTCTAAACAGATGTTTATTGAGATTTTTTTAAAGTCTCAGAAACTATCTTTGAAAAAACAAAATTTAAAAAAAAATGATAGATACACTACATTGGGATTGCAAAAATTCTACTGAAAGTTGAACAGCAATATATCTGCTTATGTAATCTGGAATGCAGAATTTAGAATTTTGCAGATTGGAGGCAAGTATCTGGGCATTATGGGTCATAATATATACAAATATCCATTATATATATAATATATCCATAATATACCAAGGACTTAACAGAATTCAGTCATCTGTATTCAAAGAGACAGATTTTGTTTCTTTGTTGTTATTATACTTTATCCTAGAAAGGATTTAAGGCATAGTAAGATATTCTTATTCTCATTTTACAGATAAGGCCTCTGAGATCCCAAGAGGCAGAGTGATCACACTAACAGGTACACAGAGTGAGGGAGAAAATCCAGACTCCAACTGCCTGGCAGTGCACTGATTCCAATACTTATTCATTTCAAAACTAATCAAATGTGCCATAATATCCAAGGGTGATATATATATTTTTTAAAGATTTTATTTATTTATTTGACACAGAGAGCGAGAGAGAGATCACAAGTAGGCAGAGAGGCAGGTAGGGGATTGTGGGGGGAGAAGCAGGCCCCCTGCTGAGCAGAGAACCTGACTCGGGGCTCTATCCCAGGACCCTGAGATCATGACCTGGCTGAAGGCAGAGGTTTAACGCACTGAGCCAGGCACCACAAGGGTGATAAATTTTTAAAAATTTCTACACAAAAATAATTCCAAAATTACAGAATAGTTCAAGGAACATCTATACGTCCTTTACCCAAGTTCACCTATTGATAACATTTTGCTCCATTACTTTTTAATTTGCTATCTATCCATCCATCCATCCATATATTTCTTTTGGAGCATCAAGAAGATATTGTATACATTATGGCCCTCTATACCTATGTACTTGTGTGTATTTTTTAAGAGCGAGGATATTTTTAATATACTACAGTACAGTCATAACAAATTTAAGAATGACCCAAAACTTTTTACTATCTATATTCCAATTTTGTAAATTGACCTAATAATGCATTTATAGCATTTTCCCCCTCCCACATAGGATCCAGTATAGGATCAGGTATTGCATTTTGTTGCCAAGACTCTCATATTATTTAATCTGGAGCACTTCCCTGAGCCTTTGCCTTTTATGACACTGACATTTTTGAAGAATATACTCCCTTTTTTCTTCCTTCATAGAATGTTCCTCATTTTAGATTTGTCTGATGTTTCCTTGTGATTAGATTCAGGTTACGCACTTCCAGATGGAATAGTACAAAAGTGATGTTGTGTCTTTCTCATATTATCACATTCAGAGGCACATGATGTCCATCTGCCCCTCACCAGTCACATTAATTTTGATCACAAGGTCAAGTTGTTGCCTGGTTTCCCCATTATATATTTATTATTTTTCTCTGCAACTAATAAGAAATCTGTGGGGAGACATTTTAAGACCTGCTCTTCCTCATGAATGAATTTTTATAACAGTATTTTCACTATTGTTATAAAAAGTGACCTCCACATAGTAAAAGAAACCTAGGTTTCACTTATTACACACTTCAATAAGTTCCATGCCAGTTTTAACATCTGTTTTTATAACAGTAGTCCATGCACACTGGATGTTTATTTAAAAATGTTCATTAACTACTATCTGGGTAGGATATAGACATTTTTAAATCCAACTGCTACCAATGCCTTAATTTTGATTTAATTAAAAAACTCTTTAACTTAAGCTACAGGTTTAGAAATTAAATAATATAGTTACAAGGATGTTCTAGAAAAAAGAAAAGAAAGAAATTTTTAAAAGTCTACCTCTATTTATTCAAATTGTATATGGACTCTGGTTACTATAATATATATTATCCAGCCTTTTTAAAGCACTGTGATTTTGAGGTGAGCTTTAATTCAAGGCCTTAACTTGGACTGAATGTAGGTAGGTTATATAAAATGTTCAAATGGCCAGGTGGCTTTAGGTTCTGAGTTTGGTAACAAGAAGACCAAATTTAAAAAAAAAAAAGAAAAGAAAAGAAAAAAAGAAAGAAATTTAAAAAAATGTGTGTGTTTTGTTGTTGTTTGGTTGTGGGTTTTGTTTTGTTTTAGTTTTAGTTTTTAAGGATGCCTTCTTTCTCCTTTGCTACCATGGATCTCAACATTATGTGAGAACATGTTTCACAAACCTGAATGGGCATGCCATTAATTCAACAACTTTTTCATAGAAATCAGGAAACCAGAAGTGTAGACCAAAAGCTTACTCTTTTAAAAGGAATACAAACTTTGCTATAGCTCCTTTCTCTTTTGAGCCCAAATTCTCATTTATAACATTGTCTTACCTGCAATACAATAAAATTCCAGCCTTTATGACAGAAGAGATGGGTTTTTTTGATCAATAGAATTCAGCAGCCGAAGCATTAGTGTTTGGGTTTTTTTTTTTTTTTTTTTTTTTTTTTTTTCCTTTCTGGAAAGCATTTGTAGCCACAGGCTCAAAGGAGGAAGAAAGGGAGAGGGATTAACTCTCTGCAAGAAGGTCAAAAACATAATTTACAAGTGAGGCAAGAGGAGCAGCTGTATCTGTTGGCCCAATCAAGACTACCAGCTGGAGAATTTACCAGCAATATGAAAACCACGTCCACCAGATGTCAAGCAATGCAACTAGAGGCCAAACATCGTTGGGCTCAATGCAGGACTCTCCACTCTCTTTAGTACCCATATTTCATGTTAAATAATTAAGGTGTCTTCCAAGGGCCACCAGCAGGGTAACTAGAACATTTCCGCACAAGGGACTTAATAACATGATGGTACCCCCATCAGACTGGCTTCAACACTAAAGTCCACCTCATATATGTTCTCTTGTTAAAAAACAATTTTAGCTCAGAGCCAATATGTAAGGGGTGAGAGAAACTTATATGGCTGCAATCCATTACTGTGGCTTCTCAGGCTTATTTTATATTTGGGAATGGCTCTGTCATTGGGAAGAAAACAATGTTCTGAAAATACCTTTTTGAATAACCATTTTCCACTCATTCTTTAAGCCTGTGCTGTTCAACAGTAGCCATTTCACCACATGGGGCTATCTAAATTAAAAATAAGTATTTTAAATTAAATTTAAACTAATTTAAAATTCTGTTCCTCATGCAAACTAGCCACATTTCAGGTGCTCAATAGCCACATGTGACTAGTAACTAATCTACTGGATAACACAATATATATATGTAAAACATTGCAGTCATCACAGAAAATTCTATTAGGCAATGTCATTCTAAACTCAAAAATCATCTTTTTAAATTATTTTTATTTTTTAAGAGAGAGAGAGAGAAAACAAGTGGGGGGTGGGGTGAGGAGCAGAGGGAGAAGGAAAGAATCTTAAGCAGGCTCCATGACCAGCACAGAGCCCAATACAGGGCTTCAATTCACAAACCTGAGTTCATGATCTGAGCTGTAATCAACAGTTGGATGCTTAAGGGACTGAGCCACCCAAGCATCCCTCAAAAGTCACCTTTAAAACAAGAAACTATAATTTCCGGGGCACCTGGGTGGCTCAGTGGGTTAAGCCTCTGCCTTCGGCTCAGGTCATGATCTCAGGGTCCTGGGATCGAGCCCCACGTTGGGCTCTCTGCTCAGCAGGGAGCCTGCCCCCCCCCCCGCCTGTTGCTCTGTCTACTTGTGATCTCTCTATCAAATAAATAAATTTTTTTTTAAATCTTAAAAAAAAGAAACTATAATTCCCTTCTGTATATACTATGAAAGAAAGCAATCTCTGTGCATTCTCTTATGAAATAAGTCTACTGATACAATACGAATATTGTATTAGATGAGGGTAAGACAAAGAGGAGGAGAACTCAATAATATTGTTATGACCATAAACCAATCTTTGTCTGATGAAATGCTCTTGTATGCTGTACTCACAAAAGCCTTGTGATGCTGCTCGCTTGCTGGATAATATACAGAGGCCAGACTGGATGGGTTAGTTAAACGACAAATAAATAAGCGATAAACTGACATGTATCCTTAATTTGTTAATGATTCAATCTATATCAGACATTGATATTAGAAGTTTCCTTACTTATATCTCTAAATGTGCAATATAAATTATGTCCTTTAAAAAAGAGGCTGCCCACTTCATAGCTTTGCAATTAAGGTATTTTAATAACAAGTAAATAACATATGCTATATCTGTTTCTAAAAATTTTATGAAGAAGAACATCAGGCCAGTATAAATACTAAAATCCATAAATTATATTTCTTATATAGACTCACCTATCATGGATGCAGGGAAACCAAGCAATGCATGAGTAGCTGTGTATGTCTGTGTGATTGTTGTGACTCACTGAGGGATGCATGGCACAGACACGTGTCACACAGAGCACAGACCTTTGACTCTGCTCACAAGGACACTGAGCCATGGCACACCAGGACACACCAGAGCACTAGACAAGTCATGTGCAAGCACCTCACCCACCTCCACCCTGGCACATGCAGAGTGCTATCTAGGCACTCAGCTTTCTTTACCTGTTTCCTTGATCTATTCCAACACTCCCTGCAAAATCACTCAGCTCTGTCAGCCCATCAGCTCTACTCCCATTTTCTCTTCCCAATCCCCAGTTTCCTCTTTTCTAGTTATTTACAGTTGATGAGGAAGAAAAAGATGAAAATAAAGGGGTTGGGGGGTAGTATTTCCTAATCTCTCCTGCTCTGTCATCAAAAGCTAAAAAGATCTGCTGTTTTTCTTTGGGATCATTAACTGTACTTAGTCAGATTCTCATAAAGATCACAGAGCTACTGCCTAACAGAGGCTAAAAAAAAAATACATTTTTATCAACTTAACTGGTTAGAAGTTCATGCAACAGCTGCAAGGTTTTCAGGTTATGCCCCAGTTTTCCCGCTTACCTTGGCTTTCCCGTCCTGGGCTGACATATATCCAACACACATGCTCTCTGTCGTGTGGCTCCACAAAAATTCCACTGCCGTGGAAGGGAACACAAATAGGCACATTCAGATCACAGATGGAAAATAAATCTTTGCTTTTTAATAGAACAGTTAAAGATAGCTTTATATTTTAACACACTCAGTTCCCTACTTTCCATTTGGCCCTTCATAAATGTCAAGATGATTTAGTACTCAAAACTGTGTAATGCCATTTACTGTGAAATGAAAAATGTATTTCTTTCTTGTCAAAACTTATGATTATTACATGTAAAATAAATGCTCTTCTGTTTGAAACTTGTAGCCTTAAATACACACATGCACTACATACTCATACATACAGTACACAATGATTTAGCACATGTAATATTCCATAACGTAGTTTCCGTAGTTTAACACACACACACGCGCGTGCGCGCGCACGTGCGCAGTCTTGATTTCTAAATACCATTCTCCATAAAAAGGAATCAGGATTCCTCGGAGAATATTCATTCCAGGGCTGGGGCAGAGAAATTATAAAATGAATCTGGAACATCTTATTGTGCCAGAAAGTAAGGAACTGCTCAAAGAATGATGACAACTTATCAAAATGACCCAGACATCAGCCTGAAGGGGTTCCCACTGGCCAAATCAGAGTCAAACTAAGTGTCAAAATAAATAATGATAGTAATGCATTTTCACCACCAAATAAAATAAGAAGCATTGAGACTATACTAATGCAAATAAATAAATGAATAAATAAATGAGGGAGAAGAGAAAGCTCTTCCTTCTGGCAGAATGCCAACTAATAAACAGAAGAAATAACAGAGTTAGAAAACCATCATGACTGCTAAAACTAGTGGGTGACAATTTAAAGAGAAGAAAGCTATTTACATAGTCTCAAAGTATCTCTCCATAAAGTTCTTACTAAGTGTAACAAGGGAAGAATAAGTTCACTGTGGAGAAACCAATGAAGCCACCTTAATCAAATGATGGAAACTCACCTCACCTATTAAGGGAAAATCAACACCATGTGCCTCCTGATAAGATACTGTGGGACACACCACTTCTGTGGTACTTCTGCCAAAACTGCAGAAACCAGACTGCATGAGGAAACACCACACAAATCTCACACAGGAACGCTACTAAATAACTGGTTTGAACTCTTCAAAAATGTCAAAGTCAAAACATACAAAGGAAGTTGAGATACTGTTTCCATTTAAAGGAGATATGACAACTAAATGCAATTTGTTATCCTACATTGATCTGGGTGCAGTGTCATAAGAACATTATTGAGACAACTGATGAAATTTAAGAAGGGACTATGGATTAGATAATAATGCTGCATCAATATTAAATTTTATGATTTTGATAACTGTACTGTGATTATTTAGAGGAATGGCCTGTCCATAAGAAATATACACTGAATTAATAGGAGGAAAGATAGCAAACATCCATCTTGACTTCAAATAGTTCAGAAAAAGCATGCACATGTTTCAGTGTATGAGTGTGGGTGGGTGGGTAGGTAGGTGTGGGTGTAGAAGGAAGACAGGAGAAGGAAGGAGTGAAGATAGAAAAACAAATGGGGGAAAAAGAAAAGAATGTGTGAATCTGGGTAAAGGAACAGTGGATGTCCCTTGTACTGTTCTTGTAACTTTTCTGTAAGTTTGAAATTATACCTAAATAAAAAGTTACAAAAAGAAAAATCCACAAACATACAGAGATACACACAAAACCCTGTCACCTTCAAGTAAATACTTTCAAAATTCTATGGTTTTTTCTAAACCAGAGAGGGAGACAGACCATAAGAGACTCTTAATCTCAGGAAACAAACTGAGGGTTGATGAGGTGGAGTGGGGCTGGAAGGAATGGGGTGGCTAGGTGATGGACACTGGGGAGGGTCTATGCTATGGCGAGTGCTGTGAATTGTGTAAGACTGGTGAATCACAGATCTGTACCCGTGAAACAAATCATTATATGTTAATAAAATTTAAAAAAAAATTCAATGGTTTTTTTAAAAGGCATTTTTTAAGTTTTGACACACTTCTCCAACAAAAATTTCAAAACTCCCTGATAATAAAATTGCATTGCTCAACATTAAACCTTCTGGGTTCCAGGCCATCCATCTGTTCATATCCCTGAGCTAATTAAGCCTGAAGACAAGTGTTTGAGTTGAGACACAACTGTGGGATCAGTGATCCTAGACTCTAAAGGCTTTGCCAGACATGTGGGGAAGAAAGAAGCAGTAAGGGGCAAAAGTGAGTTCCTCAGAAACATGGCTCATTCCCTCATCATTAATTAATTATCAAACCTGCCAACCTGCTCAACAGACGCTCCACTGAAGAGTGCAGGAAAACAGTGTCATGCAATGAAGCAAGTTCTCTTCAACAGATGTTTTTTCTTCCTCACACATCTGCTTTGAACTTCAAAAATCCTGAAGTCCAGAGCAAGATCTGGGATATTCTAAATTGCCTAATAGAGCAAAGGCATTCAAGTCTTACTGAATTTCCTTAGAGCAGTGACAAAGCAATTGTATTTAAATATAAAGTTAAGGGATTTCTAAAATTGTGACTTCTCCTTATGCCCCAAATGTTAAGGTGGCTCAGGAATTAGTCATGGAAAGAAAAACACATGGAAATATAGTTGATCTAATTATGAAAGTAACGGATAAAAACATTACACTTTACTTTTTAAGACACAATTGTGCTTATTTTAAATGCTTTACTCTCTCTAAAAATGTGGCCTATTTTAAGGAAATGTAATATATAAAAAAAATTTAGAATTTTGAAACAGGATAAATTGGGTACAGTGACTGACTTCATTAAATAATTATTTTTACACTGAAGGGTTTCCAGTGAAGTTTATAGACATAGCTTAGGAGTTTTTAAAGAAAGTAACTCAGTGTCTAGAAATTCAATCTTCATTTATTCTTTTCACAGTTATTGCCAAAAAATGTATTTTTGCAATGTACTTTGTACTGACACACTATTTTTAATACCTACAATTCAAATACTTACATATGAGTTAGAAGTTCAGGCTAACCTGAGAAACTCAACAGAAATAATTTGCAATTTATATGATAGAATGCTTCTGAAAAGGAATGCTGTTTATTGAAGTGTATGTCTTAACTCAAAAGTTAATTTAACAAAATATTTCTTGGTCAAGGGCTTTAGAGAAGCAGGAGAGAGATGAACTAACATTGAGAATCCATCATAAGCCAGGCACTGTCTTTTGTAATAGAACACAGTAAAGGCTGAATGGGGAATCTGAGGCTAAGAGCAGGTAAGTAACATGACTTAGGTCATTTTAATAAGTGCACAAACTACAATTCAAACAGGACTTTTGGATTCCAAAACCTGGTGACCTTCCATTGTTCTATTGCTTTAAAATTTACACAGCTTAGAAAGATTCATAATTAGTGTTACTGAGAGGATTAAATTCATTAAAAACACCAAAGGACCAACAAAACATCAAATACAACAGAACTATTAGATATCATTTAAGAAGAGCTTTTATTTTTTTAGATTTTTTTAAATTTTTATTTTTATTTAAAATTAGTTAACATACACTGCAATATTGGTTTCTGGAGTAGAATTCCGTGATTCATCACTTACGAACAACACCCAGTGCTCATCACAACAAGTGCCCTCTTTAATACCCATCACCCATGTAGCCCATCACCCACCCACATCCCTTCATCAACCCTGTTTGTTCTTAATAATAGAGTTTGTTCTCTATTATTAAGAGTCTCCTATGGTTGGTTTCCCTCTCTCCTATTTCCCCTCTCCTTCCCATATGTTCATCTGTTTTGTTTCTTAAATATCACATATGAGTAGAATCATATGGTATTTGTCTTTCTCTGAATGACTTACTTCACTTGGCATAATACACTCTAGTTCCATCCACGTCACTGTAAATGACAAGATTTCATTCTTTACCACCTCTTCTTTATCCATTCATCAGTCAATGAACATTTGGACTCTCTTCATGGCTAGGCTATTGTTGATAATGCTGCTATAAACATCAGGGTGCATGTATCCCTTTGAATCTGTATTTTTCTATCCTTTGGGTAAATACCTAGCAGTGCAATTGCTGGACTGTAGGGTAGTTCTATTTTCTATTTTTTGAGGAACCTCCATAGTGTTCTCCAGGGTGGCTGCACCAGTTTGCATTCCCATCAACAATGCAAGGGGGTTCCTCTTTCTCCACATTCTTGTCAACATTTGTTTATGTGTTGTTAATTTTTGCCATTCTGACAGGTGTGAGGTTGTATCTTATTGTGGTTTTGATTTGTATTTCCCTGATGAATGATATTGAGCATATTTTTATGTCTCTGTTAGCCAACTGGATATCTTCTTTGAAAAAGTGTCTATTTATGTCTTCTGCACATTTCTTTACTGGGTTATTTGCTCTTTGGGTGCTGAATTTGATAAGTTCTTTATAGATTTTGGATATTAACTCTTAAAACCATAACAAAACTCAGGGTCTACTAAAGACAAGATCAATACATTTGACTATATTAAAAATGTCTATGGTATGTTCTTTTGCCATATGGGGAAAAAAAAGGTCAAGAGATAAACAATGAACTAGAGATAATATCTGCAATTTGTAGCATAGAAGAAGGGCTAATTTTCTTCATATCTGAAAATTTGTCACAAATCAGTAAGAAAAAAGAGAAAACTAAAAGGAGTATGACTAGCTCTAAAACATGAAAAGATGTTCTACATTTCTCATACTAAAAGAAATGCAAGTTAAAGCCACAAAATACCATTATCCAACTATCAGGTTATCAGATAGCAAAGTTTGAAACAACATTTTTAGCTGGGGGTGGAGAAAAATCACTCTCACTTACTAATTATAGAGGCATGGCCATTTGAAAATATATCCTTGCAATTTGTGGTAGTTATGTTCTATAAGGTTGCCATGAACACTGAATTAGCAAACACTGAGCCACTGCTCCAAAGGGAAATACAGGGTTAGGTTCCTACAAGCCTCTGGTCATAACCATTTTCAATCAATAAGTAACCTTATTTTATGTGGTTCTGTATAAGACATCTTAATTAATACATTTTTCTTATAAGCAATTAATTACACATAATCTTTCTTTATAACACAACACTAACAAAGAAGAGTTTAACATTTTCCTGACCCTGGATAACCTGTTCATGAATTTCTTCGGTTTTCAGCCTCACAATAATGTTGTCCCCTATGCTCTGCTTATTTGTCATTACCTCATGAATCCACAAGTTGAGCTACTTTTCCAGCTTTTCCATGGCTTCATCATGCACCACAGATGTTACTTTAGCAGCTTCTGGAGCAGCCTCACATACAATTCAATGAATTTCCTCCTCCTTTTTCTGTATGTACAATATTGTTGATTCGTTAACTTTGAACTCATGACTAACAGCATTGTAACTCTTGCCTGAATGAAGCCTATCGAACACACACCTTCTCCACAAGACAGAACAATCTCCTTGCACAAAGAAACACTAGGCAGCACTTCAGCACTGTTCTTGGGGACCATTTTATTTTTTTTTAATTTTACCAAGATTTTAATTCCAGTATGGTTAACATACAGTGTTCTATTAGTTTCATGTGTATAATATAATGATTCAACAATTCTATACATTACTCAGTGCTAATCATGAAAATTGTGTTCTTTAATCCCCATCACCAATTTCACCCATACCCCCACCAATCTCCCTTCTGGGAACCATCAGTTTGTTCTCTATAATTAAGAGTCTGTTTCTTGATTTGTCTTTCTCTCTCTCTCTTCCCTTCTGTTTTTATTATTTCTTAAATTCAAAATATGACTGCAATCATATGGTATTTATCTTTCCCTAACTGACTTATTTCACTTAGCATTATACCCTCTAGTTCCATTCATGTTGCTGAAAATGGCAAAATCCAAACTTTTACAGCTGAGTAATATTCTATTATACATATAGACCACATCTTCTTTATCCATTCATCTATTGATGAATACTTGGAATGCTTCCATAATTTGGCCATTGTAAATAATGCTGCAATAAACGTAGTGGTGAATGTATTCCTCTGTACTAGTGTTTTTGCATTTTTAACACTAGTACTGTGAATGCTGGATTGTAGGGTAGTTCTCTTTTTAACTTTTTGAGGACCCCTCCCATACCTTCTTCCAGAGTGATTGAATCTTTTGCCTTCCCACCAACAGTGAGGGGGTTCCTTTATCTCCATATCTTTGCCAACACTTGTATGGATTTTAGCCATTCTGACAGATGTGAGGTGATATCTTATCGTAGTTTTTATCTGCATTCCTCTGATGATGAGTGATGTTGAGCATCTTCTTGTATGTCTATTAGCCATTTATATATTTTCTTTGGAGAAATCTCAGTTCATGTCTTCTGCCCATTTTTTAATTGGGTTATTTATTTTTGAGATGTTGAGTTTTATATATTCTTTATATATTTTGGATACTAACCCTTTATCAGGTATGTCATTGCAAATATCTTTTCCCATTTTGCAGGCTGTCTTTTAGTTTTGCTGATTGCTTCCTTCACTATGCAGAAGCTTTTATTTTGATGTAGTCCCAACAGTTTATTTTTGCTTTTACTTCCTTTCTCTCAAGGGACATCTAAAAAGAAGCTGCTATAGCCAATGTCGAAGAAGTTACTGCCTGTGTTCTCATCTAGGATTTTTATGGTTGAAAGTCTTGCATTTAGGGGCGCCTGGGTGGCTCAGGAGGTTAAGCCTCTGCCTTCGGCTCGGGTCATGATCTCAGGGTCCTGGGGTCGAGCCCCGCGTCGGGTTCTCTGCTCGGCGGGGAGCCTGCTTCCCCCCCTTTCTCTGCCTGCCTCTCTGCCTACTTGTGATCTCTCTGTCAAATAAATAAATGAAATCTTTAAAAAAAAAAAAAAAGAAAGAGAGTCTTGCATTTAGGTCTTTAATCCATTTTGAATTTATTTTTGTGTTTGGTGTAACAAAGTGGTCTAGTTTTATTCTTTTGCATGTTGCTGTCCAGTTTTCCCAGTACCATTTATTGAAGACAGTGTCTTTCCTGCTTTGTGGAAGATTAACTGACCATATAGTTGTGGGTTCATTTCTGGATTTTCTATTCTATTTCACTGATCTATGTGTCTATTTTTGTGCCAGTCCCATACTGTCTTGATCACTACAGCTTTGTAGTATAACTTCAGATTTGGAATTGTGATACCTCCAGCTTAGTTTTTCTTTTTCAAGATTGTTTTGGCCATTTGGGGTCTTTTGTGGTTCCATACAAATCTTCTGGTCTGGTTCTGGTCTTGTGAAAAATGCTGTGGATATTTTGATAAGGACTGCATTAAATCCGTAGGTTGCTTTGGGCAGTGTGGATATTTTAACAATATTTATTCTTCCAGTCCATAAGCATGAAATGTCTTTCCATCTGTGTCTTTGGTTTCTTTCATCAGTGTTTTATAGTTTTCAGAGTACAGGTTTTTTACCTCTGGATACTTTATTAATTTTGGTACAACTGTAAATGGGATTGCTTTCATAATTTCTCCTTCTATTTCTTCATTATTATGTATAGAAATGCAACAGATTCCTATACAATGATTTTATATCCTGTGACCTTACTGAATTCATTTATCACTTCTAGTAGTTTTTTTGGAAGTTTTTTTTTTTTTCTGTGTATAGTATTATGTCATCTGCAAATAGTGAAAGTCTTACTTCTTCCTTACCATTTTGGATGCTTTTTATTCCATCCTCTTGTCTGACTGATGTGGCTAGAACTTCCAGTATCACGTTAAATAAATGTGTTAAGAGTGGATATCCTTGTCTTACTCCTTATCTTAGGAGAAAGCTTTCAGTTTTTCATCACTGATTATTATGTTAGCTGTGGGTTTTTCATTTATGGCCTTTATTATGGTGAGATATGTTCCCTCTAAACCTACGTTATTGAGGGTTTTTTACATGAATGAATGTTGTACTTTGTCAAATGCTTTGTCTGCATCTACTGAAATGATCATATGGCTTTTATCCTTTTTCTTGTTGATATGATGAATCATACTGATGTGAATACTGAATCACACCTACATCCTGGGAATAAATTTCATGTGATCATGGTGAATGATTTTTTTAATGTATTGTTGGATTCAGCTTGCTAGTATTTTGTTGAGGATTTTTGCATCTATGTTCATCAGAGATATTGGTCTGTAGTTCTCTTTTCTTGTAGTGTTTTAGTCTGGTTTTAGTATTGGCTAATGTAGGCCTCACAGAATGAATTTAGAAGTTTTCCTTCCTTTTCCATTTTTTGGAATAGTTTGAGAAGAAGAGGTATTAATGCTTCTTTAAATGTTCAGTAGAATTCACCTATAAAGCCATCTGGTCCTGGACTTTAGTTTGCTGGAAGGTTTTTTATTGCTGATTCAATTTCATTGCTGATAATCGATCTGTTCCAATTTTCTATTTCTTCCTGGTAGTTTGGTTTCTATTTCTTCCCGGTAGTTTATATGTTTCCAGGAATTTATCCATTTCTTCCAGGTTGTCCAATTTGTTCACTTATAATTTTTCATAATATTCTCTTAGAATCCTTTGTATTTCTATGGTGTTATTTGTTACTTCTCTTTCATTCCTGATTTTGTATGAGTTCTTTTTTTTTTTTTTTTGTCTTTTCATTTTTGTTTTTGTTTTTAAAGTAGGATCCACACCCAGTATGGAGTCCAATGTGGGGCCTGAACTCATGACTCTGAGATCAAGACCTGAGTTCAGATCAAGAGTCAGATGCTCAACTAACTGAGCCACTAAGGCATACTCTCTCTCCTTTTGATGAGTCTGGCTAATGATTATCAATTTTGTTGATCTTTTCAAAGAAATAGCTCCTGCATTCACCGATCTGTTCTAATGTTGTCATCATTGTTGTTTTTAGTTTATATTTCATTTGTTTCTGCTCTAATATTTATGATTTATTTCATTCTATGGGTTTGGGATTTCATTTATTCTTCTTTTTCCAGCTTCTTTAGGCATAAGGTTAGGTTGTTTATTTGAGATTCTTCCTGTTTCTTGAGGTAGGCCTGTATTGCTATTAACCTTTCCTCTTAAAACAGCTTTTGCTGCATCCCAAACATTTCACACTGTTGTGTTTTCATTTTAATTTGTTTCCATGTATTTTTTTTTTCAATTCCTCTGTGATTTCTTGGTTGACCCATTCATTGTTTAGTACCATGTTATTTAACCTCCACGTTTGTTCTGTTTCCAGATTTTTTTTCTTGTGGTTGATTTCTAGTTTCATAGCATTGTGGTGAGAAGAAATGCATGGAATGACTTCAATCTCTTTGAACATGTTGAGATTTGTTTTGTGGGCTAACATGTGATCTATTCTGGAGAATGTTCCATGCGCACTTGAAAAGAATGTGTATTCTGCTGTTTTAGGATGGAATGTTCTGAATTTATCTGTTAAATCTGTCCAGTGCAGTGTGTCATTCAAAGCCACTGTTTCCTTGTTGATTTTCTGTTTGGATGGTGTTCTGTTTGGATAGATGTCCACTGATGTAATTGGACAGATGTTTGGACTAATGTCCATTGATTAGTTCCTTTATGTTTGTTATTAACTGCTTGAAGTATTTGGGCGCTCCCATGAGGTTACATATTTATGACTGTTATATCTTCTTGTTGGATTGTGCCTTTAATGATTATATACTGTCTGTCTCTTGTTTTAAAGTCTATTTTGGCCCAGGGGTGCCTGGTTGGCTCAGTCGGTTAAATGTCTAACTCTTGATTTCAGCTCAGATCATGATCTTGGAGTCGTGGGATTAAGCCCCACATTGGGCTCCACGCTGGGTGTGGAGTCAGCTTGGGATTCTCTCTTGCCCTCTCCTTCTGCCCCTCTCTCTCATCAGTGCGGTCTCTTCTCTCTCTTTAAAAAAAAAACAATAAACAAAAACTCTATTCTGTCCTATAGAACTATTGCTACCCTGGCTTTCTTTTCACATCCATTTGCATGTGGCAGAGGTTTCTCCATCCCTTCACTTTCAATCCATATGTGCCTTTAGGTCTGAAATGATTCTCTTGTAGGCAGCATATAGATGGGCCTTTATTATTATTTTTTTTAATCCATTCCATCACCCTATGTCTTTTGACTGGTGTGTTTAGTCCATTTACTTTCAAAGTAATTATTGTTAGGTATGCATTTGTTGCCATTTTGCTACTTGTTTTTATGGTTGTTTTGTAGCTTTTCTCTGTTCTCTTGCTCTCTTTTGCAGTTAGTTGGCTTTCTTTAGTGATATACTTGGATTCCTTTCTCTTTATTTTTTGCAAATCTATTACTGGTTTTCGATTTCTGGTTACCTTTTGGTTTGTATATAACATTTTCTGCATATTGGAGTCTATATTAAGTTGATGGTCACTTAAGTTTGAACTCATTTTTTACTCCTCTCCTCCCCCACATTTTAGGTATATGGTGTCATACTTACATCCTTTTATTTTGTGATTCCCCTGACTGATTTTTATAGATATACTTACTTTTACCACTTTTGTGCTTCCTACTTTTCTTACTCTTGTTTATGGTCTTTACTTTCAACTCAAAGAATCCCCTTTAACATTTCTTGTAGGGCTGGTTGGGTTGTCATGAACTCCTTTAACTTTTGTTTGTCTGGGAAACTCCTTATCTCTCCTTATATTCTGAATGACAGCCTTGCTGGAGAGTATTCTTGGCCATAGACTGTTTCCTTTCAGCACTTTGAATATATTGCTACTCCTTTCTGGCCTGTAAAGTTTCTGTTGGAAAATCAGCTGATAGCCTCAATGGAGGCTTCCCTTGTTTGTAACTGCTTTCTTCTCTCTTGCTGCTTTTAAAATTCTCACTTTATCTTTACTTTTTGCCATCTTAATTATGGTATGTCTTGGTGTGGACCTCCCTGGGTTAATCTTGTTGGGGGGGGGGGGCAGATCTATGTATGTCCTGGACCTGGATTTCCATTTCCTTCCCTAGATACAGGAACTTTTCAGCTATTATTTCTTCAAGTAAATTTTCTGTCCCCTCTTCTTTCTCTTCTTCTGGGATTCCAATAACATGAATGTTATTATACTTGATGGTGTTGCTGAGCTGCTTCAGGGCCATTTTAAACAGTGAAGTCATCAGCAAAGGTACAAAAGTGTGAAAAACATGGCATTAAACAGGTTACAAAGAGCTTCTTTATAGTTATGAGAGTTGAGACATGAAGGCAGAGCATCACCTTATTCACCTCAGCTGGGAATGTGCATGTCAGGTGACAAATTCTTCACCACTGTGCATGTGCCAACAAATGACTGTGAAAGTATCAGGAGTACTGATTTTGAAATTACAAATAAGTTTCAGCAAGTAGGAAAATCAGCAAATATGAAATCTGCAAATGTTGAGGACTGACTGTAGTTATTAAAATGATGTACTCTTTCACCTAGTAATTCTTCTTCTAGGTAATTATTCTATAGATAGGCTTTTATATGTATGAAATAACATATTTACAAAGATACTCACTGAAGTAGTTTTAATTAGGAAGAAACTGGAAATAGCTCAGTTGCCTATTGGTGGGAGTATATATAAATAACTATGGTACTCTACATAGTGGAATACCATGGAACAATTAAAAACAAAGGAAGAAGCTCTACATGGAAGATATGGAACCATCTACATTGAGTATTTTTCAAACTTTTTGACCATGAATCACAATATAACAAAATCAAAATTAAAAAGTCCCACATGTTGTCACTTAGTACATATATTTCTTTAAAAATGAAATTGCACAAAATAATACCTACCCTTTTACTTACCATGCATTGGTTTAAACTATTGGGTTCCTTATATTATACCCACTGATTTAAAAGATTCTGTCTATGACTCACTAAATTGACTCCAGACCTCATTAATATAGCAGGCTTCAGTTTGAAAAAACACTTACTTACAAGATGCATAGTTTATGTAAAATAAAAGACAAGGTAGACAATGATATAGAGATGGTGCTGTCATTTTTGTGGAAGAAAATAAAAGGGGACCATGGAAGAATATGTTTGTAAATACATGGGATCTATCTGGAAGAACATTTTAGGAGGCAACAATAGCGGCTACTATAAATATGAGAAGTGTTTGATTAAGGGAGTTTAATGGGGTGCAATCTATTTTTCACCATATATCCTTTCCCAAAACTTCTGAATTTTGTCCTATTTTGGTTTATTTCCTATTTTTTAAAAATGCCCCCAGGAATTTCAATCTACGTTATCTGTTAAGAATTTCTTCTTTATTTAGATTATGACATTCTGAACTTCTGAAATTTGATGTAATGAGATGTTACCATATATTTTTAATTATCCTTCATGAGAATGCTTTATTATGATGTGAAATGATCTAGCGCTTTCAAACTGTTTCATGTCTCGTGACTACCTAAAATATGACCAAATCTTACAAAGAACCGTGAATAAGTCCCTTCATGAATTTACACGGGGCACATACATTTAGGGCAAAACCTATTATGTTTAAAGAGCAATTAAAACAAAACAAAAATTTATTCCTGTTAGAAATTTAAAAATACCAAAATCACTATAAGTTTTTTAAAATGAGCAGAAAACATTTATTGTCTCAAGGGCAGTTCGTATCACAAACTTTTATAACTGTTTAATTAAGTCCTAATTTACAATTAAGACCTGGTAAAGAGTAGTACAAAGTTAGCTCAAATATAGTTACATAGAGGCAAAAAATAATAGGAGTAGCATTTCTTATCATGAGTAATATCTAGAAGTCTATAATTTGTTTCTTGATTTTAGGGATTAAATTTGAAATTGTTTCATACATCTAAAGTGGAAATTTATGGTAAGAGTATTAAGAAATGATTCTAATAATAATACTGCAAACCGGGCAGATATTATATCACAGTACTGGGATTTTTTTCCACGCATAATTATTCCATGTAGAGAATCATGAACTAAAGCAATATTTAGGATAAATGAATGGCCCAGAATGACATATCTGAGTGTGGGAAAGTGCCAGGTTTCTTTGCCAGTGGCTGGTCACTGTTTACATCTCAATTACTAATTTGAAAAGCCCACTGATTTTTAGAAAGTCAAAGTCCAAGGGGCACCTGGGTAGCTCAGTCAGTTGAGTGCCCAACTAACTCTTGGTTTCCACTCAGGTTATGATCCCTGGGTCCTGGGATTGAGCCAAGAGTTGAGCTCTGTGCTCAGCAGAGAGTCTGCTCAAGATTCTCTCTCCCTCTGCCCCTCCCCTCCCCCCCCCCAAATAAATAAAGAAAGCCAAAGCCCAGGCATTGTGAGGCTACTGAAAATGACCAGATCATGAAAAGATCTCCATCAGAAAACTTTAAGAGCCCCCAAAGCCATGCTAAAATAGATTCCTGAATGGGTTTAACATGTGAAAGATGGTCACAGGGATTTGGCAAGCTCTTCCCTACCAAGTGACTTGACAACACATCATATCACATAAGTGTGATGTGAAAAAAAGGCCAATAGTACCAACCCTGTTCCCATGCCAGAGAAAGGGTTAAGTGGGACGTGCTGTTCATGTGCTACTCAAAAATGACATGTTTAGGGGCTCCTGGATGGCTCAGTCAGTTGAGCAACGGACTCTTGATTTTGGCTCAGGTCATGATCTCAGGGTTGTAAGATCAAGCCCTGCAACAGGCTCTTCACTCAGCACATAGTCTGCTTGTCCCTCTCCTGCTCCTTCCCCTGTTCTCTCTCTCTCTCTCTCTCTCTCTCAAATAAATAAATAAACAAATAAAATCTTTTAAAAAAAGATGACAGATTAATGGTATTACAGGCACATCTGAAATGGATTTGCACATAATCTTAGAGGTTATCTTTTCTGGAAAGCTGCATTTAATGCACTGGAATAAATAAATTCACCCACAAGTATAACACTCATAGTAGTTCTACTTTAGTCTTAACATCGTTTCACTATATGAGACAGCTTTTAGTCCCTATGCAAGGCTTTGACTCCTAGTGACACTTAAATCATGGCCTTCACTAGTTAATAGTAGAGCTACACCACCACCCCCTTGCAAGATGCTCCCTGCCAGGACCTCCTTCTCTTTCAAAATGATTCATAGGTCATCTGTTTAAGCAAACAAAATTGATCTACTAGGGTTGCAAGCAAGTTTTCTCTACCAATCGGATTCTCTTTTCTAGCCAGAGAGAAGTTCTCAGCCACCCCTTTAAAAAAATTGTTGCTCTCCAATTGCTGTTAACAACCCCCAGCTGCACTGGCTCCCACACCCACTTAAAACCCCTCTGCCTGGCTTCATATCCCAGACTTTCTTGCACGGAAAACAGAACTTTAAAATCAGAACCGTCTTGGGCTGGACAGTTGCCAAGTCAGCTGCTGCTTCTTTGACTTAGGTGGAATGGCCTATCCTCAGACATTTTGCACAGTGCTTCAAGTTATGTCTTATTAAATAAAGATAAGCTCATTTTTAAAACGGGAAGAATGAGGAACTATAAATAGAAGAGCCTCCTCTTACCTCTGTAGATTTTTCCCCCTGGTTGTTAAGTTCTTTATAACCTAGAATGTGGTTCACACAGGGATGCTTTACTGTTCTGACACAGAATCATTAAGATTCATATCTTGTGTGTTCCACTGTGGCCATTAAGTAGCTTTGAGTTGGCTCACCTCTCTGAAAAGCTTTCACCACTGAACTGTAGGAGGGATGGGATTGAAGTTCTATAGAGCCCTGGTTATACTAAGCCAAGAAAAGAACTGTTTTCTCTTTCCAAGGCTCACTCTGATTTGGTCAAGACTAAAGAAGGATGTTGACTGAAAAGGAAGGAGCAATGTCGATCAAATAGTAATATAAACCTCAAAGGACAATTCGGTTCCCTTCCCTTTTTAATCATTTTATTTATTTATTTTTAGAGTTATTGATTTGAGAAAGAGCATGAGTGGGGGGAGGGGCACAGGGAGAAGAGGAGAAAGAATCTCAAGCAGACTCTCTGCTGGTGGAGCCTGACTCAAGGCTCGATCCCACAACCCTGAGCCGAAATCAAGAGTCCAGACATCTAACTGACTGAGGTACCACCGAGGTACCCCTTTTATCATTTTACTGTATTAAAAACTGCTGGAAAGAGAGGCCACTGGCTGGAACATGGAAGTTCTCTGCCGAACAGAAAAGCATTCAGTGAAACAAGTTTTACTGAAACATGATTTCATTCATTCAACAAATATTTTTTTAGGATTTATTTCATGTTAGAGTCATCCCTATTACCCTTTGAGCAGATGAAAATTAACTATAAAATTTGTCAAAATGTTTTTCTGAGAGTTTTAGGAGAACCACAGTAATAAGAATTACATAATCACTAGACTTCTATTCATAAATCTTTGTATTCTTTATATCAAATGGAAAATTTTGTGGCAAAAAAAAAAACTACATAGTTAGATTACAGCTAGAACTATGCTTCTTATGATGGAGAAAAAATTACAGATAAACATCCATTTCTAATTTTTAAAAAGTATATTAGTGATATTTAAAGGAAAAAAAAGTAGGGGTGTCTGGGTGGCTCAGTCATTAGGCGTCTGCCTTCAGCTCAGGTCATGATCCAGGGTCCTGCCCCTCTCCTACTCCCCCTGCTTGTGTTCCCTTTTTCGCTGTCGGGTTCTCTCTCTGGCAAATAAATAAATAAAATCTTTTTAAAAAATAAAAATAAAAAATAAGGAAAAAAGTTCTTTTATAAAGCAAACAAAGCAGATTATAGCTATTTGTAATCAACATCTCTTTGTTCTTAAAAATAACAACTAACTTTGAAAAACATAAATCTCAGAGCACTACCTCAATAGATTAATGCAGCTCTATTGTTGAAAAGTTTAAATATCATGTCTGCCTATTTACTTTGCATTTAAGAATAACTACTTAATTTTCTTCCCTCCATCTTATCCTTAAATAAGAATCAAAACATCAGGGGCACCTGGGTGGCTTGGTGGGTTAGGCCGCTGCCTTCGGCTCAGGTCATGATCTCAGGGTCCTGGGATTGAGCCCCACATCGGGCTCTCTGCTCAGCAGGGAGCCTGCTTCCCCCTCTCTCTCTGCCTGCCTCTCTGCCTACTTGTGATCTCTGCCTGTCAGATAAATAAAAAATCTTAAAAAAAAAAAAAAAAGAATCAAAACATCAGCCTCTAGGGGCGCCTGGGTGGCTCAGTGGGTTAGGCCGCTGCCTTCGGCTCAGGTCATGATCTCAGGGTCCTGGGATTGAGCCCCACATCGGGCTCTCTGCTCAGCGGGGAGCCTGCTTCCTCCTCTCTCTCTCTCTGCCTACTTGGGATCTCTCTCTGTCAAATAAATAAATAAAATCTTAAAAAAAAAAAACAAAAAACATCAGCCTCTATCCTAAGACTACAGTGAAGATGTAACAATTGCAAAGCATTGCTGAGGCACTAAAGAGATAAGCGTCTACCCATTTCCTTCAGTGTTGTATGGAGGTGTTGAATCACTGCATTGTACACCTGAAGCCAATACTACAGGGTATGCTAACTAACTGGAACTTAAAGAAAAATTTAAAAAAAAATAAGCTTCCAACCATGGCACTGGACCCCCTTATAGAACAAAGTTTTAGTTACATTTCTAAGACAAGTTATTAACATTAGATAAGCATCCATCAGTACCTCTTTTCCCACTACCAACCTAATAGCTAATTTGCTTTCTCTCTGGGAGTTATTTTTATGATCATGTGAGCCCAACAGAATGCCTAGTCATAAGTGCTCATGGTGGCATGTGCCATGAAATGGAAATCAGTGATACTGCTGGGGCCCCTGGAATGAAGCTCCTTTGAAGTGCATGTGTTTATGGGTGCTCGCCAAAATTTTAATGCCAGTAAAACCAAAAGACAGTTTGGGATTTTAACTCACAGTAAAATGACCTTTTATCTTTTTAATGTTCCAGGAAGCATCGACTCAATCTAACATTTTTTATTTTTAAACCATAATATGTTTTGGTAACAGTGACAAAAAGAGTATTTGATAAAGAACTTTGCAGGAATGTCACATTTAAGTTCTACTTGGCGAGTGAAGAGCAGTTTAATTTGCTAGAGCTAAGTCTAAAATGATAGAAGGATTCATTGTTCTTCCAAGTAATTATGTAAGAAACTGCAAAAATTCTCACAGAAGAAATAGTATCACATACCATTTATCATACCATTTATATAAAGTCAGGCCCACATGAGGGCTTCAAAGAGATGGGTAGTGGGCAACTTCTTAAGCTGGGTGGCAGGTCCACAGGTGTTCATTTTATTATCACCCTTTATAACTTACAAATTTATTATATTCTTTTAAAAATACATGGAACATTTCATAGTTAAGAGGAAAAACAGGGAAAGAAGGGGCTAGACAACTGGAAGCAAAATCACGTACAACACTTAATTATCAGCAAAATAAACATATCCCTGGATAGTAAGAAACCTGGAGTTATTCTCTGTGTAAGGTGAGGGGAACTTAACGGGGGAGTAACAATTACCATATGTGTTCATCAGATGATCAGGCTCGGGCTGAACTGTGTGCCTCACATCTATTTAGGATGAAGGACTCCCAACAGTGGCACAGAAGCCACTGGCCAAAAACAGTCTTTTTTACCTCTAAGAGCCCCTATGCCTCCTATCCTGAATTGCTTAAGATTTTCCTTAAACATATGGACCCTGTTTCTCATTGATCCCCATACTCACTGCTTCCTAGCAACCATTCTGAGGCAGGGACGCCTGAACTTCACAAGGTCTGTCAGGCTCCCACCAGCACAGTGAGGGCAAGCTATAAGGACAGAAATGCACCCATATTGTGAGATTGGCTGCTCATGCCATATATTTGCATATATTCTAATTACTTCTGTCAAATCGCAAGTTTAAAACAGAAAAAGACTCACTTCTTTTCTACTGGGAGGCTTGATGTGACTTTGTTTACACAATTATTTGCCATACTATATACAGCAACCTCAATAAAGCTCTTCTGTACAGGCCTGGAAAGCACATGTAATTGTACTTCAGCAGGTAAAATATATATTGGGGTTTTTTTCTCTAAAAGGAGAGAGAAAATTAATTCTTTTCAGCTGTTTCACTTCAGGGAGAAGCATTTGCTTTGCGTTAAAGCAGTGATTTGTAGGCTAGGCTTTGCCAGCATCTCATGATCTGGGGAGTGGGAGGTGGAGGGATGGGTGTTGCAAACACATTCACATCCAAACTGTCCTTTTTACAAGACTATTTGCAGAGGCTATCTTCTGTGATCCATTTTGACTGTCTTCAAATCTTCTTGTTCCCAGACACTCATCATTACCCAACATTTCCAAGCCATTCTGTTTTATTCGGGTTTTGTTTTGTTCTATTTTGTTTTAAGAGCATGATACTTTATGTGATATTTCATTTTTCTAGAAGAGTGTCAATTTAAAATTTCAATCAATAAGGAAATTCCATTTGACATGTAATTTGTGAATTTAATAATTAGTGGAGCCTACTATGGAGGGTGGGTACAAGGTTGGATATGACACAGTCCTGGCCCTCAAATGGTTCACAATCTGGTGGTGTGATTCTCAGGGGCACTGGAATCTTCTAGTACTTTGAAAGATATTTTAAACACCTGGATCCTCCATGTGAGTCACTGGGGCTCAGAGATCTGTGATCTATTCCTGTCAAATAACTGGGTTCAGAAAAAAGCTTAAGAGGTGCTGGCCTAGAGAGAGGGATAGACACTTTAACACATGTCTAGGATGTGTCATAGTGAATGTTGTAAGAGATGCCAATTGCATGTTGCAATAAGAAGCACAAGGAAGAAGAAATCACCTGGGGAAAGGGTTTCCAAAGGATTCCAAGAAGATTCATATCTGTCCTTGGTCTTTAAAGAAGGAATGTAACTGGCCCAAGGCATTCCAAGCGCAGGTAAAAGCATGTGAAAGTTATGGAGGAAAAAACAGGACCCTCTGGAAGAAGACCAAGCAATTTGGAATGGCCAGAACTGGGTGCTTTGAGGCTGGGTAGAGGGAAAGTACTAAATTGGAAATGACAATGAAAGCATGTTCTGGGGTTAGATCGGGGGAGGACTTTCCCATCAAGTTAAGTAGTTCCCATCTGTCTTCTAGGGAAATGACCAGCAGAGGCAGGAGTGTGGACGTGTGCTCACAGAAAAATTGAAAGCAGAGAGTGATAGTAAGAGATACAGGTTTTGTCTTTAATACACAGAGAAGTTATTCAACATTTAGCTTAGACATAAAGTAAACTAATTACATATACCTATGTGGCCCTTCTTTTAACCACTATCTTTCTGAACCTGGGATTGGTCTCTCTAAGCCACAATTAGGTCAGGTTCTCATTTTTGCCCTTTCTGCTTTGGGGTGGCATGCTTCTCTCCTAACTGCCCATTTCTGAGCCCATAATTAGGTTCTCTGGGCCAGTGAGAGAGAAGTCTGGTGACTGTATGGAGGTGAGAGAGGAATACAGTCAGGGAAGCTAATGAGACAGTCTAGAAAAGAGTGACTAGGGACTGCAAAATAGGAGGGCACTGATCCCATTTGTCTCAGAGGAACCCAAAGAAGAAAACCAGAATCTACTCATGGAATCTGATAGTCTCAGCTGCCTAACAATGCAAGAGAGCACCTTGATTTGTTACTGTAGCTCTTTTTTTTTTTTTTTTTTTAAGATTTTATCCATTTACTTGACAGAGATCACAAGTAGGCAGAGAAGCAGGCAGAGAGAGGAGAAAGCAGGCTTCCTGCTGAGCAGAGAGCCCGATGCAGGGCTCGATCCCAGGACCCTGAGATCATGACCTGAGCCAAAGGCAGAGGTTTTAACCCACTGAGCCACCCAGGCACCCATTACTGTAGCTCTTTAGACAAACTAGAGGCCTATCTGGCAGTAAGAGGATTTAGAAGGTTCTACTTTGGCATATATTACCCCAAAATAGAGTGATTTAAAACTGCAAACATTTACTATCTCAGTTTCTGTGGGTGAAGAATTCAGGAGTGGCTTTGTTGGGTAATTCTTGCTCAGAGACTTATACTCTACTCTCCCTCATGAGATTCAGTCAAGAAATCTGTGCAAGGCTGCTACAGTCATCTGCAAGTTCGTTCAGAGCTGAGGCTATATTAGCAAGAAGTCCCAGTGCCTTGCTGGCTATCAGAAAGAGGTCATAGTTTTTTGCCAGGTGAACCTCTCCACAGTGCTGCCTTACTGTCCATACAACATGGTAGTTGGTCTTTCTTTTATTACTATTTTTTGTTTATTTTGTCCCTGCCGGGCTTTATATTAACATATAATGTATTATTCATTTCAGGGGTATAGGTCTGGGAATCATCAGTCTTACACAATTCACAGCACTCACCATAGCACATACCCTCCCCAGTGTCCATCACCCAGCCACCCCAACCCTCCCACCAGGCAGCTGGTCTTTCTGAGAGTGGGAAAATAAGGAGGATGCCACAATGCTTTTTCTGATCTAGCCTCAGAAGTCACACACTATCACATTGCCATATTCTTATGCCTTGGAAGACTGTCTCAAGGGAGAGGAATAAGCTCCACCTCTTGCAAACAATTTATGGACAAAGCACATGTAACAAGGTCAAACAAGAGGATTTTGAATATTCCTTCATATGTGAGATTTACTAATTCTATTCATGAATCAGTGAAAAGAGGACAAACCTTGAAAGTGCCCTAAATTTGAGTCATCCCACCCTTGAAGTGGCCTATTGGGGCTCTTTTAATTGATGATATTTGTCAAGAGGAGAGGTTCAGTAATGGATTTTTGGAAACGCCACCAAGTGACAGTGGGGTTTGATTAAAACTGCTCTTACAGTGTTATGGAAACACTACTTATGATTTTCAGAAAAGAGAGTGGACACAGAAAAAGCTCAAGGTAGAGACTATTTTAATTATACTATTCTTCGGGGGCGCCTGGGTGGCTCAGTGGGTTAAAGCCGCTGCCTTCGGCTCAGGTCATGATCCCAGCGTCCTGGGATCGAGCCCCGCATCGGGCTCTCTGCTCAGCAGGGAGCCTGCTTCCTCCCTTCTCTCTCTGCCTGCCTCTCTGCCTACTTGTGATTTCTGTCTGTCAAATAAATAAATAAAATCTTTAAAAAAAAATTATACTATTCTTCGGATAAAAAATGATAGACCAATATATAGTAATCCAATTGTTGTTGTTGTTTTGATTTTGGGAATTGTCTTATTTGGACTGTAGAAAAGAAAGACTTCTGAGCTCTCTTGGTTACAAGATATTACTAAGCATTACAGAGCCAATGAGTTTGTGAAGTTAAACTCTCATGAGGGTTTTATAAGGCAATAAATGAGAAGTCGTGGTCCAAACATGAAGCAAATTAGGTTGTGGCCTGCTTCAGAGCAACTGACAGGGTATAGCATGGGAGAATCCATTTGACCTTGATGTTTGAGATATTCTCCTTTTACAGGCAGAGGTTTATGACAGACTCTTATTTTCTTAGGAGTCCAATCTACTACTGGGATCTGCAGTGAATAATATATAGTTTTGGTACTGCCAATGCTGGTTACTAACTGGCACTATTCAGAACTCTAATCAAGATGTAGAAAACAAGTTAGGTATAGGACAGAATGTGGATGTTAATAACCATGACAGTATTGCTAGAGATTGAGGTGAGGGTTGGGAGTAAGGAAGAAAGAAAAAAGAAGAACACATGAACTTCCCTGAACTTACATAGTCAAAGAGGTGAGGTATGGCTGATAGACTGTCTAAAGTTGAGGAATCAAGAAATAAATTAAGAAATAGTATGTTACATGGGGCACCTGGGTGGCTCAGTGGGTTAGGCCTCTGCCTTCGGCTTGGGTCATGATCTCAAGGTCCTGGGATTGAGCCCTGAATCGGGCTCTCTGCTCAGCAGGGAGCCTGCTTCCATCCCCCCCCCCCGCCTGCCTCTCTGCCTGTCAAATAAATAAATAAAATCTAAAAAAAAAAGAAAAGAAAAGAAAAGAAATAGTATTTTACAGTTGCAATAAAATTAAAATTTATGATTTCAAGTTAGAGGAGAAGTCTAACAAAAGTCAGGAGGAAAGGGGAGTGGAAACTGGTGTGAACTACATTCTTAATTTTTTTTTCCCCAAAAGGAGTCACAAACTATTGACCAATCAAGAAATAGAAGCATGAAATTATTCTATGGAATGAATATGTTTCCAACAAGAATAACCAGAACCAGAGACTGGTGGCTCTGGGACTGGGGTGACCATGGTGACTTTCACATCTCCTCTCCTAACCTTTTGTACATAGATTACTCTTTTGAACAAATGTAAAAATCCAATCCATGTAGTTGGTATCATCTACAAGTTGATACTAGCCTATGTTCACAAGGTTTTAGTAGATAAACTTCACAAACATTAATACCTCTAGTTAGTTTTAACAAATGACAAGATTTCACTTATTTTAGAAATTCACACTTTACATTTCATTCTTCTTCTTGAAACAGAGAGTAGGAATCAGTTTACAAATTGCTACCTTGGTGATTGAAAGTATTTGACATGATTTCAAATTCTATGATTTATCCTTAAATATACATTTCTATACTATACCACCAAAAATGAAATGACAACCAAAAAAACCTTACAATTTTCAGGATTAACTCTAATGGGCAAGAGTCCAGGCTCAGGAAAGAACTGATAATCCATCCTAGGAATAGTCTATAAAGCAGTTTTAATAACTAGCTCCCACTGGCCCCCAGTACTAAGGATTATTCTGGGTTTTTAAGGAAGGCCCAGGTACATCCTCCTACAAACTCCCTTCTATGCAAGCATGGAATATTTCTTCAAAGGATTCAACAATAATTAAGATACCAAAGAAGCAAATGGCTAATTTGTCTTGGTTTAACCAAAGACAGTCATTTAAACTACATTTCTTGGGAGCAACCTGGGTACCAAGTATAGTGGGTGGAAAGAGAACAGGGGCAGGGGGGAAGATGAGGTTAGTAGTCAGAATCCAAAGTGCTTTTTTCGGCCCCTTTGAGGAAATCGGGCAAAATTTTTATGAAAGCTCTTTCAGCTTCTATAGAAAAACTACTTTTCTACACTCATAAGAAATTCTTGGTTTTTTAATTTATAGACTCACTTGTACTACAGTAATTTACAATAATCATACAATATAGATCAGGCACCTCTCACACCTTCTGTAAGAAAATTTATAGAAAGGGTTGAACTACAGTTCAACAGTTCCTATCGATGATCTACAACACTTATATTAAAAAAAAATACTTACGGAAGAATGGATAAATACACAGTGGTGTATCAGTATAATGGAATACCACACAGCAATAAAAATGAACAAACTACTGCCACATATAACATGTACATCAGATACCTGTAGTTCCATTTATATAAAATATAAACCCCAGAGAAACTAATCATGGTGTCAGAAGTCAGCATAGTGGTTCACTTTGGAGAGATAAAGAATGGGGGTGGGTTATCCGGGGGCTTGGGGTTAGTGGTAAAGTTCTGCTTTTAATCTGTGTGCTGCTTGCATGGGTGGATTCAGTTTATAATAATTTATCAAGCAGTTGCAGTTATAAGTTGTGTACTTTCCTGAAAATGTATATAATTAATTAAAAAGTCAATTAAAAATAACAGATGAATGGATTAGAAAAAGGGCCTTCTATGGGCAGAGGTAGTCCACAGGTTTGTGCCTTGGAAAATGGAAGACTGGCTGGTTTTTAACCCCAGTGGTACACTTGGCTAGACACAAAACTGCACATCTGGATGGACATCTGCAAATCTGCAAAACACTCACTTGACCCTTCTTCACCACAGCTTTATGAGGAGGGCAGGGCAGACGTCCTTATTTTACAGAAGAGGAAGTGGCACAGAACAGTAAGACCCAATGCACAAAGGCATCATAGCTAATAAGCGATGGAGCCAGAAAAGATTCCTAGGCCAGTAGCTCTTCACATGGTTCTGATTCCGTTTTGGGAGGGGGAACAGGAAGAAGCTTCTTTCTATGTTTGTTACTGTGTATGCTGTCATGCGTCACCAGTGCTTTGTGGAACAAGGCAGGAAATAAATACACAGTCCCAATGTTCTTAATATTCGACCTTAGTAAAGGTCTTAGGTTCTAAGCCCATTTGAAAAATATGCTTTAAGCATACATTTAAAAATGAATATTCATCGGGACGCCTGGGTGGCTCAGTTGGTTAAGCAGCAGCCTTCGGCTCAGGTCATGATCCCAGCGTCCTGGGATCGAGTTCCGCATCGGGCTCCTTGCTCGGCAGGGAGCCTGCTTCTCCCTCTGACTCTGCCTGCCACTCTCTCTCCCTGTGCTCTCTCACTTCTCTCTCTGACAAATAAACAAATAAAATCTTAAAAAAAAATGAATATTCATCTTTTACATGTTTACCTATGCAAAAAGATCAGAAGAATAGACATATGTGTAGATACCAGTAGAGCATTCTGGCCTTCCCATACCTTAACATTATTAACTTAAGGACATAATTCTTTCCATATCTTGAAGAAATGAAAGAAAAAGACACACACATAAGGTATATGTTCAGCTTACCTAGAAGCGTCTGCTTATCTTGGGAGGAGTCAGATTCTGCAGAACACCTGCAAGTTCGGAGAACAATCACTCCTCCAAGCACGCCATCTTCACTGGCCAGGAAAGGTGAACCTAGACAAGAATGGCAAATGGTCATTTTTTCATGAATTTTACTTTATTTTCAATTTAATTTGATTATAAGAACAAAAATGTGATATAAATAAGATCTTGAAAGATGCCCATTTTCTGACAACCACCATTGTTTTTGCCTTGTATAGGCTTGATGGCAAATGCAGGTTTATGCCCGAACAGGGGCCATTTGGCAAAGACAATCCCAGATGCTGCCAGGAAGACCTGAGTGGGGGTGAAGTGTGCATTACAGTATTCAGAATGGAATTGGAAACACTACCAGATTAAAGGACCAAAACACAAATACAGGAAAAAATGCTCAGCAAGTCTCTTTGATCAGCTCTTAGGGATCACTTACCAGGCTCTCCTTGCTGTCAGGGACATGCCACCAAAAGCTTTGATTTACTACCTTAAATTCAATTTTAAACAATAAGCCACAAACTTTATTACAAACATTTAAAAATGATCCTGATGGTTTACACAAATAAGGGTGAAACTGTATTTCTATTATAAGAGCTTGGTGGTTAGAAACAACCAGCCCTCTTTGGGGGCTGGTTCACACACTGAACCATTGTGAGCATCTCAAGAGCACTACACTTTAAAACCCCTCATTTTTCCTCCCCAAGGACATCTTCTTTGAACATCTGGCATAGCAAGTAAGCACGTGGAGAACAAATGCAAAATTAACCCAAGCACTATCAAAGAAAGTAGTAAAAATAAAAACCAACCAAATTGGATTTGGGGAAGCTTCTGGTTAAACTTAGTAAATTAAACACATATATTTATCTCCACTCCTTACAAAGGCATGACCCAATGAGGACAGAGAGAAAGGCAAATGAGGAAACAAACAAACAAACAAACAACTGACCTTTTAGAAAATGAAAAGAAGATGGACATTAGTTGGCTCACCTAGTAGACCTACAGAAACCTAAGCTTTCATGGTGGAACAGGGTTGAAACTGGGTTGGGGGGAGGTACCCATAAGAAATCACCCAATTTTATCAAGAAACTCAAAAAGAATTGGAAATTGGAAGCTTCAAGTTCCTCCGAAGACAGGGATACAGGGTGGGGCTGAAATGAAGATGACTGGTTTAGAGTGTCCAAAAGGACCCTCTACACCAGGAGTCAGTAAGCTATGACTTGTCTGGGCTACAACGTGTTTTGGTACTGTCTACAAGCTATAAGTGTTTATTTTACAATTTAAAGGGTTATTTAAAAAAAAAAAAAAAAAGGACAAGAAGGAGAAGAGTATGTGATAGAGACCATGATGTAACCCAAAAAGTCTAAAATCTTTACTTTTTGGCCCTTTCAGAAATAGTTTGCCAACCCCTGATCTAAAGCCTCAGATTCCTGCATAGAGAGGAAGTTACTTCTTCCTAACCCAGAAGATGCCAGGATATTTACTCTCTAGAGAGGATGAAACAGAAGGACTTGAGTCTTGGGGGCATCAGACTCAGCACAGGGCAGAAGGGAGGCTCCACAGTGAATACAGAATATGGAAGTGGATGTCTTAATGCTAAACAGTGAAATAACCAGCTCCTTTATCTAGAGGCTCCCAGGATACAAGAAATCAGGCTGACATCCTCCAAACAAAAGACTGGATAATTCCCTTTCAGCCACACAACTAGCTCAAGAATAAAGACCTACCTGAGAGACCCTAAAAAAGTATGCCTTATAGTGACTGCTTTCAGATGACAGGTATGACTCATTTAGAAGGTTTTCAGTTCAACTCTTTGGTATTTAACTGTTAAAGAAGTATAGATTACCTAGGATCACTAGTTGTTTCAGTTAGGCCTCTAGAGAAGACAGAGATCAAAACTAAAAAGCAACACAGAGAAAACTTAGGAAATCCATTGAGCAAAAGGAAAGAAAAAAATAAAAAGAGAGAAAGTGCAAGAAATCACAAGAACAGTCCAGAAGGTCCAATATCTGAATAATAGGAGTTTAAAAAAAAAAAAAAAGAGCATAGAAGAAATGAAATTTCAAAGAAATAATTAAAAAACATTTCCAAGAATTGAAAGGTAAATGTCTGGACTCAAAAGGCTCATAAACATCCCAGAACAACTCATGTAGTTGCCAGGGAGGTGTATCATTGTGAAATATCAAAATATTGAAGAAAAAGAGAAAAGTTTAAAAACTTCCAAGTGGAAAAAAAAAGTCATATGGAAAGGAAGGGGATCATAATGGGATCAAATTTCTCAACAAACTAGAAGCTCAGAAGGCACCTTCCTCAAAATGCTAAAGGAAAATTATTTCCAACCTAGAATTCTATATGAAGCCAAAATGTCAGTCAAGTGTGAAAACAGAATAAAGCTCTACAAAGTCTCAAAGAATTTACTTCCCACATACTTTCTCAGAAAGCGGTAGGATGAACGTGCCTTGGCAAAGTGAAGGAATAGGGTACATAATGAGAAAGAAAATCAGATCTGGAAACAGGCGATCCAAAACAAGAAAACACAAAAAGATTCTCAGATGGCACTATGCAGCAGGTTTAGAAAGTGGACAGTCCAAATTGGAGGAGGAAGCCAGAGGAGGCTGGAAAGATATTTCCAAGGGGAAAATAAGTCAAACTTACAGAATATATGTTGGGTTTGAATTTATTAAGAGGAAATGTTTCAGATTTTGAGAGAAGTTTGACAATCAAGAGTGATTGGTATAAAAAACAAACAAAAAGAAATCTAAACAATGAGACAAGTATTAACTGCAGAAAAAATACGAATTTGTGTAAGAAAGGAAACAGCATCACAGTACACTACGTAGTGCAGATGTCAATAGCTGGAGTCAAGAATATAAACTCACAATACTGACAAGCTAGAGAAAAAATGGGAGGGGGACATAGTACATCAAAAAGAGGAATGGTACGTGTAGTATGGGTAGGTTTGGGGTTGGAAATATAGGGGAATTAAATCCTTGCCTTTCCTGGTATGAATATGAAGATATCTTAATTTGATATATAAATAATATCTATAATTGGAAACTGAAGGAACAGTAGTACAAGTGTGTTATGTTGAATTACAGATTTAAGTTCTAAAAGAAATAGCTATGAGAGTTAAAAGTAGTAGCCTCGGGGGAGAGGAAGCTGGGGAAAAGGGGACTGGAGTTGGAACAGGGAACCATTCATTTTCATTTTAAGTCTGGGGGTATTGTTTGTCTTTTTAAACCACTTACTTGTTTTGCCTTGCAAAGAAAAACAACACAAAGTTAAACTGTGGAACTGGACTAAATGTTTTAATCCTCAGTCTCTTAAAGAAGGGGGAAGGAGATGGGAAATTCACAAGCATTGAGAAACGACCCTGCATCAGGGCTTGGTTCCATCCTTTCATGTTCTATAGTTTAATTTTCAGAGCCACTGAAAGGGGTCAGAGCAAATCTCTCCAAAATGTGTCATTTTGGCATGTGGACTCTTTTGAGCTGAAGGCAATCAAGACCCTGCGGGTCCAAGAAACTTTTGCCTCGTCCTTAACTACCTAGAAGAATCTAAGTCGGGGTTTTTTCCTAGAATTAGAATTATCACTAGGAATAAATTTTATCTGAGTAACCCATCAGTATGGCAGGGCAAATATCTAATTACCAAACATCTGTCTTCTTACTGCCTATGAATTGTCCTCCTCCCCTTTAAAGCCCCAGGCCTCTATCCCATTCCTTAGCTCAGCATGACAGAAATACGTCATTGTACCTTTCTGTCTTTGAACCTCTCATGTATAAGGTGTTCCTGTATTATGAAATTAAATTTAACTTTCTCCTGTAAATCAGCCTCATATCAATTTAATCCTTAAACCAGCTGGAAGAATCTTTGAAGGATAGAGGAAAATTTTCCTCCCAAACACTACTGTGCCATGAGGTATTTTTATGTTATAGATGAAGAACCTAACATTCAGAGTGGTTCAATGACTTGCCATAGGCATGCTACAGTTGAGCAGAGTATGTCGTTTTCCCTAATGACTCTTTGAGCCCATAGTCCTTGCTTGCTTTGCAGCAATGCCTCTCAGGGAATGGGAAACTCTGGATAAGCTCACATTCCAACTGCTGTTAGAAACCTCTACCCCACCAGCACTCAAATTCTTGACACCTCTAGAACAGTTCCTTTCCATACCAAATCCAGGAACTTTTCCTAGGTTCCTAACAGCTCATCCAAGCTCAATACTCTGTATCTCTTCCTTCTTGGATGACTCAACACATGAAACCATGTCAAATCCCAACAGTTCTCCTTACAACTGTACTTGTGCTAGACTCTGCCCCTTCATTTCCACTGACAAGACCCTCAATGTACTCTCATTGTACCGAAAGCACTGCAGTAGGCTCCCTGCTCCAGTCATTCAAATCTTTAAATCAATCAATTCATTTAATATGTACTATGTGCCAGGACTCTTCTAGGCACTGGGGATGTAGCAATGAAAAAAAATGAAGTCCTTGCTCACATCTAGTTGAACAGGTTAGGGGACAAGTACATTTACAAGTCAATGAAGAAATTCATCCAGTTACTGATAAGCACTGTTAAGAAAACGCTGGTAAATGATAGAAGGTATGACTTGACCAGGGGCTACTTCACATCAAAAGTCAGGAAAAGCCTCTTTCGTTAAGGAGCTAACCATGTGAAGACCTGGGGGAAGAACATTCCAGACAGATGAGCAAGCAAATGCAGAGACCTTAAGGTGAGAAGGAACCTGGATGTTTAGGAAATACAAGACTAGAGTGGTAAGAGCTGAGCGAGGGAGAGGGGAGAAGGCGGAACATAAATTCAAAGAGAGGCAGGACCAGGTCACATAGGGTTACAAAAGGCCTTGTGGGTACAGCAAGGAGCTTGGATTTTATAACTGCATGTGTGATGAAAAGATGATGAAATCTTTGACCAGGAAAATGATAGTTCTTGTTTAAACTTGCAAAAGGTTACTCTATAGTATGAAACGGATTGGAAGGGCAAGCATGGAAGCAGCAAGTCACTAAAGAAGGTGCAGTGGCAGCCCAACTGACAGATAACAGTTGCTGAGGTGAGCCTACTGGCAGTGGAGACTGTCAGTAGAAACTGGGTCTGGGATATACTCTGCAAGTAGAACCAAAAGAGCTATTCATAGAATGAATATGGGGACATGGGAAACAGAAACATCAAAGTTTACTCTAGTAAGAAGCATACATCCCAGCTATGATTACATCATTACACCATTCAAAAACTTTCAATGGTTCCCAAGTGCCCATAGAACAATGTCCAAATACCTTAGCCTGGCACCAGTCCTCCTCTCTCTTCCCTATTTTATCTTCCTATTTATTTTTATACACCAAATGCTTTAGCCAAATTGGACTTCCTGTATTCCATTTCTCCAAGATTTCCCCCTGGGCCCATGGTAGTGAACTATTCTTCCTGAATCCCTTTCTCCCCATGAACGGAATCTATCCTCAGTGCCTTTTATACAGACACAGCTCTCTGGGGTAAGGATATTTCACCTTTAAAGCACCTTTAGTGACTAATGAAATGCTTCCACTTATTCACTGCCTTCTCCTATCCCCAACCTCCTCAACACACCACATGCATACATACACGCACATACACACACATATCCTCCCACTTATACCACTGCAGTGTGGCCCTGAAGATGGCAAGACAGGATATTAATGCAGAGAAGGGAGATGGGGCTCCCAAGGCACCATGGAAGCTACATCAGGACTCCTCACTCTCAGTATGCATCCATTCAATAATTTAATGAAACAATGATTAGGGTATATTTGAAGATTTCAAATTTTTCATGGAAAGTACTCAGATTTCATATTATCACTGTGATACTTTAAAGAAAATACTCACACAGAAGGCCTTGTTTTGAGTCTTAGGATAGCAACCATGTGTTCTTAAGAAAGACATTTTTTTTCAAAATCTGTGCTTCAGCTTCTTAAATTATAAATTATGGATATTAAAAGATATTTTTTCTGGTTGTTATAAGGACTGAATTATACATATGACCTCTGCAACCTCTGAAGAGCTATCTAAACATTTGGTGGTAGTAACAGTGATGGTAGGAAGACACTTCAGCATTTTGCTGGTTCTCCAAAATTGTCATGTTGAACAAGATCTATTACTGTACCTACTTGGTTAACCTTTCACAATAGCCAGAACCAGTCTTCAACTAACATTCAGTAGTGGTGATAGGGTATCAATTTTCCAAGTTAAAATGTTAAACAGTTTCTGTATATAAGGAAACACTATTTCTTATTCTTCCCAGTAAGAAAAGAAAAATTAACATGGAGTGACATTTTAGGCACTGTGTTAGGTGCTTTCACACCCATCTAGGTAATTGGGGATAAAAATTAATAAAATAAGGGGTGCCTGGGTGGCTCAGTTAGTTAAGCGACTGCCTTTGGCTCAGGTCATGACGTTGGCGTCCCAGGATCGAGTCTCACATCAAGCTCCCTGCTGAGCAGGGAGTTTGCTTCTCCCTCTGATCCTTCTCCCTCTCACGCTCTCTCTCTCTATCTCATTCTCTCTCTCAAATAAATAAAATCTTAAAAAAAAATTAAGACAACCCAAAGTTCCATTAATACATGTGTAAGAAGTTGCATAAAATATCTAAAGAAGATTAATAAAGACATAGTAAAAATTAAGCTTCATTCACCCTAAAAAAATATCCCTAACAGATTGCTTAAATATCCAAGTCTAAAACTGTTATAGAATGAAATTATAATTATAGATGGTAAGAGAAATAGTTACTGTGATCAAATGTATGTAATCTGAATATTCATTTAAATTGTAAATCCATACTGTAAACAAAGGAGACACTTACTAAATTTGTGCCATAATTTCTAAGGATGAAGAATTTGAAGAAATCTGAAAGGAAAATCACTATAAGTATTAAAGTAGAGAATTCAATGGGAATATGAATCCATATTCTATTGACTGCTAGTACCAGAATCTTAATTAGCATGATCTTTAGTAAAAAGGAGGATTGGCTGGCTCATAAAATCCAATGGCAGGGATGTGATGGGTTTCAGTAACAGCTGGAAATCGCTCTCTATGGACAGTAATGCCTACCAACAGTTCCAGAACTATATTCCTGACAACTTTCACCACCAGAGACTTCCTCTTTTTCAGTTTTAACATTCTCAGGGAGCATCAGTTGGAATTAGGAAAATTAAAAAACTTGACAGTCCTGGCTTTAGTCAAGGATTAAGCCTAGAACAATCAATTGTGACCAAGAGGTCGGTGGAGTGGAGTCATGGATGGACAGACAAATCTACAGAGGCCCAGAAAACACAAATGAAGAGAACACTGAGCTACAGAACCAGAAAATCAGGATCCCATATTTGGTGTGGTCTACTTGAACTTAGACAAGCTACTTTATCGCTCTGAACCTTGCTTTCTTCTTTCATCTGAAAAACTGGGAGACTGGTGACTGTTTCCTTTGCTGTGCAAAAGCTTTTGATCTTGATGAAGTCCCAATAGTTCATTTTTGCCCTTGCTTCCCTTGCCTTTGGCAACTTTCCCAACTTCTTCTAGGAAGAAGTTGCTGGCGACTGAGGTTGAAGAGGTTGCTGCCTGTGTTCTCCTCAAGGATTTTGACAGATTCCTTTCTCACATAGAGGTCCTTCATCCATTTTGAGTCTATTTTTGTGTGTGGTATAAGGAAATGGTCTCCCTGATATGAAGAATTTGAGAGGCAACATGGGGGACTTGAGGGTTAGGGAAGGAAAAAATGAAACAAGATGGGATCGGGAGGGAGACAAACCATAAGAGACTCTTAATCTCACAAAACAAACTGAGGGTTGCTGGGGGGAGGAGGGAGGGAGAGGGTGGTTGGGTTATGGACACTGGGGAGTACATGGGCTATGGTGAGTGCTGTGAAGTGGGTAAACCTGGTGATTCACAGACCTGTACCCCTGGGGCTAATAATATATTACATGTTAATAAAAAACAAAAAACTTATTTAAAAAAAAAAAACTGGGAGACTGGACTAACAATCTCTGATATCTCTACCAGTTCTAATAGGCTGGATTATTTTTAGTTTTAGAGATTCATGTCTGCCCACAGCAGCAACCAGCCATTACCTGATGCCAGCAAGACAAAACATTAAAGCTCCTTTTGCAAAACCTGGTACAATGCTTCCTCTTTAACATGTGAGAATTTATCAAGAGAGTGATTCTATAGCCAGAAGGCAGCTGTTAGGGGTCCTCTATCTCATTACTTTTAACAAAGAACCTCTGTCTTTCAAATCCATTTCTGCACATTGCTTTCTTCTTTTTAAAGTCTATATGCCAAATCACTTGAGTCATTTTCTTTTGGAGAAATTACACATATCAAGAAAAAGAAATAGAGAGAAAAAAAGAGAGATGAAGACAGTAGTTTGAAGTCCGATGAACAAGAAAATGAAGGGCTGGGGAATAATGAATGTTCCGTACCGCAAACAGAAACCTCTAACTCCAAAAGAACAAGAGAGATTATTATAAATATTCTTCAAACATAGAAATAGGATAATAGTTTATACTTCTTGGAAGACCAAGGACCTCTTTCCTAAAGATACACTTGAGTTAGTTAATCTTTCCTGGATGTGAAGTATAAGCAGAATGACATGAAGAGTACGTAACACAATGAGAGGAGCCAATCACAATGTTCAGAAGCATTACCTCCATTTACGAAGTGCCACTATATTTTGCCTTTGAAAAGAAGTCTACAAGTTTGCCATGATCATCCTATTAGATGTATATTGACTGCATCCTATCATTTCCTGCTCCCACAAAAATCCTAATGTAATGATTATTACTATATTCATCTGACAGATGAAAAACCAAGCCAAAAAAGAAAGAATATGAAGCACAGGGAGGTGAATGACAGGCTTTCAGAAACACAAAGAGGAAGTAAGGATCAAGATACTAACCCGCTGACCCAGATCCTTTAACTACAAACCCTGAGGACTACCCCTGTTCCATCTCTACCACAACTCATGGGAATCATCATTCATGGTTTTCTGGGTGATTTTTAAACATAGTTTTAAAGATTCCAATTTAACTCTTTAAAAAAAAAAAGATTTTCTTTATTTATTTGGGAGAGAGAGAGAGAGAACTCTTTCTGCACAAGGGAGAGAGAGAGAGAGAACTCTTTCTGCACAAGCAGGGGAAGGGGCCGAGGGAAAAGCGGACTCCCCACTGAGCAGGGAGCCTTAGGATCATGACCTGAGCTGGAAGCAGATGTCTAAACAACTGAGCCACCCAGACACCCCTAACTCTTTTAAGAGAAGAGTTGAGTGTGACCAATAGCCCTTTTGAAATCCCTTACTACCATAATTTGAAAGATAGAAAAAGTTAACTTGTTTCAGAACAGAAAATTCCAAACTTTAATCAGAACCTAAACATATCAGAGACAGTCTATGGATAAATTTGTTAACTCTGCCATAAATGTAACAAGTAAGAAACCAAACTGAGTCCATTAAAGCTTCTGTTTCCTGGTTTAACCAATCACAGAATATCCACCTAATAATGCCCTAGAAACGACAAGAGTTTGTTGTTGTTTTTTTTTTTAAGTCTGACACAGGGTCCCTGTTCTCAAGAGAACAATTCAGCTAAGGAGAAAAGACAATACACTTCTAAAATCATACTGGCAGTTATAAAATAAATAAATCATGGAAATATAATGTGCAACATGGTGACTACAGTTGATAACACTGTATTATATATTTGTAAGTTGCCAAGAGGCCTTAAAAGAAAAAAAATGCAATTATATATGGTGATAGACATTAACTAGACTTATCGTAGTCATTATTTTGTAACATATACAATCAAATCAGTATGTTGTACACTCAAAACTGATATGTTATATGCCAATTATACTTCATTAAAAAATCATAAAGCAGTTTAAGAAGGATCAGTAGGTATCTTTTTTGCCTGAATATTCCAGCCCAGCATTCTATCTGCTAGTGGAGATATCCAGAATTCCACCAAAGCACCCTACACAGCAATGACAGCATGAGAAATGTGAATCCCTGACAGAAAGCAAGTGAGAATGGCGCACCAACAACTAGAAGATTCACTGAAGGGGAAACGAAATTGTCCGGTTTTCCACCTGGCACATTCCATGTTAACTTTAACAAGTAAGAAAAGGATTCTCTACCCTCAGACTCTAACACGTCACCCCAAGCTCCTGGGGAATACAGAGAACACCTCTGCTCCACAGTTAGTTACCATCTAACTTCCATCTCCAGGAGTGTCAAAAGGCAGAAAAGGTCAAAATGGTGATAGTGGTGGAAGACAGGGATCCAGACTGGGCAAGCTGTCCCCAGTGGGGGTAGCGTGTGGTGGTATAAACTCATAATTCCTTATTAATACTAGATTAAAGCAAATTTGAGGAGTATAACATTCATTCAACAAATATTTCATATTTCATAAATATTCACTTTTTTAAAAAATTTAAGAATCAACTCTGTGTCAAGCACCGTATGGGGTCCTGGGTATAGAGTGATGAAGGTAAAATCTGTGTGTTCAAGTGCTATGGTCTGAATGTTTGTGTCCTTCCAAATTCATACATGGAAAATGCCCAATGTGATGGTGTTAGAAGATGGGGCCTTTGGGAAATGATCAGTCTCCTTACAAAAGCAGCTCAAGAAAGCTCCCTTGCCCTTTCTGCCATGTTAGCTTATAATGAGAAGTCTGCAATCTAGAAGAGTGCTCTCACCTGACCATGCTGGCACCCTAATCTTGGATTTCCAGTCTCCAGAACTGT
This sequence comes from Martes martes, assembly GCF_963455335.1. Classification (NCBI taxonomy): domain Eukaryota; kingdom Metazoa; phylum Chordata; class Mammalia; order Carnivora; family Mustelidae; genus Martes; species Martes martes. The sequence goes on from NC_137896.1 coordinate 37,576,536, forward strand.
GAGAAATTAAGTTTCTGTTGTGTATAAGCTACCCAATCTGTGGTATTTTGTTCTAGAAGCCCAAATGGACTATGACATGATAGACAATATACAGTATAATCAGTGTAAGAAAGGGAACTCAAGCAACATAAGGGAGATACAGTGCTAAGATGGGTTCAGAGGGAGAGAGCATTTTAATCAGGATGGTCAGGGACAGCTTCCCTGATGGTGACACTTGAGGAGAAAAATCCAAGCAAGTGAGAGAACAGCAATTCAGGTATTGGTGTCTTGATAAATATTTATTTTGCCGCTGGCAGGTCAAGTGGCAGAGTTTCTAGTGGATAATGTCTTAGGTGTTGTTGTCTACCTCAAATGTAGTGCCTGCAGGTGGAACAGCTATCTTATGGTCATGAAGAAAAAAGCCACCCAGTAAAGATTACCAAGAGTCTAGGCTACTGATGCACTGTGAAGCTGCTGTGCCAGCTTTGGACTGCTTTCAGACTTCTTAACATGAGAAAAGGAAAGCCCTCATTTTGTTAACCCCTGAAGCTGGGTTTCTGCCACATTAGTTGAACATAATCCCAAACCAAAAATTTCCTTTATACATTTTTCTGACAGGTTCTGTTAGGTTTTTTCCTCCCCCTTACTCATTTGCTAAACTCTTTACATGTTAAGGCAGTAAGTATTTGGTCATGTGTGTCGCAAATATTTTCCCTCAGTTTGTTATATATATTCTGATTTTGTCTATGACTTTTTTTTGTAATAGAGAAATTTTTAATGCTTATGTGGTCAAATTTATCAACTGTTTTCCTTTACAGCTTCTGTGCTGGAAGTTTTCCTCTAATCCAAAATTATGAAAGTAAGCAGTCCATTTTTGGCTATTAGTGCTTTTATAATTTGTTTTTACATTTAAAACTTTAATCCACCTGGAATTAATTTTGGTGTAAGGACAACAGTGGAGACCCTGCTTTATCACTGTTTTCCCTAAATGGTCAACAAATTGCCCAACATAAATTTGTTGGAAAATTCATCTCTTATCCACTGATTTGAAATGCATTTTTATCACACATTATATACCCATGTTTTTTTGTATCTATGTCTAGATTATCCTGTTCTATTGATGAAAGGATTCCCATACAGATCCCAAATGCCTTTAATTATTGTAGCTTTATAGTAAATTCTAACTGACTGGGCCAGTTTCCTCTCATTATTCATTATTTTCACAATATTCTTTGTTACTTTCATGTGATCTTTCCATATGATATTAAGAATAACCTTGGGACGCCTGGGTGGCTCAGTTGGTTAAGCGGCTGCCTTCGGCTCAGGTCATGGTCCCCGCGTCCTGGGATCGAGTCCCACATCGGGCTCCTTGCTCCTCGGGGAGCCTGCTTCTCCCTCTGCCACTCTGTCTGCCTGTGCTCGCTCTCTCTCTCTCTCTCTCTCTCTGACAAATAAATAAATAAAATCTTTAAAAAAAAAAAAAAAAGAATAACCTTGCTTATATTTTTACCTCTCATTCTCACTGACATTTTCATGTGAACATAATTTAATAAAATTGTGATTCTGCATAACACTTAGGTTGTTTTGGTAAATTTTTCTGAGGAAAGCCTAAAGATGGAGATAGTTATATTCCTGAGACCTCCAAATGGTGGAGCCATGTGAATTTTTAGACAACGAAATGTGACATGGCATCCCTAAAATAAAATCTGCAAGCATGCCTCTAGTTTAAAAGGATCAAATAAGTATCTTTCTAAAATATCTTCTGAGATGTTAGTATGAAAAAAAAAATTTTTTTTTTCTTCACGGTCAGTTCTTTCTCTTCTTTTTTTTTTTTTTATAGTTTTTGTTTTGTTTTGTTTTGTTTGTTTGTTTTTTGAGACGGAGAGAGAGAGAATGAGAGAGAGAAGTCAACAGGAGAAGCAGACTCCCTGCCAAGCAGGGAGCCCGATGTGGGACTTGATCATGGATCATGACCTGAGCTGAAGGCAGTCACTTAACCAACTGAGCCACCCAGGCATCCCAGTTCTTTCTCTTCTTATCCATCTTACCTGATTAACCACAGTCTGTAGTCACCGTCCGTAACATTCTCAAATCAAGAAAATCTTTCTTAACAACCTCAGCCTACTCACAAAACAAGACAAAGCCAAAACTAAAACCCTCAGTTCAAAGAGAGGTTGGACAGCAAGTCATCTGTGAGTGAAGTGAAAACACTGAATTGGCTAATACTTAGTTCAACTAATCAATTTTAAGTAACCCTAAGTGTTTGAAATATGAAAAAAAGTAATCTGGGTAGACAAGGTTATTGCTCATTGAATCCTAGATTCCATCCCTGCTAACTATCTTATGGTATTTACAATATTGTCCAAGGGACCAATGTTAACAAGCAATGTAATTTGCTTCAGGATGGCTATGCTAGTATTTATCTTGACTTAGTCAACAAAATCAATATGATCGAATAATGCAGATAAGCATCTGGGAGTTCACCAGCCATCATGCTTTTCATTCAAACATAGGGTCAGTTTAATGTAGCACCTACAGTGCTACATTTCCTATATGAGAGCCTATATAATTTCCTATATGAGAGCCATTGGGACATTTATTGTTATAATATTTAGTTTTGTTCCTGATTCCTGAAGTAAAAGTAAAATGGGTATCTTTTATAATTTATAATTTCCTAATTTCCTATGTAATTTCCTATATGAGAGCCATTGGGACATTTATTGTTATAATATTTAGTTTTGTTCCTGATTCCTGAAGTAAAAGTAAAATGGGTATCTTTTGTAATTTATAACAAGCCCCTTTCAACTACACCTGAGTTTATGTAAATGAGGTAACTTTAGAAAGCCCCTAGGTAACGTAAGGATGGGGGCTAGCTGTCAAGGGAACCAACCAAGTGATTACAGAGGATTGAAACTTTGGGCCCAACACATTTGACCTCAGGGCAGAAGGAGGTGTTAGAGGTTGAACTAACTGGCAAGGGCCTATAATTTAATCAATCATGCCTATGTGATGAAGCCTCAATAAAGACCTAAAAAGATAGGGCTTGGAGAGCTTTCAGGTTAGTGGATTCAGTGATGAGAGAAAAACTCTCTAAAGGCCTGATAGACAAGAGGAGCCATTTTAGATTTCTTTCTAAAGTAGTCAACACTACTGTATATCAACTTTGCTCAAACCAAAAGTGTTTTATGACCCACCACACATGCACTGTAATCTGCTTTATGAATGAGTAACCCAAAAGAAAACCACCTTATCCTTCAAATATTAATCAATTCTCCTACTCTCTCCTCCATTCCTTTGATAAAACTCAAGATTCTTTCCTAAATGCTAATCTATAATCTTTTGAACTTTTACAAGATGTAAAAAAGTATACAACCCTGTAAAAACTGTTCATTCTTGGGAACACTTTATTCCCTTTGAAGAGCATGTTTCCCAAGCAGCTGGTGAAATCTGGGCTTAAATAAAATGCTCTTTCTTACTTTAGGAGATTTTAAAAGATTTCTTTATTTTGTGTTGACAACAGGGAGAGCACTGAGGCCAGAGAAGGCACAGCAGCTCCGAACCTCTTCCTACACACCTTGCCCTATGCATCTCTTCCATCTGGTGGTTCTGTTATCCTTTTTTGAAAAACTAGTAGCCTCATAAGAAAACTGTTTTCCTGAGTTCTGCGAACCCCTCCAGCAAATTAATTAAACCCAAGGAGAGGGTCGTGTTAACCTCCAATTTAATTCCATAGCATAGATGACAAGCTGGGTTTGTGAAAGTGGCATCTGGACTTGGGGTACATGATAATGCAATCCTATAAAATCCTGAGCCCTTACACTGTGGGATCTGATGCTATCTGCAAGTAGATAATGTCAGAAGTGGGTTCAATTGTAGGACACCCAACTGACTGATATCAGAGCATCAGAGAATGGCCTGGTGTGGGAAACCCCCCTACATACATTTGGTGACCACAAGTGTTAAAGTGAGGTACTGAAAGAAGAGACACAGGAGTGTTTTTCCTTAGCAAATGGTGATTGCTGAGACTGAGATTCCTGTAGGTTTCTGTATGCTCCAATATTTTTTACCTTTATTATTCTATTGAGAGGCATATAGTTAAGTAATTACAAATGCAAGTTTCTATCAGTGCTTGAGCTTACAACTCTAGTTCTAAAAACACTGCATTGTTACACTGTGAACTTTAAATGAATCTGTCCTGTACCCATGGACAGTGAGTTAACATACCGTGAACATAAAACAGTGCAGACACCCATTAATGCAGAAGGACATCACACAGAGGGCTAGACTGCAATAAGACAATGTATCAACACAATAATATGTGGAGTTTTGTATCTCACTTAAATGTTATTCTCTATATTTAGTGAAGTCATTGAATTCATTAAATACATGTTCTGTACAGCATTCTATCAAGCGAGTATGCAAACACAAACAAAAAAAGTTTGTCTCTGAAAAATTTATAATCCTGTTGGTAAGACAAAATTTACTTAGCTAAAAGCTAGTGAACAGCATATACTAATATGGATTAAATGTTTATATATACACACTCATCTATGCAAATACTTACACACATACTATAAGTACATACATATATCCCACTAGAATGTAAAAGCAATATGCATAGATGGAACATACATATATAAAACCACTTGTTTGCCAGCCACTGCTAGAATAGTGTCTGATACATAACAGGTGATCAATAAATATCTATCAGATGAGAGTGCGCCTGGGTGGCTCAGTCAGTTAAGCAGTTGCCTTCAGTGCAGGTCATAATCCCAGCATCCTGGAATCAAGACCCACATCTGGCTCCCTGTTCAGCAGGGAATCTGATTCTCCCTCCCCCTCTTCTTGTGCTCTCTCTTGCTCTCTCTCTCTCAAATAAGTAAATAAAATTTTTAAAAAATATATCTATTAGATGAATTAATGGATAGCCCATTAGTGGGCCTTGTGTTAAGTGTTTTAAGACTTGAGAAGGGCATATGTACAAGAAAGTTATAGAATGAGTAGTCACAACTCTTGACTACACAAGATGAACCTTGAGAAAAGTCATACAGAAGAGCAAAGAGTACTCAGAATATGGTGAGTACTTACTTAAAACCCATTAGATGATCTAAACCTAGAGAAGGATTAAAAGGCTACTTGAGTGTGGACATGTGGGGGGATGCTGTCCCAGGCACAGGCAACACTGGGAAAAGAGACAACTGAGTCTGGACACATAGAAATTTTAAGGATTAATGAGAGGAGCCAAGAAGAGAAAGGACAGGAGTAGAATCTGGAGATCCAAGGTCCAAGAGTATAAAGAATGTCTACGGCGATGTTCACAGTGGGAGAAACGACATGAGAACAAACAAATCAAACCGCCTAAATGAAAAAGCAGAGGGGAATGGCAAGGAACCAGTGGTCCAGAACTGATCAACTTGCAGAGGAAGAAACAGACCTGAGGGATCTTGTGGCAAAAGGGAAGAATGAGATGAAGCTATAATAAGAGATAGCAATCAGTAATCAAGAAAGTAGCACCATCTCCAAGATCTGCTTAGCGAGGTGGTAACAGTGGTCACATTAAACCAAGGATTTAAATTCCTAACAGAGCCCCAATAATATTTTTAGTTATTTCAAGAAGTCAAGCAAGAACTGCTAGACCCCGGAGCACCCACAATCAGAGTGGCAAGGCACTCTATTCTTGCTGGGACTGTCACATACATAAATTGGGTTAAGGAAAATAGAAAAGCTCTACTGAAAGGGAAGGGGGGGGGGCTGCAAAAGGTGATCCATCATCTGTAAGAGTGTGTGAATATCATTGTTACTTTTCCTTCATTTACCTATTAATTATGTATTCAACCCAGTTCTAAGTGCTGGATTACATTGGTAAACAAGATACACTTGGTCTTAGCTCACAGGGAGGTTACATTCTGATGGGGGAAATAGCCAAACAAGAAAATACACGCACACATTATTTATAATTGTGACAGATCCACAGTGGAAACAAATAGGGGGCTAAGAAGGAGACTAATGAGGGCAGGTAGGACCCACTGTTCACAGGCATCTCTGAGCAGGTAGCATTTTAATTTTGACTAAAACATGAGGAGAAAGGAACCAGATGAAGATTGGAAAGGGGAACATTCCAGACAGCAAACAGCACATGCCAATGTCCTGAAGGGTGAAAGCCTGGGAATTTGTTTTAAAAAAAAAAAAAAAAGATAAACATATAAATAAAATAAAAAGACTAGAAAGGCCAGCATAATGAGCAAGGGAGGAGTGTGACCAAGGATGAAGTTGAGGGAACAAGCAGGAATCACATTAGAGATGCCATGAGGTAATGCCTGCATTTTATCCTCTTTATAGTGGAGGGTCATCAAAGCAATAGAGAAGGAACTGAACAGGCTGCTATGTAGAGAATAGACTGGGTTGAGGGTAGTTGTCACAGGAAAAGGCAGGAAGACGGCTGAGGATGCTTCTACAGTAATCCAGATAAGAGTTCCTCAGTGAGTGTGAGAGCTATCTGCATGTCCCCTGGACAGTCCCCCTTGCCAAAGCCCAGCAAGGTGGCAAATGGACCACACCCCTCACTGCCATACTGAGTACATGCTGCAGCAGACACTGCTTAGAGTAGAAGTGGGACAAGAAGAAACTCCACTGGGGACTGACAGCAGGTGCTCTGCCAAGGAGAGCATTTGGATCACTGCTCTCCATTAGGAGGCCCATGTACCACACTGGAATGTGGGTATGCAGTCACACACCTAGACCTGTCATTTCAATCAGGTTATTTACATGTCCCTTTATCATTATGTAAGATCCACTGTTGGGCCCTGACGACAGCTGTCAGAATCCTGGGCACAGCGAGGTCTGTCGTTTCCTGTGAAATCCTTTCCCTGGTCTGCTGCTCCAACTTCTTTCCCTGTGTGGGTTCATCATGGCCTTGTTCATTTCTGGAATTCCCTTCCTGTCCCAATTCAGCAGAGCTCCAATTTGTTAACTATAGGGTGTTGAGGAGGATCTATTTTTCAACTTATCATTCTTCACTAAATAAAGCCCTAGAACTTTTTTTTTTCATCTTCATTGTGGAATTTCAGTTGCCCTATTTGATTTAATTGTAGATTTTTACAGTCTACACATGCCTAGAAGCCTTAGGCTGTGGATAACCTCTCACTATGTCTAATAAATAAAATTTAAAAAGAAACTGCAGAAGTAAACCATAAATGTTTTAAAGACTGTCCAATAGGCAAAAATGAGAGCCATGAATTTTTAAATTTTTAAAAACATTCTTGAAGAGTGAGATCTTATCATTCATTACAGAACAGCTAGAAAGAAATCATAGGTAACCAAAATTTTTAAACTCCTTTCCTTCATTTGTATTTGTAAAAGGATCTATACTAGAATAAATATGCTATCAATGGCACTGAAAGGCCAAATTGATTTGTCATCTTTGTCTTAACTTACAGAAGAATTGGCAGTAGATTGCCAAAGTCAACCAATCATAAGGAAAAGTAAAATAATAAAATAATAAGATAAAATTAAATTTAAAAGCTTGTAATGCGAGAAGGGCCAAAAATAAAAGTAGGTACGTGGTAGGGGAAAAAAAAAAAAAAAGGCAATATAACCTATAAGGAAAATTGATTTTTTTGGTCCATAACATACTGAGAAGGGTAAAAAGTGAAAATGGGGTTCTGTGAGTTATACCTGATCATTTAGGTAAATAAAATCTGAAAAAGAGTATAGTGTACATATAATAGGGTGGCTTTGGGAAGTTATCAATCAATAAATAACTCTTTATGTTAAAAAACAACTTTAACATAATTTTTATAAGAAAAAGATAAAAAAACATAAAACCATACTGTAGATCCACCTGAAGGATTTAAATTAATCTAAAATTAAATGAAGAAAAATATTCTACATATTACATATAATAAAGAATATATAAAACTATCACAACTTCATAAACAACCATTAATAGTCTAAAATAAAGATAAAATGTCACTTTTAAGAATTCTAGGAACTCCATAAGCAAGTTTATCCAGATACACAGGTATATACACACTCACAATTTCATAAAGAAAGTTGCTAAGTTAATAAGCTGAGATAAACACTGAAATGTCACTCTAGGAATTTGGGGAATTCCACAGAAGAAAGATCTATTTTGGACTTGTCTCCCAAAAGGGGATAATTAGGAAAGAGCAAAAAGATCCTCCACCCACAAAACTGCCCAACAACACAGAAATCAAATGTAGCACCGTTGTGAGACTCATAAAAAATTCTAAATTTGAAGAGGGGATAGAGGGATGTTTTCATTTGTGCATTTTCAATTATGCATTCCCACCAAGACAAACAACTAAATATAGCCTGGTCAGTGGTGATGCACAAAACCTTAATCTAGTGTGCAACCAAAAGGTTAATATTAGAAACAGTGGTGAATCCAAAAAGTTTCAAAACAACACATTTTAGGGCCACTTTTAACAAGAGAAAGATCTATGCAGACAGTTGAGTGAGCCATGTTTTGATGGCGAACACCCTGAAGGAAAGAGGGTAATGCCAGTAATTCAAATTTTTCATTTTCATACTTAAGTTTATGTATCAATTTTTGGGCTAAAGAAAAGAAGAATCACTCACTTTCTGTACCCATCTGGCCGGACTCCACCTCAGGACTCCTGAGCCCTGTGGCTGTTCCATGTTCATGTCAGTTAATGCCACAACTCAGCAAAAAAACAGATTTCAACATTCAGGTAGACTAGCCAACATACAATGTCAGGACTTGTGTATTCAGAAAACTGTACATTTTTCTTTTCATTTTCATTGTGACAAAAGGTTGGCATGGCTACACTTACTAGGGGTATACAAGGTTTGAAATTTATACTAATGTAAAGAGTTTCACGGAAACAACAAAATACTCATGTCATGCCTGTAGTCACGTGGTGTCTTTCTTTCTCCTCAGGACTGCCCATAAACTCTTAACCAGATTTGACTTTCCTATCACCAGACTTGTCCATGTGACAGTTCATCCACTGGCCTCCAGAGGTCACTCCCCATCACTCCTCAAAGATTTATGCTCTTTGATCATTGTTTCTGACATCCATCCTGCCATAACTGTGATTCCAAAGTATGGAGATTATGCTTCCATCTCTGACCTCTCAATTCCTTGACCTCTTCTCTCCCAAGAATCCTGTCCTTTACTCTATGTCAGCCACTCACTCTATAATACTATATTGTGATTACCAACAGCTTCCACCTCTTTTATAGACCTCACTTCTAAGCATCTCACTCCCCCTTTCTAGTGCACACTCTCTAGTACCCAGAATCCAACAATCCTTCAATCTGTCCCTTGCCCACCTCAAATCCTTATTTTGGTCCTTAAGTGGGCTAAAGTCTACAGTCCATCATTATAATTAATTCCCTGCAGAAACTATCAGCTATCTTATCCTACTCTTGACCATCATACTCACCTGGCAAATTCCAATCATTATTAAATCCAACTCCATGCCCACACCCCTAAGCTGAATTTGACTGGAAAATGGCACTACCATGCTAACCACTCATGATCACTAACTCAATTTGGGCCCTCAATGCTGCCCAGAAATCATACATTTCCCAATCACACATTTCTCATTTCTCCTCAAATTTCCAATATCTCCTCCTCCATCCCAACACTGGAGCTTGCTTCCCAATTCCCCAAGAAAAACAGAAGTGAGAGAGAGAACCTCCATACATCCTTATCACATCTTCTTGATTTGAATATTACCACAAATGAACTGCTCATGTTCTTCCTAGGTCAATGGCTGTGCCTGTCCATCCCTTCTCACTCATCACTCAAGGGTCCCTTACCATCTGTCCATCACCTTAAATGTCATCTGCAAACTCTTAATTCTCAGGTTTATTTTAACCCAGGCCTTCTCCCTGAACTAGAGATTTGAATATACAATTGCCTAATCAACATTTCCACCTGCATACTTAATAAGCACTGCCTGGAACTCCTGATCTTCCCCAACAACTTACTCTTTGTGGAGGCATCCCCCTGTCAACAAACAGAAACTTCATTCTTTCAGTTGTTCAGGCCAAAAGCCAAGTCATCTTTGTCTCTCCTTATCTCTTACTCTGTATCAACTGAGTAGCTATTATGCTAGCTCTCCCTTCAAAAACTCACCAGAATCCAACCACTTCTTTCCCTTCCACCACCATCACTCTAGTCCAAGCCTATCTCTTGCTTAATATAGTCTGAGAGCATCTGACTGGTCCCCCAGGTTCCATTCCTGCCCTCCATGTCTGTTGTCAGTACTGTAGCGAGAATGACCATGTTAAAATGTAAATTCGGTCATGATATTCTTCTTCTTATAAATTTCCATGGGTAAGTTCCTGCATAATGGTCCTTACTACCTCTTTGAGCTCCTCCCTAACCATCTTCCCCCTTGTTCCCTCTGTTCCAGCCACACTGGCCTTCCTGCTATTCTTCACCCTCTACAGACACATTGCTACCTCTTTAGACATGGTGTTCTGGGATGTTCTTTCCATCATGGGCCACATGTTTCCATCTCTCACCTCTGGATTTCTGTTCAAATGTCACCTTCTAAGGAGCTCTTTCCTGACCATGCTCAAAACTTCATTTTTCACGGTAGCTCTTAGGAGCTACAGATGAGAAGTTTACCTATTTATTTACTGTTTGCCTGACTTGACAAAATATAAGCTCCGTGAGGACATGGATGTCGTTTATTCACTGCTATACCCCTTGTGACTGATCTAATGCTTGAAATATAGTATATGTTCAAATACTTACTGAATAAAAGAATAAATGCATGTTTTTAGAAGCATCAAGATGGAAGAACTTTTCTGAATCATCTAGGCCAAGGATTGCCAATTTTTCTTCCGTAGACAGCCAGATGCTAAACATTTTCAAACTCTGCAGGCCATCTGATCTAAGTCACAACTATCCAACTCTGCCATTGTAATGTAAAAGCAGTAGCAATGTGTAAACAAATGAGCATGTCTGTGTTTTAATAGCATTTTATTTACAAAATCAGGGGGCTAGCAGGATTTGACCTGTGGACCATAGTTTGCCAACCCTGATCTCCATTATTCTGCTGCACTGAGCCTTGGTCACCAGTTCTGCCAAAATTTATTAAATAGAGTTCATAACTTCTAGAGCTAGGGCCATCTAGACCAACCATCTAATCTAACCCCTGTGGCAGACATAGATACTTACCTAGCATCCATTTTCTCCTTCTTTCTACCTAAAAGAAGCCCATTTCATTGAGGAGACAGCAATGTACGCAGCTAAGAACTATGTTTCTCAGCCTCTCTGTAGCAAGACATGAGGATGGGCCACACTTCTGGTCAATAAGATACACAGAGAAGTCATGTGGAGGGCGTTTTAGGAAAAGTCCTTTAAGGAGGGTTGACTGCTGGCATAGTTTTTGTTCATTACCCCTGCCCCTCTTCCAGTTTTAAATGCAAATGTAATACCCAGGGCGTGGTTAGAGTCACACCCTATAGATAGCAGAGTAGGAGGAGAGGAGTCAGGTAAACCGAAGTCACTGGGAGCTCAGGCACAGGTCCTCCAGATGTCTTGCTATAAAAGGAAGAACTAATCTCTGGTTAAGCCATGATAAGTGGCTTTTAAAGAGAGAAAATGAATATTTGGTTAAGCCACTATAAGTAGCTTGTAAAAAAGAATGAGTCATCCAAGATCTTAAAAGCCAGCCAGACACATAAAAGAGACTTGAACTGATCCTGCAACTTCCACTTCAATAGTCTTTCTCTCATGCAACTCCCCACTCAAAGAATAAAAGGTACAACATGCTATTCCATGCAGAACAGATAGCATGTGATTTAGAAAAGCTTTGTTCCTATCAAAAAATGATCATTTCCCAGGCTCAGATAACTAAGAATTCTGGAGTTTTATCTTGCTTCAGATGTCAGTTCCACCACTGACAGCCCCTAAATTAATCCTATCACTCACAACCTGAAGAGAAAGACAGCTCTTCTATATAACTTTGGTAGAAAAGTCCAGGGAGAGTTTCAATTTGTCTGACTTGGATTCCATGCTCATTCTGGAACCAGCCACCATAGTCAGAAGGAGGATTATACTGCTTGACTTAGACTGGGTCACACGCTTACCCCTGTGGCATGGGAAATCGGTCAGCCCCACCCAAAGGGGGTCTCATTGGTTCCTCCCAGTAAACAATATGCTCTGATATCAGAAGACACGGAGAGGAGTTTGAAGTGTGTGCCCACACATACACATACACATCATTTTTTTGTGCCTACCCCAAGAAATTAGTAGATGTGGGTTGTAAGCTTAACTCTCTAACTAAATGCAGGTCACCCAGTTGATACATGATCCTTGGCTCTGAGTTTTCCAATCATTTACCAAAAGGAGATGACTCATCCAACATTAGTCTTAAGTATTAAAAGATGGACTTAAACAGGATATTGGAAAAAATCTTTGAAAAGTATGAAGTTCTATATAATTATGTAGGATTATTATAAGTGAATAAATACAACTGATATAAAAGAAAATAAGAGACTCTTTCCTACCTCATCCAAACCTATAAAAATCTTTAAAACATCCTTTACAATGATGAGCACCACAGAGGGCCTCATATTGCAGTTAGCCCAGACAACAAAGACAGGAAGTCTTGTGCACCACCTTCCTGGGACTACTAACAGGTCCATAATGTTCCTCTCAAAAATGACTTGCCTCATTCTATTCCCATATTCTCATAACCTCCTCTATTCCCATATTCTCATAACCTCCTCTATTCCCATATTCTCATAACCTCTTCACTCTGTTGATTGTTAAAATCCAAGATAAAAAAATTTTAGGTAGCCATATACATACTGTTTCAAACTTTAAATGCCTTAGATGAATTGACACACTCATTTGCTGTAGCCACAGCAAATAGCAAAAGACTGAAACAATCTAAATGTCCACTAAAAAGAGGCTATAATAAAACTGTGCCACATCCATATAATGGAATAGTATATAGCTGTTAAGAATAAAGAAACTCTCAATGCACTAACTCAGATAGGATTACCTAGATATATTCCGTGAAAAAAGCTAAGCAAAAGACCGGTATATAGTTATACTGCTACCATTTGTGTAAAAGGCAAGAAAAGAACACACACCATGATGCCAGGCATAAAGGCATGGGATCTCTTGGGACGAATACAAAGAAACAAATTACCTTGGTTTTCACTAGAAAGATGAGCTGGGTTTGCTGAAGAACAGAGTGTGGGAGAGACTTTTTAATCTTTTGTATCTTTTGAATTTTGCATCATGTGACTATATTAACTTTGTACCAGACAGACAGACTGAGATGAGAACACAATACAGCATAAACCTATGGAAGGACAAAGACATCACCAGGTCATACACGTCTCTAATAATAATTAAGCACAGACGCTGATGCATTTGGCTGCCAGAATAATCAACCCTAAGTTTAATAGTCTAACACAGCAGTTGTGTTAACATATTAGGGTGGTGCTTGGAATATAACAATCAACCTGCCTCCCCTATCAACTTCATGAAACACATGGTCACCCAACACTTGAGCAAACACATGCTTCTGTTAGCAAGAACAGAGGAAGAACTAACCAGTTAGGTATTCAAACAGGAGCATCCTCCCATTTGTGTAAGTATGTATGTATGTATTTTGGTGCGCACACACATGTAAATACACATACACAAAAGTATCACAATAAATGAGTAGACAGATTTTTTTTTTAATTGGGGGGAGTAGATTAAATTTCTTTTTTTTTTAAAGATTTTATTTATTTATTTGACAGAGAGAGAGGTCACAAGTAGGCAGAGAGGCAGGCAGAAAGAGAGAGGGGGAAGCAGGCTCCCTGCTGAGCAGAGAGCCCGATGTGGGGCTCGATCCCAGGACCCTGAGATTATGACCTGAGCCGAAGGCAGAGGCTTTAACCCACTGAGCCACCCAGGCGCCCCAGTAGACAGATTTTTAGTACATTTTCCATTTCACAAATACTCGCTAAGGATACACAAGGAACAATTATGAGTGTTTTCAGCAACAACTACCAGAAACACAGACCTATTGTACCTTAACAAATTGGAGTTTACTTTTCCCAGCTAACAAGTAGTCTGGAGGAAAGTGGCTTCTGCATTTGTGGTACCATATCTACAGTGTCAAGGCCATTATTTCTGTGAGTCTCCTATCCATTCCTGTATGGCAACAAGATGGTTACTCTTACCCCAGGCATCACATCCATATTCAGGATAGGAAGAAGGTAAAGGAGGTGATGTCATCACTTTTAACCAAGAAAAGAAAAGACTGTCCCAGAAACCCTCAAGCCGACTCTTACTTGTACCTCGTTAGCCTAACCTATATTGTATGGCTATTTCTGAAAAAGAGTCCTAAAACATAAATATTTAATTTTTACAGTATATTCGAGGCATGCAATGGCAAAATAAGTTCAGAATGATTACTGAACAAACTAGCCCACAGTGTGTGCCACAAGTACCCTGATAAGCTGTAAAAGTTGGCATGTAGGGGTGCTAAGTGTGACCCCGACAGTTTATATGCATTATTGTCTGCTTTCAGAATATTTTAAAATATGACAATATGATGGATTTTAGATTGGATACACAAGGTGACAAGTAAAAATACTGAAGGCTTTTCATAAATCCAAAAATAAAAAATTAATCTATAAGTTATATATCTATATTTATGTGCCTTCTTATTAGAGACAACTAACCTGCCAGATAAATGCACATCCAAAAGTTATACACATTTATTTTCTGTATATTTCTCCTTATATGTAAGTTTTCATTTGTTTAATGAATTATGTTATAATTGCAATTAATTTCTCAGGATCTATAGATGAGTTCTGTTACCTCCAATTTGTTAAACACTAAAGTTCTGTTATAACTTAAGTCACAAAGAGTTGTTAATTTTATTATAAGCTTTTCTGGAAAGAACATCAGTTACCCTATAGTGTCACCACCAGTCTACAGTGCAAAAGTGTTACATAGACACAAGTATTTTTTCCTGAGCCATTTGCAGGTAAATTTCAAACATTATAAGCCTTTTTCCTAAATACTATGTAAGAGACCCCCCAAAGAAAGACATTCTCTTACTAACTAGAATATTATTATGTCTAAGACTATTAATGATTCTAATTAGCAAGACTATAAATTAGTAATTTTTATGAATAATAAATATTATCACTTAATCTGTTAAAACTTCTCCAAATATCTCCCCAAATACTTTTTTAATCAAAGGCTAATCACACCTACATGTTTTTGTTTCAAGTGCCATATTTTCAAAATTATTCATCCAAAGGTAGTTAATTTTTACCTCTATCATTGTTATTGGCTGTCAGTTGACTGGTATGTAAGTTGGAGTCTTTAAAATGGGCTTTTATATGTATAACATAGTCCCCTGTTTTGCCTTTTTGTATCTAAATGATCACAGAATACAACAAGAAACTCTTGAGAA
Source organism: Martes martes (assembly GCF_963455335.1). NCBI lineage: Eukaryota > Metazoa > Chordata > Mammalia > Carnivora > Mustelidae > Martes > Martes martes. The sequence continues at coordinate 37,591,955 of NC_137896.1, forward strand.
CATTCTATTTTATAGGAAGAAAAGAAAGGTAGGGAAGGAAGACAGGGAGGATTATTTTTGACCTAAAAAAAGAATGGAAATGCACATGAGCACATGTAAGTGTACATGTGCACACACATACACACACACACACACACACACACACACACTCTTACAGCAAACATGCTCAAAATTTGCCCCAAAAATACAATTACAGAATTCCCAATCACAAACTCAAATAATAGGGACTGCTACTTAAGTGTGTTAAATAAACATAAATCTGCTACTTTAATCAAACAAAGAAAATACTCTGAGCTTACCCAATTTGAAACTGAAAATGAATCCAGAAGCAAGGTAACACAGCAGAAAATCAGCAGTGTCACTGAGCCTCAGATAGACTGTAAGAAGAGCTCCACATAAGCTTCCCACGATTAATGCTAATAAATGAACTGAGTTCTGCCACATTCACAAAAGATTCAGAATAATGTTGTTTACATACACTCTATTCTTCCCCCATGAATATGTGGTTTTCACAGATTCTAAAATCATAGTTACTCTCAAAAATCTGATGATAAAAAAAAAATTAGGTTACAACATGGGGAAGCAACTTTATAACCATGAAAAGAACTCTATATTTATTATGAGCATTATAATATATGGATTTATTTATTTATCCACATCCACCAACTGTAATACAAGGTCTGTTGAAACTAACCAGTCAATATACTGTACAACTCAGCCTTCAGCTTCATATGATTTCATTTTCCTTTCCTTCTTTTGACATTATAGTTTTGTGCTCTGAGTTTACTATAACTAATATTAATGGCTTTGTCCACATGCTCACAAAGTAAAGGAAAAGACACAAAACCTTTTAGATCTCCTAATCGGTACCCTCAGGAGTGGAAAAATACTAATATGGAAATGAAGATCTTTATTTTTTTTCTGTGGGATAAAACAAATGCTTTGTATGGTTTTAATTACATCCTAATATTTCATAAATATCTTTTATCTCAAATAGCAAAATAAAGTACCTATTGTGAAAAGCTCAGCAGCTCCCAATTTTGTGATGGCAACAACTTCTATAATCAAGTCTACAGTCCCTACAACTGGCCACCTTTGAAATCAAATAGTTTTGAAATCAAAAAATATTGCCACTTTGGCAACAAAACTATGGTACTTTTTAATGTAACATGTTTACAGAGGTGCTACTACCATTGTTCTTCCTCTTTAGTACTGTGCTTACTTTTTGCTTACTAAACAAATATTACCAAATTATTTCTCGTTATCTAAATTCGGTAGCTAATTTAAATAGTCTTTTCTTTGTTTCCCCAAAGGTCTATGTGAGTAAGAACACATCTGCTAAGAACTATGGACAAATCATCCTCTGCTATGTAAAAATCTCCAAGTACCCAAAATATTTGGGATTTCCAGGATTTAGGAAGATGCTACAGCTCTTGTATAAACAGGAAAGCTAGGCCACAGGGAGAAAACCAAGGTCAGCTGTGAATGTGCAAAGCCCTGAAAAGTTATATTTCTGCTGCTGGCTACCCATTTCTACTTATCCTGATAAGTCTACCTCATTAGTCTGCTGCTAATAAATTCTGTTAGTAATTTAATACAAAAGCAAGTTTTTCTAGTTTCTTATTTGTAAGAGGAGAGAAAGAAGAGAAAACTGATTGAGGCTGCCCAGAACAGCCTGACCCAGTTTTATCCCAAATTGTCCTTTAGGAACAATGCATTTGCCATACCACAGAAGGTGACTTCTGGGTTTCTTGGCAACTGGGATGCTTCTATTTCTTACATTCAAAATGTACTGGAAAAAAAAACAAAAACAAAAACCAACTTAGGTGTTACTCAATTTAATAAGCAAGTGAACTATTTATTTTCAAAATGAATGCCCAGGTCAATAAATGTGATTTTTGGGACAGCTGGGTAGCTTTGTCGGTTAAGTGTCTGCCTTCAGCTCAGGTCATGATCCCAGGGTCCTAGGATTGAGTCCCGTATTGGGCTCCTTGCTCAGCAGGGAGCCTGCTTCTCCCTCTACCTGCACTGCCTGCCACTCCCCCTGCTTGTGCTCTCTCTCTCTGACAAATAAATAAATAAAATCTTTTTTTTTAAATGTGATTTTTAACCATCCTTTCTAGCCAAAGGAAAAAAAAATGTGTCAAATTTTTACTGCTTTATTCCACTGAATATTATCTAATCACTCTTCCTATTATTATCACTCCTAGCCTTCCTATATATTCTTTTTGCATCTTGATTTAAATAAGATATATAACTATTTCTTATTTTTTTAAAGATTTTATTTATTTATTTGACACAGAGAGAGAGAGAGATCACAAGTAGGCAGAGAGGCAGGCAGAGAAGGAGGGGGAAGCAGGCTCCCTGCTGAGCAGAGAGCCCGATGCGGGGCTCGATCCCAGGACCCTGAGATCTTGACCTGAGCCAAAGGCAGAGGCTTAACCCACTGAGCCACCCAGGTACCCCAATATATAACTATTTCTTAAACTTGAGTTTAAAAAAAAAAATAAAGGAGACCACGCTGAGAAGTACTTCAAAGCTCACCACAGCAACTCCTCAGAAAGTGATGCGCAAAAAGCACTCAATTTTGCCATCAGCTTCCTAAAGAACATTCTTGAAGGCCCTTGGAAAACCATGTTCATTTCTAAAATGACTGTCTAAAAATTTAAATAAACAAAATAAAATTACTTTCATCTTAACAGTTACTTGTTATTTTTCTTTTTGTCTCCATTCCATCCTCTCACTTAAATTTATCCTGATTTATAAAACTTGTACACACTTAGAAATATTCTAGGATTTTACATATGTATTTTTTGTTACACAGGAAGAAAAATATGATTTGCTTTGCAATTTTGTGCCTTCTATGAGATATAGTCCAGCTAAAGAAGAAAAGATGAAAAGCAAAGTAATAATCTTCAGTAAGTTTATATACTATGCAAAATTAAGTTGTGGATGACAGTCTTCAATCACACTCTAAACCCTGAGTCAGTTTCCACAGGTGGTCCTGTGCTTATGCCAAGGGATACAGGAGGGAAATGGCACCTGCCAGTTCCTTTACTTCTGGAAGGGTCTCTCTGTGAATGCTGCCTCTCTGGGACATGCTCCAAGATGAGCAAATATCTTCCCCACTGTGTGCCCCAGGCACTCCTCAGATCACTGTTTCCATGCTGTGTATCCATGGGGTTGTTTGCCTGCCTCTCTCCAAGTCTATCCCAGACAAGCCTTTTGACCTTTAAAATTCCAGGCTTTCAGCCTCACTGGCTGCCAGATGTTACAAAATTCATTCCTTCTTACTTTCAAAGGCAATTACTATGGGTATTTGTTTCCCCTTTGTGCAGGCCTGTGTGTTAGTCTATCTCTCACCATTCTTCATTACTATGGTTCCCACCCCACCTCCAGGACCATAGTCCCTTTCTCTCCCAAACTTGCCTCTCCACACTTCCTACCTTCTTCAATGTGGCCTCTTCTCTGCCTTTAGTTGTAGAATTTGTTCTGCCAGTCTACTGGTCAGTTTCTTATGTGTTTAGGATGATTTGATAGTTATCTAGTTATATTTGTAGGATAATATGAGCCTTGGGTCATCCTCTTACTCTACCACCATCCTAAACACTGATTTTTAATAAAGGTATAGATATTTACCCAAAGGATACAAAAATACTGATTTGAAGGGATACATGTACCCCGATGTTTATAGCAGTATTATCAACAATAGCAAATTATGGGAAGGGTCCAAACGTCTACTGACTGACAAACAGATAAAGAAGATGTGGTATACATGTGCAATGGAGTATTACTCAGCCATAAAAAAGAATAAAATCTTGCCATTTGCAATGATGTGTATAGAGTCAGAGAGTATTATGCTGTGAAATAAGTGATTCAGAGGAAGACAAATATCATATGATTTCACTCATGTGGCATTTAAGAAACAAAACAGATAAACATGGAAGGGTAGGGAAGAGAGAGGAAAACTAAAAAACAGACTCTTAACTATAGGAAAAAAACCTGATGGTTACTGGAGGGGAGGTAGGTGGTGGAATGTTGAACAGGTGATGGATATTCAGGAGGGCACTTGTGATAAGCACCGGATGTTGCACGTAAGTGATGAAATCACTAAATTCTCTACCTAAAATTAATATTGCGCTGTATATACCTAGCTGGACTTAAAAAAAAACTTAGAAAAATAAATTAAAAATTAAAAAGAAGTAACTTACAAGGGAAAAAACCATAAGGCTAGCAGGAGATTTTCAGCAGAAACCTTCCAAGCCAGGCATGGCATGATATATTCAAAGTGCTGAATGGGAAAATCCATGGCCAAGAATACTCTATCCACAAGGCTATCATTCAAAAGTAGAAGGAGAGATAAAGAGTTTCCTACATAAACAAAAACTAAAGGAGTTCAACCACTAAACCAGTCCTTCAAGAAATATTAAACGGGACTCCTTGAGTGGAAAGAGACCAAAAGTGACAATATAAAGGTAGGAAACACAAAAGGAGTAAAAATGAATATTTCTGTAAAAAATCAGTCATGTAACTCCCAAAATAAAAGGATGTAAAATGTAACAACATATAACTACAATGTGAGGAGGAAAAGAGCAAAGAATAGGTTCAAACTTAAATAAATAAATATATACATATATGTGTATATATATATATATATATATCAATCACATATCAAAGCCCACTAATAAATATGCAAAGAATGAGGAGAAAGAAATCTAAATATATCACTAAGAAAATCAGCAAATCATGAAAGAAAGACAAGAAAAGATCAGAGAAAATCTTCAAAGAAACCATAAAAAAAAATAAAGTGACAATGAATGCTTACCTGTCAATAATTACTTTGAATGTAAATGGACTAAATACTCTAAGCAAAAGACAAAGGATGACAGAATGGATTAAAGAAAAAAGATCATCTATGTGATGCCTGTAAGAGACTCATTTTAGACCTAAAGACAACTGCAGATTGTGGACTCTGAGAAACAAACTGAGGGTTTTGGAGGAGGGGGGGTGGGAGGTTAGGTGAGCCTGGTGGTGGGTATTATGGAGGGCACGTATTGCATGGAACACTGGGTGTGGTGCATAAACAATGAATTCTGGAACACCGACAAGAAATTTTTTAAAAAATGAAAAAAAAAAGTCAGGAGATAGAGAAACATCTATCATGCAAATGGATATGAAAAGAAAGCCAGAGTAGCAATACCTAGACAAAACAGACTTTAAAACAGAGACTGTAATAAGAGACAAAGAAAGACACTATATAATAATAAAGGGGATAATCCAACAAGAAGATATAACAATTATAAATATTTATATACGCGGGGCGCCTGGGTGGCTCAGTGGGTTAAAGCCTCTGCCTTCGGCTCAGGTCATGATCTCAGGGTCCTGGGATCAAGCCCCACATCGGGCTCTCTGCTCAGCGGGGAGCCTGCTTCCTCCTCTCTCTTTGCCTCCCTCTCTGCCTACCTGTGATCTCTCTCTCTGTCAAATAAATAAATAAAATATTTTTTTAAAAAAGAATAAATAAATAAATATTTATATACCCAATATAGAAACACCCAAATACATAAAACAGTTAATAACAAACATAAATCACTAATCAATAATAATACAATAATAGCAGGATACTTTCACACCCCACTTACATCAATAGACAAATCTTCTAAACAGAAAATCAGCAAGGAAACAATGGCTTAGAACTATGACACACAAGGACAGATAGATTTAACAGATATATTCAGAACATTCCATCCTAAAACGGAATATACGTTGTCTTCAAGTGCACATGGAACATCCTCTAGAATAAACCATGTATGAGCCCACAAAACAAGCCTCAACAAATTCAAGAAACCAAAATCATATCATGTATCTTTTCTGACCACAACTTTTTGAAACTAGAAGTCAACCACAAGAAAAAATCAAGAAAGACCACAAATGTATGGGAGGTTAAATAACATGCTAATAAACAATGAATGGGTCAATGGTGGGGGGGTGGGGTGGGAGATGACATGGAAACAAATGAAAATGAAAACACAACAGTCCAAAACCTTTGGGATGCAGCAAAAAGCAGTTTTAAGAGGGACATTTATAGTAACAGAAGCCCACCTCAAGCAAGAAAAATCTCAAATAAATAATCTAACCTTACACATAAATGTAGTAGAAAAACAACAAATATAACGTAAAACTAGCAGAATGAAATAAATAATAAAGATTAGAGCAGAAACAAATGAAACATAAACTAAAAGAGATCCATGAAATCGGGAGCTGGTTCTTGAAAAAAATCAGTAAAATGGAGAAACCTCTCCAGACTTAATCAAGAAAAAAAGAGGAAGGACTCAAGTAAATGAGTAAATCACAAATGAGAAAGGAGAAATAACAACCAACAACATATAAATATAAATAATTACAAGAGCATATTATGAAAACCTCTAAGTCAACAAATTGGACAATCTAAAAGAAATGGATAATTCTTAGAAACACATTAACTACCAAAACTGAATCAGAAAGAAATAGAAAATTGGAACAGACCAATAACCAGCAAAGAAACTGAATCAGTAATCAAAAAAATTCCCGAGAAATAGAAGTCCAGGACTAGATGGCTTCCCAGGAAAATTCTACCAAACATCTAAAGAAAAGTTAATACTAATTCTCTTCAAATTATTCCAAAAATTAAAAAAAGGAAGGAAAACTTCAAAATTCATTCTATGAAGCCAGCATTACCCTGATACCAAAATCGTATCATGACACCACTGAAAGAGAGCCAATATTTCTGATAAACATAGATGTAAAAATCCTCAACAAAATATCAGCAAACTAAATCCATCAATACATTTAAAAAATTGTTCAACAAAATCAAGGGGAATTAATTCCTGGGATGCAAGGGTGATTCAATATTCACAAATCAATCAATGTGATATGTCATTACATCAACGAGAGAAAGGATAAGAACCACATGACCATTTCAATAGACACAGAAAAAGCATTCGACAAAGTACAACATCATTCATAATAATAATTTTTAAAAAACTCAATAAAGTAGGTTTAGAGAGAAGATACTTCAATATAATAAAGGCCATATATGAGAAACCCATAGCTAACATCATGTTCAATGGTAAAAAACTGAAAGCTCTTCCCCTAAGATAAGGAACAAGACAAAGACAGCTATTCTCACCACTTTTATTCAACATAGTACTCGAAGTTCTAGCCACAGCAATCAGAAAAGAGGAAGGAATGTAGGGTATCCAAATTGGTAAGGAAGAGGTAAAACTTTCGCTATTTGCAGATGACATATATTATATATAGAAAAACCAGAAGACTTTACCAAAAAACTGTTAGAACTAGTAAACGAATTCAGTACAGTCGCAGGATATAAAATCAATGTGCAGAAATCTGTTGCATTTCTACCAGTTATGAAGAAACAGAAAGAGAAATTAAGAAAACAATCCCATGTACAAGGCACAAAAAATAATAAGATACCTAGGAATAAACCTAAGCAAGGAGGTGAAAGAACTGTATTCCAAAAACTATAAAACACTGATGAAAGAAACTGAAGAGGACACAAAGGAGTAAAAGGACATTTCATGCTCATGAATTGAAAGAACAAATATCACTAAAATGTCTATATTACCCATAACAATCTAGAATAAATCTAATTCAATCCCTATAAAAATACCAACAGCATTGTTCACAGAACCAGCACAAACAATTCTAAAATTTGTATGGAACCACAAAAGACCCTGAAGAGCTAAAGCATTCTTGAAAAAGAAAAGCAAAGGCATCACAATTCTATACATCAAGTTATGCCACAAATCTGTAATGATCAAGATAGTAAGGGACTAGCACAAAAATAGACACACAGATCAATGGAACAGAATAGAAAATCCAGAAATGGATGCACAACTATATGGCCAATTAATCTTCAACAAAACAGGAAAGAATATCCAATGGGAAAAAGTCTCTTCATTAAGTGGTGCTGGGAAAACTAGAAAACAACATGCAAAAGAAAAAAAACTGGACAACCTTCTTACATCACACACAAAAATAAACTCAAAATGGATTAAAGACCTAAATGTGAGACCTGAAACCATAAAAATCCTAAAGGAAAACTCAGGAAGCCATAGCAACTTTTTTCTAGATAGGTCTCCTGAGGCACAGGAAACAAAAACAAAAATGAACTATTAGGATTATGTCAAAATAAAAAGCTTCTGCCTAGCAAAGAAAACGATCAGCAAAACTAAAAGGCAAACTACAGAACAGGAGAAGATATCTGCAAATACATAAAGAGCATATAAAACTCAATACCTGAAAAACTGTTGATAGCATTTTGCATTTCAAAATAAACTTATCATGTCAATAAAGTGTAAGACTATTCCCCAAAGAAACTAAAGAACACCAAGCAAATACCTTAGAAAGTCAAAGAGAAGAAGAAATTTTATATTTACAGGTAACATTTTATCAACTATTATATTTAGTAGTGAGCAGAACTAACTAAAAAATGTACTGTGACATTACTTGTTGAGAACTGGGCTAGAAGCTTTAATACCACCCTGAAGTTCACATACCACACGTACAGCCACAGTATGCACGGAAAAAAAGAATAATTCATGAAACCAAGTTCATTCAAAAATAACCATGAATAGGAAAAGTCACATCTGAATCATTGTAAGAGCTTTTAAATGTGTGTGTAATCACTTAAAAAGCACAACTAAAAAGGAAATCTATTTATTTCTTTTCCCCACTTAACTAAGCATTCAGTCTATAATCAGCTGGTTAGCATGAAGTATTATTAAGGCACTATTTTTACAGTACCCATTTTTATGGGTTTTATATGTTACACAAACAGTGGTTTTTTAAAAAAATGCATGAATTGGTTATTCTCTTTTATGCTTCCTATATTAAGTCAAACCAAAGCTCTGGATCTTGGCATAATGGTAATACAAGTGGAAACAAAAACAGTTCAATCTTCAAAGTGTCTTTCAATTTTACTCTGTTCATTCTATCACATTAAAGTCTCATTTATCAAAAATAGATTTTTAAAGAGCCCTGCATTTAAGATAATTTCAGGGTTTGCTTCAAATTACAAAAAAAAAAAAAAAAAAGGAAATAACAAGTCACTGACTAGAAAAGTATATAAAAACAAATTATTTAATCATAAGTGTAAAATTAGTTTTTTAAAAAATCCCTTATTGCTTCAGAAGGTCACACATACCAAACATATCACCACTCAAAAAAGACAGGGATATTTAAAGATTCTGTAGAGATGGTTACTGCTACACCATTTTTCAATCTTTCATTGTAGATAATTTTACTATTGATAAAAGTCAAGTGTCAATTTAAAAAAAATCGCCCAAATAATACAGAGAAAAATGTTCAAGACCTATGAGCAGATAATTCACAGATTAATACAAAAGGCCAAGTTACATGTGAAAAGTTGCTCAACCACATATGTGCTCAAACTGTTGATGCTTAATTCATTAAGAAAAGATGAGTTAAAACTGGAAATCATTTTTTTAATCCATGACTTTGGGTATCTTTTAAAAGTTGATGATAACCATTAGAAAAGAGTGTGAAGGTGACTTCTAGTTTCCGGTTCAGCGTGTAAGGATCTTGGAAGTTGTCATTCTATCCTAAGTGAAAAGCTGAACTGAATAAAATCAACAAATCTTCTTAGATCCATCACAAAAGTGAGGTCACAAGGTAAAAAACTGCCCCCGAAATTGGACAGTCAGATACAAAGAATCACAACTTATCAGAGCACAAAATCATGAACAGAACCCTCCACAGAGCTAGTGCCAGGGAAGGAAAACCAGAACTATAATTGAAGAACTGCTGGAGTCTCAGTGTAGACAAGTCCCTGAGTTAAAAGCTCTTGAGGGGGTGGGGCGCAGGTGTTGAGGAATAGGATGACACTTTTGTGAGTTTTACCTCCTGGAGCTCCACCAGGTTTTCACAGTAGTGAAAACTGGAGAAAAATTCCTTCATGCTTCTAGGAGGAGGAGAAAAGGAACCATTTTTATATATAAGAGAGCATTCTGTTCTTACTAACAACGCTTAAAAAAAAAGAGAGAAACTTTTTTTTTTAATTATGTTCAGCTAGCCACTGTTTAGTGTTATGCCCCAATAACGGGTCCGTGATTAAAGGAGCGAGACTGATACAAAGCGAAGGTCAAGCAAAGCTTTATTTCGCGCCAAGCATCAAGAATCTAACCAAACGTTCGGGGCTGCACCTCTTAAAAGAGAGGGCGACCCTTCTCTGTTTCACAGTCTAGCTTTTAAGGGCAAAGGCCATGCGGTTGGGCCTGGCCACGCACAGGTGACCAATTGAATTATAATTTACCCTAGTAGACATTTGAACCAGCCTATTACACCTTGATTAGGATTGGCGCCAAAAGGGTACCCAAAGGGCGGGGGCCATACTCCTTGGTAGCTAGGGAGACAGTATGCAACCCCCTACTGATCGGATGTCTCCACCTGGCCTGACCCACCTTTGCATCTGGGCTTTGTTACCTGGAGCTGGTTTCCGGGACTTGTTTTTAAGTGAATCCCGTGGGGGAAGGGGAGCAGGGACAGTTTAAGGGTTAAACAACAAGGTTTTTGTTTAACTTCAATGAAAGCCTCTTCCTAAAATATAAAAATATAAAATAGGTCCTTACATTTAGTACATCATTAGTTTTTAATGTACTGTTCAATGATTCATTAGTTATATATAACACCCAGTGCACATCACCCTGTTACCCCCTCCTTCACCCCTCTCCCTTCTGAGACCCTCAGTTCGTATCCCGAGGTCCACAGTCTCTCATGGTTCATCTCCCTCTCTGATTTCTCCCCCTTCAGACTTCCCTCCCTTCCCCTGTAGTCATCTGTGCTATTGCTTATGTTCCACATATGAGTGAAGTCATATGATAATTGTCTTAAGAGAAACTATTTTGCCAGAGCCTAGTCTGTGGGGTTTTTTCAGACAAGGAATTTAAAAGAACTATGATTCATATGCCAAGGGCTCTAATGAAAAAGTAGACAAGATGTAAGAACAATGGATAATTTAAGCACAGAGATGGAGAGTCTAAGAAAGAATACAAAAGGAATCCTAGAAATCAAAAACACTAAGGATATGCAAACATCTAAAACTGAAGAAGCAAAAAGAAAAAAGACAGACAAAAAAAGCAGAACAGAATATTCAAGAACTGTGGACCAACTACAAAACATATAACCTAAACAAAACAGAATACCAAAAGAAGAGAGAAAGGAACAGAAGAAATATCTGAAACAGCGACTGAGAGTTTCTCCAAATTAACACCAGACACCAAATCACAGACCCAGGAAGCTCAGAGAAGAGGCAAGATAAATGCCCCAAAAAACAATATCCAGGTAATCATATTCAAAGTACAGAAAATCAAAGATAAAGATAAAAATCTTAAAAGAAGCTAGAGGGGAAAAAAACCTTATCCACGTAGAAGCAAAGACAAGAATTACATCTGACTTCTCAGAAATCATGGGATAAAGGAGAGTGATGTGAAATATTTCAAGCATTAAAAGAAAACAACAACAACAACAAAACACACACATACACACACACACAAACTCCACCACACTTGGATGTGTGGACTGCAAAATTGTCTTTCAAAAGGAGGAATAAAGACTTTCTCAAACAGACAAACATTAAGGGAATTTGTTGCCAGTAGACCTGCCTTGCAAGAAATATTAAAAAAGAAGGAAACTGACAAGCCAGAAACATGACGCTACATAAAGGAAGAACGTTAGAAAGGTAATAAGGGAAGGTTAAATAAATTTTCTTTTTCTTTTCTTTTCTTTTTTAAGATTTTATTTTATTTATTTGAGAGAAAAAGAGAGCATGCAGGAGCAGGGGGAGGGGCAGAGTGAGAAGCCGACTCCCCGCTGAGCAGGGAGCTGGCTGTGAGGCTTGATCCCAGAACCCTAAGGGCATGATCTGAGCCAAAGGCAGCCACTTAACCAACTGAGCCACACAGGCACCCCTAAACTTTCATTTTTCTTATTTATAAGTGATCCAACAGACAATAATTTGTTCAAAATAATAAAAGCAACAATGTATTTAAGTGTGTGTGTGTGTGTGTGTGTGTGTGTATTTATACATGATTATGTATGCCTGAAATGAATGACAGCAATGATATAGGGATGAGAGGGAGGAATTAGGAATTTTTTATTTGCGGTACTTGTACTATCTGTGAAGCAATCCAGTATTATTTTAAAGTAGACCTAGATTAGTTGTAAATGTATATTGCAAACTGCAGGGCAACCACCAAAAAAAAGGCTTAAAAAATTGATATGCTACAAAAGGAGAGAAAATGGCATTGTGTAAGATGCTCAGAGTATAGAGAAACAGACATTCCCCCATGGGAAAATGATATAAACAAAATTACAGAAAACATGAATCTTTCCAGTAGAGTATTGGATAAATTATGGAACCACAGAATTATTCACTAGAAACGTATACATACTTATATATTAAAAGCATCAAGATATGAGGCAGCTGGGTGACTCAGCCAGTTAGCATCTGCCTTTGGCTTAGGTCATGATCCCAGGGTTCTGGGATCAAGCGCCTGCACTGGGCTCCCTGCTCAGCCAGGAGCCTATTTTCCCCTCTTCCTCTCCCCATCGCCCTGCTTGTGCTCTCTCTCTTATGAATAAAATCTTTTTTTTAAAAAAAGCACCAAGATATGTTAAGTGGAAAGTATTCTGCAAAACAATATATTAGAAATCTCTCCTACATAATTGTTTAAAATGATGAGAGAGGGAGAGAGAGTGGGGGTGGGAGGTACATGGACAAACAGAATGGACTATGAAGCCACAGTCCAAATTGTCAGCAGTGGTTCTTTCTGGCAAGAGCAACAGGACTTAGAGTAAATGGAAAGGGAGTATCTGTCTTGATTATTATATAAAATCTTTCTATATATACATTGCAATGAGAATCTCTAGACATAATATTTATGCAAACGCTTTTTTTAAAGAAAAAGTGAAGCAAGAAAGTATTCAGAATATAGTGGTGTCTTTCCATAAAACCAAGAAAGTGGTTGCTAGCTTGTCTCAGTCACCACCAAAACTATTTCAACCAAATTACTTCAAATAGGAACTTGAGATCCACCATTAACAATTTTAATTTATAGTGCCAATTAAGGAGCAATTTGATTTCCAACTACACTGTCACACAAATAGTTTAGATTGGCCTGTGAACAAACCAAGGATCCAACAGAATTTTGGAGCTATCTGGCCCCTCATTTTATACACGAGGAAACTGAGAACAAAGAGACTTGTCCTAAAACAAACAACTAATTTCATCACTGTTAAAAGAGGAAAGAACTCAACCTTCTTGCTCCTTGTCCAGGCCTCTGGTAAATTCAATTTATTTCTTCTAACTAATTTATAAATATCATCTGTGGTTCTTGAAAATTCCCAAGTGGTTCCGGAAAATATTCGTTTTCCAATCCCATTTCCAAATCACCTGATTAAAAAGAATTCCACATTTTCAGGTTGGATACAGTAGAGAATTCACAGAACTCAGCATGGTGAAGGAATTTAGAAACTGTTTGTCTAACATAGAAAGAAAGAAAGAAAGAAAGAAAGAAAAAGAAAGAAAGAAAGAAAGAAAGAAAGAAAGAAAGAAAGAAAGAAAGAAAGAAAGAAAGAAAAGGAAAGGAAAGGAAAGGAAAGGAAAGGAAAGAAAAGAAAAAGAGAGAGAAAGAAAAAGGGAAGGAAGAAAACTTAAGTAACTTGCTACATCCAATGAGTCAGACACAGTCCAGAGTGGAACCCAACTTTGCTAACCCCCAGGAGAGTAGACCCCTGTTAGGGGAAATCAGAAGGGGAGACAAACCATGAGAGACTATGGACTCTGAGAAACAAACTGAGGGTTTTGGAGGGGAGGAGCATGGAAGGTTGGGTGAGCCTGGTGGTGGGTATTGTGGAGGCCACGTATTGCATGGAGCACTGGGTGTAGTACATAGGTAATGAATTTTGGAACAATGAAAAGAAATAAAATAAAATGGGGGAAAAAAGGCACTATGATCCTACAAAAAGAATACATACTAACTGGGTGACATTGGGCAAGTCATTAAACTTCAAAACTAAGTTTCTTTAAATATTAAATAAACAGGATCAATCAGGTGAGCTCTGAAGTTTCTTACTTATATCCATGATTCTGGAATTTTTAAGATAGGATTCAAATGCACCATAAAATCACGGGATCCTGGTGGCAAAATGAAATACTGCAGTCCAACTCTTTGAGTAGCTTCAAAGAGCTATAGAGAAGGAGAACATAGACAACCAGCAGAGAATAGAATGGAGTTCAGGAACTCCTTGGCATGGACCCAAATCTGGAAAAGTAGAACTAGCTGGGAATCTGTGGTTTTAGATTCAGTAAAGTCCTTCAAAAAGTTGCCATGTGCCGTAATTCCACACCTACCACAGGTTCCCAGGAAGTTAACTTCTCCTGACATCTTGTTTTCACCTCTTATTATTCCTTCCCACTAATGTTCTGGGAATGCACCTAATATAGCTGGACAACTAATAACAAATTATATAAATTATACATGCTATTAGGACCAACAATTTGGTTTCCTTTAAAACAGCATTCAACAGTTGGTAATTGTTAAAACAAAAGACCTAAACAATAATACCTAAGTCTGATTCTGACATACTTGAGGATATGGTAACACGAATGTAATCAACCTATTTCTGAAAAATCATGAGAGGCAGACCTCAAAGGCCTGTTTCTAACTCATTCCTCAGCTCACATTTTGCTATTAGGCAATTCTTGCTAGCATGCATATAATTAATACCATTACTTAAGTCTTCATAACCTCAGTTCAAATAACTGTAAGAAAGCACCTCTACAAAATCTCTTCATATTGAATTCTTTTCCTACAGTTATTCACTCTGTTCTTCCTTCAGATATACCCAATTCTTTCCTACCCATCGTCTGTTTTTCTTTCTCTCTTTGCCCTAAAAATATTTACTGATAGGGCATAATACTTACTAAAGGCCTGAACAATAATGAAATACAGTCTTACCCCATCCCCAGAAGCTTCCATTGATCTCATCAGTTGTATGCTTATCTAGTTGATATGTTTTATCCTTTAAGCTTCTAAGTGGATTTTCATAAATTCTAAGTAGAGACACCTTTGGGATAAAATATGTTTTGAGTAGGTAAATCCTAAATTTGGGCAGGATAAACGGTTTAGAGCTCCCTACGAGTACCCTAAAGGTAAGACTGGGGATAGGGTGCCACTGAACACGTTGGCACTGGTGGGAAAACCAAGGAGGAAAGAACTGATCACTGGCATAGGTTTCTGTCCCTTTTTCCAAGCTGGCGAGGGTAGAGGGAAAAAAAGGAGACAAATAAAAAAGGCTGAGCTAGATCTGGAGGATCCAAGAATGGATGAGGCCTCAAGACACAGAAAGCTAGGTAGGGAAGTTCCCCATTCCCATTCCACACCTCAGGACAGTAAGATGCTCTAGAAGTAAAGCAGAAAAACTAGGCTGATATACTTGGGCAATGAGGACTTGACATTCTCACTGATTATTCCAGAAGTTTCAGACCATCTGATTCTACTACCACTAGCATCTACTGTCAGTGGATGCTATGTGTACTAAGAAAATCACAGGCTACAACAAGACCATGGACACCACAGTGAACTCAGCAGTAGTAGAAGCCAGTAACCCATAAGGAGGTGAAGACAAGTCCCATTTCAGCAGAAGCCAACAGTAGGAGGAGGGGGACCGTGTACCAGATGGTCCCCCCCCCAACAATGACAAATAAGCTTCCTTGAATCCCACTGCCACCCAGCAGAGAGGGAAAAGTGGCAAACAAATATAAAGTGCCATGTATAAAGAGACTAGGCTTACATGGAAGGAACTAGCAAAATGAAGGCACTAAACTGAGTTAAGATAAACACTTACAAAAAGGCACCTTTCCTGCGATTTCCAGCGTGGGCTGGGAAGGAGAGACAGTATGGGTGTGGACCTCTGGTGAAGTCTGCCCCAGCCACATGCCCAGAACACAGTCCCTCTGTGACTCTAAAGCCTAAGTCTGGGCCTGGCAATACATCCCCTGCAGCTGCACAGGACTCCCTTGGCATGGCCCCACACACCCTGCATGTAGCCCCTGTGGCCCAGAGAGTCAAAGACCAAGCAGTCAGTCCCTCTACAAGCCCTCTGTGGCCTGTGGGCTCTAAAGTCCTCTGTGTCTTCTGCCCCCACCACTGCCAGGCTCCCACTGCACACCCGGCCAC
This sequence comes from Martes martes, assembly GCF_963455335.1. Taxonomy (NCBI): domain Eukaryota; kingdom Metazoa; phylum Chordata; class Mammalia; order Carnivora; family Mustelidae; genus Martes; species Martes martes. Next base: position 37,608,214 of record NC_137896.1, read on the forward strand.
TATGTACTGCTCTCTGTCTGCACTCAAGAGTAGCCTACAGTCTGAGCAGCAAATCCAGATCAGTCCCAGCCTGGCCAAACTGGTGAACTTCTCCCCTACCTGGTGGCCAAACCATACCTTCTTCAACAAGGCCTGTGCCCCTTCCAAGTATGTCCTTACTTGGACACTCTCTCAGCTCTAGAGTACCACCTAAAGTTTCTTTATATCTTACAGGTACTCTTTCCACATAGTTGACAATTCTTTATGTTAAACTTCCCCTGATTAACCCAACGTATAGTTTGTTTTTCAAGATTCTATTTATTTTTCAGAGAGAGAGAGAGCACACAAGCAGAGGGAGCAGCAGGCAGAGGAAGAAGCAGGCTCCCTGCTGAGCAAGGAGCCTGATGCAGGACTCTATCCCAGAACCCTGGGATCATGACCTGAGCCGAAGGCAGACACTTAAGCAACTGAGCCACCTAGGCGTCCCCAACATATACTTTCTATCTCCTAATTGGACCCAGAGGGCTACATCCACCTAGTCTCAAAATCTGAGTCTACCAATATTTCCACTTTCTCCATTTCCTCTCTATCCCGTGGACCATTCCCAGCCCTTCATGTCTCTTTCCTATAGAGGTGATCTTGTACAACCTTAGATCTATTTTATAAACCCTCCCCCAAAATACCATTGTCTACTTAGAAACTTATAAGGGTTCTCTACTTCCCATCAGATCAAATATGAACTTCTATGTTGAGATTTTAAGGACCTCTGTGACCTGGCCTCACCAGCCCCACTGCACATAAGGAATACTTCATGCCAGGTAAGAGTCATATAGGTGCCTAGCCCTCCTGATACCACATCCTACTGTCATGTCTGTGTTTATGCTCCTCTCTTCTCCCTCTTTTACCACTTATCCCAGAGCCTTCTGGGGCCAGTTCTAAGAGCTCCCATCCACAAATTCTTTTGGAAACAATTTCTTCCTACGCTTTTGTCTGCATTGTCCTCATCACATAATTAGCATCTCATTATACCCAGTCTTAATTCTCCAACTAGAGATACAATCTCCCAGATTAACGCTGTAATATACTTCACTAAATTATTCATGGCTATTACCCTAACTTATTTTCAACTATACTTTATTTGTCTTATACAACTTTACTACTCTTCGCATAGTGGTAAGTTCAATGTTACATGATGGGAAAAACAGACTAAGTCAAATAGTTTTAATCCTATGTAACAGTTATGGATAGGATAACTGTGAGGCTATATAAAATCTTTCTACAGGTTAGAAAAAGGCACCCCTTCCTCCAAACTGATGCAGCCTCACATCTGGTTACATAGCTTGGCAAATGGAGCCCAGGCAGGATTTCAACTCAGTCCTATACAACTGTACATGGCAGCACTGGATTCATTAACATATCACCAACTAAAAGAAGAGTCAAAGTGTATTATAAAAGAACTTTTAAAGGATGTTGTCCATTCTTTTAGTAGAATTTTATGCTACTATATATCACTCTAATCCTAGATAGTGTCTCCCAACTTGGGTATTAGATTAGTTTTATGGCAAATTTCATGTATTAGTTGCTATCTCATATAATTCTTTTCATGACCAATATTAATTGGGGGTCTAAGTCTATGCTAGGTCCTATGGAACAAATATAGTATCTGACTGGCTTACAGCTCAGTGAATCAATCTATATTGAGAAGAACATAATTTTCTCATGTTATACTTACTGATAAACTTGTTTTGCATAGTCTCCAACAGTGCTTGGTGAGCATCTTCAGCTTGTAAAGCGTGTGAACATTCTCTAGCCAGTATGGTGCGCACAAGATGCTCCCCACATCCTAGAAATAAAAGGAAACCAAGAACAGTTGAGGAAAAGCAGTGCTAAACATTCTTGTCTTATCAGCATTAAAACACCCTTAAATGCCACTTAAGAAGTAGCTGTTTTGGAGAATAATTCAGTGATGGATGAAATGACTTCTATGAGTAATCTAGAATTTTGGTAATAAGACTCAGCAGAAAATAAAGAAACAAATAACTGTCTAATATCAAAAGGAAACAGAAAAATAAAAGAAAACCTCTTTTTCATAAGACTGATTTACATGATGTAGCAATTCAGATTCTCTGCATAGGAATCTCCTAGAGTTCTGTGTCATTTCCATTATTGGGTAACTACAGAAATTCTGTTTTATAATTTATTTTTAAATTGTCCTAGTCTCCCATTTTGCCTCTGGCACTCCACACACCTGGAACCATGGGAAAAATCTACATAGCCAGGGGAAATCTAGATCTCCATCTACCTACTTTTCACTAAAATGTCCACAACACCTCAAGAGCTGTGAGGTGGACTAATAAAACAGCACCTTTCTCACCTTTTAATAGTAACTTACATAGCCTTCATGAATGAATACCCTATAATTCTTCAAAAAAAAAAAAAAAAAAAGAATGCATTTTTAAATCCCTGGAGTAAACTGGGACCATTCAGACACACTAAGGGTAGGCGTGATGGCGACGGGAAGCACTGCCTAGAATTCCATTACAATTTGTATCTGTTAAAAGTAGAAACTGCCTGCCAAAGACAAAAGAAATTTATTTATAGGTTAATAAGTTCAAATAAGAGATTTCTGAAGAAGCTGATTTTTTTTCTTAGATAAACAAAATTTAAAAGCTACTTTCATAAACACTGGAAGGGTAAACCTTTTCAAAAAAACTACTAAGTGGCAGGGCATCTGGACAGGTCAGTTGGTTAAGTGTGTCACTCTTGGTTTTGGCTCAGGTCATAATCTCATGGGTTGTAAGACCAAGTGCTGCATTGGGATCCACACTCAGTGGGAAGCCTGCTTGAACATCCTCTCCCTCTGCCCCTCCCTACTATATACATACTCTCTCTCAAATAAATAAATCTTAAAAAAAAAAATACTAAGTGCCACTTGAAATATTTATTATACATAAAATAAGTTGCATTAATTAAAATGCAAATATCCTCTTACCCAAATGAGAACAGTAGATATATAAGACCTGCTTCCTATCTCTTAAAAAATAAAATCTTGAGGGAAGCAGCTCAGCGTGGACACTGGCTGCCTAACTTGCTTACACCAAGTCCCACACACCTATACTGTCCTTCTCAGTCATGCTTGCTTCAGTCCCCATGGGACAGGCCCTCAGGTAGCAGAAACCCCTACCCACATCACATGTTCCAAACAGAGAGTTCTACAGGGCCTCTGTTCTGGTGGAGTTGATATCAGGGTCATTTCACAAGCAGACCAGAGCACACCTAGTTAAAATTCGCCACAGTCAGGCCAGGAACCAAATATTGCCCACAACAAAGGAGAGCCTCTGCAGATGACTGGCCTGAAGGACAGAGCTGCCCAAACACAACAGCACAGTGTATACAGCACACATGGGAGACACTCCCTGAAATGTCAGACCCTGAGCACTACATGACCTCTTCTTCATAAAGTCATTACTTTCAGGAGCAGGAGACATAACAGGCTTTTATAACACACAAAAGAAGGCAAGAACTTAAGACAAAATACCAAGATGGAGGAATTTATCCCAAATGAAAGAACAAGATAAAGCCACAGCCAGAGACCTAAGTGAAACAGATATAAGGAGCATTCCTGAAGGAGAATTTAAAGCAACAATCATGATACTTGCTGGGTTTGAGAAAAGAATAGAAGACATTCTATCCCTCACAACAGAGATAAAGGAGTTAAAAAAGAATTAATGAGAGATGAAGAATGCAATAAATAAGACTGTAAATAGGCACGGTGCAAAGAATAGTAGGCTGGAAAAGGCAGAGGAATGAATGAGTGATCTAGAAGACAAATAATGGAAAATAATGAAGCTGAACAAAGAGAAAAAGAATTATGCAACGTGAGAATAGACTGAGGGAACTCAGTGACTCCATCAAATATAATAAATTAATATCTGAGTCCCAGAAGAAGCAGAAAGAGAAAGGGGGCAGAAAATTTATTTCAAGAAATAACAGCAGAAAACTTTCCTAATCTGCAGAAGGAAACAGACATCCAGATCAGGAGGCACAAAGAACTCCTATTAAAGTCAACAAAAGCAGGACATATTGTAATTAAATTTGCAAAATACAGTGATAAGGGAAAAATCTTGAAAGCAATGAGACAAAAATAAGTCCTTAACTCACAAGGGACAACCCATGAGGGTAGCTGCAGATTTCTCAACAGAAACTTGGCAAGCCAGAAGAATGTGGCATGATATACTCAAAGTGCTGAATAGGAGAAATCTGCAGCTAAGAACACTCTATCCAGCAAGGCAATCATTCAAAATAAAAGGAGAGATAGAGTCTCCCTGACAAACAAAACCAAAGGAGTTTATGACCACTTAACCAGCCCCGCAAGAAATATTAAAGGGGAGTTTTTCGAGTGGAAAGGAGAGATTAAAAGTGATAAAGATAAAAAAGGATCAGAGAAAATCTCCAGAAACAATGACAAAATAAGTAATAAAATGGCAATAAATACATATCTATCAATAATTACTCTGAATGTACAGGACGCTGGGTGGCTCAGTCGGTTAAGCCGCTTCCTCCAGCTCAGGTCATGATCCCAGCCTGGGATCGAGTCCCACATCGGGCTCCTTGCTTGGCAGAGAGCCTGCTTCTCTCTCCACCTCTGCCTGCCACTCTGCCTGTTTGTGTGTGTGTTCTCTCTCTCTGACAAATGAATGAATAAATAAATAAATAAAATCTTTTTTAAAAAAATAATTACTCTGAATGTAGATGAACTAATTGCTAAATGCTAACTAAATCAAGAAGCGTAGGGTATCAGGATGGATAAGAAAACAAGACCCATCTATATGCTGCCTACAAGAGACTAGATTTAGACCTAAAGACACCTGCAAATTGAAAGTGAGGGGGTGGAGAAATACTTAATATGCAAATAGGTGTTAAAAGAAAGCCAGAATAGCAAAAACTTATATTGGACAAACTAGACTTTTCTGTTCTTGTACTGTTTTTTGTCTTTATATTTTTTTAATTTTTTCAAAGATTCTGTTTATTTATTTGAGAGAGAGAAAGAGCAAGCACAAGCAGGGGGAGCAGCAAGCAGAGGAAGAGGGAGAAACTCAACAGGGAGCCAGATGTAGGTCTTGATCCCAGGATCCTGGGATCATGACCCAAGCCAAAAGCAGACGTTTAACCAACTGAGCCACCCAGGGGCCCCATATGGTGTGTGTGTGTGTGTGTGTGTGTGTTTTAAGATTTCATTTATTTTAGAGAGATCACGCACAAGCAGGGGGAGGAACAGAGGGAAAGGAAGAGGGAGAACCTCAAGTAGACTCCCTGCTGAGTATGGAGCCCAGCATAAAGCTGTATCTCCCGAGCCAAAATCAAGAGTTGGACACCCAACTGACTGAGCTACTCAGGTGCCCCTGTTCTTGTATTATTTTTATCCTGCTTTGGTATCAGGATAGTATGGATCTCATGGAATAATTCTGAATATGTTCCCTCTATACCACTGTTTGTAAGATTTTGATAAAGATTATGCTGGAAGATTCTTGATTCCTAATTCAACTTTCATTCTTGTTATTGGTCTAAAAAGATTTCCTACTTCTTGGATTTAAGATTCATGATGAATCTTAGTAACCTGTGCATTTTTTGGAATTATCTGGGGTTTTTTTCTAAGTTAATTGATTTGTTGGTGTAAAATTGTATATAGTAATCTGTTATCATACTACAGTATTTCTGTGGTTATCTGCTGTATTGTTTTCTATTTCTCATTTTGGCTTTTGAGTCTTCTCTCTTTTTCTTCTTAGTTAATGTAATTAAAGCATTGCCAATTTGGGTTGTGTTTTTTTTTTAACTAGTCATTACTTTCAGTGTTATGTTATTGTATAGTCTGGTCTCTGTTTTACTTAAAATTTCTGGGTTTTCTTTATTTCTTTCCTCTACTAATTTTCAGCTAAGTTTCTTTTTTCTAGCTCCTTGTCTAATATTATTTGAATTTTTTTCTTAATACAAGAATTTATAGCATAAATTTCACTCTAACATCTGCTTTTGCAGCATCCCATGAGTTTTGGAGTATTATGTTTTCTTTTCTTTTGTTTTGAGGCATATTTTGATTTGCCATTTGATTTCCTATTTGCCCATTGCTTGTGCAATAGTGTGTTGATATTTACATATTAAATATTTAATATTTACCCTGTAGATTTTTCAACTTTGTTTTATTGTTGATCTTCAGTTTTTTACCACTGTGGTTGGAAACTATAGTTGGTATGTTTTCAGTCTTCTTAAACTTATAATATTTGTTATGTCTCTTTTTATGTGATTTAACCAGGGGATTTCTTTTGCATATACCTGAAGAAAATGTGTATTCTATTTTTCTTGGATGGAATGTTTTATATCTATCTTTTAGAACCACATATTCTGAAGTATGCTTCAAGTAAAAAATGTTCTTGTTGAGAAAAAAAATTAAAAGCTGACCTTCAAAAAATCCTGCCAAAGGTATTCCATTAGTTTATTAGAAATTAAGTTCTACATTAATTCACAGAATGAGCAAAGGGTATCAAAGGATCTGAGCACCTACTGAGACTAAAGGAGAAGTATGATTCAACTTATAGTCAAAAAATTCACACTGAAAGAAGGAGCATCTCTACCATCCACTCAGATTCTCCCACAGGTCCAGAGACAACGTAATGTTTTCTCATATTACTAAACTGCACACACACACACACACACACACACACACCCCACTGGTAAAGGTTCTTAGCAATCAAAAAGAAATGTGGGCTACAATTATCAAATGGAAGAACCTCTCTTAAATAATGTTTACAAATTTTTTAATTTATGAAACATAACACAAACTGCTATAACACACAATTCTGTTTAGCTGGCATGTATTGTGCCAGGCGTTAGGCACAATAATCACCCTAAAAAATATTATCTATAACTATAAATCATTGTTAAGCCTTTCATATCAGGAATTGGCCCTTCATATGTACACCTCTCCTTCCCATTCTCTCCCTCCCTTCATGTCCTCCCTCAATATATACATGCACAGATGCATATATACCTATGTGCATATTATGAATACACATACAATACATACTCATTTTCAAAAATACAAACCATCCAAAAAGCATGAAAGTAACCATAAGAGACTCTTAATCTTAGGAAACAAACTGAGGGCTGCTGGAGGAGTGGGGAGTAGGGGATGGGGTAGGGGAGGGTATGTGTAGTAATGAGCACTGGGTATTATAGAAGACTGATGAATCATCAGACCTGTACCCCTGAAACATATAATATATGTTAATTAATTGAATTTAAATTTAAAAAATAAATTTTTTTAAAAGTGTGAAAGTTTTTTTAAAAAAATCACTTCATAGTTTGGGGCAACTGGGTGGCTCAGTAGGTTAAGAGTCTTCTTCTCCCTCTGCCCCTCCCCTGCTCATGCTCACTGTCTCTCAAATAAATAGATAAAATCGTAAAAAAAAAAAAAAAAAAAAAGACTTGACATCTTCCCAAAAGTAACTTCCTTGTATTTTTTGGTAAAGTGTAAATATAAATATCCTTCCAGATATGAGTATCATTTTATAAGCATCTACACTTAGAAGGAAGATCTAGAAATGCAATTTGATATATAACTTTCTAAGCAGGATTGTGGTGTTTCCTATTTTGTTAAATTTTTGCAACATTATTTTTATAATTAGGAAAAAGACAGCAATAAAGCTAATAGAAAAGAAACCATTTTTGACACTTACTATGTAAAGACACTATGTAAAGCTCATGAAACTCCATAAATTTTAATTCCTTTTGTGTACATATTTGATGTTGAAGAGTGAAATGTTATACTTTAGAACAATAATAATTGTTAGGAAACTGGCATATTATAAGCTAAATGAGTGTTCAGAAGGTTATGTACACATGCCTCAAGTCAAAGAGCTAAACCACATGAAGTTAACATTACATCAATAATACACAATATGTGTCAGAGAGACTTTTCCTCCGTTGTTATACAAGAACATACAGGGTTTTCCAGTGATTGATTTTTCACCAAGAAACTTTTAAAATTATGTCTTTTATTCAGACATATATCACCTCTAACATAAGAGCGTTGACATCAAAAGCTTGTTCTCCTGCAGGTTCCAATCAAAGAAAAGTTTGACTTATGTGGTTTTACCCACAAAATTCCAAGGTTTCTTAGAATATGCTGCCAGATAGCTGAAGTGTGATTCAAAGGCAAACAGTTCCATTCATTACCCACGGATATGAAGAAATAAGCCTTTCATTGTGTCCTCCTTTTGTCCTTATTCAGGCAAGTGTGTATGTATACTCTCAGATTTTAGCAGAAAACATGAATTATACATCGAATGAGGAGCTAACAACAAACCTAGAAGAAAAGTGATATGGGCATACCTCATAGATATTGCAGGTTCAGTTCCAGACCACTGCAATAAAGTAAGTCAAATAAATGTTTTGGTTTCCCAGTGCATATGAAAGTTATGCTTACACTATACTCTAGTTTATTAAGTGTGCAATAACATTATATCTAAAAAAACAATGTACATACCTTAATTAAAAAATACTTTATTGCTAAAAAATGGTAACCATCATCTGAGCTTTCAGCAAATCATAATAACTGGCCACAGATCACCATAACAAATATAATAATAATGAAAAAGTTTGAAATATTGTGAGAATTACCAACATGTGACACAGACACAAAGTGATCAAACGCTGGGGGGAAAATGGTGCCAAGAGACTTGCTCAACACAGGGTTGTTACAATTCTTCAATTTGTTTAATAAAAAAAAAAAATGGAATATCTGTGAACCACAATAAAGTGCAGCAAAATAAAATGAGGTGTCAGTAAATATCAAGTTCTAAAAGAACTTATTTTAGCATCAGTAAGAATGACCACTGCATGGATTGAAACACACAGTGAATTCATAACTTACATTCTAAAAAACATCTGTCACCTCTGAAAATGCTATGGAACCAATTCACTATTCTGAAAACTGTTAAGTCAAAATAAAGAATCTAGCATTTCTCTGTCCTTCCTATAGGAACTATAGAGCACAGTAACAACAGTCTATGAAGGAAAATCTTTACCATAGAAGTATCTCAACTAATAAATGAAAAAGAATTAAACAGAATTAGAATATAATCATTTGTAACCTATAATGTGATAACTGACATAGGCAACAATCATCAATAGCTCTTAATACCACAAAAAGACACAACCAGATATTAAATATCACTTGATAAAATTACAATGTTGTAGTTTTGCCCCACACCAAAAAATTTATACCTGAATCTGAACAAGCCTCTAAATTCAATGACCAATTTCCACAAATAAAGAGCATTTGCAAAAAACCTATAGTTAACATCATACTCAATGGTGAAAACCTGAATTGTTTCTCCCTAAGATCAGAAACAAGGTAATGATGCCTGTTTTTATCACTCCTATTCAACAATATTCTAGAAGTTCAAGCCACTGCAATAAGGCAAGAAAAAGAATTAAAAGGCATAAAGATCAGAAAGAAAGAAGCAAAACTGCTTTGCAGATAACGTAACTGTTTATGTAAAATCCAAGGGAATATACAAAACAACTACCAGAGATATCTCTCCAGGTTCTTCCTATCTTGTTAGTAGTCTAGGGCAAAGGTGGGCAACAGACAGCTACTTGGTACTTACCAGTCCCCAGAATGTTGACTCGATTTTCATTTCTTTTCCCATCTACTCACTCACCAGATTGTTGCTAAGCACCCACTTGGTGCTAGGCCCAGAGTGCACAGCAGTTGGCAGGGCCACTGTTGTATAATGTCAGATCTCCCCAGTGGTTTTGGACCCCTACTTAACTACTGAGTATTCAGTCAACTGTCATTCTGGCCAGTCCAGATGCCATGCCTTCATTGTGTATCTTACAGATCAACTGTGAGGATTTAAATGAGAACCCTGGACTCATCAGGAACCCTGGTCATTCCCATAGCCCACTATGAGTCACTCTCCATGGCCCAGTCATCTCCCACTATTCCCAACCCTAAGCCCAGTCTCAGCTCACTCCTTCCCAAGTGTGCTTCCTGTTTCTGAGACTCCAGTATGCCCCACACTCAAAGACTTCAGAATTATAATATGTCTCCTCTCTTGCGAGAATCATAATACATCTCTTCTCTTGTGGGGATCCTTAACCTTTCAAAACTCACAACAAAGATGAATTCACAATAAAAAATTACAAACCATACATGTGTGTACATGCACATGCATGCATGCACACCCACACACTTATAAGATGGAATGAGGAGATGTAAAAATAGGATTATCAAACAAAGAAGTGGTACTAGAAAAGATGGGGACAATCATATTGTTAAAAAGATAAAGTATTTTAGGTTTTATGGTCTACATATCTCTGTCAAATATTCTTCTTTTATTTTTATAATGACCCTTTGAAAATTTAAAAATCATTCTTAGCTCATGGGCTGTACAACTATAGGCCACAGGCCAGATTTGGCCCACAGGTTGTAATTTGACTATCCCTGTAATAGAAAAATTTGTAGTACAAAGATTAAAAAGAAGAGAGATCATAAATTTAAAAAACAGAGCAATCTGGTAGCAGGTCCCCAGGGGAGGTGTGCAGATTTTTCAAGGCACCAAATTAGAAGAAAATTGTTTGAAACTCAATGAAGAGAGAGAAATAAAATGTATACCTATGGCGGGGGGGGGGGGAGCCTAAAAAGCACCCTAGAATGAAAAAGAGAAGGAAAACAAGGCATTAAGAAGCCTAGAGTATAAAATGAGAATATCTAGCAGATTAATAGGCATTTTGAAATTGAGAAAAGAATGGGGTGAGGGAGTACTAATATATTTGAAGAGAAAATGAGTAAGAGTTTCCAGAATTTAAGATACAAGGAAATTCTTAAATTGAAGATGCATACAGTGTTCGAAAGATAAGTAACAACAAACACATCCTTAGGTATACCATAGTGAAACTCTGAACCAAAGATAGTCATAGGGTGCCTGGGTGGCTCAGCTGGTTAAGCATCTGCTATCAGCTCAGGTCATGATCTCAGGGTCCTGGGATCGAGCCCCATGTTGGGCTCCCTGCTCAGTGAGGAGTCTGCTTCTCCCTCTCCCTTTATCCACCCCCAACTCATGCTTTCTAAATCTCTCTCTCAAATAAATAAATAAAATCTTTTTTAAAAAATAAAAAATAAAAAAATAAAAATAAAAACTGATCATAAAGAAAAGAGGGATCACCTACAAAGAAATTAAAAATTTAACTGATACGTCCCCAACCAACAAAAGAGGCCAGAAAACTAACATCTTAAAGATGCTAAGTCAATAAACAGAAAATAACTTGTCAACCTAGAATCAGTTACTGTTCAGACATATAATGACAAATTCATTCCTTTTGAGATTTTTAGCTCCCAGGTTACTTCTACCCTTCCCAAGACTACTTCTTATCATTAATTCCACTGATTTTTTTAAGAGATTTTATTTATTTATTTGACACAGAGAGAGAGAGAGAGAGAAAGAGAGAGAGACAGAGAGAGTACAAGCAGGGAGAGCAGGAGAAGCGGGAGCCCAACATGGGTCTCAATCCCAGGACCCTTCTATCTGACTTGACCCAAAGGCAGACACTTAACTGACTGAGCCGCCCAGGTACCCCAATTCCTGCTGCTTTTAATATTTACATAGGTGATTCTCCCAACACCTTGGCATCTAGATTCTCTGATATCCTCTCTTCAAGTTATCCACACTACCTCATACATTCACTCCCATAACTACGTCATTATCAATAACATTACCTCCTCCATAGTCTCAACTGCAATCATCCCACCCCTCCCATCTTTCCGGCTCACCTCTTAGGCACTTTAATTCCAACATTCCCTTCACCTTACCAAAAACTGCCATCTATTAATTCTGTTGGTTTTAAACTGTCCTGAACTTTTTTGGGGGCCTCACCTACTTCCTTATCCAGCTAAAATTCCAATGCTTCACCAACTTATATCCATTCTCTTACTCCTGAAAGCCTCCATGTTTCCCTCACTTCATCAAACTTGTCTGGCAGAAGCCCACCCTTAAGTATTGGTCAAAAGTACTAAATGAGGCTGCAAAAACAAAAACAAAAACAAAAAACAAAAAACCCAAACCTCAGTGCCTTAACATAACAAAAATATAATTCTCATTAATGTTATAGGTTGTACTTGGGTCACCAGAGAATGTGCTCCACAGAGTCACTCAGGAACAAACCTAGGCTGATTGGTCTGTAACTGCATCTCCTGGATCATACTCCTCCAGAATAAGAGGGCCATCCTGGCCTGGAAGTCACACATAACATATCCATTTCAGTCCAGGGGCCAGAAATAGTCAAATGGTCTCAGGCAACAGCTATGGCGCTAGGAGATATGGAGGAGCATAGGAATAGTCAGGGAGCACTACATTAAATGTCCCTCTCATCTGACTAAATCTATCTTCCCATGCCTGAACCTGCACAGCTAAATGAGGTACAGCAGCCATCCTGTGACCATGGGGTGACATAAAAGAGCAGGAAGGCATACCCACTGAGGAATGTAGGAGAGAAAGGACAGACCAGGTACCAGGCAACATTGCTGGGTAGCCCAATCAGCCCCAGGCTCCTTCCAGGTTTCCTGTACATGAGATCTAAAATGAAACAAAATAAAAACTATCTGTTTAAACCATTGTAATTGAGTTCTCTTTTTTAAGCCCAAATGCATTCTTTTTTTTTTTTTTCATTTTTTCCTTTTGGTATAATATATATAAACATAAGATTTACCATTTAACCATTTTTTAAGTGTGTAATTCAGTAGCATTCATAGTGCTGTACAACCACCACCACCATCTACCTCTAGAACTTTTCATCTTCCCCAAACTGAAACTCTGCGTGCATTCAACAACTCCCCATTTCCTCCCTCCCTCCAATCTTCACAACCACCATCCTACCTTCCATCTCTACAAATCTGATACTCTAGATACCTCATATCACTAGAAGCATACATTTTTGTCCTTTTGTGAATGACTTATTTTATTTAACATAACGTCTTCAAGGCTTATTCATACTGCAGCATGTTTCAGAATTTCCTTCCTTTTTAAGGCTAAATAATATTCATTGTTTTATATATATGATTTTGTTTTTCCTTTTATGTATCAATGGACATTTGAGCCAAATCCATTCTTAATCTATATACAGAGCTATGTGCTGAGGTAGAAAATGGCTCAGAAAGCTTTACACTGAAACATGACCACTTCTAGCTACTTCCTCAATTCAAACAAAACTGCACTGAGTCAAATATAATTTGTAATGAGTTCAAGCAGGTATATTTATCAGATATCATTAGCAGGAATACATGAAAAAGATCATTTGGTCTAAGCACATATTTTCACTGAGTTATTCTGGAAAATCCATGATATACTTAAATAGCTACCAACCAACCAAATTTCTTAATTTATTTGAATAAATGAGAGTCATTTTGATTAAAATAAATCTTTTATGATGCCTGAAAAGTAGAGCCTTACATATTTAAGAGTACTTTTTTTAGTAGGGAGAGGCACAGGGGAGAGGGAAAGAGAGTCTTAAGCAGACTCCCCGCTAACCGTAGACCCCTATGCAGGGCTTGATCTCACCACCCTGAGTTCAGGGTCCTGAGCCCAAGAGTCAGATGCTCAATCAACTGAGCCACCTAGGTGCCTTTTTCAATGAATTTTCTATGTTACAGCCAGATTCATGTTTAAATCCAGCTGAGTGACTTTGGAACTCTTCATTTAGGCTTTAGTTTCTTCAGCTGTAAAATGAGAAATGCAAGTAGCACCTACCTCATGGAGCTACTGTGAGGACAACATGACACAATGCACATAAAACATTGAGTGTGGGGTTGGACCCTTAGTAAGCACTTAATATATACTACAATGAGGGTAATAACCTTCTTAAAGGAAAACCATTTTCTATCATTCTCTTGTCTTCCTCAATCCAGTCTCTGTATTTTTCTTCTATTATGACAAGGTGATCCTCAGCTAGCCTGAGCATCATCCTGAGAGCCTAGAATACAGTTAAAAAGGAGTTTAGCCTTTGATTTGCTATTCTGAAGGCTACTGCCTCAAAGCAAGCTGAGCCTTCACACAGAGGCAAAATGATGACCTGAGTAAACCTTTCATTATCAAAACAAAAAAAAAAATAATAATATGAAAAAGTCTCTCTTAGTCTGGCAGAAAACATTTTAATTACCATTATCCAGGAATTATGGGCTATGCATGATTTTTGTTTGTTATTTATTCTTATTATTTTCCCTAATTTCTATAATAAATGCCATTTTTCCCCCAACAGGTTTATTGCCTGAATTTAATATTACACTCCTGTATTCACAATACTTTCTCTTATAGCAAGATAGTAAAGAGCAACACAGAGTCTCCCATAACAGGATTTGGTCCCACTGACTTACTACCCTATACCTGAGTTCAGGAGTTGGTAAGCGAGACTGAACTAATGAGTGCTACGTGTGTTTTATTTATCTAACCTTCGTCACACATTTAGTATTTTCACTTCAGCTCTAGTGATAAATGGCAGCCTTCAAACTAAGATAATTAAAAATATGCAAACATAGGAGTGCCTAGGAGGCTCAGTCTGTTAAGTGTCTAGCTCTTCATTTTGGTCCAGGTCATGATCTCAGGGGCTGTGAGATCGAGTCCCGCACCAGGCTCTGCACTGGGCATGGAGCCTGCTTGAGATTCTCTCTCTTCCTCTGGAAGCTCCCATCCCTCTCCTTCTCTTAAAAAAAAAAAAAGCAAACGTAATAGCCCCCAAAAATCCTGTTGTCAAATCATGTTTTAGTTCCAAAAGTTAAGTAACAAACTGAAGTGTTTACAATAAGGACAGAGAAATAAAACTTTATCAACTCTTGGCTGACATTTAAGATATATCGTCATCATTTCAAGACAATTTTTAATCCTTTTTTATCTTTGTCTCAATTTAATAGTGGCAGTACAATAATTAAAAGAACATTATGTATCCAATTTTTTATGTAGTTTTCAAAGGTAGAGTTTTAATGTAGTGTTTAAATGGTAGAAGACTATAATTCCTCCACAGGACCTCAAAGCGAGATTAGGATTTTAAAGTATAACTCTTAATCTCACAGATCTTGCTCTTTTTTGGGAGACTTTATTTCTTATGAACCACTCTAACCTCAATTCTAATACAAAGAGCCCCCAGAGGGGGAAAATGAAATTGCATTCACAGGAGAGACATAACCCACATTCCCAGGCAGCCTGCATACATGAGTACAGGATCAGCGGCAACAAAAGCTCACATTCAGTACCCCTGGCACACCACACATCTCCAAGGATTACCGATGATTGTGAAGTATTTATGTCATCTTATAAATGCTGCCATTCACTCTCACTGTGGCTAGTGGGCATCTGAAAAATCTTTCAACACATCCCCTGTTAGAAGTCCACAGGGACAGATAAGTAATGAGGAAAGGCCTTTCCAAATTTAAAAGGAAACATTTGGTACTTCAGTTTCCAGTATTGCAACATCTCTTTTTCAACAAAGGAATTTATTACATAGTACGTCACCTTTTCCCTGTCGGAGGATTTACTGCCAATTTTGGAGTTAGGTTACTTCTGGTTTTCAAGCCTGTCTTGTGAAATTAAAGAGAGGACTGCCTTAAAAGTGATAGAACACACATGATTTTAGTCTTCACAGTGTCCCCACGGTTATCAAACCTGGAACCTATTACATGCAAGAAGAAAACATAAGGAGCTTTATAAAGAGATGGAATAAGTAGTGAAGATGTCTAATCCAGTCAAACCTAAAGGTTATATTCACCAATAAACATTTAGTGTTTCCTCAATATTCAGTTCTCTCTAACGTATAATCCATCAGCACACTTTAGATATTTACAGTAATCAATCAGAAGCAACTCAGGCTTTTCCAAAATTTTTGATCAATAATAAACAACCATAAGAGAAACCAATTTTATAAATTAGTTTCTAGAGATCTCATCTTTTACAAACTAGGATGTGATTAATATAAGCTTTAGCATTTCAAAATTACTTGAAGTACAGAAAAATATACTAGAACTGTTATAATTAAACATAGGAAAAATCTCATCTACAGCACACTGCCAGGAATATGCTACATACACTAAATGCCTGATAATTATGAGTTATTATCACTATTGTCAATTTTATTGAGAAGGTATAACCAAACCACAAAAGATTACCTGTCTGAATAAGAGGTAGCTACATAAATGAGAAGAGTTCCAGTTCTGTGAATGTCAATACTTACACAAATTTAAAAACAAAGAAAAAAGCTCCAACAAAAATGAGTAGTGAAAAGCCTTTATCCAATCTGCCATATAAGAAAGAGTCTGTGGTTAACAACACAGAGGCACCCTCTCCCAAAGCTGGAGCCACCCCTTCTTTCCCTTGTTTCTCCTTGTCAAAGTCACATCTCAATGTGGGAATGTACCCCACATTCATTCTGAGTGTGTATTAAGATAATAAAATAATATCTTGCTCTCTGACTTAAATATTCTAAATTTAGTTATCTAAATTACAACGCTCTAGCACCTGGGACAAATGGTGCCAAGCAGGGAAAAAAAATCAGAGAAAACTACCTCACTACAAGTGATGTTCTTAGCTATGATGGAACCCCTAAAACCCTATCACTACTGTTGCATTTGTCTGGGAAATATACTATATGCATAAGCATTAGACTTATCTACACTTGAAACTTCATTAGGGTAGTAGCCACAAAAGAAGCATCACTGTTCGTAATGTTAAATTGATGCTTTTATACATCTTCTACCCAGAGTCCTGTTCCATTAGAGAGAAAACCCGAGATGAGGAGAACCACCTCCAGGTGTAGAACCTGAAATGCCTCACTGAAGATCTCCATGCCTCAGCTTCCTCACTGGAAAAAATAAATGGCTTAGCTTAAATAGTCTTAAATTCCTCATAAGAAAAAATTTTATAGCTGTAAGTACTTTTAAAACTTCAATAACATTCCAGTTAGAATTTAGTTGAGAGGCTTGCAATGAACATACAACTTATGGGAAACACCTTATAAAATGCTGTTAATTAATAAAGTAGCATGTTTAGATTAAATTCACCTACAGACGACTTTCTTTTTTAAGGGGGAAAATAAAAGGTCATGACTCACAGACTCACCATTAATTGATCAATTACTATATATCTGGGTCTTTCACAAATATCACTTTATTAAAGCTTTACAATTAACTTGTAAGGAAGGTATTGCCACCCTCACTGGGCAAATAAGAAAAAAGTAAATTGGAAAAACAAAGAGTCTAAGATCCAAGTCTTATAACTCTAAGTAACATGCTTGTTCCATGGTGGTCCACCAATACAGAAATCATGCTAATACCATCATGCAAAAAAAGGAGATAGAGAAAACCTCAAAAGCCTCAAAAACCTAAGTCAAGATCAAAGTAACAATTACCTACAGATAAAGAGCACAACAAAACTTGATACCAACACTTAGGACTACAGACAGCTCCCAGTTTAAACCACAACATCCTAAAAACAATCACTAATCAAGTCCCAAAGGAATAATATTAAAGTTGGAAGGACGCCTGGGTGGCTCAGTCAGTTAAGCGTCTGCCTTCAGCTCAGGTCATGATCCCAGGGTCCTGGGAATGGGTTGGGCTCCTTTCTCCCTCTCCCACTCCCCCATTTGTGCTGTCTTGCTCATTCTCTCTCTCTCTCTCTCTCTAATAAATAAATAAAGTCTTTAAAAATAACAATAATAATATTAACGTTGGAGATTTCATTTTGCAACAAGGCCATAGTGTGCATTTTATGGGTAAAAAAAGCCCAGATGCAGTTATAAACATCTACAATAACATAGGTGCAATGTAAAATAGTTCAGTACACATATTGATTATACATATTTACAAAGCCTTCAAGCAGAACATAAGCAAGACAGTTATACTATACTATAAATTTAACCTGTAACTACTAAGCTGGCCATATATACTAAATATTTAATAATTTCTTAATGACAAAATTTAGAAGTAATTTATGGGGGTGATCTGAATGGCCACAGCCTCTTTAAAAACTGAAAAAGGAAGTCTGAGTTAATGTTATTTCTCAATATATTTATCTGTACAAAGGAGAGGCAATATAAATCATTTCATCAATTTTAAAGTTGTATTCAGAGCTTAAAAACAACATTCAGTTTTAGAGGCCTCACAGAGTATGACGGGGAAAAAGTTTTAAATCTCTTCACTAGTCACTGCTTATCCCTTTCTCTAGTCAACAGAGTGTCAAGGTAGTTCTGACATTGGAGAAAGACACAAAAGTTCTGAAGGTGAAAGGGGAAATGGTAATCATATTCATTCGTCTAGATCAGAGTAGAATTTAAGGAATAACAGTTTAAAAAAAAAAAGGTCAAAAAGCTATCTTACCACCAACTAGCAGAAAACCATATAAGCAGGTAAAAGAAGGGAAAAGCAAAATAGGTAGGCCACCTCAAATAAACCATCTAGTAAAAGGCCAATAGACAATATAAAATTTAGCACCTCTCTAGGTTTTCATTTGACATCATTATTAAGAAATAATGCTAGCTAAAGAAGAAAATACAGGGTGCCTGGGCGGCTCAGTGGGTTAAGCCACTGCCTTCATCTCAGGTCATGATCTCAGGGTCCTGGGATCAAGTCCTACATCAGGCTTTCTGCTCAGCAGGGAGTCTGCTTCCCTCTCTCTCTCTCTCTCTCTCTGCCTACTTGTGATCTCTCTCTGTCAAATGAATAAATAAAATCTTTAAAAAAAAAAAGAAAATACATTCATTTGTATTACTTTCTTAAACTTTTATTTTAACCATGATACTTACTACAATTTTATTCAAAAGTTGTCTAAGACTGTGCTTCCTAAGGCATAAGAGATATCTTTGCCTAAAATTAAACAGTCTCAGGAAATTCAGAGAAGTTTCCATGAAAAACCATGTATAGATTCCATAGGGTCCACAAATCCCAAATTAAGAATCCACACAGCTATGACTTATTTCAAAATCTATAAGCATATGATTATAAATCAGGAAACTAAAGTTTCACTTTGATTTCCAATAAAAAAATATCTTCTGCTGGGATCACGAACTCCATGTGACAAAGGCAACAGTGACACTATCATTACCTAGAGGCTAACATGGAAATTGCAATGAAAATACCAAAATTAGATTATCATGTTAGACTCATACTATTTCCAATAAGAAATAAGGATCCTTGGAGAAATGCTGGTTCTGGGCCTGGCTAAGGCAGTGTCCAAGAGGAGTAAGAGAGGGCTTGTTCTACCTAAAAGCAAGAAAACTATCAAAGATAGTTATGTCAAAGAGAACTGAATCAAACTTAAAGGGGCTTTTATGGACAAAAGATGGAACAATTTTACCAGCAAAAAGAATGATGGTTCTAAATTCTTTAATGTCAATTACAAACAAGATCGACTCAATCCTCTATATTAGATGTATGAAATGTGCTCCTTTTTAGTAGCAAATATTTTCTTCAATCTCATCTGTGTTCCAAACATAATGTTTACCATATATTGTATGATTACGAACATATGAAAAAGCAAGAAATGTGCCTTATACATTAGAGAAGGAACAGCCAACAGAAACAGGCTACTAATGACTCCAATGTTGGAATTATCACATGAGAACCTTAAAATAATTAGGATAATTATTTTATGTAACTACCTAATAGAAAAGAGGGAACTTTTCAAAAAAATATGGGAAATCTAAGCAAAGAAAAAATTCAAATATGAACCAAATAAAACAAAAAATATACCATAAAAAATGAAAACGCATTCAACAGACGTAGGAGTAAATAAGAGATAGCTAAAGAAAAAAATCAGTGAACTTAATAACAGTCATGACAACCCAAACTGAAACACAAAGAGGAAAAGAATGACTAAAAATGGAACAAAGCACCGCAGATCTGTAGGAGAATACCAAAGGCACACAATGGCAGTCCCAGAAGTAGAAGACAGGACAAAGCAGAAGAAATGTCTGAAGATACAATGGCTGAGAATTTTCCAAGCCTGACAAGTGAAATCAACCCAATAACCTGGGAAGCTCAGCAAAACCTAAGAAAGATAAATATGAACAATATCACACATTGGGACATACAGTCAAGCTGTTGAAATCCAAAGATAAAATATTAAAAACACACAAAAAAAATTTTACACAAGGGGACAACTTCCCACCAGAAATAATGAAACTGAAAAAGACAACAGAAAAACAACTGAAGAACAAACAAAAACAAAAACAAAAACAAAACAGACAACATAGAATTCTCTGTGCTGAGAAAATAACCTTCAAAAATAAAGGGAAAATAAAGACATTTCAGATAGATAAAGATGATAGACTCATCACCAACAAAGCTGAACTATAAAAATACTAAAGAGCATTCTTTAGGCTAAAAAGAAATAATACAGGAAGCTTGGTATTAGGAATAAAGAGCAAGAACATCAAAAAGAGGAGCTAGATGGATAAAAATTGTTTTTAATTTTAAAAAGCTATTAAGTATGTGTGCATGTGTGTATTTGTTTGCGAATTTCTTTAAAAGATAACAGACCACCCAAAAACAAATAATCCAATCAAGAAATGGGCAGAAGAAAGAAATGGCCAACAGACACATGAAAAAGTTCTCAACATCACTCGGCATCAGGGAAATACAAATCAAAACCACAGTGAGATACCACCTCATACCAGTCAGAATGGCTAAAATTAACAAGTCAGGAAACGACAGATATTTGCGAGGATACAGAGAAAGGGGAACCCTCCTATACTGTTGGTGAGAATGCAAGCTGGCACAGCCACTCTGGAAAGCAGTACAGAGGTTCCTCAAAAAGTTGAAATTAGAGCTACCCTATGACCCAGCAATTGCACCACTGGGTATTTACCCTAAAGATACAAATGTAGTGATCCAAAGGGGCACGTGCACCCCAGTGTTTATAGCAGCAATGTCCACAATAGCCAAACTATGGAAAGAACCTAGATGTCCATCATCAGATGAATGGATAAAGATGCGTGTGTGTGTACACACACACACACACACACACACACACACACACACAATGGAATACTATGCAGCCATCAAAAGAACCAGAAATCTTGCCATTTGCAACAACATGGATGGAACTAAAGGGTATTATACTAAGCGAAATAAGTCAATCAGAGAACGACAGTTATCATATGATCACTCTGATATGAGGAATTTGAGAGGTAGCGCAGGGGGTCATGGGGAGAAGAGGGGGGAATGAAACAAGATGGGACCAGGGAGGGAGACAAACCACAAGAGACTCTTAATCTCAAGAAACAAACTGAGGATTGCTGGGGGGTGGAGGGGGAGGGATAGGGTGCCTGGGTGATGGACACTGGGCAGGGTATGTGTTATGGTGAGTGCTGCAAATTGTGTAAGACTGATGATTCACAGACTTGTACCCCTGAAGCAAATAATACATTATATGTTGAGAGAAAGAAAGAAAGAAAGAAAGAGGCAGAAGACATGAACAGGCCTCTCTGCAAAGAAGACATACAAATGGCCAACAGAAACATGAAAAAGTACTCAACATCACTCAGCATCAGGGAAATACAAATCAAAACTACAACCAGATACCATCTCACACCAGTCAGAATGGCCAAGATTAACAAGTCAGGAAATGACAGGTGTTGATGAGGATACAGAGAAAGGGGAACCTTCCTACACCACTGGTGGGAATGCAAGTTGGTACATCCACTCTGGAAAACAGTATGGAGGTTCCTCAAAAAGCTGTAAAATACCCTACAACCCAGCAATTGCACAGCTGGGTATTTACCCCAAAGATACAAATGCAGTGATCCAAAGGGAGACCTGCACCTCAATGTTTATAGCAGCAATGTCCACAACAGTCAAACTACAGAAAGAGCCCAGATTTCCAATGACAGATGAATGGATAAAGAAGATGTGGAATATATACACAATGGAATATTCACATCAAAAAAATTGAAATCTTGCCATTTGCAATGACGTGGATGGAACTAGAGGGTATTATGCTAAGCAAAAAACGTCAATCAGAAAAAGACAATTATCATATGATCTCACTTATACACGGAATTTAATAAACAAGGCAGATGATCATAGGGGAAGAGAGGAAAAGATGAAACAAGATGAAACCAGAGAGGGATATGGGATATGATACATTGTGAGGTTCATAATATGAGCATTAAAATATAGGCCAAGAATTCAAAGGATAGAGAAGAAATAATGAATTTATCCTGTTAAAAGAATCTTACATTGTTTGTGAAGTAAAATATTTTAAAGTAGACTATGGTAAATCAATGATATATATTGTAAACTCTAGAGCAACCACAAAAAAACATATGTTGAAATACAACAAAATATTAATAGACAAGGAAAAAATGAACTACTAAAAAACGTTCAATCCAAAGGAAAACAAGAAAAGAACAGAAAGAACAAAGAAAAGAAAGAACAGAAAACGAAAAGCTAGATGGTATGATTTTGCCTAATCATATAAGTAATTACATTAAATGTAAATGGACTAAACTCTTCATGTAAAAGGTTTAGCTTGTCAATCTGGAATAATTTTAAAAGGAGAGGGGTCTCATTTGTTTAAAAGAAACATAATTTCATATAAAAAGCAAAACAGGTTGAAAGAAAAATGGTAGAAAATGATATCCCAGACAAACATTAAGAAAGCTAGTGTGACTGTGTCAATGTTAAACTAAGTAACTGAAACAAAGAAGATTATCTAGAGATAAAAGAGAGTATTTTATAATGATAAAATTTATTCAGATTTATTCAGAAGACATAACAATCCTAAACTAATGTACATAACTAATAATTTCTAAATACACAGCTGTATTTAAAATTCTTTCAAATGTCAGAGCTTCTAAATACAGGAGGGAAAATAATAATGAATGCAATGGGCTGAAACACATTAAACACATAAAAATCTACAAATTGACAATTTCACATATGAACAAATAAATAAATGTAAATTAAAAAAACAAACTCAATAAAATAAAGACTTAATTGGGGTGCCCAGGTGGCTCAGTTGCTTAAGCGTCTGCCTTCAGCTCAAGTCATGATCCCAGGGTCCTGGGATCAAGCCCCAAATCAGACTCCCTGCTCAGTGGGGGCCTGCTTCTCACTCTTGCTCTGTCTCTCTCTCTCAAATAAATAAATAAAATCTTAAAAAAAAAAAAAAAGACCTAATTGAGCATATTAGGAAATTACCTTAGCATCATTTCATTATTTTGAAAACTGATGTATAAATAAAAAGACCTGAGCATCTTTTCTGTCTTTCCTGTATAAACCATACCTGTGGGTAACCAAGTATATGATGAGAAAATGTTTTCTTTTCAGAATAATTATAGCAAATAAATACAGAAGAAATCATAGAGTTCAGGGCTATGTTAACACAATGGAGAATTACACAAATGTTAAGATAAATGCACTAGAGTTATAAAGCACTTTCTGGACAAATACTATAGAAACATTATTTACCTAAAAAAGCAAGTCACAGAGAACTATATACCATATGATAACATGCTCCTATGTAGCTCAATAAAAAACCATAAAACAAAACAAGTAATAAATTGTTTAGGATGTATACATATTAAACTTTTTTTTTTTCAAGGCAAGTGAATGATACACAATTCAGGACAGTGGGAGGAGAGGCAGAGGTTTGGGAAAGGACAGGAATAGATACAATACAATTACTAATGTTCACTTTAAGCTGATGATAAAAGGGTAAGAGATTTTATTTTTATGTTTTATAACTTACATATATGATACTTTATACATATTCAGTAACACAAGTTTAAAACACTTAGTTTTTAATAAGAAAAAGATAATCAGTCAGTATCTACCAAAAATCCTTAAAAATGTCCATTCCATTTGGTATATTTTGGTATATCATAAGGTATATTTCCAGGAATTTGTGTTAAGGAAACAGACAAGTATACAAACATCATGTACAAGAAAATCAATGTTATTTGAACAGCAAAACAAAAACAAAAACCAGGAAATAACTCAACGGTCATTCTAAGAAACTGAAACAATTTTATTAAATAGAATTTCTATAGAATAATTTTACAGAATAGAATTCCATTCAGCTATTTTACAACAATAAAATTACTATTTAAATCACTAACTTAGGAGTTAGTAAATTCCTAAACTTTATGAGTTAGACCAGAGGTACTTAAGCTGAGCAATCCATGACTATGAATCCCATGAAATTCTACTAGAATCGTGTGTACACTTATGCAGATAACTGTGTTCATGTGCATGTTTCTATAGAGAGAATCCATAGTTTTTAGATTCTCAAAGGGAACATGGTTACTCCCAAAAAAAAAAAAGAGAGAGAGAGAGAGAGAGAGAAAAGAAAAAAGAAACAGTTACTATGTTAGCTAATCTCTAAAAATGGCCCCCAATGAACAAAGCTGCCCAGTATTCATGATCTTATGTGTTCCTCTTCTACACTGAATCTGGATTGGCCCTGTGATTCATTTTAACAAATAGAATGCTAGTCCTAGCCCTAAGCCCTAAAGATTGACAGCTTTTACTTTTACACTTTGAGACTCCTGAGCTACCATGTAAGGAGTCCAGCTACCTTGCTGGAGAGGCCACATTAAAGAGGAAGAAGCCCTGATACTACATGGGAAGAAAGCAAGTCCAAAGCATTCTAGCATGGCATGTGTTGTGATGAGCCCTGGATGTTACACATAACTTATGAGTCATTGAACACTGCATCAAAAACTAATAATGTACTACAGAGTGGCTAACTGAACATTAAAAAAAAAAGAAAGAAAAAGCATTCCAGCACACCAGCTGAGTCCAACCTTCTGGTTGTCCCCACCAACGCACCAGCCATGTAAGAAAGCTGTCGTGGACATTTAGTTAAGCCACGACCTGAATGCAGCCAAATGAGAATCCCCAAGCATACTGGCAAAAGACCTGTCCATTTAAGAACCAGCCAATACACACAATCATAAGAAATAAGAAAAGGGCTGTTCTTCTTCTTTTTTTTTTTTTTAAGATTTTATTTATTTATTTGACAGAGATCACAATTAGGCAGAGGCAGGCAGAGAGAGAGGGGGAAGCAGGCTCCCTGCTGAGCAGAGAGCCCGATGTGGGGCTCGGTCCCAGGACTCTGAGATCATGACCTGAGCCAAAGGGCTGTTCTTCTAAACCACAAAGATTGGGGGTGATTCATTAAACAGCAATAGGTAACCAAATAGTTACAGATGGCTGATTTAGACTGAGTAACTTCACCTAATTAAGTACCTAATGTGTTTTAGTATAATGGCTAAAACAAAAATCAGAAGCTATCCATCAGTGGATATAACATCACTCCTCAGTCCTCTGTGTAATCCCTGTCCATGTGGGCATGTACAGGTGTGCACACACACTTGCACACATACAATAATGCCATTTATATAACAGTTTCACTGAACCAAAACAACTTTAGTCATTTTGATTTCATGTACTTTATTTACATAGGCCCTTTTATAACACATAAATGAAATACAGATCAAGCATCTAACTTTGCCCTTATATTAAGAGATGAAAAGGAGTGAGACCCTTAAATGACCCTTCATTTTAAATATTAAAGTGGTTAGTTATGTAAATCACCTTCATTTTAAATATTACAGTGGTTACTTATGTAAATCACCCTCTAGACTTAAAAAAAAAACTAGACTGAGGTTAAGGGAACACATGTTAAAAAGGTATTTTACAATGCTAATAAAATAGCATTGTATTATGTCATATTAGGACAATTACAATGCTTACTGAACAGAAATACTTTCTCTTTATTAATTTACACAATAATCTTGCAAATGATACTTGAGAGGAAAACAAATTCAAAAAGAACCAGGAATTCTGCCCCAGAACCAAGAAGCAAAGCAGAACATAAACAATATGAAAAAGGCCAGATCCCATTTCATCTATTCAATTTGAGTGAAATGAAGATATAAACAAACTTTGTGGTGGTGTGTTTTTTTTTTAATCTACTGCATTTGATTTTTCAAAACAAAAACATCCATTTTCCACAGCCAGCTCTGTGTTAGCCAAAAATAATGGCAAAAGGCAAGGCTTTGATAACGACAGATATAAATGACAACTATATATTTTTTAACTCCTTAAATACCTAACCTGTAATATTTTAAGTAGAATAATAGCTTAATAAATTCCAACTCAGTCCCTCTTCTTTTTCATATTTCTCTACTGTCATTGAGGGAAGAGTCTTTAGACTTTCTAGGTACTCAGGTACTATTTGACCTTTCTGAACTTGATTTCTCATTTGAAAATGAGAATCACTAGGTAAAAAGTATTTAGCATAGCACCTACCCACAGCAATTGTTCAACAAATGATACCTACAATTACCATCCTTATTACTCATCACAAAATGATGGCAAGTGCCCAGTTCAGTAGGATACTGGTGGTTACCTATACACCTATTTCCCTCTCCTAACAGAATTCTGATTTTGTTCTGCTTTCTACTCCCCCCAACCCACAGTCACAAACATGCCCTATAGGCATATTCTGTGCCCATGATAGGTTTATGGGTAATTTCCCTTTGTCAGTAATTAGTTCAGAAATGGGCATGTGACAGACCCAACATTAGCCAATCACCAGAATGTGAGGAGAGGTCTGCTACGAAGCTTCTGAAGAAAGTGTTCCTCATTCCTGGAAAAGAACTACCAAAAAAAGATGTGTTTTTTTCCTTCTAGAGATTTTTGTGTGATGAGTTTTCCTGGCAAGGCAGTAGCCCTTCTGCCATCAGCCTAAGGAAGAAGCCAGCAATGACAATGGCAGAGGAGAACTAGGTCCTTGATATCATCAGGGGAGCTCCTGAACCAACCAACCCTGGAGTCCTCCTACCTCTGAACTTCCTCATATGTGAAATCATATCATTCCTTACTTCTGAAACAAGTTCAAATTGTGATTTTTTGCTACTTACAGCCCAAAGCACACTAATTACTTCAGTAATGGAAAGGCAGGAAAACTGTAAAAGATTTTATCAAGACTAAACTAAAATTAAACCACCCTTCTCTTCAAAAGAACAGAGCCTCTACCATGAACACATAAAGCTCTTGAACAGGCAGGAGCACTGGCTCTGGTTTACCAATGTGCAACAACTAAGACATTTTGGCAATCAGACTATATGACAGCGCTTCAAATAGGCAAAGTTACTGAATTCAATTCAACAGATAATTTATTGAATACCAATGATATTATAGAGCCACCTCAAGGAGCTTTCAGGCTTTGTAATGAGGAACAACCATACAAGTCACATAAATGCTATCTCATGGCCCCAGTGACCATGGAGGGAATAAATCTGCAGGAGTGAGTGAAGGAAGGAGAGAGAGAGAGAAGAAGGGAGGCTGCAGAAAAGAGAAGAAACACATTTGAGCTCAATCCTAAAAGATGAACCAGATTTCTGGGAAGTGATTCTAAACAGAAGCAGAAAGAGAAACATATACTCCTTTCTCAAGAAATTGTGCTAAGTTGTTTATGTTGCAATGACAGCAATAAAGAAATGAAGTAAATGATGACAGTAGGACTTAATAGCAAGAGTTTATTTTGTAGATTATAATAAAACTTACCTGTGCAATTTGCACAGTGAATTGCTAAGAGCTATTCATGAACTTAAAGACATGAGCAGGATTTAATATGCAAAAGTTGCTGTGAGGAAAGCCCAGAGCTGTACCACAAACCCAAGGCCATGCCCAGATATAAATAATTCTGATGTGAAAAGCTGCAAAAAGGAACTGCTGCTAAGATGTGAAGCAAAGTCAAAGCAGGTAAGACAAATTGGAAAAGTGAAGATGTGTATGTGTTTACAAGAAAAATATTTCAATTGAGAATATTATACTTCTATATTCCACTAAATTTGCTTTGGCATAAGTATGAAAGCTTAACAGGTAAAGCAGAGGCAAATCTAAATTTTAAGGATAACGAAGGACTCATGAAAAAATGCTCAGTAAATTTTAAATATTTATTGTCCTCTGACATGAATTTTACTACATATCTCAGCTACACGGGGCAAATACTCTCATATTTCTGAGAACACACCATCACATCATAGCAGAATTCAAGCAGATTATCATTCATTCCATCACCAACATTAGCAAATAAAGACTAATATGGCAGATGACAACACACAATTTACCAAGGTATTATAAAGAACCAGGAAAACATTATCATGTAAGGCTAGAAGAGAGAGAAAGAAAGGAAGTAAACAGAACCCCTCAGCATTATAAAACATACAACACTGAGTCCCAACTAACAGGTGATGCAATATTACAAAGTGATAATCTCAATGATAATTAGCATATCTGTTTGTCTCTCCTCCATAAAAAGATGTTCTGATCCTGGCACTGGTGGACATACCCTTCTAACCTGCTCCCTCCATTACAATTCAAACCCAAGTCTGATTCCCAAACCCACGATATCCTGCACCCCAAACTGCCTCCAGCATGTAACATGCTCTTACATTCAATGTGGGTAGACCTAAAATACTACTGTAGAATTTTAAAGAAGTTTCTAATTCTTTAATATCTAACTCAGCTTTTTTTTTTTAATTTATTTATTTGACAGAGATCACAAGTAAGGAGAGAGGCAGACAGAAAGAGAGGAAGGGAAGCAGGCTCCCTGCTGAGCAGAGAGCCCCATGTGGGGCTCAATCCCAGGACCCCGAGATCATGACCCGAGCTGAAGGCAGAGGCTTTAACTCACTGAGCCACCCAGGCGTCCCCTAACTCAGCTTTTTAAACATGTCTCTCCATGCTTTTGTCAAGTCAGTGGTTATTAAAATCTTTTTTATCAAAGCCAAAAGACAAATACAACATACAAATAAATATACTTTTTCATGATATGAACAAAACATTCTGAAAATAAAAATATAAGGTATCCTTTGGTTGCAACGTGTTGTACTGTGGACTCAATCATACTGTGATTCACGATTGAGAACAATGACATGTATTCAATAACAAGTTAATAAAAATGCAAGCTGTTTCTACATTTTACATTATCTCTACTTTTTCTACATGATTTGCCAGTAAATCTTTTTGCCCAAATTAACCAGTCACCATGGAAAAATAGAACACATTTGATTCAGCATTGTCTTTCTGACTCCCCTATCAGCACCTTTTAGAGTTAGCAGTTACCTCTGTTTGCAACAAGAACTTCAGCTAGGGCTAGGCGCATCCCAGAAGAGTCTGGAAACATAAATAACATTTCTGCCAGCACACTGATCCTATCTCAGTGGCCCCTTATCCATTGATACCCTGGCCTGTAAGTTAACTTGTTTCACTGTTAACATTCTTAGGGATACCTAGGGTCTAGGATATATACCAGATCTCTTTAGCTTTTGATCCACCAAACACAATGTGGGAAGAGACTGGTAAATTGTATGGAATGAGAGTTATAGGCAAGGCACAGCTGGGAGACAGTACTACTCTGCCCCTCGAAATGTTGCCTTACTACTTAAAAGTATGACCTGTGAACTAGCAGCCCTGGCATCAGCGGGAACTTGTGAAAAATGCAGAATATCAGGCCCTCCCAGACCCACTGGGTCATACTATGCCATTTAACAGGCAATTCATACATGCTAAAGTGTGAAGAGAGTAGGTGTTTTATTTTTAAAAACAGCCTGAGAGACTATTTCTGAAGATACAGCATTAAGATTATTATCCCAAACAACTCTCAGAAATAGAGTCTAAGCCAAGGTTGATGTCTAAGGAACCATGTACCTTACACTGAAAATGTCCAGGATAAACCTTACAACGAACCAAAGACCCATACTTCAAGCATCTGAAAGCTAAAGCCCTGAATTCCCTGGGCATCATTTTTTCATAACAGCTTGCCAACATCAGACATACTATGCACCTTCAGAAAGTGATGAGTTATACCATGTACAACTTTCATAGCAACAAATTATCAATTTACAAAACTCAAAGTCAACATACTGTGCCTCACAGTCATTTAAGCTGGCAAGACTTTAAAGTACACACAAATCTGAATAATGCATTGGAAATATTTGATTTATGTTAAACAGCGCTCTGGAATTTAAACAGTCATATGCTCAACCAAACCCTATTCCTAGCCAATCGGTTTGCTGATCAGCTTACACATATCGTTCCAACATACACTGCCCAGCTATGTTTAATATTTGAGATTTTTTAAGACCTTTTTGTGTTTTTAAAATAAATCTTATTTCAAGTAAATTTCCTGAGCTGAAAAGAACCACCACCACCACAACAAAATAATACCAAAAATGGCTCTGTGCGATAAAAGGCACTGCCTGTATTGAGTGAACTCTGCCTCTAACAAGAGCCTTCTACAGAGGGAACTAAGATGGCAAAGCCACGAAGGCCTTCAGTTCAGTAAGGAGCACGAAGCAGCGTGTCAGAAAGAAATTGTTTTTCTGCTCCTTTTGATGGGTTATGCTTTCAAGTCAGGAAATTAGAAACAGGTGTGCCAGAGGGCACACACATCCTCGCTCCACACTGAAAAACACGCGTTTTCAATTTTCAAACATGAAAGAGACTCCTGTTGAATGAAAGAAGAAATGAAAATCCAGCTCTGTTTCTGTGAACCATATGAAGGGAGCTTAGAAAGCCTTTGACAAGTTGCTCCACTTACACCCTCTCCAACTGACAGCAGGTAGTAGTCGACAACAGGAAAGAAAAGGCATTCTTTCAAGTGAAAACAATCAAAGGAAGAATTACATTAAGGATCACAGCACTGGCATTTTAACCCATCACTTGATCTTATGCTTCTGTTTCTACCATTTCTTCACCTTCTGTTTTAAAATTAGAAGTCTGTTCTTTCACAAAACAACAACAAAGCAATGCAAAATAAGTATCTGGCAAGAAAGGAAGGAACAAAGGAAGGAAGGAGGGAGGGAAGGAAGGAAGGAGGGAAGGAAAGAGATTAGAGAAAGTACAAACATCAAAAAGAACATTTTGGGGTTCACGTGATCCACTATAACCCAACTCTAAATAATCTTGCTCAAAGAAAGATTTACTATTCTTCATGATGTCCTGAGCTCTTCTAGGGTGCTAGAAACATTTCAGTGAGTATATGAGTATGATGGGTAGTGCTAAACTTAAAGGCAACTGGTTTGGTGGGATTTGAGGGAAGAAGGATGTACTAATGGCAGCAGAACGGTCAAGGCATCAGGTGCACCAAGGTGCCTGCCAGTGACCCTCTGGGGGGCACTGTAGTGCACACTCCTTAGGTGAATGGATGCAGCAGAACCCCATTCAGGACTAGCAAGCCTTTAGGATATCCAATCTATCACCATATTTCTATACTGGCAATAGGAAACTTTCCTACACTATCAAGTATGACCATAGATTTCATACCCTTATAGGACACGGAACATCATGACTTCTCTTTCACCATTCCCAGACTATAGCACAGGATAAGAGCCTCTAAAATAGGTACCGTTTTATAACATGAGAGCAATTACAAGTCATCTTACATAAGAGCAAAATACCTGCACTCATGCATGCATGAAAAGACATCCTTCATATCCCTTAAAATTATGTTTCAAAGAATGTTTAATGACACATTCTTTATTATACAATATTAAATAAACCATAACACAAGCTGAACAGTTTTGCCATTTTTGTTTTATCTACCAGAAATCTACCAAAAATATTAATACTGCCTACAACAGGATGGCAAAATTATCAGTTTCATTTTCCAAATTTTTTTCAATAAGCATGTGTTTTCACAATTAGGAAAAAATCCACTCATTTAAAACCTCTAAGATGCATGATAACCAAAGCTGTCATACTGAACTGGTTTCCTGGGAAATGACCTAGCATAATTCAGAATTCCACTTTATTTTGAACCATCAGTGACTTTACTTATGTAAAAAGCAGGAAATAATATATTAATAGTTCATCAGATATGAAGTGACATAATCAGAATAAGCAACAGTCTCAGAATAGAATTCCCATCCCAGACAATTACTTTAGTTCTTAGAAATGTGCTGGTAGTTTAAAATACTCTGTTATCTATAAAGGAACAATATTTCTTTCCCCCTATCCCCGCCAATGAAACAGTCCAAGGAGTCAAGTGCTTTTAAGATGATGATGTTTACAAATGTTAGGGTTTTATCTATGCTCACAT
The DNA here is from genome assembly GCF_963455335.1 of Martes martes. NCBI lineage: Eukaryota > Metazoa > Chordata > Mammalia > Carnivora > Mustelidae > Martes > Martes martes. Next base: position 37,640,346 of record NC_137896.1, read on the forward strand.
CTAGAAGTTACAATTCACCAAAAAGATTTCTCATGGCATGATTCCAACCCTACATCTTACAAACCAAATTATTTCAGCTTAAGTATCTGTTCATTACCCTGAGCCCCTGAAGATTCTTCTTGAGTGTAACAAAATTATGCAACAGTAGCACTGCCTAATAAGGCAGATAAAGGAAGCAGAGCGGGCTGAAGAGTCTGGATTCCAACTCAGTAGAACTAACAGCAATGTATTTAACTTGTTGACCAGTTTTGCCTCCTACTGTCTAAATCATTGTTAATCACTGCAGAACAACCTCACAGATGAAAGATCTATCTTCCAAATGTATGAGCGGGTCCCTAATCAAAAAGATCCCCACTTCATACAAAAGAAAATTTAAATACTAAGTCAAGGCCATCTAGGAACTCTAAATTAAGCTCCACACACCTTGCACTCACCCCTCTACTTAAACATCTTCCATTCTCACCAGAATAACCACTCTCAACACTTCCCTTACCCTCCTCTCAGCTCTGAATCATCTGGGCTTGACCCAGCACACTTCACCTGTTATGGACTAATGCTTTGTGCCCCACCCCACCCCCAGCAAATTCATATGTTGGAGCCCTTATCTCCTGTGTGATGGTATTTGGGGAGAGGTAATTAGGGTTAGATGAAGTCATGAGAATGGCACAAGAGCCCTCCATCTCTCTCTCCTTCTCTCTCTCTCTCCTTCCCTCTCTCCCTCTTTCCCTCCCTCTGCCATATGAGAGCGTAGCAAAAAGGCAGTTGTCTGCAAGCCAAAAAGAGTACCCTCACCAGGAAGCGAATTTGCTGGTACCATGATCTTGGACTTCCCAGCCTCTAGAGCTATGAGAAATAAATTCCTATTGTTTAAACCACACAGTCTATGGTATTTTGTTACAGTAGCGCAAGCTAAGACACTACCCCAATGTATTTATTTGTTCATATTCAATTCATTCAACAAACATCATCCGGGGCTTCAGATAAGCACCATCCACATCTCAGTGAAGAAAACTGATGAAAATCCCAATCTTCATGAAGTTTCGTAGTAAAGCAGGGTAGAAAATAAAGATAAAATAAATAGATGACATATAAAATTAGATGATGATAGGGGCACCTGGGTGGCTCAGTGGGTTAAGCTTCTGCCTTCGGCTCGGGTCATGATCTCAGGGTTCTGGGATCGAGCCCCACATTGGGCTCTCTGCTCCGTGGGAGCCTGCATCCCCCTCTCTCTGCCTGCCTCTCTGCCTTCGTGTGATCTCTGTCTGTCAAATAAATAAATAAAATCTTTTTAAAAATTAGATAATGATATACACTATGAGAAAAAAATAAAACATGGAAGGAGAATGTTGGCTGAGAAAATTTACATGTTTAAATAGGGTGGTGAGGAAAGATCTCAGTAAGAAGGTAAACCATCTAAATAAAGAGTTTATAAAGGGGGAGGCAGCAGCTTCAGCTACTGAGGGCAGAGAGCTAACAGGAAAGGAAGCAACTCGGGCAAAGGTCCTAAGGGAGTAGTATGCATGGCATATTTAAAGTACAGCAAAGCAGCCAATGTAGCTAGAACTGAATGAGCAAAGAAAGAAAACCAAGAGTTGAAGTCTGAGAAGAAAGTGGGCAACACCATATATAAGGCCTCAGAGGCCCTTTGTAAGGACTTGGCTTTTCCTCTGAGTCAGAAGGTTAGTGACTGGACAGTTCAAAGAAGAAGTATGATATGATTTGACAGGTTAGAACACCAACTCTTGTTGGTACAGTATTTCCAAGGGAAGTAAGCCATTCAAATAACTGTGTTAAGTGCTGCTTATAGGACTAAAAGATGATGACTGGATTTTGGAGGTGATTGTTTATCTGGACAAGAACAGATTGGTGAGGTGGTGGTAGTACAGGGAAGGCCTGACTGATGTAAAAAGTAGAGGAGAGGAAAGAACTGAGAAAAAATACTGAAATTTAGGTAGAGACAACTCCTTGATGTTTCACCTTGAAAGGCTGATCAAAAACAGGTAAGAGTGGGAAGAGAGGCTGAACTCCGAGGTTACCTAAACACAGAGTCCTGAGTAAAACAGGGTTTTATTCAGGACATTAATCAGGAGGTTAAGCCACAAAGAATGCTTACAACATACAAAGAACACTAAAGAGAAATCATGGCTAGACTTAAAGAGGAGGCAAAAACATGGATTCCTACCTGCCCCCCCACCCCTTCTGGGCCCCCAGAGAATGATGACCATAGAGTACATGTGGATGTCTCAGTAATGGTCAGCCACTGGCTCCTGCATTATGTGACTCTAATCTTGTGAGGAAGGCTGCTTTAAACCTCTGACAAAGGTCCCTGGGGAGGAATTTTGCAGCACAGACTTAACAGACAATCTCTCACAGAAGGGCAGAGGAAGGACTGCTGCTTGTTAGGCTGAAGAACCAAGAAAGGGTAACATTAATTCCCAGCCCCAGAGGAAGAGTGCCAGCTCAGAATCACTGACTCACAAATATTTAGGCAAAGCCTGATCTCATTTTTTGCATTTTTTAACACCCCAGCCTTTGAACCTACTCCTGGCAAGCCATGGCCATATCATCACCACCCTCAGGGTTCTAGAACTACCCAGAGCCAAAACCTAGAAAATCAAAGAACCTACAAAATCAGAAATCACTGGGCCACATACCAGAAACCAAGTAACAGAGCTTTCTTCATGCTAAAACACTTTAAGGAAGGAGGATTGAAGTCTGTGTCTCCTGAACTCCAGTCAGCTGCCATCTAACCCCTGGACTCACTGTTTCTCTTTAAGGAAAAAACATACTGCACAGACAAGGAACAGCATACCAATGCTAAGGTCAAGCAGAGCATAAACTTAATCTCCTTCTTTTTTCCTCCTTCTGATCTTCTAATCCTCAATCTGTTCTTCCTTTCCATAGCCAGAGAAAGACCACAGATGCATCTGACATTATGCATCTGACGTGTTACTGAAAAATTATGTGTGATTCTGACTTTGGCAAATTGAATCAAATCTTAAAGTACTATTTAAAGAAATTCCATGATGAATAATCTTTTTTGAAATGACATCCATCCTTCTAGAAGAGGGAAGACTCACATACGCATCCTTCACTTAGTGAAAAATATTTGACATATAACACTATGTAATTTAAGGTTTACAACATGTTAATTCGATACATTCATATATTGTAATATGATTGCCACTGTATCAATAACTAGCACCTCTATCACATTACATAATTATCCTTTCTTTTTAGTAATTGGAATAATTAAGTTCCAGTCTCTTGACAACATTGATGATTATAATAATCATCATTTGTCTTAATTTTAATTTGTCTAGTAAGCACTTACTAAGTGCAAGGCCCTATGCCAAGCACTCAGGAAACACAAATATACCCACAGATCCCCTTTTCTCAAGAGCTTATGCCACTGCTTAAGAAAGCCTAAATAGTTATTTTCACACACACGCACATACACACACAGCTAAGAATAAGAAAAGCTTTTATTAAAGTTCATCAATTCTAAAGTATATTTTTTTCCACGTTCAAAATTTTCTGAAATCAGTCCACACATTATAATTGATGGCATCCTCCCATGGCTGCTCTCCAGGCTGCAGCTGTGACATAGTGACCACTGCCTCTAGAAGGAAGTAAGCTGTTCCTGTTGCTGACCCTTGCTGTGCGCCATGCTGGAACTACAAGTTTTGAGCTGAGTTGTCATTTACCACGTATTCAAAAATATTACGGTATATTACAGAATTGAAACAAAAAGTAAGTATGAGCATAAGAAGGCATGGAAGTAGCAATGGAGCATGACATTGTTATCAGTGCAGCAAATGTTTCTTGTTGGAGGAATACTACAAATTCTATATTTTCTTGTAAAGTAACCACCATGTGTTAAGAGAGATGAGAAAAAAGTATGTCCTACTATAATTGGCAGTCTTCCTCCCCCTTAGTATATGTATCTTATATTGGTATATTTTAGTCCTGGACAAGATACTAAATATACAGGCAACAAAAGCAAAAATAGGTAAGTGGGACTATATCAAACTAAAAAGTTTTTGCACAAGAAATAATCAAAAAATTAAAAAGCAGCCTATAGAATGGGAGAATATGAAGGCGCCTGGGTGGCTCAGTGGGTTAAGCCTCTGCCTTCGGCCCAGGTCATGATCTCAGGGTCCTGGGATCGAGTCCCGCATCGGGCTCTCTGCTCAGCAGGGAGCCTGCTTCCCCCTCTCTCTCTGTCTGCCTCTCTGCCTACTTGTGATCTCTCTCTCTCTCTCTCTCTCTGTCAAATAAATAAATAGAAATTAAAAAAAAAAAAAGAATGGGAGAATATGTTTACAAACCACATATCTGATAAGGGGTTAACATCCAAAAGACATGAGAAACTCCTACAACTCAATAGCAAAAAACCAAATAGTAAGATTAATACATCTGCGGAGGACTTGATTGGACATTTCTCCAAAGACATACAAACAGCCAACAGGTACATAAAAAGGCATTTGAGCTCACTAATCATCAGGGAAATGCAAATCAAAATCACAATGAGACATCACCTCATACCCATTACAATGGCTAGTATCAAAAGGATAAAAGATGAAAAGGTTGGTGAAGATGTAAAGATATTCACAGCCTTGTACACTGTTCATGGGATTATAAAATGGTACAGCTGCTACGAGCAACAGTATGCAGGTTCCTCAAAAAATTAAAAATAGGACTGGGGCACCTGGGTGGCTCAGTAGGTTAAAGCCTCTGCCTTTGGCTCAGGTCATGGTCCCAGGGTCCTGGGATCGAGCCCCACATCGGGCTCTCTGCTCGGCAGGGAGCCTTCTTCCCTTCCTCTTCTCTCTGCCTGCCTCTCTGCCCACTTGTGATCTCTGTCACATAAATAAAATCTTTAGAAAAAAAAAATTAAAAATAGGACTATTATATGATCCAACAACTCTATTTCTGGGTATCTATCCAAAAGAGTTTAAATCAGGATCTTGAAGAGATATCAGTACCTCCATGTTCACTGCATCATTATTCATAATAGCCAAGATGTAGATATCACCTAAATGCTCACCAACAGAAAAACTGATAAAGAAAATGTGCTATACATGTACAACTGACTGTTATTCAGCCTTAAAAGAGGAAATCCCTCCCTATACAACATGGACAATCCTCAAAGATATTATGCAAAGTAAAGTAAGCCAGTCACAGAAGGACAGATACTGCATGATTCCACTTACATGAGGAACTTAAAATAGTCAAACTCATAGAAGCAAAAAGTAGAATGGTGATTGCCAAACTCATAGAAGCAAAAAGTGGAATGGTGATTGCCAGGGGCTGAGGGAAGGGGGAAATGGGGAGTTGATATTAAAAATTCATAAAATTTTAGGGCACCTGGGTGCCTCAGTCAGTTAAGTGTCCTACTCTTGAGTTTGGCTCAAGTCAAGATCTCAGGGTTGTGAGACTGAGCACCATATCAGAGTTCATGCTGGAAGATTCTCTCTCTCTTTCTCCCTCTGCCCACCCCCTCTCCCTCTCTAAAAAACAAACAAACAAAAAAACAAAAACACATAAAGTTTCAGTAATGCAAGATGAATAAAGTTCAAGGGATCTGTTGTACGATTTGCATCTAAAGTTTAAAATACTGTGTTATACATTAAAAAATTTAAGAAAAGATTTCATGTTGTATTCTTACCACAATAAAAAAATATGAATCAACCAATTTTTTTTTAAATTATGGTTTAGGGGCGCCTGGGTGGCTCAGTGGGTTAAAGCCGCTGCCTTCGGCTCAGGTCATGATTCCGGCGTCCTCGGATCGAGCCCCACATCAGGCTCTCTGCTCAGCAGGGAGCCTGCTTCCTCCCTTCTCTCTCTGCCTGCCTCTCTGCCTACTTGTGATCTGTCTGTCAAATAAATAAATAAAATCTTTAAAAAAAAAACAAAACAAAAAAAAACATAAAATTATGGTTTAGTTTATAAAAGATGGTGACTTAGATTCAATGACACACCGTTAAGTACTGAAGGACTACTCTGAGCCAAGAAGTATGCTAACTGCCTTCATATGTCAATTCATTCAGTACTCACAGATACTAAGGTAGATATTCTTGCTCTACAAATAACCCTTGCCAAGGTCACAGCCAGTGAGTGAAAGAGTCTGCACAAGAACCCAGGTATATACTCTGCTGCCTTCCTAGCTAGACAAATTTCCATGATGCCAGAATATTAGTCAGAGTTTGCACAGCCCGCTCCTGCCACACTACTCTCTTTCCCACTCCCCACTCATTCTTCCCCACCCAGTGATGAGAACAAGATGCTGGAGTTTATCCCTGAGGCTAATGATCAAATTGCCTGTCTGGCCTTGGGAGAGCCCTACCCTGACCATAACTATCTTCCCTCCGCCTTTCAATTACTACCTTCCAAGAACTATAAACCTAAAATGTAGGCCAGGTCTCTAAATTTTCTGCAACAGCCTAAGGCACCAGTCTTTTTTATTTTGACCAAACAATTGCAAAATTCCATGCACCACCTTTCTTCTGACTTGGTCACCCAACTCTGCCATGTGTTTCTGTTGTCAACCTCATAGCAACAGTCCCAGGAGAAACAAGGGTGAATCAATCATACAAAGTCCCAGGGACAGAAGGAACTGGAGACTTGCTCTATTATCCTCAGGTTATGGAGACTGATGATGGTTAGTCCTTAAACGTCAGAAGAATATAACATGACAAACTGGGAATCCAAGTTTAAAAGCTGCACTGGATGTCATGAACTAGAAACCTGAATTTATCTTTAGTCATGTGAAATTATCTTCAGTTGATGCAAGATGTGCAAAGGAGGCAATATGCAAGGGGAAGGGGAAAAGATCTTAATTTTATAATTTTAGCTTTATCCACCCACTGCACACTTAACATAATCAAATCAATGAAATGTGATCCTATTCCAGCTTCCACATCACCAATTTTAAAAAGGAGAGAGGTGGAAAATCCCAAAGAGATCAAATTTCTTTTCTGAAGTGACAGTCAGGCAGCTTTCAGGATTTTAGCTTAAACGAGAATCCAGGTTTCCAAATGTGTAGACATGAGAGTAACACTTAACGATTACAAACCAACTCGCTGAGTAACACACTGACCAAAAATAAAGTCAATACAACATATGACACTAACACTACTTTGGGAAAATAACAATGAAACAATAAATTATCTATTTTAGACTTCAGTTTTTTCAAATACCACAACTGTCTATAGACATAAAACCATACTTAATTATGTGCACAACCTAATTCCTAAATATCACACACAGAGATTTTCATGTGCCACCAATATTAAATTAAAAATTAACTCATATTGGGGCACCTGGATGGCTCAGTCAGTTAAGCATCCAACTCTTGGTCTTGGCTCAGGTTGTGTTCTCAGGGTCATTTGATTGAGCCTTATGTCTGACTCCATGCTCAGTATGGAGTCTACTTATCCCTCTCCCTCTGCTCCTCCCCCCGACATTTGCTCACACACACACTATCTCTCTCAATTAATCAAGAAATAAAACGTTCAAGAAACCCAGCCAAGACCAACTTCACTCACCAAGAACAGCAGAATTCTATAGGAGGAGAAAGCAAATCTTATCTGGACAAAATGACAAGGCGAAAAAACTCACCTCAAAAAAAAAGAACAAGAGGCCGTACCGAAGGCTGAAGACCTAATCAATATGGACATTGGTAACATGACAGATCTAGAGTTCAGAATGACGATTCTCAAGGTTCTAGCCGGGCTCGAAAAAGGCATAGAAGATATTAGAGACACCCTCTCCGGAGAGATAAAAGCCCTTTCTGGAGAAATAAAAGAACTAAAATCTAACCAAGTTGAAATCAAAAAAGCTATTAATGAGGTGCAATCAAAAATGGAAGCTCTCACTGCTAGGATAAATGAGGCAGAAGAAAGAATTAATGACACAGAAGACCAAATGACAGAGAATAAAGAAGCTGAGCAAAAGAGAGACAAACAAATACTGGACCACGAGGAGAGAATTCGAGAGATAAGCAACACCATAAGATGACACAACATTAGAATAATTGGGATTCCAGAAGAAGAAGAAACAGAGAGGGGAGCAGAAGGTATATTGGAGACAATTATTGGAGAGAATTTCCCTAATATGGCAAAGGGAACAAACATCAAAATCCAGGAGATGCTAAGAACGCCCCTCAAAATCAATAAAAATAGGTCCACACCTCGTCACCTGATAGTAAAATTTACAAGTCTGAGCGACAAAGAGAAAATCCTGAAAGCAGCCCGGGAAAAGAAGTCTGTAACATACAAGGTTAAAAACATTAGACTGGCAGCGGACCTATCCACAGAGACCTGGCAGGCCAGAAAGAACTGGCATGCTATATTCAGAGCACTAAATGAGAAAATCATGCAGCCAAAAATACTATATCCGGCTAGGCTATCATTGAAAATAGAAGGAGAGATAAAGAGCTTCCAGGACAAACAAAAGCTGAAAGAATTTGCAAACACCAAACCAGCTCTACAGGAAATATTGAAAGGGGTCCTCTAAGCAAAGAGAGACCCTAAAAGGAGTAGATCAGAAAGAAACAGAGACAATATACAGTAACAGTCACCTTACAGGCAATACAATGGCACTAAATTCATATCTCTCAATAGTTACCCTGAATGGTAATGGGCTAAATGCCCCAATCAACAATCAAAAGACACAGGGTATCAGAATGGATAAAAAAACAAAACCCATCAATATGCTGCCTACAAGAAACTCATTTTAGACCCGAAGACACCTCCAGATTTAAAGTGAGGGGGTGGAAAATAAGGTACCATGCTAATGGACATCAGAAGAAAGCTGGGGTGGCAATCCTTATATCAGATGAATTAGATTTTTTTTTTAAAGATTTTATTTCTTTATTTGACAGACATAGATCACAAGTAGGCAGAGAGGCAGGCAGAGAGAGAGAGGGGAGGAAGCAGGCTCCCCGCTAAGCAGAGAGCCCGATGCAGGGCTCGATCCCAGGACCCCGGGATCATGACCTGAGCCGAAGGGAGAGGCTTTAACCCACTGAGCCACCCAGGCGCCCCTCAGATCAATTAGATTTTAAGCCAAAGACTATAATAAGAGATGAGGAAGGACACTATATCATACTCAAAGGGTCTGTCCAACAAGAAGACCTAGCAATCTTAAATACCTATGCCCCTAACATGGGAGCAGCCAACTATAGAAACCAATTAATAACAAAATCAAAGAAATACATCGACAGTAATACAATAATAGCAGGGGACTTTAACACTCCCCTCACTGAAATGGACAGATCATCTAAGCAAAAGATCAACAAGGAAATAAAGGCCTTAAATGACACACTGGACCAGATGGACATCACAGATATATTCAGAACATTCCGTCCCAAAGCAACAGAATATACATTCTTCTCTAGTGCACATGGAACATTCTCCAGAATAGACCACATCCTCGGTCATAAATCAGGTCCCAACCGGTATCAAAAGATTGGGATCATTCCCTGCATATTTTCAGACCACAATGCTCTGAAGCTAGAACTCAATCACAAGAGGAAATTTGGAAAGAATGCAAATACATGGAGACTAAACAGCATCCTTCTAAAAAATGAATGAGTCAACCAGGAAATTAAAGAAGAATTGAAAAAATTCATGGAAACAAATGATAATGAAAACACAACGGTTCAAAATCTGTGGGACACAACAAAGGCAGTCCTGAGAGGAAAATATATAGCGGTACAAGCCTTTCTCAAGAAACAAGAAAGGTCTCAAATACACAACCTAACCCTACAACTAAAGGAGCTGGAGAGAGAACAACAAAGAAAGCCTAAACCCAGCAGGAGAAGAGAAATCATAAAGATCAGAGCAGAAATCAATGAAATAGAAACTAAAAAAACAATAGAACAAATCAACAAAACTAGGAGCTGGTTCTTTGAAAGAATTAATAAGATTGACAAACCCCTGGCCAGATTTATCAAAAAGAAGAGAAAGGACTGAAATAAATAAAACCATGAATGAAAGAGGAGAGATCACACCAACACCAAAGAAATACAAACAATTATAAGAACATACTATGAGCAACTCTACGCCAACAAATTTGACAACCTGGAAGAAATGGATACATTTCTAGAGACATATGAACTACCACAACTGAACCAGGAGGAAATAGAAAACCTGAACAGACCCATAACCAGTAAGGAGATTGAAACAGTCATCAAAAATCTCCAAACAAAAGTCCAGGACCAGACGGCTTCCCAGGGAATTCTAACAAACATGTAAAGAAGAATTAATTCCTATTCTCCTGAAACTGTTCCAAAAAATAGAAATGGAAGGAAAACTTCCAAACTCATTTTATGAGGCCAGCATCACCTTGATCCCAAAACCAGACAAGGATCCCACCAAAAAAGAGAATTACAGACCAATATCCTTGATGAACACAGATGCGAAAATTCTCACCAAAATACTGGCCAATAGGATCCAACAGTACATTAAAAGGATTATTCACCACGACCAAGTGGGATTTATTCCAGGGCTGCAAGGTTGGTTCAACATCCTCAAATCCATCAATGTGATATAATACATTAATAAAAGAAAGAGTAAGAACCATATCATACTCTCAATAGATGCTGAAAAAGCATTTGACAAAGTGCAGCATCCCTTCCTGATTAAAACTCTTCAAAGTGTAGGGATAGAAGGCACATACCTCAATATTATCAAAGCCATCTAGGAAAAACCCACCGCAAATATCATTCTCAATGGAGAAAAACTGAAAGCTTTTCCGCTAAGGTCAGGAACATGGCAAGGATGTCCGTTATCACCACTGCTGTTCAACATTGTACTAGAAGTCCTAGCCTCAGCAATCAGACAACAAAAAGAAATTAAAGGCATCCAAATTGGCAAAGAAGAAGTCAAACTATCACTCTTTGCAGATGATATGATACTATATGTGGAAAACCCAAAAGGCTCCACTCCAAAACTGCTAGAACTTGTACAGGAATTCAGTAAAGTGTCAGGATATAAAGTCAATGCACAGAAATCAGTCGCATTTCTTTACACTAACAACAAGACAGAAGAAAGAGAAATTGAGGAGTCAGTCCCATTTACAATCGCACCCAAAACCATAAGATACCTAGGAATAAATCTAACCAAAGAGGCAAAGAATCTGTACTCAGAAAACTATAAAGTACTCATGAAAGAAATTGAGGAAGACACAAAGAAATGGAAAAATATTCCATGCTCATGGATTGGAAGAACAAATATTGTGAAAATGTCTATTCTACCTAAAGCAATCTTCACATTTAATGCAATCCCTATCAAAATCCCATCCACTTTTTTTAAAGAAATAGAACAAATAATCCTAAAATTTATATGGAACCAGAAAAGACCTCGAATAGCCAAAGGAATATTGAAAAAGAAAGCCAAAGTCGGTGGCATCACAATTCCAGACTTCAAGCTCTATTACAAAGCTGTCATCATCAAGACAGTATGGTACTGGCACAAAAACAGACATATTGATCAATGGAACAGAATAGAGAGCCCAGAAATAGACCCTCAACTCTATGGTCAACTAATCTTTCACAAAGCAGGAAAGAATATCCAATGGAAAAAAGACAGCCTCTTCAACAAATGGTGCTGGGAAAAGTGGACAGCCACATGCAGAAAAATGAAATTGGACTATTTCCTTACACCACACACGAAAATAGACTCAAAATGGATGAAGGACCTCAATGTGAGAAAGGAATCCATCAAAATCCTTGAGGAGAATGTAGGCAGCAACCTCTTTGACCTCAACCGCAGCAACTTCTTCCTAGGAACATCGCCAAAGGCAACAGAAGCACGGGCAAAAATGAACTATTGGGATTTCATCAAGATCAAAAGCTTTTACACAGCAAAGGAAACAGTTAACAAAACCAAAAGACAACTGACAGAATGGGAGAAGATATTTGCAAACGACATATCAGATAAAGGGCTAGTATCCAAAATCTATAAAGAACTTAGCAAACTCAACACCCAAAGAACAAATAATCCAATCAAGAAATGGGCAGAGGACATGAACAGACATTTCTGCAAAGAAGACATCCAGATGGCCAACAGACACATGAAAAAGTGCTCCACATCACTCGGCATCAGGGAAATACAAATCAAAACCACAATGAGATACCACCTCACACCAGTCAGAATGGCTAAAATTAACAAGTCAAGAAATGACAGGTGCTGGCGCGGATGCGGAGAGAGGGGAACCCTCCTACACTGCTGGTGGGAATGCAAGCTGGTGCAACCACTCTGGAAAACAGTGTGGAGGTTCCTCAAAAAACTGAAAATAGAGCTACCCTACGACCCAGCGATTGCACTACTGGGTATATATCCTAAAGATACAAACGTGGTGCTCCGAAGGGGCACATGCACCCGAATGTTTATAGCAGCAATGTCCACAATAGCCAAACTGTGGAAAGAACCTAGATGTCCATCAACAGATGAATGGATAAAGAAGGTGTGGTATATATACACAATGGAATACTATGCAGCCATCAAAAGACATGAAATCTTGCCATTTGCGACGACGTGGATGGAACTAGAGGGTATTATGCTTAGCAAAATAAGTCAATCGGAGAAAGACAACTATCATATGATCTCTTTGATATGAGGAAGTGGAGATGCGATGTGGGGGGCGTTGGGGGAGCTAGGAAAAGAAAAAATGAAAAGATGGGATTGGGAGGGAGACAAACCATAAAAGACTCAATCTCAAAAAACAGACTGAGGGTTGCTGGGGGGAGGGGGAACGGGAGAGGGTGGTGGGGATATGGACATTGGGGAGGGTATGTGCTATGATGAGTGCTGTGAAATGTGTAAACCTAGCGATTCACAGACCTGTACCCCTGGGGATAAAAATACATTATATGTTTATTAAAATAAAAAATAAAAAATTTTAAAAAAATAAAGAAATAAAATCTTTTAACAAACTAACTCATTATATTATGCTCATCTCTCCAAAACTGAAAGAATGACAATCAATTTTTTGCCAATTACAATTAGTATGGTTAAAGTTTAACATTAATTCATGTTTGGACTTCACCTGATAGGCCAGTGGTCCACAATTATTTTTCCACTGATGCAAGGAAATGGACCGAAGCAACAAATATGAAAATGGTACCAAGAGGTCAAGTCTGAGCAAAGAATAGGATAGTGATGGCAACAAAAGAGAGAAAGGACACAGGAGAAATTTCATGGCAAAGGGTGGGAATAATGAATAAGGTATTTCATTGAGCCTGCTGAATCTGATATGCACAGATGACACCCAGAGGGATATGTCAAACAGAAAGTCAGAAAAAACTCATGTGGCCCTCCAGAAAAAAGTCCAGAGGAGATAGACATGGAAGCAAATACCGTAAGAAATAACTGCTAAAATCATGAGAATAGTAATAACACCAAATCACCAAGAGAAAGCATACAGTGAAACTAAGAAAAGCCACGAGAAGCCCAACCCTGGGGTTGGTAGCAATGGGAAGAGTCTGTGAAGAGAGCCAGGATGGAGCAGGTCAGGAGAACAGGACAAACCAAGAGAGTTTTAGGATCTATGCTACAATAAAAAGGAGAGAGACACCTGTATCAGAGATCTGAGAGTCAAGAGTAAGCAGGAAAAAAGGACTGGGTTGAATTGGGTGGTTTGTTAGCAGAGTCATACAGAAGCCAAACTGGCAAGAAACTGAAGAAAGGAAGGAAAGGCAGCCATATCCATTCTCTTGATAAAGCCTGATGACATGAAGGAGAAAGTCCTAGGACTGTAACTTGAGAGACAACACAGCAAAGGGGATGAACCACTTTGTCAACCACTCATATCACTACATTGAGAGAAAAGGCTTCAAGTACACCCGGCACAAGCACAGAAAACCTGGATCTAGATAACCATGCTGCTCATTAACTGCCCCCAACAAACACACACACACACACACACACACACACACACACACACATACACACAAAATTTCTAAATGATAATGACTTTTTTAGTAGTAATGTGATTTTTTAATTTTTTATTATTTTTTTATTATGTTCCATTAGCCAGCATATAGTACATCATAAGTTTTTGTTGTAGTGTTCAATGATTCATTAGTTACTATAACACCCAGTGCTTATCACAACACATACCTTCCTTAATACCCATCACCTGGTTACCCCATCCCCTCACCCACCCTCCTTTCTGTAACACTCAATTTATTTCCTGGAGTCCAGAGTCTCTCATGGCTTGTCCCCTTCTCTTCCCCTGTGGTCCTCTGCTCTATTCCTTATGTTCTATATATGAGTTAAACCATATGATAACTGTCTTTCTCTGCTGGACTTATTTCACTTAGCATAATCCCCTCCAGTTCCATCCATGTCAATGCAAATGGCAGCAATGTCTACAACAGCCAAACTGTGGAAGGAGCCGAGACGTCCTTCATCAGATGAATGGATAAAGATGTGGTACGTATCTACAATGGAATATTACTCAGCCATCAAAAAGGACGAATGATAACAACTTCTAACACAGATACAAAAAGAGGACCTGCATTTAATTAAAAGTGTAGCTAGAGGAGTACATGTCATAAAATATACAATTTGAGGAGCCTGGGTGGCTCAGTTGGTTAAGCATCTGACTTCGGCTCAGGTCATGATCTCAGGGTCCTGGGATCAAGGCTCTCTGTGCAGTTCAGTCTGCTTCTCCTTCTCCCTCTGCCCCTCCCCTGCTTATGGAACTCTCTCTCTCTCAAATAAATAAATAGTTTAAATATAAATACATATATATATGCACACACACATACACACATACATTTTGAAATACATCTTGTATTTTCTGCCCCGACATTTTATTCAAGAGATTACCTAATTTTTGAAATACCTTGTTGCTTTTATATCTTTTGTGATCTAAATTTGGCACTATCCTGAGTCTCTAGAGAAAAAAAAAACATTAAAAATATAACCGTTATAATTAACTCCAGAGTTGTAATGAAATGTTAGCAAAACATTTACATTGGGATACTTACATTGTAAAATAATCCTTAAAATCTCCCACATACCAAAGATCTTTCAGGCATAAATGCTCTAGTCTATGCAGTGCCTTAGCACATGCTTTATGTTTACACAAAAATATTCTTTTCAATCATTAAATGACCTACAATGTAGCAGTTATGAAAAATGGTCATGAAAGCAGCAAATACCTGAGGTACTCACAGCTGTAGAGTAGGGATTATGAGCTCCAGTATTTTCAGCCCAGCAGCCACATCCATAAAGAGCAGCCTGGGAAAAGAGAAAATAGGTACACAATGTATTTCAGAAATATTATATGTAATTACTTGCTTTCAACAAAAGACAAAATCACACCCATTTAATAAAGCCTGGTTTAATAATGATGCATATCAACTGGGAAATAATACCAGAGACTGCGTAAGACCTACCCAAACAATGGTTCTAACACTATTTTAAACTGTACCTTCAATTACTGTATTAATTTTTCAAAAAAGGGCAAAAGAAAGTTTTTAGACTCTCATCAGCAGTAGTTTTTTCCTTCCTTGAACAACCTTTCCCCAATTATAGTTTGTCAGCCAGTTCAGAAAAATTCCTCTCTTCTGGCTCCTTGAAATCATGTGGTTGCCTTAAAATAGTGGCTCTCAAACTAGGTAATATGTCAAATTGCTTGAGAAGTTTGGTGATAGGACCATGGTTCCCAGATATTCTGATTCAGTGGTCTGGGGGTTGCCCATGGAATTGGCCTTATTAACCAGGGCCCCAGGGGGGCTGGGATGCAGGTAGTCTTCCTGGCATACTCTAAAAAAAACCCATTTAGGAGGGCTTCTGCCATGCCTCCCTTAAAGTGGCATAGCAGGAACTGCAAACAGTATATGTTCACCACTGTGCTAGATTCTCCAGATATAAAGAAAGGCACCAAAAAGATCAATTCAAGCTAATTACTTTATGAGGCAGTAGAACAGATTTATATGCCTGAAACCACCAATAACACAAATTACTGTGGTTTTATAAAAGAATATAAAAATCATCCTTATTTTATTTTTAATAATGCCACCCAGAATGTCTGGATTCATCTCTTCAATATCCACAATGACTTCTCTGCCTTTGGGAGGGGAAATGAAACTGGTAACTTTTCCAGTCCTTAGTTAGAAGCAGAAGTAGAAAACCCCTTTGATAGCCAGCATAGAGAAATACAAGGAAGTCTGCTCAAGAATATGCACCACCAAAAGTTTGGTAAAGAATGGAAAATTGAAAGCACAGATGTCCATCAGTAAAGAAATGGTTAAACATTTGCCCAGCAATATGCAGTATTCATTGCAGAGAGTTCAAAATAAAGAATTCAACTTTTTCAAAAAGATTTTTAGAAACTAATAAAAAAACCTCCAAAAATATTATTGAGTGAAAAAAAAGAAGCCACAATACATGGAGTTTTCAGTATAACTTCTGACTAATGAAGGAAAAAATACTCCCATAAAATAGTAACTGTTCTTTTCAAAGAGATCACTTGTAAGGAGTGGGGAAAGAAGCTAAGACTGGGAATGGTAACCAGACAGACCAGCTTTCTACAATATTCCCCCCCTTTTTTTTTTAATAAGGACTTCAGAACTCATTTGCTTCAATATTCTATCCAGAGCAGGAATTTCCGTGAAATATCCCAGGCACTTCTCATACCAAGAACCTTGATACTTCATGAGGGAACACATTCCCCTTTTGGACACTTACCTTTGGCTAGAAGTTCTTCCTTAGATTGCTTTAATGAACATCCGCTTTATTGTAACTTCCACCCAATAATCCTGGTTCTACTCTCTGGAATTACTTTACCCTCCCTGCTGAAGTTCTCTAAATTTTTTAAAACAGCTATCTGAGTGCCCTGATTACTCTTTTCTCACTCAAGAGAATCCTAGATTTGTGAACTGTTCCTCAAGACTTTGAGATGCACACACACACACACCCTACACCCTTAATCACTCTCCTTGAGAAATAATCCAATGTCCAAGATAATTGGAGATGAAGTCTCCCATGCTCATGTGACCCACAGTTGCCACCCTCAGTTGTCACTGGCAATAGCCTTATAAGTAGAACAAAGAACTCAATACAACATTGCCAATACGGCAAACAGTAGAAAATCTATTATTGCCTTTGAAAACACCATGCTTCTAAAATACACAAGATTGTTGCGTCAGAGTGGGAACTGAAAGCCCTGTAGAAGGGATTCCACACATGGATTTCAGAACCAAACTGGCAAACTTGTGGGATAAGCCATTCAACTGGTACTAACTGGGACAGTTCCTAGGTGAGCCAAAGCCTCAGAGAATAAGCCACCTGAGGGGAAGGGCCTATTCTTCCTTCACCGAAAAACCCTGTCATTGCCTTCACTGAAAACCCACTATCCTTGCCATTCGCCACAATTATCTTGACCAGGAGCCTGGACCCAAAAATAGCAAATAAGGCCACAAGGACACCTCTTAATAACCTAAAGGGGTCCTTTTTTTAAGGAAAAAAAAAAAAAAAAAAGAAGACTTACTCTTACTCTTTGTTTCTTCTCTCTAAGCAAATTCCCCTTATGCCACTTCCCCTCAATTTCATGATCTAAAGTTGTCTTCCTTCTTAAACTTCTGAAACCAGTTGAGCTGAGACAGTGATAGGTCAGATAAAAGAAAGAACCAGAGACTGTCCCTCTCTTATCACTTCTTTGGATAAAATATTACAAGCTTGGGGCACTTAGGTGGCACAGGTGGTAAATAACCAATTCTTGATTTCGGCTCTGGTCATGATCTCAGGATTGTGACTGAGTCCCACGTCAGGCTCCATGCTCAGCCAAGAGTCTACTTCTCTCTCTCTCTCTCTCCTTCTGCACCACCACCACCAGCTCTCTCTAAAATAAACAAATAAATCTTAAAAAAAAAAAAAAAAAAACCTTAAGCAGGGCTTTAAAAAATAAAAATAAGCTTTCTTCTTTTTAGTAGTAAAACTTCCTCAACATTTAACAAAGGTATTAACATTCAGTAAAAATAGATCATATAAATATCATTATTATTATCATTATTTAATCTTTTTTGGAACTTCTTTTCCTTTATAAAATGAGCATAACAAAAACCCCCACCTCATAATGTTGCTGTTCATTCACATGAATGAACACACTTACTGTACATAGCAAGAGACAGTTCTACCTAATATATAGCTCTATTATGAGGGACTATAGCAAGCAATTCAAATATATTATGTCATTTAATCTTCTAGAACTTTGTAAGGTAACTATACCCATTTTACAGTTGTGGAAAGTGGCGCTTAAAGACGTTGAACAGGGGCGCCTGCCTGGGTGACTCAGTGGGTTAAAGCCTCTGGCTTTGGCTCCAGTCATGATCCCAGGGTCCTGGGATCGAGCCCCACATCAGGCTCTCTGCTCAGCAGGGAGCCTGCTTCCCGCCCCCCCAACCCCCGTCTCTCTACCTACCTCTCTGCCTACTTGTGATCTCTGTCTGTCAAATAAATAAATAAAATCTTTAAAAAAAAAAAAAAAAAAAGACGTTGAACAATTTGTTTACAATAAGGGAGAGGTGAGATTAAAAGAAAGGTTTACCTGAATCCGAAGTTCACACTCTTAACCACTAAACTCAACTGCGTATTTGTGTGGGGCTGAGTTGAGAGTGGAGGGAGAGTGGGATGTAATCATTTCTTTCTTGTGTCCCAGTTGTAAATTCTAACTATTGTTGGTAAGCCAAGTAAATAAATTCTAATTCAAATTGCCACTTTACCATATGAACAGTTATTATATGTCTAGAGCAGGGTAATTAACATGCTAAGACTTTGAAACAGTTCACTTGAACACTTAAAATGTATTTAAAAGCATCTATTTTTAGCATATTTTTAAGTCTTTTTTTTTTCAACACTTTGTATATTTTATTTCCTTCCCTCTTGATTGTCAAGAAGAATGGTTTCCTACTGTCAACTGATGCTTTCATATTTCCAGGCTTATTACAGCTCCTCTATCCAAGCAATATAATCCAATTAAGCAAATGCATTTTCCTGATAAGTACCTTTACCCTTACCCACCACACCCTTTCCTGATTTTCATCTCTCACAAACTGTGTCTTCATACACTAGCTAATTGGGGCAAATCAATATGTTTAAATTTTACAGAAGTATTTCTTTTTCCAGGACAGTCCCATGTGTAGTGGCAGAATGGCTTCAAGATTGTTCAATGTAATATCCTCCTAACATAGACCAGAGCTATACTTGGTTCTGCTGTTGCTATTTTGCTAACCAAAACAAACAAAAAACAGTGAGAAAGTCATGGGAATTGCAAGGCAACGAAGGCGGCTATGCTGGCTTTTCTCTCTCTTTCTCCACCAAGGCATCCAAATCTGATATGCCAAGCTTGGTTCTTATTCCAAACTTGACAAATACACAGGGCTTCATAATGTGGAAAAACACCATGACCAGACAAAGGCTTTTTATAATGAGTTCAAAGCATTGTACGCATGTTGAGTAATCATTCCCCATAAATCCCCCTTGTACGGTAGGCAAAGAGTAGCACAAAATTAATTATTCTTCCCTACCCCATCCCCCCATGGGATTTTAAGAGGCTTATACACATAAAGGGCAGATCCAGGAATATCACTTGGAGATTTGCAAAGATGTCCTCCATGAATCAGATCACTCTATTCCAAGCGTTCATTAACCACTATGTCCAAAACAACTGTGATACCTATTCTTTTTCAAATGTGAGAGACAAGGCATACATACAGAGAATGCCAAGCAGTGCTCTGCATGTAACACAAGATCTAAGTACTGAGCTTAAGCACAATCTTTGCAACTACTTTAACAGACTCCAAGAATCATTAGTTCACTCAACAAATATTTATTAAGCCCATAAGTAATGTACCAAATTGGTTTATGCTCAGAAAGCTTACTAGATCAAATGGATTGTGAAATATCATTCTCAGTACAGAACTAGAGTTTGGAGATGGGGGGAGAAGGAATGGTGAATATGTGCAAGTGAACTGGGAATATGCCAGTTACACATAAATCAGAAAGATTTCTTGAGTGGTATCATCATATGTTGGTGACCTGAAATACTGGTTAGTCTATACAATACCTAAAATGCTTTATCAGAAGAGGGATTTAGAGCATTAAAATTTTACTATTCCTTGAATGGAGGAAATACACGATGTTACTCTAAAATCATTTCCAACCTAAAAAGCAAGCAACAATATATTTAGGTAGTGTTTACTCCTATAGAGAATGACATCTGCAGAGAAAGAAAATGAAGATCAACTCATATTTTTTTTTAATGTCTACTAAATACCCAATACTCAGTCTGCTGGAAATAACAAAACATAGTACTACCGACTTTAAAGATCAAAAAGAACTCTATGAGAGAGGTTTTTTTTAGAATCTGGAATTATATAAATGTTTTAAAAAAATCAAAATAATATAATTTTTTTTCAAATGAAAAAACGTTTTGCTAGCTTAAAAAAATGGTAAGCTAGAAAATTCCGTGTTTTAAATTGAAAAGCTAGTTTTAAAACCCTGTAATACTTACCTGTCCAACTCTCCCTGGATGTTTCAAGGCCAAGCCTCCACTGGAGACAGCAGCAGCAACGTTCCCTTCATGGTCCACCACTACAGCGCCCACTGTGTCCAAAGTGCCTGAGTCATTCTCCTGGAGAGTGAACAGGATATGAGCACTCACTGAGCACAGAGTGTCACAATTTCACAATTTGATATGACCACACAGCACTTTTCAATACAATCATGACATAATTCAGCAAACTCTTAATCTATTAATCTATTATCAAGTTATTAATATTAATTGATTAATATTAATTAATCTATTAATATTAGTACCAATCTATTATCAAGTTGCCACTAAAACCCTGTTCAAGTCAAAATGTATTTTCTATTGAAAGATCCTGAGCAAAAAGTGTCTTGTTGCTCTTCTCTAACAATAAGCCTAGCATGCCTAAGGGAGAAAGAAAAAACACAATCTAATATAAAATAGCATATCACAGTGTCCCCTTAATCTCCAGTATTAAGTTCATGATTGAAAATTTGTAAGAGGAGAAGATCTATGGCATAAATGAACCAATAAGTGCCATTTTTAGTACTTCTAAAAATATTGTATATAAATTTCTAAAAATAATATATTTAATACAATAAATGAAGAGAATAGTGGTCACAATCTTGAAGTATACTATGTTACAATTTTCTTTTATAACTTCTTGCTTGTGAGAAATTGATGGCCACCTTCCTCCTCTGCTGTACTAATATGCTTGCCAACTATATAGCAGAAAACTGTACATTCCTGGGAGGTATCTTTGCATTTCTGTATCTTGTCCCAAGTCCCACAAGCTTAAGGCTTTCCACATATATTGACTACAAGCAGCTGTCTCCTACCTCAAAGATTTCTGGGTCACCTGTGCAAGACAGACAAACCTTACAATTCTGGATAAAAATCAGAATCACAGAAAACAGGGAAAAAGTTTCAAAAAAAAAATCTCTGTGTATATTAACAAGGGAGACTACTGTAGGTCTTTATGTTAACAACAGTCATTGCAGTATTCTCACTCTAGAGTTCTGGTTTTTTTGTTTGTTTGTTTGTTTGTTTTAAGATTTTATTTATTTGAGAGAGATCACAAGTAGGCAGAGAGGCAGGCAGAGAGAGAGAGTTAGGGAAGCAGGCTCCCCGCTGAGCAGAGAGCCCGAAGCGGGGCTCGATCCCAGGACCCTGAGATCATGACCCGAGCCAAAGGCAGAGGCTTTAACCCACTGAGCCACCCAGGCGCCCCGAGAGTTCTGGTTTTTAAACTATGCCCCACAACCCAAGACTCCCACCCTCACCCCCACCCCCAAAAATGCATAAAAGAGCCCAGGCACAACTCCAGGCTCAACAAGACGAGCTCCTCCTCCTGTGTAGTTTATTGCCCATACTGCTGAGCAATACTTCATTTGTACTGAGGGATCCCTGGCTAAAGAGTTTTCAAATGACACTCTCAGGCAATCCCCAGAAAAGTCAGTGAGTTCCTAGGGTCCCTTAGAAGGTGAGCAACATTGAAGGGAGTTCTGAAATAGTGGAGACACAACGCAAGCAAAAGTTTTTTACTTCAAACAAATTTAAAAATCCAGAAGTAGAGTATGCCTCAACAAATATTACATGAAGTCTCTTAGGAGAAGGTACATCTAGACATTTACATTTCTTTGGTTTTTGCTCTAGATTCTAACTCCTCTTAAATATACTGATACACTAGGACACTACTTACTTTAATAGAAAACGTGTAGCTGACTGAAATAAGTGCTTTATTCCCTCTCTCCCTTTTAACCACAGCCAGGGGAAGTCTAGGCCATATCCAGGAATACCACAGTTGTGCAGGGGGCAGACTGCCTGAGTTTCAAAGATAGCTCCCTAACCTGACTGTAAACTCTCTGAAGAAAGGGCTGACTGACTGATTTTACACACAGCAGACATGAAGGCATGCTTAGTCTTCAGTTAGGAGGATATAAAGCATGTCTGCATCCAGGGTGTCACAGAAACAAGAAAAACAAGTGATGATACATGCAAGGCCATTCTAATATCAAGGCCTCAGTTTTCCATCTCTTTTCTCAACACTCAGTTTCATGCAAATCCAGAGGATGCCACTACCTTAGGGAAGACTTAACAATAACTAGGTTTCCTCATCTGCTATGGAAGAAGTAAAGTTTGTTTTCTTTGGTAGGTAAGATAAAAGTATAAAAGTAAAGAATTGCATTAGGCATTTTATTCCAGGAAAAAAAAAAAAAAAGAATAACCCTAAAGAGAAATGTACTTTAAAGGGGAAACACCTCCTTCATTATTCTAGGAAATAATTCCTATATCTTTATACCCTTGCAACTTCAAATAGAGATGTATCTGTTCCTTTCCAGATGCCAAGTCTTATGT
The DNA here is from genome assembly GCF_963455335.1 of Martes martes. Classification (NCBI taxonomy): domain Eukaryota; kingdom Metazoa; phylum Chordata; class Mammalia; order Carnivora; family Mustelidae; genus Martes; species Martes martes. The sequence goes on from NC_137896.1 coordinate 37,663,251, forward strand.
CTTCGACAGGAGGCCTTCTCAAAGTTTAATGTACACACAAATCATCTGAGAATCTGTTAAATGCAGATTCTGATTAAGTAATCTGGCACTGGTCAAGACTCTCCACTTAACAACCTCTCCAGCAATGCTGATATTGCTGGTCCTCAGACCCTACCTTAAGAAACAAGGTAAAATAGCATCCTATGGGATTCATTATCAGCCAAATATCTGCTCTACTCATTTTAAGGCAAATAAGTTTATGGGCACAATCTGCTGAAGGAGAAACTTCAGCATTAGCATTATGTCAACATAAAAGATTTAAGTTCTATCTGGTGCAACTATTAATTGGCAGCATATCACCATGATCGTACCACAATGAACATACTGTAAAGTATCTTAAAGTATTGATCTCATACTGGTTCTTTTAGAAACAGAAAACTCTCATACAAATAAACAGAAGCTATAAAATACTTTCCTTAACAACAATAAAGTCAAGAAAGGGTATTCTTCATTAGTTCTTTATTAACTGTGACTGCTGATCCCAAGCATTCTGTAAAATGGAATTTTAGCTGAGGGGATAGATAATGTATACACAAGGATATGCCTTAATTATGAAACAATTTTCTTAGCATTTCATCAGGATATCATAAACTATAAGGGCTCTTATCTAATCAAACTACTAGAGAAAGATACAAAAATATTACATGTAGATGGATTTACTGTAACTTGGTTTTTAAGAATGAAAAATCAAGCAAAAACTATAGAATGCTGTTCCAAATTAAGCTAAATATTCCTAGGGGCTTCCAACACCTGCAAAAATCAGAATTACTTCATAAATATTCAAGAATTAGTTCATAGATTTCACATACTGAAAGGCAAATTTAAGGATGATGAAGTAAGATTTAAGCATTTTTATGAAGTGTAGATAAATTGAGTGAAAGACAAACACTGGTATTTTAGCCATAATAATTTCACAGAACTCATTTGTACAGAAATGAAATCTTAGAAAGGTTAAAAAACACACAATGACTGTTAGTATATAGAGCTACTATTATGCTCTTACACTCCATAAATACTTAAAAGTATATGCTCCACATAGGTACACATATACCTATTGTCCTCAACTGAAACATGCTATTTCCAATACTTAATTTGATAAAATTGTGACTAAAAAGCAACTGTATAAATCATATAGTTCCCCTTATAATAAACACATGTATATTAAGTTGGCATAGAGATTGCATGTGTTATGAAAAACACAGAAATAAAACTTTCTTCAACTCACCAATAAACTAGTAATCATGTTGGGTTTAACGTCAAAAGTTTTAATTTTTCTCTGCTCTAATCTGGAGATGGCTATTACACAATCACTGTAAAATTAAATTAAGTAACACATAACTACTTCAAAAAGAACAAACCCTTAAAACAAAGTGCAGGTACTTCGCACCATAAAATTATGCTTCTAATCTGTGTTCTAACTCTGAAATCTGCCAAGAGACATCATCTATCAGTTACCTATCTCATTAACCTGGCCTTTCTTCTATACAGAATTACTCAAGTATCGAATAGCTAAAATGCAAGAATAATATCTCAAATATATAAGTGCATCCTGAAACTGGTATTCAGTGGAAATAACCCAATACAATAATAAAAACAAATACATTTTTTTAAAAGATCCCAAATCTTCAACATACACCTTTGTTAGGATTATGAGCAAGATTATAATTGGCATGAGTTTCCACTTGAGAAAAGCAGATGACTTACGCCCTCCATGACAGTACATTAATGGCAGCATAGAGCTTTACATCTTTGAATATTCTAACCATAGAATTAGTTCCAGCTACCAGTGACCTAGATCTGGCTCCATGTCTATCTCCCAAAAACCAGCCCCACAGTGGGGCCAGTAGAGGATTAAGAATATTAGGTATGGGTAAACAAAGCATGATTTAATTAGAATTATCTACTCTTGTGTATCTGGCTTGGCTGAAACCAAGGAAAATTTGGAAATAAGAATACCCAATGACCTTTTCCCTCTCTCCAAGGAAAATCACCCTTGTGGGGAAGAAAAACTGAATGGGAAGAAATCAGAGAGGGAGACAACCATGAGAGACTCTTGATTCCAGGAAACAAACTGAGGGTTTTGGAAAGGAAGGTGGGTAGGGGGATGGGGTAACTGGGTGATGGGTATTAAGGAGGGCACATGATGTGATGAGCACCAGGTGTTATACACAACTAATGAATCACTGAACATTACATCCAAAACTAATAATGTATTATATGTTCACTAATTGAATTTAAATTAAAAAAGAAAATCACCCTTCTGATGCCCAGTACTATAAATGATGTTTCTGTTAATTATAGTCAAGATGTCTATTCTTAAATAATCCTTTATTTTCTTTGTTTAATAAGTATGCATTAAATATCTTTGCAACACTACACAAATTAGAGTCAAACATATCTACAAGAGAAAAAAATTATAAAAAAATTGTTATTTATTCCTTAAATCACTCAACAAAAGTTAACAGAAACATTTTTAGCTCAAAATAAAAATGAAGTGGATTAACCATGCTTTTAAGGAGCTTTAATATATCTACACTACACAACTTTAATTAAAGTTTATACCATAACAAAGCTCCAGAGGATTACCTAAAAATTCTAAACCCTTAAATACAGTAGAAGACAATGTTTTCCAAATGGCAGAACACCTAGACAGTCTTCTGAGGCTTGCAACATTCAAGGTAGAAAAAGCGATGGTTTTAATCATGGTTTTTAAAATAATATTTCAAATAATGAATTATGGGTTTTTTTGTTTCAAAATGGAGCAGTTTGAGAGCCTCAGTGTGCATGTTGAGAGAGCACGTGTAACTGATGGAAGAGACCAGATGAACATACTCATGACTTAAATTATTACATATCTGAAGAGTAAAAACCACAAGGGTAGTTTCATACAGCTTTAAATCATTTTTATTCTTATTCATATGCTGCTAAATTAAAATTATTTTATACTTATAATGAACCACTGGTTAAGGAAAGTAAACCTAAGATATACTGGAATTAAAATAAAAATTGAGGAATTAAGAATGATAAGTCTGATGAATTAAGATATTAATATGAATTAATAATATTAATATTAAGATATTAATATGAATTAAGATATTAATATTAAGAATTAAGATAATATTAGCCAGATCATTAAACTGCATTCATCTAATCGAAATACTTAGAGAATACACCTCAGTGACTACAAATACTGGTTTAAAAATATGATGATGAATATATCTGATTTGGCTTCTTGTTTTTCTGGAATAAATATTAATCACAATTTTTAAATTCTAAATCAAAAATTTTAAATTCTCCACAGAAGACATACAAATGGCTACCAGATACATGAAAAAATGTTCATCATCATTAGCCATCAGGGAGATTCAAATCAAAACCACACTGAGATACCACCTTACACAGTTAGAATGACCAAAATTAACAAGACAGTAAACAACAAATGTTTGAGAGGATGTGGAGAAAGCGGAACCCTCTTAAACTGTTGGTGGGAATGCAAGTTGGTGCAGTCACTTTGAAAAACAGTGTAGAGATTCCTTAAGAAATTAAAAATAGAGCTACCCCATGACCCTGCAATTGTACTACTGGGTATTTACCCCAAAAATATAGATGTAGTAAAAAGAAGGGCCATATGTACCCCAATGTTCACAGCAGCAATGGCTACAGTTGCCAAACTGTGGAAAGAGCCAAGATGCCCTTCAGCAGATGAATGGATAAAGAAGATATGGTCCATATATATAATGGAATATTACGCCTCCATCAGAAAGGATGAATACCCAACTTTTGTATCAAAATGGACGGGACTAGAGGAGATTATGCTGAGTGAAATAAGTCAAGCAGAGAAAGTCAATTATCATATGGTTTCACTTACTTGTGGAACATAAGGAATAACATGGAGGACATCAGGAGAAGGAAAGGAAAAGTGAACTGGAGGAAATCGGAGGCGGAGACAAAGCATGAGAGACTGTGGACTCTGAGAAACAAACCGAGGGTTTTGGAAAGGGGAGGGGGGTGGAAGGATGGATGAGACTGGTGGGGTATTAAGGAGGGCACATATTGCATGGAGCACTGGGTGTGGTGTATAAACTATGAATCTTAGAACACTGAAAAAATAAAGTAAAATTAAAATTTAAAAAAAGTTAATTTTAAATTAAACAGGCACGCAGCAATTAAAACCCTAAATATTTACCCAAGAGAAATCAAAATACATAAAACAAAAGACTTGTCAAAAATGTTCACAGCACTTTTAACTATAACAGTCAAAAGCTGGAAACAACCCAAATGCCTAATAAGAGGGAAATGCATACACAAATTGTGATAAAGGCAACAGGGGAGGGCTGCCCAGCAATAAAAAGGAACTAGTAATATGTACAACAGTATGGATAATCTTTTAGGTGTCCACTGAGTAAAAGAAGCTGGACACAACAGACTATATAATATATGATCCCATTTATACAAAAGTTTAGAAAAGGTAAAACTGCTCTGCAGTGAAAAAGAATCAGAAAAATGGTTGTCTTAGGAGGGGTCTTACTATGAAGGGGCATGAGAAAACCTTCTGGAGTAATGGCAATGTTTTATATTTTGATAGTGGTATGGACTACATAGCTTTATGCATGTCGAAATTCATCAAATTATATACTTAAGATATAAACATTGCACCACACGTAAGCTTTACCTCTAAAAAAATCAATAGCTGATGCATTTATCTAAAAGTACACAATGAAGAATTCAAAATATCAAGTCATGAACAAATTTTCTATTTCTGTCCTAATACTATAATACATTTATATTTATATAACATTTAATACGCAGTTGATTACAACTGTTAAGTAGTAAAACATGAAAGAGATGGAAAAAAAGTATGGGTGAGAGAAAGTCTAACATATGTCCGGACAACTGGAAGGAACAGGCAGAATAAAGAAGAGAAAACAATGAAAGAGAAAAGGCTAAAATTTCCCAGAACTGATGAGATATAAGAATCCAGATCTCCCAGAAGCCACAGAGAAAGGAAAGGAGCCAGCTAGAAAGAAAAGATCACCCACAACAGAATGACAGAATTGCCAGAAGCCCAACGAAAGCCAGAAGACTGTGGTATATCTTCAAGCTACTCAGAGAAAAGTAACTATAAACCTAGAAGTAGGTGCCCAACAAGGTTATCTTTTAGGAACAAAAATAAAATAAAGATATTTTTAAATCAGTAAGTAAAGTGAGTCTACCACCAAGCGACCTGCACTTAACGAATGCCTGAAGGACCATTCCTTTTAATACTACAACCTGACCTCTGTCTATGTCCTCTCTACCACCTACTCATAAGCAGACCTAATCTCCCTTTCTTGGCTCAACTTTATTTTTTTCCATAACACCTCGACATCTCCTAAACTGTATAATTGATTTTTGCATGACTTAAATTGCCAATCTCCCCCTCAAGACTGGAAGCTCCACAAAAGGCGGCACTCTTTCTATGGTTTATTCACTGCCATTTGCTAAGCACTGAGAAAAGCACTTCACATCTCTTAGGCGTTCAATAAAGATTTGTTGAATGGATGCATGAATAAGCAAGTAAATTATATACTTCAAAAAGAAGGAAAATAGTTGCTACGATTTGAATGTTTGTGTCCTTCCCTGCCTGACACTTACTGTGAGGTCAACACTGGTCATTCCCTAATTCTTAAGAAAAAGATGAAAATAAACAAACTTCCCTCTCAACAACTCACTCTCTTAGAAAGTAAACTCAGCGTGGGTACAAATCTTTTCGTTCACTGATGAATCCCAAAAGTCTGCAACAAAGATTTCAATAGACATTTGTTAACTAAATAAATAAAATGAAATAAAAATTTTCTGGTTGTTGTGAATGTTTGTGTCCTTCCAAAATTCACATGTTGAAATTCTAGCTGCCAGTATGATGCTACTAGGAGGTGGGGGCACTGAAAGATGGCAGAGCCCTTATGAATGGGATTAATGCCCTTCTAGAAAGACCCAAGAAGCTCCCCTACCCCTTCTGCCATATGAGGTTATAGCACAAAGATGGCCATCCAGGAAGCAAGCCCTCAACTGCCTGGGTTTCGATGCCGAACTTCCCCAACTCCAGAACTGTGAGAAACAAATTTCTGTTGTTTATAAGCCACCCAGTCTATGGTATGTTGTTAGAGCAGCTCAAACAGACTTAAGACAATAATCCAAGAAGGATAATCAGGCATGAAAGGAAGCAAATAAAAAGGCAAAACAGCATGTAAATCAAAACTAATATTGTCTTTAAAAATAATAACATGTTATTAGAATGTCAGGTTAGATTTTGAAATATGGCTGTATGTTATTCATAGGAGATATACCTAAAGCATAAGGATATGGCAAAGTTGAAAGTAAAAGGATGGAGGGAAAAGTGATGTGCCAAGCAGGTACCAGTCCAAACAATTTAACTATATTAATGTTGAGCAAATTAAGTATTAAGACAAAAGTTATTAATAGAGATAAAATCTCTATATGATAAATGCTGGAAGTTTAACACCAGATAGAGAGAGTAATTCTAAATTTGCATATACCAAATAAGAATAGCTCAAATGTATATAAAGCAAAAGCATACCAACAAGGAGAAAGCAACAAACCATACTCGTAATGAGATATTTCAATACATTTCTTTCAACTACCAGTAAGAAACAGAAGACCCAAATTATACATTAAAAAGTGTAATTGCCTAGCTTTTATAGAATTCTGTTCCCAAAAATTAGAGGAAACATTATTTTTTTTATTTAAATTTTAGTTAGTTAACACACAATGCAATATTGATTTCTGGAATAGAATTCAGTGATCCATCACTTACATACAAAAGCCAGTGCTCATCCTAAGTACCTCTTTAATACCCATCACCCATCTAGCCCATCCCCTACCCACCTTCCGCCATCAACCCTCAATTTGTTCTTTATTGTTCAGAGTCTCTTACGGTTTGTTTCCTTCTCTCCTTTTTTTAATTTTCCCCCTTCCTATATGTTCAGCTGTTTTCTTTCTTAAATTCCACATATGAGTGAGATTATATGGTATTTGTCTTTCTCTAACTTATTTCACTTAGCATTGTATTCTCTAGCTCCATCCATGTTGTTGCAAATGGCAAGATTTCATTTTTTCAATGGCTGAGTAATACTTCATAGTAACACCTCTTCTTTATCTATACATTAGTCAATGGACATTTGGGCTCTCTCCATAGTTTGGCTATTATTAATAATGTTGCAATAAACACTGGGGTGCATGTACCCCTTTGAATCTATATTTTTGTATCCTTTGAGTAAATATCTACTGGAGCAATTACTAGATCATAGGTAGTTCTATTTTTAAATTTTTGAGGAACCTCCATATTATTCTCCAGAGTGGCTACACCAAAAGGAAACATTTTCAAATGCATACAAATATTTATAAAACCTGATCATATACAAAACCACAAACTAAGTTACAACAAATTTCAGGAAATAATGTCAAATAGAATATGATCTCTCACTATGATACAATTAAGTTAAGAGTCAATAAAAGTAAATAAAATTTTGAAATTCAAAAAGAAAAAATATTTCAAAATAACTTATGAATCAAACAAGAAATCTAAATAGAAATAAAAACACTTAATAATGAATAAAAAATATTACATTTCAAAACTTGTGGAATACAGCAAAAGTGGTACATAGAGAAAAACTTATACCCAAAATGTCGATATTAGAAAAGAACAAAACATGACCTAAGTGTCCAACTACAGAAGTTTCAGAACAATATAAACACAAAGAGAAAGAAGAAAACAAAAATAAGATGAAAAATTAGTGAAAGAGGAATAAACATTAAATAAATAGATTGGAAAAAAAGGCAAAGTTGGTTCTGTGAAAAAACTACTTGTTAAATGAATGAACTGAATAAAGTAAATCTATAGGCAACAATTTTCTCTGTGTGTCACCTAAATCCCCGCAAAGGTCCAGCCCTCCTCCCTCTTCTCCGAAAAGAGCCCTGGCTCTCTGGAGTAATAGCAGATAGACATTCCCCCTCACTCACACTTTGTCCAATGTAAAAGTGGCTCCCCACACCCCTGCTCCCCATCCCATACCAAAATACTGTTTCTGCAAGTGCTGAGGCCTCAAATAACTTCAGAAAGGATTTCCTTAATCTCTTCCCAACCACACAGGAGGCCCTTGCACCTAAAGGCTCAACCTGAAACAGGTGGTTGTCCCCGCTCTGGGAAAACTCATCATATGCTTGGCTTGTCCTAGGATCTTTTGTGGCTTATCTTGCTCCCTGTCAACCTGTACATAGCAACTAACAAACTATCACGAATAATTTTTAATTGACCCTCATTAATAAATCAAACTCCATGCCCTCTGAAATTGCATCTTGCTCAATACATATGCAAGATCCAAACTCAGCCTATCTAAAGCAATTCTCCTAATTACCTCACATATTTCTATTTCATATTTAGATCATCCCTAAATGTAACAATTTTGCACATCACTCCTGAATAGGTTCTTTCCAAAAGTGTGTAATCTCTGCCTGGTCCTCATAATAACCACACATAAGTCCAGACCCCCTTCTCAGGATACAGGAGTGATCTTTATTTCAGGAAGTTTTGCATGCCCTCTGGCCTATTGTTCAAAACAAACTTCTTAGATTCTTACCATCAAACATTAAGCCCTCACTTAATCTATAAAGAAATTAGATGTCTTGATATTGGTCCACACTCTTCCATTCAATGTTTTTCTTTTGGCAAAACTTTACTGCCCTCCCATTCTTTTGGGTCATCTGGCACCAGATCACACTCTTTCATTTTTGACTAACCAATTCACTTTCTCTAATTCCAAATCACTTTCTTAAAAGCTCTACATAAGTAACATATATACTATGCTTTAGCTTTAAATTTGTTTTTTCCACCAGAGACTACCTTAACCTCAGTCATCACGTCTGGGAAACATGTTCAAGGGAGGAGGGAATTAAGATGATTTGGCAGTTTCACTTCATACAGGCACATATATCACAGTACTTCAATGACAGAGATAATGCAACATGCTACCAGCATATTCACTAATAGGCTATGAAATTCATTACCTGGGCAGATTAAAAAACACCCAAATAAATGAACTAAGACCTTGCTAATTAAATAGACAGCAACAAAGTCTCTTTCTTTAATAAGAGCAGGCAACCTTTTTCAATTTAGTTGTCCAATTTGGCTCTTTCCAGGAACACCTGGCCATGGTCTGGACCTCTGGTCTTTCTTTCATTTCAGGGCATACGTTTACCTTCTCTGGATAAAATTACACTTTTTCTTTTAAATACCAGAGCTCCACTGGCCTTTGAACTGAGTCTTAAAGCAGTGGGGGAATAACAGATAAAGTACTAGAAGGTAACTTCGACAATCTGGAGTCTATTCCTAACGATGAAACACCGTGCCCGGGACAATTGGGATGGGTCCTTTAACCTGGATTTAAACTTGACCCTCTCCAGATTCAATATTTGACACTGACTTTAATAATACAGTAATAAGTTACTTTATTTGATATGAGATTTTTAAAGCAATATCTATTTGACTATACAATTATGAGTGTACTCTCCAAAATATAAATTATTAAAAATCATAAATACACAACTACTAAAGATAAGCATATTAAAAACAAAAGGGAAAGAAAAAATGCCCATATACTTTTTCTTTTATGCCTCAATACCTTAAAATTTTATTAGAAAGTAAAGAGAAATCAAGGAATCACAAAGAGTAGGAAACAAGCTAAGTATATTCTAGGATATAAAATACAATCCAAATTAATTATGATTAGTACTATATCCCAGAAATCTTAAGTCCCATTCAAATTAACCTCGAATGTTTTCAGACTCCCACCACTCAAAAGCCAGTGTTTAAAACAAACAATCACCCAGCTAGACTTCATTCATACATTTTCAAAATATTCTCCTCATTGTTCCTAAATACAGTTAGTGAAAATAAAAGTAGACAAATGTCCAGGGAGTACTCTGACTGTGGACTTAATGTCTCTATGGCCTTTTTGGCTTTCGCTAAATTTTGGGCACAGTTGAATCTGATCAACTTCATGCCCACAATAGGTATTACAAACTGCCAAAACTAGAGTTTGCTTTCAACAGCAAAGTGTTCTACATTAGTATTATACATTCTGTTTTGCAAATACCTTAAAATGGAATGTGTATCACCAAGTGCTCCACCTTTCTAGATTGTCTCACACATGTAGACTACCTGACTGGCCTCCGGAAGCATCTGAGTTTGAAACCACCGTCCTACAGAAACTCTGTAGTGTAACCAGCTTCTCTACTTACAGGGTTCTAAATCTAAGGCTTTCTCTTTCTCTCCACCAAAGTACTAACTCCTACCCCTTTATCCAAGACCCAGCTTAAATCCTGCCTCTTCCATGAAGCCTACAGTGAAAAACTTGGTGTGTTTGTAGTGATTTCTCCATCCTACCAATTCCCATGGCCCTCACTGATTCCTTCACTCTTCTAGCACATGCTCCATGGTATGAGTTCCCTTTATGTTTAATTCCCCTGAACCAAATGTAATGGTCAGTGCCTACATAAAAGCCTGCGTATAAAGGGCACTCGATAAATGTTTGCTGGTGATAATGCTGAAGTCAAAGGTAAAATAGGAATTGGAAAGAAAAACTAAGGATCCCATGAGGCCATGACCTCTGGTGGAAACATCACTCAACTGTCTGTGTACTCAAGGTGACTTGCTGACGTGAGTTCCACATAACCTCAGGCTACACAAATCAACAGAGCAATGAAAATGGAGCACTGCCTATCCCTTGGGCAAATGACCCAAAATGACCATGAAAGAGATGCTAATGCTTGCAAAACGCAGGGGGGGATAATTACAAGCTTCATATAGTAAGCCTGCAAAGCAATCCCCATTTTTATTTTATCACGTGTCCCTGTCCCTTCTGGGAAAATCACACAACCCAAATAAACAGGTGCTGGCAAAGGGGTAGAAATTCTTGTAGTGGTGAAGGTTCATTCTTTTTCCTAGAAAAAAAGACATGATCTAGAATTAAATTTGTAAAACAGGCATTTTACCTGCATAGCAGGAAAGGAACTTGGTCAAGTTTTCTCTAGATGGGCACGCCCCCTTGTGGGCACTTCCTGACTCACCTCTATGAAATGGTCAGTTGAGATGGTGGGCTGTTTCTACAATATCATTTCCCCACAATCATTTCCCTCACTTACTTATATAATATCTTCAGATCTCTAAAATACTGAGGAAGTACAGTTATATTATCAGTAATACTTCAGGTATCATCTCTTTTTTCATTACATCCCCAGAAACAAGCTTACTGGTAAACAGCAAAGCACTGTTTAAGACTAATGTATGCTTGAAGCATTTAAATAATAGATTCAAACTTACCTTGAAAGACCACAAACTTTACAACTGAAGAAAATAACATTATAGGATTGTCTCCCTCAAAATTAATATTAGAATCATCTTTTGTAGATGTTTAAGTTAGTAATGTTAGCTGAGTAAAGACACTGTTCCTAGGCACTCTGATAAGGATAAAGAAACAAAATGCTCATGGCTCCATGAGCCTACACAATATTATAAAGTAGCCATACATACCAATCTTAAAATGGCAAATGTGTAGATAATTCAACAAACACTTACTAAATACCCATTATATGCACTAAGTAGAAGAAAGAAATTTGTTCTGATCTGGGTGGCATTTGAGCTGGTTGTTGGATTAGAGCTGGACTTGGATTAGAATTTCCCTTAAGGTCAGGAACACAACAAGGATGCCCATTCTCACCACTTTTGTTCAACATAGTACCAGAAGTCCTAGCTTCTGAAGTCCTAGCAATCAGAAAACAAAAAGAAATAAAAGGCATCCAAATTGGCAAAGAGGAGGTCAAACTCTCTCTCTTCTCAGAGGAATGACATGATACTTTATGTGGAAAACCCAAAAGGCTCCACCCCCAAACTACTAGAACTCATACAGCAATTCAGCAACATGGCAGGATACAAAATCAATTCACAGAAATCAGTTGCATTTCTATACAATAACAATGTGACTTAAGAAAGAGAAATTAAGGAATCGATCTCATTTACAACAGCACCAAAAACTATAAGATACCTAGGAATAAACCTAACCAAAGAAGTAAAGGATCTACAGTCTAGAAACTACAGAACACTTATGAAAGAAATTGAGGAAGACACAAAGAGATGGGAAAACATTCCATGCTCATGGATTGGAAGAATAAATATAGTGAAAATGTCCATGCTGCCCAAAGCAATCTACACTTTCAGTGCAATCCCTATCAAAATACCATCGACATTTTTCACAGAGATGGAACAAACAATCCTAAAATTTGCATGAAACCAGAAGTTTTGCCAGAAGATGGTTGAAAAAGAAAACCAAAGCTGGGGGTATCACAATGTCTGACTTCAAGCTATAATACAAAGCTACAATAATCAAATCAGCATAGTATTGGCAGAAAAACAGACACATAGATCAATGGAACAGAATAGAGACCCCAGAAATGGTCAACTAATCTTTGACAAATGAGGAAAGAATATCCAATGGAAAAAAGACAGTCTCTTCAATAAATAGTGCTGGGAAAATTGGACAGGCACATGCAGAAGAATGAAACTGTACCATTCCCTTACACAATACACAAAGATAAACTCAAAATGGATGAAAGACCTAAATGTGAGACAGGAATCCATCAAAATCCTAGAAGAGAACATTGACATTGGCCACAGTGACCTCTTTCAAGACATGTCTATAAAGGCAAGGGAAATAAAAGCAAAAACGAACTTTCAGGATTTCATCAAGATAAAAAGCTTTTGCACAGCAAAGGAAAGAGTCAACAAAACTAAGAAGCAACCTACAGAATGGGAGAAGATATCTGCAAATGACATTATGGATAAAGGGCTGGTATCCAAGATCTATAAAGACCTTCTCAAACTCAACATCCAAAAAACAAATAATCCAGTCTAGAAATGGGCAGAACAGACACTTCTCCAAACAAGACATACAAATAGCTAACAGACACATGAAAAAAAACATACAACATCACTTGGCACAGGGAAATACAAATCAAAACCACAATGAGATACCAACTTATACCAGTTAGAATGGCAAAAATTAATAAGACAGGAAACAATACATGCTGGAAAGGATGTGGAGAAAGGGAAACCCACCTATACTGTTGGGAATATAAGCTGGTACAGCCATTCTGGAAAACAGTATGGAGGTCCCTCAAAACATTAAAAATAGAGCTACCCTACAACCCAGCAATTGCAGTACTGGGTATTTATCCCAAATATACAGATGTAGTGAAAAGAAGGGGTACATGCACCCCAATGTTCATAGCAGCAATGTCCACAATAGCCAAACCGTGGAAGGAGCCCAGATGTCTTTCAACAGATGAATGGATAAAGAAGAAGAGGTGGTTCATATATACAATGGAATATTACTCAGCCCTCAGAAAGAATGAATACCCACCATTTGCATCAACATGGATGGAAATGGAGGGGATTATGCTAAGTGAATTAAGTCAAGCAGAGAAAAAAAATTATCATATGGTTTCACTCGTATGTGGAACATAAGGAATAGCATGGAGGACAACAGGGGAAAGGAGGGAAAACTGAAGGGGAAGAAATCAGAGAGGGAGACAAACCATGAGAGACTCTGGACTCCAGGAAACAAACTGAGGGCTAGAGAAGGGAGGGGCATACGGGAATGGGGTAACCAGGTGATGGGTATTAAGTAGGGCACATGTGTTGATGAGCACTGGATGTTACACTCAATTAATGAATCGTTGAACACTACATCAAAAACTAATGATGTACTGGGGCGCCTAGGTGGCTCAGTGGGTTAAGCCTTACCTTTGGCTCAGGTCATGATCTCGGGGTCCTGGGATCAAGTCCCGCATAGGGCTCTCTGCTCAGCGAGGAGCCTGCTTCCCCCTCTCTCTCTGCCTGCCTCTCTGCCTACTTGTGCTCTCTGTCTGTCAAATAAATAAAATCTTAAAAAAAAAAAAAAAAAAAACTAATGATGTACTATATGCTGGCTAACTGAACTTAATAATAAAAAATAAGAATAATTAAAATTCATTGTAAACCTACAAAAAAAAAGAATTTCAGCAGGCAGAGTAAATTCATGAAAAATCATATGTATTTGGCAAAAGAAAAAGAAAATTCCCAAAGGAAAATAATAAAAAAGTAGACTGGGTCCAAGGTTCAAGAGGATTTGTAAAATCAGGCTAATAAGTTGGGTTTTACAAATACTAAAAACTTATTGAAGTTTCTCCCAGAACAACAAGACCAATGCAAGTATTTTTAAGAAAATGTATCCTGGAATAAGATACACAGGTTTAAGGAGGAAGTGAGTAAGGCTAGAAGCAGGGAAGCCAGTTATGTAGATACTACAACTGTCCAGCCATCAAGGATGAAAATTTACAGACTTGATGGTGGTAATAATACCAAAAACCAAAAAACAGCAAAAAACAAAAACAAAAAAAATGTAATCATTAAACAAATATTTTTGAGCACTTATATGCCAAGCTGAGAAACCATGGTCATTAAAACAGATGCCTGAGGACAATAACAGTGACCTGGAGACAAAGAAGACAGAGAAGGAAGTAAGGCGCTCTATTCCACCTGGAGGAAAGCTAAATGAGTGACAGTGCACATGAAGTTATTAACTACACACAACTATGTAATTCCTAACTCACAGAATGTCCCAAGTTCACTTAAACAATGATTACCAAGGCACGTGTTTTACTAGGCCCACGCTGACATAATTATGCAGAACAAAGCAATAACTCTCTAATGCTGGCCCAATAACTTATCCATCCCCACAAATTTTGATTCAGTATATTAAGAGTAGAGCCTAAGAATGTTGTAAAATTCCCCAGATGAATCTAATGGTCTGCCAGGTTTAGGATACACTTGAGAAAAGAATCTTTTAATGAGAGGATCCAGAAAAGGGGTTGGACAAACTCCACATTGCTACTGAAAATAGATTAGAGAATAATCAAGCTGGAAAGAACAATGGTAATCACCTGGTCCAGCATGCTGACTTCACTGCTGAGAAAACTAAAGTCTACAAAGGCTCCATGTTTAGAAAAAGTCTACAGTCTGAGAAAACTAAAGTCTACAAAGTCTCTGGACTGGTCAATGGCAGACTTAGACTAGAACTCATGGTCCACTACGTCTCACCTCTTAGCCTGCCCTTGTCCCTCAATTCCTCAAGTAACCCCAGCCTCATGTCTTGAATTCTAAATGGTTCCTGGCATCTATCTATTTATCAAAATCTTTGAAGCTGATTAGAGAAAAGGTAGCCCGATCAAGACTTTAAAACTCAAAGATAGTTCTCCTTCAACCTAATTAAGCACCGGTTCTTGTCATCTGACCCTGTTATTACTCTGTGTGTGTGCACACATGTAGACACACACTTATCTTTTCACATATTGGTTTATTCTGCTGGTCTTATTAGCTGTACATATGTCAACATCACTACGTCTATAATGCACCAGCGAAGGTCCTTAGTACCTGGTGATATCAAATGAGGATATATTTAAAAGATTTGACTCAGAATCTGATGCTCTTAACACCATGGTCTGAGTCAGTTCCTAGCTTCTTCTATCTGCAGCACCAATAAAATTCCATCTACTGGAGGTCTTTCCTTTTAGGAAAGCTACAATATGATGGCTTCTACATTATACACAAGATCACTTGGGACTATTCCAGTGATAACAAAGAAATGCTCTTGTTTTTTCTCCACTAATTCTGTTACACTAAAATTAAAAGGAGACTCCACAGAACTGCTGAATTGAGGGAGAATTTATAAGGCTGACAATACCTGATGTCAACTTACAAGTCCCCTAAAAAACCACTGGTTACTTTCATTACAAAGTAAAAGCAGCAGTTAAGATTTGTCAACAATGACTTCTTGCTTCAATCTTATCTTGCTTACGACTTAAGACTCAGTGTAGATTTAAGGCATAATTTGGCATGGGTTCAAGGAAGACTTAGGAAAAAATCCAACCCACCAGCTACTGAATCTTTATATGAGAACTGAGAAGCTTTTCCTGACACAGGAAAAAAGATACTGTAATTATTCAGCTACCAAGGGTTGAAAGTTCTGAATTTAAATAATTGATGAACTGACACAAAGCACAAGAAACCACAGACATTTAAAGAATTCCTATCAAGTTATACTGCAAGGGAATGATGATCACCAGGCTCCATAATTCTATGAGGCAATGGTAATTAATTAAATGTAATATATTTTTTAGAGGGAAGGGAAAGGGGCACAGAGGGAGGGAGAGAGAGAGAATCTTAAGCAGGCTTCATGCCCAGTGCAAAGCCATCATGGGGCTCAATCTCGTAACCCTGAGATCATGACCTGAGCTGAAATCAAAAGCCAGATGTTTAAACAAATGAGCCATCCAAGTGCTCCAAATGTAATATGTTTAATTAAGTTATTGATGTATCTGATTTATATATAAGTTCTACAGGCTTATTCAGTAATCAAGATAGGTAATGCATATGTAATTTTTAATACATTACTTACAACTCAAAGCAATCACTTAACAGAATGAATTTTCAGTTTTATGAAAAGCTTAAATATATAAACTACAGTTATTCCTGTAAAGAGAATTCAAAGAAGTTTCTTCTGTTTACTCATATCTATGCATTAACCATGTTCTTAAAAAATACAACAAAACTCCAGATCAAGTAAATTTCTATAAAAGACTAATTACTCCTTTCCCTGTCCACATTATAGACAGACATGTACACAAGTACTAATAGAACAATCTGAGGAAAACATGTTTTTTATGCATTTATTTTCTTTGATCTTAACCTACCTCTCACCCAAAAAATACAGTGATTTAGTATGATACAGTTAAGCGTTTACATAATAATTTCAAGATGGTGGATAAAAGAGAAAAATGTTACCCACAATATACTTCAAAAGAATAGAATATATTTATATGAAGCGCACAAAGCAAGGCCCAACATTTCCTTTCTGAAACATGTGGCCAATTTGATGTCCCTATGTGGTGGCTAAAGAACACAAAATTAAAAGTTGTAGCATCTCTTTAGAGTGGTTTTGAACACACAACATTGTATAAAGCATTGCAAAATTTTCTCAACTTATTCATTAGAAATTGAAGAATGAAAGATATTCACAAAATGGAAAAAGGCCTAATTATCTTTCATTCCACTACCCTATGCAAGTACTGCTTTACCAAAAAACCAATGAAATTAATTGCAAAGTTAAATTACTTTAAAAAGTGGCAGAAGGAGGCAAAGAATTCTATGTACATTTAATTGTAAAATCTGTTATTAAAGAAAAAGGGTGACTATTTCAACAATATGCTTGTGGAAAATGAAGGCGGGGGGGAAAAAGGCTTGAAACATCAAATATATTGAGATCAAACAATACTCCCAACTTCTTTTAATATGCTAAGAATAAGAGAGTCCCTTCTGGTAATATCCAGGGCTAACTGTTTGAAACTGATATTTATGAAATCTAGATTACGGTATACATTGAGTCAGTTTGCTTTCCCAATGTGAGTAGCTCCTCTTTGTAGCAACTCAGTCCTGTGCCATGGTCAAGAACAGCAATTGGCCAATGAGCCAACCACTTCATTCCAAAAGAAAGGTTTCGTTTCTTAAATATGATAAAGATTAATACTAGCACAACTACCTTTTTCTTTTTGTACCAAAACAAAGCAAAAAATAAATTTAAAACACGCCATACTACAAGAATTACTGATACATATTCTAACAATGAGAGTTCATGACAATACTGTTGGGGGAGACCCAGATGCTACTGAAGGAATTAGAAAGAACAGAAAAACATGCTAAAAGGTACCACGCATATGTGATCAGCAAAATTCATACTGAAGGAACCTCCACAGGACACATAGTTCAGATGTTCTTACAGAAACACAGTCTTCACTTTGCCTACTTCCAATATTTACCAATATCAGTTACCACAGTTTAAATAGAACCAGTCACTCAACAACATGGTTGAAATTTCAGTTACCATCGTATATTAACTATGAATAAGTTGCATGAAGTACAGATTTCATTGCTAGCTCTTCGTTCACAGATCACTATGTAAACACCAGAGGCTCATCGTGATCAGCAATCAGTTATGTCACTTCTTCAAAGTCTGTCATGATGGGTCACCGTGCACAGACAGCACAGTGTACAGCTGTGCTGCCTCCTTATCTCCTAGTGATAAATCCATGACATTTTACCAAAAAAATGATCACCAAAAGAGGGAACTGGCCAAAAAAGATGAAAGTGAAGCAAAGAAACAAAAAGTGATAATGTTGGAAGCAAAATTCTAATAAAAAATAAATGAGGTTAAAAAGAAACAGCTGACACTGACACCATTCAAGATACCTTAAGATCTGCAATCAGAGGAACTTAGTGAAGACAAATTTATTAACATAAATAAGGAATGTGGCCATGATAAAAAGGACAAAGATGTCCCAGAGGAAGTGACGTTGACAAAAAAAAACTGACATTAAAGTGACTCTAAGAGAAAAACAAATACATATTATTTCAATTCTGTGTGGAATATAAAAAAGAAAACAAGTGAATAACAACAACAAAACAAAAACAGACTCGTAAATACAGAGAACAAACTGGTGGTTTCCAGATGGAAGGAGGGTGGGAGGTGCACAAAATAGGTGAAAGAGATTAAGAGGTACAAACTTCTAGTTATAAAATAAGTAAGTCATGGAAATGGAAAGTACAGCACAGGAAACATAACCAACAATATTGTAATCATGTTGTATGATGACAGTTGGTGACTATACTTATCATGGTGAACATTAAGTAATCCACAGTTTGCACAACATAGTTGTACAACCTGAAACTAATGTAATATTGTATACCAGTTATACCTCAATCAATAAAGAAACAAACTGCACTCGAAGGAGAAAGGAGGAAGGCAGGGAGGCAGAAAGGAAAAAAAAAAAAAAAAAAAACTCTGGGAGATATTTTGCAACATGGAAAGAGCAAAGGAAAAAATGTTGAAAGCTGATCCAAAATTAAAAAGGAGTTTGACAATTTACCTTGACATAAAAAGATGCTCACTCTATATCATAAGTTACATAACAAGAAAGCAAGTGCTGTTCAAACTACCCTTGATATGTTCTTTTTAACACAAATAAAACACTATAATTCTTACTGCCACTAATGTTTCAAATTAGTATACTAAATAAATATTAGTTTTACTTACTTTTAATCATTGCTCTATACATTTATAACCAACAGTAAAAGAGTTTTTAATGTTCTGGCAAAAGTGTTTAAAGGTCATGAAACAAGTGTAATTTTTTGTTATTAAGACCCCTTTGCACATTTCCAGCTAGCACATTTTTATAGTCTAGCACTATCATGCAAAGTATGGACTGTCTATATGCCATAAGGGAAAGCAGTGATAAAAGAAAAATCCAGAAGGGTTGGGTGCACCCAGAGAGGGGAGTGGAACAGAGTAAACAATGATATTTTTGTATTATATGTATTATATATACAGCACTACAGTTAAATAGTAAATGTTTCCTTCTCCAGCATGTCTTCCCTCTAAGTCATGAAAAATAAACAAGGCTGAAACAGAGATGCCACTTACCAAGAAAAGGCAATTACTAGGAATTGACATTCCTCGAGTTTTAATATTGTATCTTAAAATCTATATATCCTGAAAAGTCACAACAAAATGTGTTTTTATTTTATTTATATGCAGATTAGCTTCTTCCACCAGTATCTAAGGGATATGTTAATTGTGAGGAAGGAACTGATAAAAACTTTCTCCCCTTACACTATATGCTACAAATTGCCTACCTAACAGCCACACACTCCTCTCCCTCCTTTGACAACAAAACCACTATTTTGTTTGGGAAGACAAAGTGTCCAGCAGCAAGCCATTAGCTATATAAGACAGTCATTAGGATAACCCACTCAACTTTCTAAGCTCTCTTACAGCCAAGAATAGCCAAGTGACTGAATTGTGCCTCTTCTCCACTATTCCCCAAAAAATAATTAAGGGGAAGTCTATAGGGAGACTCTTGAAAACTTTTGCATCCCAGATTTTAAAAGTAACAGATACATCTGGCAATGGTCTCCCCACCCCCATCATCTCCCTTCTTCTCACCTTGAATGCAGATGTGACATCTAAAATTGTAGGAGCCATATTACATCCATAAGGCAAAAGGCATGAGAGAAAGGCCCAAGAGAATCCCAGATATGTTGGCTCTAGCACCACTGGAAACCTAAGCTAACGCCAGCAACCAACCACCTCCAAACGTTTTATTATATGGCAACAGGCCAGGGAGAAGGAAGACAAATATGCATATCCTAACCACAATCAGGTTTTCTATTGTTTGCCGCCAAAAACATTCCAAGGATTAACTATTCTTATTTTAAACTAAGTCAAATGTAAATGTAAATGATCAAAGACTGAGGAAAATAAAAACACTACAGTTTAGTGAGATAGCAAGCAATTAAATATTTCTCTTGCTTTAATTTTTATTTCTACTAGTATTATGGTAATATTGGTAAAATCAATTACTTTTTTATAGAAAAACAAGAAATATCAATGCAATAAATATTTCCAATTGATTTATTTTCAGGATTAAAAATATTGACTTACTCTACCATATACTCTTCAAGACAATGTTTATCTCCTTCAACAGTGAGTAACAAAAATTGTCAACATTAGGAAAGTTACCAAACACTCTATTCTTTTTGCTATATTTATATAACCAACTCACAGGTTATATTATATAGCTCCAACAAACAGTAGTCCTGAGCCTCAATCAATGCTGGCTAACCACAACTATGCTGAAGCTACACACACAGGATAAGGAGAAAAAAAACAAATACAGGTTATTTAGAAAGTAGCTATCTGTCCTTCCTGTCGTATCTCTAAAAAATTACTATACTTCCTCTTAAAAATTATAACTTTCTGCCTCACTGGCTCATCATCTGGTGGTCTTTTCTTTCTGTGGGCATGTTTTATTATCTTTACTTTTGAAATAAGGCTTACCAAGGTTATGCAGCAAACATCTATAAGACAAAGCCTCTGGCCAGCATCTTTCTTTAATGGCAGGGCCTTAAGTCCCAGTCATTTTTGTAGGCCAGTGTCAAAATACAGAGCTTTGCTTTAAAGCTCATATACTCTGAATATTAAAAATATTTTCCTGTCAGAAAGGGGAACCCTCCTACGCTATTGGTGGGATTGCAAGCTGGTACAGCCACTCTGGAAAACAGTGTAGAGGTTTCAACTTATTTCAACTTAAAAAGTTGAAAATAGAGCTACCCTACAACCCAGCAATTGCACTGCTGGATATTTACCCCGAAGATAAAGATGTAATGATCTGAAGGGGCACCTGCACCCCAATGTTTATAACAACAATGTCCACAATAGCCAAACTATGGAAAGAGCCAGATGTCCATCAACAGATGAGTGGATAAAGAAGATGTGGTACATACATACAAGGGAATATTACTCAGCCATCAAAAAAGGAAATCTTGCCATTTGCAATGATGTGGATGTAACAAGAGGATATCATGCTAAGCAAAATAACTCAATCAAACAAAAACAATTTTCATATAACCTCACTGATACATGGAATTTGAGAAGCAAAGCAGAAGATCATAGGTGGAAAGAGCAAAAAATGAAACAAGATGAAATAAGAGAAGGAAACAAACCATAACTCTTAATCTCAGGAAATAAGCTGAGGGTTGCTGGAGTGGAGGGGAGTGAGAGGGATGGGTGGCTGGGTGATGGACATTGAGGAGGGTATGTGTTGTGGTGAGTACTGTGTATTATATAAGATTGATAAATCACAGATCTGAACCCCTGAAACAAATAATACATTATATGTTAATAATAGTAAAAAATAATTTTCCTGTCATTTAAGATATCTAAAAATATTCCACCCAAGTTAATTAATTGGGGCAGCAGTTTTCTTTCCCTTCCTCCCCTCCTTTTTCTTTTTCTTGGCTAAGTGAATTTAAGGATACAGGTCACAATGGCAAAGACTATTGTGTCTACATCAATTACAGCCACAAACCACTTGAACACCTACTATCACTTTTGTTCCCCATAACAGCCCTGCTATGGGAGAATATCACAATTTTCTTAAAGATAAGAAAAGTGAGCCTTTGGGCACCTGGGTGGCTCAACTGGTTAAGCATCTGCCCTCGTTTGGCTTAAGTCGTGATCCCAGAGTCCCAGGATCGAATCCCGCATCATGCAGCCCACTGAGCATGAAGCCCGCTTCTCCCTCTGACCCTCCTCCCTCCATACTTTCTCTCTCTCACTCTCTCTCTCTCAAGTAAATAAATAAAATTTAGGAAGGATGGAATGCAGGGAGGAAAAGAAAGGAAGAAGAATGAAAATAAAAGAAAAAAGAAAACTGAGCCTTTTTATGATAAATTACTTACTGAATTACAGACCATAATTGACAATGGTAGAGTCTCTTGACCTCAGATCTCTCTCTCTCTCTCACTACTCCATGGCAAAACTTCTCAAAAGAATCATCTGCACCCTTGTTCTCCCTGATTAACCTGTGCCACACCGGTCCATAATCCACTGTGTCACAGAAACTATCCTTATCTAGGCCCACAGTCTTCAGTTGCTAAATCCAAAGGTCAGTCCTCTGCCCTCTTAGCAGTGCTCCATCCAGATGATGACTGACTTTGAACTACTCCTCTGTGGCTTCCTAGACACTCTTCTGGTGATACATCTGTCTCACTCACTGCATCTTCTTTATCCTTTGCTGGGTTTTCCTCTTCCCAACTTGTACATGTTTAACTGGCTCAGGGTTCAATTTTCAGACCCCTATCTTCTCTCACTACTAAGTGAGCTCATCTAGCCACATGTATGTATATACCTTTTGATGCCAATAATTCCCAAGTGGAAATCTCCTTTCTCATCTGTCCATAAGCTTCAGATATATGTAACCCAAATTCACAGTTAATCTTTCCTCCTGCTGTATCAAGCTTTTTATTGAAAAATCCTCCTTAAAAAAGAAAAAGAAAAAGAAAAAGAAAAAGGAAGGAAGAAAAAAAAAATCCTCCTAACCAGTATGGTAAGTGGTAGGTTAAATTTTTCAAAAGTTGAATATTCTCTGGGTAAAGTGAAGAATCATTTAAAAACAAAGTACACATAACTTAAACATTTTCTTCTTATTTAAAACACAAAGGTTCATTCATTAGCCAATCTTTTTATATAAGACCAAAGCCTTTTCTTTGAATGCAGGCCCACAACTAAATGTTCCATATCATCTTTCTTATATAAACTATAATACACTGAACTGTCCTAGGATTTCAAGTTTCATTTTATCTAAAGTAGAACAAGAACATAAAAATACTAGCAACACACCCAGAATGCTTTTAGATTTTTACGATTTTTCTCTTTTACAGCTGGCATGTCTATACTTAATTCTATGGCAATTTTTTATGAACCAACTTTATTTTTTCAAGTTAGCTCTCAAACAAACAATAGTCTTACCTTACAGACCCATAACTCTCTTTTTTAAACTCAGTATTCATCAGTTTACATGACAATTAACTATATAATTACAGTAATAATAACAAGCATAACAGGGTTCTTAGTGGTATATAATTCAACTAAAAGGAGCAGAGGAGCATGGTACACTAAATGATGTTCTATTAGCTTTAGGGCGTTTAGGGTGCTGTTGGCATCAGGTAATATGTCTTATGGTGAAAATGGAAAGTATTGCTTAATCTGAGTCCATTAAGGGGAAATGAGCCAAATTTCCACTTCTTACATCTATCACCATGAAGCCATGCCTCCTCCAGGCCTCCTTACCTCAGTAAATGGCAATACTCAGTCACTGAAGCTAAAATCTTTCATTCTTCTCTCTTCCTTACCAATATCTAAGGCAGCAATAATGCCTATCTTTCTAGGAACTCTCAAAAGATATCCCTGATACAGTTACTTCTCTCCAATGTCATCCCTATCAGTCCCTGTTGTCAACATCTCCCAACTGTAATAACTTCCTAACTAGTCTCCTCACTTCTATTCTTGCCCCACCCTCGATCCACATGACACAAAACAGCCCAAGAGAATGCTGTAAAATGTGAATGAGATGGCATCAGTTCTCTACTTTCAACTCTTGGCTACTCATTATTCATGAAATAAAACGGAAACTCCCTGCCATAATCTACCAGATCCTAATGGAGCCAGCACCCAGCTACCTCTCCAGCTCCATTTCATACCATTCTCCCCTTGCACTCTGCTTTAGGCACACTGACGTGCTTCTCCATTCCCTCAATATGCCAGCTCCCCACCAGGACCATTGCATATGCAGTTCATTATGCCTGGAATGAGTTCTATGACTCTTCATAAAATTCACATCTTATTTTTCAATGATTATGTCCTCAGAGAGACCTATCATGATGACTCTAGCTAAAGGAGTCTTCCTTTGAGGCTCTTTTGTGACTCTCACATCCAAGTTACTCTGTATCATATCATCTTAAGGGCAGTGTTTTCCTTCCTAACAATTACCAAACATGGTAACTAGCTTACTTAATTATATACTTCTATGTTTCTGATTCTATCCACTAAAATGTAAAGTTTCATTATTGCATGAATTTCTTCCACCTTGTTCACCATTGCTTTTCTTACTACCCAGCTCCATAACAAGAGTAACTGCTTAATAAATATTTTCTAAAGAAAAAAAATTAATCTTCTGAATAAGACTAGCTAAATATATTCTCTATGAGATCAACAGCATAAAAATCCTAAACTCATGTCCAAAAAAAAAAAAAAAAAATCCTAAACTCATATATAAGAACGTTCAGAGCAGGGGTGCCTGGGTGGCTCAGTGGGGTAAGCGTCTGCCTTCAGTTCAGGTCATGATCCCAGGGTCCTGGGATGGAGCCCCATGCTGGGCTCCTTGCTCAGTGGGGAGCCTACTCCTCCCTCTCCCTCTGCCTCCCACTTCCCCTGCCTGCACTCTTTCTGTGTGTCAAATAAATAAATTAAAAAATCTTAAAAAAAAAAAAAAAGAATGTTCAGAATAGCTTTATTCACAATAGTTAAAATCTAGAAACAAACCAAATGTCTATCAATAGGAGAACAGAAAAACAAAATACAGTATATTCATACTAGGAAATATTAATCACTCAATACATTAAAAAAGAATGAGCCAGTGATAAGTGTCTCAAAAAGGTACTTTGCAAAATGAACCAAAAAGAAAAGAGTAACTTTTGTATGATTTCAACTACATAAAGTTTAAAAACAATACAAAACATCTATGGTGAGAAAAATCAGAGCAGCAGTTACCAGTGGAGGGTCAAAACTGGTTGGAAGGAAGCACAAAAAGAACTGGAAATGTTCTACATCTTGATAGCTATGTGAGTTGCATGGGTATACACATTTATAAAAATGACTAAATTACTCACCGCATACAAATTTTATCACAGGTTTTCAAAAGGTCAAAAGTCTTAAATTTGCTCACTCAGATATCACATGGGGTATAGAAACCCAAGAAATGGAACCACACTACTATCCACTTTTACCAAGACCTACTTACTAATTTGTTCATTCACATCCTAATTTCCTACTCCTTTCTGGCAGAAAACGAAAAGATTTAGACCAAAAAAATTTGATTAATTGTTCCTGTAGCAACATACTGGGAAAATATATATCACTATGAAAGATAACTTATTATGCATTTATATACAGTAAATAAAACTATGACAGAAAGCATAAACAGTATATAAGCAATCATAAAAGGAATAACCAATAAAGAACATTAATGAGATGTCAAAGTACATCAAATGCCTGTGATATGAGACATCCATCATGAATTGGGTGCTAACAAACCCCCAAGCCATAGGTTGAGCAAGAATGTTGTGGTTTTCAACTTCTTTCTAGCCCTCAAAACACCTAAGATATGCAACACATGGACTCATGACAGCACTGTGATGTGCAAAATGCAAACAAAGAATATAAAAGACTAAGAAACAGAGACATGTAATTAGAATGTAAATACAAATCTACATGAATTCAATATACGCATTTCCTTATAAACACACTCTACCCTCTAAACAGTCATGTTAAGAATCACTATCCAAAGCTACAAGAACCAAAACAGTAGTCATGGGCCACATGTACCCACTGAGCACTTAAAATGTGGCAAGAGCATATGAGAAACTGAATTTTTAATTTCATTAAATGTTAACTAATTTTAATTTTAAAACATATTCAATTATTAGAAAGTTTTCAGTATGTTCAGAATAACCTGTTATGTAAACCTATTTTTTCAACTGTTAATTTTGTTAAATTTAAGTACAAACCAAATATTTCTAGTGAAAACTCAGTGCCATAATTGAGATGTTAAATATACAACATACACCAGTTTTGAAGACTTAATTAAAAAATGAAAAAGAAAGGGGAACCCTCCTACACTGTTGGTGGGAATGCAAGCTGGTGCAACCATTCTGGAAAGCAGCATGGAGGTTCCTCAAAAAGTTGAAAATAGAGCTACCTTACGACCCAGCAATTGCACTACTGGGTATTTACCCTAAAGATACAAATGTAGTGATCCAAAGGGGCACGTGCACCCAAATGTTTATAGCAGCAATGTCCACAATAGCCAAACTGTGGAAAGAACCTAGATGTCCATCAACAGATGAATGGATAAAGAAGATGTGATATATATATACAATGGAACACTATGCAGTCATTAAAAGAAATGAAATCTTGCCATTTGCGACGACATGGATGGAACTAGAGGGTATTATGCTTAGCGAAATAAGTCAATCGGAGAAAAACAACTATCATACGATCTCCCTGATATGAGGAAGTGGAGATGCAAAGGGGGTGGGGGGGTTAGGGGGGTAGGAAAAGAATAAATGAAACAAGATGGGATCGGGAGGGAGAAAAACCAAAAGAGACTCTTAATGTCACAAAACAAACTGAGGGTGGCCTGGGGTAAGGGTGTAGGGAGAGGGTGGTGGGGTTATGGACATTGGGGAGGGTATGTGCTACGGTGAGTGCTGTGAAGTGTGTAAACCTGGCGATTCACAGACCCGTACCCCTGGGGCTAATAATACATTATATGTTTATTAAAAAATTTAAAAATTTTTTTAAAAATGAAAAAGAAAGCGCAACAGCTCACTAATAATTTTTCCACTGGTTATATTTCTGAAGGGATATTTTGGATTCACTGGTTTAAACAAAATAATTATTAAAATTAATTTCACCTGTTTCTTCTTACTTTTTTAAATGTAACTACTAGAAAACTTAAAAGTACATATGTGGCATGCATTGTATTTCTACTAGAAAGTACTATTCTAAAGCTGATATGTCTAAATACAGATTATAGATATCATTATGATACATTAATGGTTAATATTTCAAACACCTCCTGACCTTTTCACTTGATTGTCTTCTTTTCTTTAGTTGAATGAAATCTGTTTCCACTCTTTCTGCCAGCTCTAGTTTCCTCTTGTTCCTTTTAAATGCAGCTAAACTGAATCCTATAAAAGAAACATTAAAAATAACATTTGAGAAATATTAGGGTAATGAAGTAATGAGATATCCTGAAGAGCCTTTCTTAAGAACGATGAAAAAAGGGTTAAAAAAAGTTTTTCCAATGTACACTGAAGTGATAGGAGAATAAGAGAAATAACCTAAGGTTAAAGAAGTAAGAAAAAATGTTAAATCCAAATCAATCCTGAAGGTAGATGGTACCCAGCGGTATCTGCTAATGCATGCTACTGCGAACTTTGGTTTTGAAGGTCTCTGTGTATAAAGGACAAGGAATGAAATCTGGAGGCAATACAACATGAGAAAACATACTAGAGATTTTCCACAAAAAAAGTAAGGAATCTCAAGGAGTAACATGCCCAGTGAAAGGGAAAAACTAGAAAAGGCCACTGTACACAAAGAAACAGGAAACTTGCAAGTTTCAGCTGTGGCTATAAATGTAAAGGAGGAAAAGTCTCACTAGAAAATTCATGAACAAAAAGTACATTCAGACAAATTTAAAGAATTCTTATTATCTGTGTGGTCTGAGAACACACACACACACAAACACACACACACACACACACACACACACACAAGTGATCTTGGTGTTGCAGAGCTTTAAAAACCCATCAAAAACAAATGCACATACTGCTTGGAAAAACACACCTTAACTTACCAGACCTCAGACAATTCCCACGTTCCAATTAACATGAGCCCATAGTTTAAAAAAAAAAGAAATTACAAAATACATAAGAAATGAACCACCAAAAATAACAGACTAAAAGCCAGCCAAATATAAGAAAGGATAACATGACCTACAATGGCCTCAAATAATGAAATAATCAGATATAGAATGTAAAACATGTTTACCATCACAGAAATTAAGAAAAAACATATTGAAAATATAATTAAGGCATAAAAAATGATAAAATGACCAGGCAGACTTAAGAACAATGGAGCTTCTAAAGATAAGAAATATAATAATTAGGGTGCCTGGGTGGCTCAGTGGGTTAAAGCCTCTGCCTTCGGCTCAGGTCATGATCTCAGGGTCCTGGGATCGAGTCCCGCATCGGGCTCCCTGCTCAGCGGGGAGCCTGCTTCCTCCTCTCTCTCTCTCTGCCTGCCTGTTTGTGATCTCTCTCTGTCAAATAAATACATTAAAAAAAATCTTTAAAAAAATATATGATAATTAAAAATTTTAAACTTGACGTAAAGATTTCAACAGCCAATTAGATTCAGCTGATAAAAGAGAAATTATAAACTAGAATACAATGCTAAAGAGATAGAGTTTTCTGATTATGGCAGACTAAATTATTCAGAGTAATTCTCCCACTTAATTTACTAAAAATGTTGGATAAAATATGAAGAAATATCATCTTAAAAACATTAGAGCCCTTATAAAAAGTACGAAGCTAAATTCGGGAGCAAACGGAGGACTAATGTTGTTATTATTGCACTACGAGCATTTGCCAACACTAGCACAGATGAGTTTGGTTAAATAGCATCAAAGAGAGACATAAGTCAAGCCCAGAGCCCATCAGAGGTGGGAGTTTCATAAGAGACACTTCCCACAAAATGCTGGGGATTGAAAGGGCTAATGCTCTCACAACAGAGCTGATTCAGAACTATGCAAGTCCACTCAGTCCACTCCTACCTTCTATCTCAACACCAAGTACATTCGAGCAAGACTGTCTTGGATCAAGGGGAGAAAAGAATGAGGAGGAGGAAAAGGATAGGAATAAAAGGACTTAGAAAGAAAAAAAAAAAAAAAACTACCCCTGAGAAGTCCAGAGTTGACTGGAGCACTTGCATAGAGATTTGCAAACACATAGTCTGGGTGGGTCAGGGAATGTTAAACTTTAAGTTTAAGTAGATTCTGATTAATTGTGTGTAAAATAATAGAAAACATATACATTGGTCTCTACCCTTAGTTCCTAGGAAAGATCTCTTAAAATCCTTGTAATTTCCTAAATTATAACAGCACTAGGACCATCTTTTGTTCTACTGTTTGGTCTTTGACCCCAGTTTCTAACAGAGCTCCTAAATCCCTTGGCATTCCTTGGTTGATACAAATGTCTTTTATTTTAATGAGGCAACTCTCTTAGTGGGCTCCTAGCTAGCATCAGGATGAAGACTAGTCACCAGAAAGACTAAACCATGATTAAAAGTTTGAAACTTTCAGCCCCATCCCCATCCACTGGGAAGGAAGGAAGTACTGGCAACTGAGCTAAAGAGTGAGCATGCCTACATGATGAAACCTCCGCAAAAATTCCAAAAGTACAAGGTCTGGGGAGTTCCCAGGTAGCTAAACATACATGTCAGGAGGATGATACAAGTTAACTGAACCCAAGAATGGGGTCATGGGAACCTCTGATTTATAGCCAGTTGGTCAGAACTACAAGTGACAACCTAGACTTTCAAATGGTATCTAAAGAGGAGGTGGTAGATTTATGAGACAAATTCTAACTCCAGCTGGAGTCAGTATTGAATTGAATTGTAGGACACCCAGATGGCGTCAAAGAATTGCTTGGTGTAGAAACCCACACATCTGGTGTCAAAAGTGGTGTTAGAGAGGTGTTTTTATTGTTTGTTTGTTTTTTTAATTTATTTGAGAGAGAGCGTGCACACAAGTGGGGGGCAGGGGCAGAGGGAGAAGCAGAATTCCCAATGAGCAGGGAGCCTGACATGGGGCTCGATCCCAGGGCCCCAAGATGATGACCTGAACCAAAGGCAGATACTTAACCAACTGAGCCACTGAGGTGCCCCAATGTAGAGAATTCTGAGTATGACAGCAGTATGAGAGTAAAGGACAGAGGAGTGTTTTTCATATAAACAGTGCACACACAACTGGCAAAAATAAATGCAAAAAATAGTACCTAGACAAAAATGCCTCCATCCTAGGCCATGGTGAAACTACACAAATAATTATTCAAGGGCCATGATAAGCACATAGTCAAAGATAATCAGGCACAAAAAAAAAGGGGGGGGGCACCATAAATGAGAACATGCAGGAAAAATATTCCAATTTGGATCTCAGATACCAGAATTATTAGGCATAAATATGAAACAAGTACACTTCTAATGATTAAAAAAGATTTTAAAAACATGAAAAACATCTACAATTCACACTGTAAACTAAAAGAAACCAAAGACTCTTAAAAAAAATATAGAACTTCTAGAAATGAAAAGATAAATAACCAAAATGAAGATCTCAATGTACATGTTTGGTAGCTGATAGGATAGAGAAAAAAGAACTGGTAAATTAGAAGACTAATCAGAAAAAAAGTTAGCCAGAACGTAGCTAAAAGAGATTAAATGGAACTAGAGGTATTATGATAAGTGAAATAAGATAATCAGAGAAAGAAAATTATCATATGCTCTCACTATAGGTGGAATTTACAAAACAAGGCAGAGGATCATAGGGGAAGAGAGGAAACAATGAAACAAAATGAAACCAGAAAGGGAGACAAACCATAAGAGACTCTTAAATTTAGGAAACAAACTGAGGGTTGCTGGAGGGGAGAAGGGTGGGGGGATGGGATGGCTGGGTGATGGACACTGGGGATGGTATATGTTGTGATGAGCACTGGGTATTGTATAAGACTGATGAATCACAGACCTGTACCCTGAAACAAAGAATACATTGTATGATAAATTAAAAAATATTTAAAAAATAAAAGAGATACAATAATAGAAAACACAGAAGAAACATTAAGAAATAGGGTAGATAATGTGAAAAGGTCTAATATCATGTTTAATCAGAATTTCAAAGGTGAAAGTAAAAGAATGGGATATAGGTAATGTTTTAAAAAACTGATTAAGAGGGACTCCTGGGTGGCTCAGTTGGTTAAGTGTCTGCCTTCAGCTCAGGTCATGATCCCAGGGTCCTAGGATCAAGTCCCACATCAGGCTCCCTTGCTTGGCAGGGAGCCTACTTCTCCCTCTGCCTGCCACTCCCCACTGCTTGTGCTCTTTCTCTCTCTCTCTGACAAATAAATAAAAATCTTCCCAAAAAATAAAAAAACAAAAAATTAAAAATTAATTAAAAATGGAATAAGATTTTTCCAAAATTACAAAAGCCACTAATCTACAGATTTAATAAACTGTAAACAATATCCTTAAATTAAAATCATAAAAGTTCATAACAAAATACATTAAGTAAAATAGAATAAGGACAATGAAATAGAAAAAATCTAAAAATAGCAAGAGGGAAAACAGGTTACCTTCAAATAAGTGACAGTTAAAATGACAGCCATCTTTTCAACAGCAAAAAAGGGAAGCCTGAGACAGTAGACTAATTACCAACAATATGCTGAAAAGAAATATCTGCTGATTCAGAACACTATATTCGGTGAAAATATCCTTCAAAAATGAAGGGGAAATAAGAATTGCTTTATATAAACAAGAATGAGCAAATTCATCACCAATAAGACCTGGACTAATGAAAATACTAAAGGGTGTTCTTCAGAAACAGAGAAAATAACACAAAGTGGAAGCTGAAAGAAAAAAAAAGTGGAGGGGATTAAATGCAAAGGAAAAAGTAAATAGGCAAATCTAAATGAAAATTGACTGTTATAAAATAATAATGTCTCCCACTGTTTTAAATGCGTACTGAGTTTTAAAATATAAACACAAAAGCTGGGAAGATGATAAATGTAGTTCATTCAAGTACTCCATAGCCCTTGAATTGTCTGAGAAGTGATAAAAAGTACTACCTTCTAATAGACTTTCATAAGTCAATTATGTATGTTGAAATTTCTAGGTTAATTCAAATAGAATGGTAAAAGAAGTCAAGACAGGGTGCCTGGGTGGCCCAATCAGTTAAGCATTTGACTTTTGATTTCGACTCAGGTCATGATCCCAGGGTTGTGAGATCAAGCCCTGCATCAGGCTCTGTGTTAGGTGTGCAACCCCCTTGAGATACGCTCTCCCTCACCCTCTGCCCCTCCCCTTGCTCTCCCTCTCTCTCTCTCTCTGTGAAAAAAAAAAGGGGGGGGGGAGGAAATACAAACATATTAATAAAAAAGAAAATGTAACACTAGAAAATAATACTAGAGGGAGATAAGATGGCAGGGAAGTAGGAGGAGGCGCCGTTTCAACCTGTACCCTAAAGTGAGCTGATTACCTACCAAAGAACTCCAATCACCCATGAAATCAGACTGAGATTAGATTTATACACGTCTGGATCTCTACGGGGGCAGAAGACGCCAGTGGGCAGGTAAAGCAGAGTGAGAACGTTGGACTGATATCGGAAGATAAACAAAAGGGGGAGGGAGCCACCAGAAGCGACCCATTGGAAAGTAATACCCCAATACGAGAGTGCCCTGTGACTGGGGACCAGCATTAACTTGGAGTCTGGTTGAAAGCACTCAAAAAGAGCAAAGGATCGCGGGGGGAAATTGTGGGAATCGGGGCGGTTAGGGACAAGGGCTTAAGTTCCCAGACCGAGGACAGCCACCCCTGGCGCTGAGCCAGAGAGAGTGCGGTGGAGAAACCAGGTCTTGGTCCCTGAGCCGCGAGCGCATCTGAGAGCGTGTGGGGTCCGGCTCCTGTGAGGGTCTGGGAGCCTCGCCAGCCGGCAGAAGCACAGAATTTTTGCAGTCCCCACACACGTGCCGTGCCGTGCTATCAGAGCCTGAGTTGTGCCCCACACCCTCCCCTGAGAGAGGTGCACGCAGGTGCCAGCCCGGAGCTCTCCGACCCGGAAAGACCAGGCACTCCCAGCCTGGGCCAGTGGGAAAATCTCAGTGGGCGATCGCTGCTTGGAACCTCTCTGGTGGTCTGGAGCTGCCCAGACAGCCGCCACTGTCGTGGTTTTGGGTACAAGCAGGAGTTCCTGTGTCCCCAGGGACCGCGACTCAGAACATGCTCTGCCAGAGGCCGAGGGGGAACTTATGTGCTCTGCAGCACCCAGAGGGGAACAGACTGAGGCTTCTCTCTGAGAGGGACGTCTGGGTGCAGTTTGCTTTCCTCTAAACCTCCAAAAACCATCAAAAGCTGTCAAGGCGAGAGAAAACAAATGAACAAACATAAAAACATCCAGAGAACAAAAGCCTGAAAAACCGGTTTCCTCAGAGCCCACCCCCTTGAGGGGGCCAGGAGGACTTAACTCAGGGAACATTGCCTGAAAACCCACGTGGCAGGCCCCTCCCCCAGAAAGCCAACCGGGGGGGGGGGGGGGGGAAGATGACAAGAGAACAACCACCACTACTTCATAGATACAACTTTTATTTTTAATTCATTCCCACTACTCTGGTTCTTTTTTTTTTTTTAATATAGATAATTTTTTAACCTATTTACCATCACAGTGAGATGTCCAGTATATCAAATTCCATAATAACCTTTTAACCTGAACTTTTTGATACATATACCATGTTTTTCTTTTGCTTTTCTATTTTTTAATTTTTTTAAATTTTATTTTTTAGTTTAGTTTATTCTTTTTTTATTTTTATTTTTTAATATTCATATAGAGTTAAACTTCAAGGTAATCCCCTTTCCCCAATCAATGCTACCCCTATAGGTAAACCAATTTTTAATCCCCCTTTATCTTAGGAAAGTTGAGTCCTTTAACAAAGATATCAAGATATATCCAGGAAGAATCAAAATAACCTTCCTCGCCCACACTGAGAATTTATCACCACTCTCCCATCTTTTTCTTCCGCCAGTGTTTCTGTGTATTTGTGTTTGTCCGGATAGCATATAAATCTTATACTTGGGGTTCTTTTTGACGAGGTTCTTTTTTTTTTTTTTTTTTGCTTTTATATATGTATTTTATTCTCTTGTCATATACTTTTATCAGTCTTTTTGTTTGTTTTTGTTTCTATACTTCATAAATCTTACCTTGGGGCCCATTTGGGCTGAGCCTTCTCTCTCTCTCTCTTTTTTTTTTAAGATTTTATTATTTATTTATTTGACAGAGATCACAAGTAGGCAGAGAGGCAGGCAGAGAGAGAGAGGGGAAAGCAGGCTTCCTACTGAGCAGAGAGCCCCATGCGGGGCTCGATCCCAGGACCCTGAGATCATGACCCAAGCCGAAGGCAGAGGCTTTAACCCACTGAGCCACCCAGGTGCCCCTGAACCTTCTCTTTTATCTTTTTTTCCCCATCTCTCTCTCTCTCTCTCTCTTTTTTTCTTTTTTCTCTCTTTCTTTTTTCTTTCATTTGGGTGGGGACACCTGATTGCTCAGAAGCATTCCAGGGTGCACCTTGACCGCACCACAGTCGATACACCCAGCTACATCCGTTCGGCCATCTCTCACCAAAATGACTAGGAGGAGGAATGCCCAACAGAAGAAAAATTCAGAAGATGGGCCTTCTGCAACAGAGCTAATGGCTATCGACATAGACAATATGTCAGAAAGGGAATTCAGGCTAACAATTATCCAGGCAATAGCTAGGTTGGAGAAAGCCATGGATGACAAAACGGAACTGATTAGAGCAGAACTGAAAGCCACCAGGGATGATATTCATAATGTTAGGGCAGAACTGAAAGCCACCAGGGATAATGTTCACAATGCTCTCAATGAGTTCCAATCTAATCTAAATTCTCTGAAAGCTAGGGTAACTGAGACAGAAGATAGAATTAGTGATCTGGAGGACAAACAGGGAGAAAGGATCAGGAGGAAGCCTGGAACAAACAGCTTAGAAGCCACGAAAACAGAATCAGGGAAATAAATGATGCCATGAAACGTTCCAATGTCAGAATTATTGGAATCCCTGAAGGGGAGGAGAAAGAAAGAAGTCTAGAAGATATAGTGGAACAAGTTCTCTGTGAAAATTTTCCCAATCTCGCAAATGGAACCAGTGTTCACGTACTAGAGGCAGAACGGTCTACCCCCCAGATTATAGATTCTCAAAAGTCCTCGAGACACCTAATAATAATAATTAATAGTAATTATTAATAGTAAATAGTAAAAATAATAATTATTAATAGTAATAATTAATAGTAAGAATGAGGAATTATAATTGTAGGCAGGCCCTCTTGAAGGCAGCTAGGACAAAGTAGCTCCTTACGTACAGAGGAAAGCCCATCAGAATAACGTCAGACCTGTCCACAGAGACCTGGCAAGCCAGAAAGGGCTGGCAAGATATATTCAGGGCACTAAATGAGAAGAACATGCAGCCAAGAATACTTTATTCAGCAAGACTGACGTTCAAAATGGATGGAGAGATAAAGAGTTTCCAAGACCGGCAAGGCTTAAAAAAGTATGCGACCACCAAGCTGACACTGCAGGAAATATTAAGGGGAGTTATATAAAAGAGGAAAAGTCCTAAGAATATCATTGAACACAAATATAGAGACAATCTACAGAAAGAAAGACTTCAAAGGTAACACGATGTCAATAAAAATGTATCTATCAATAATCACTTTCAATGTGAATGGCCTAAATGCTCCCATAAAATGACACAGGGTTGCAGATTGAATAAAATGACAGGATCCATCCTATGTTGTCTACAAGAGACCCATTTCGAACCTAAGGATACACCCAGACTGAAAGTGAAGAGATGGAGAAGCATCTTTCATGCCATTGGGCCTCAAAAGAAGGCCGGGGTAGTGATTCTCATATCAGATAAATTAGATTTTAAACTAAAGGCTGTAGTCAGAGATACAGAAGGACACTACATAATTCTTAAAGGGACTATCCACCAAGATGATCTAACAATTATAAATATCTACACCCCCAATATGGGAGCAGTCAATTACATAAGAAAACTATTAATCAAGATAAAGAGTGATATTGATATGAATACATTAATAGTAGGAGATCTTAGCACACCTCTCTCAGTAATAGAGAGATCATCCAAGCAGAAAATCAATAAAGAAACAAGAGCATTGAATGACACATTGGACCAGATGGACCTCATAGATATATACAGAACATTCCACCCTAAAACAACAGAATACTCAATCTTCTCAAGTGCACATGGAACCTTCTCCAGAATAGACCACATACTGGGTCACAAATCAGGACTCAACCGATACCAAAAGACTGAGATTATTCCCTGCATATTCTCACATCACAATGCTTTGAAACTGGAGCTCAATCACAAGGAAAAGTTTGGAAAGAACTCAAACACCTGGAAGCTAAAGACCACCTTGCTTAAGAATGCTTGGATCAACCAGGAGATCAAAGAAGAACTTAAACAATTCATGGAAACCAATGAGAATGAAGACACTTCACTCTAAAACCTATGGGATATAGCAAAGGCGGTCCTAAGGGGTAATTACATAGTCATCCAAGCCTCCCTCAAAAAAATTGAAAAATCCAGAGTACACCAGCTGTCTCTACACCTTAAAGAACTGGAGAATCAACAACAAATTAAACCAACTCCACACATAAGAAGGGAAATAATCAAGATTAGAGCAGGGATCAATGAGGTAGAAACTAGAGATACAGTAGAACGTATCAATGAAACTAGAAGCTGGTTTTTTGAAAGAATCAATAAGATCAATAAACCATTGGCCACACTAATCCAAAAGAAAAGAGAGAAAGCTCAAATTAATAAAATTATTAATGAAAAGGGAGAGATCACAACTAACACCAAGGAAGTAGAAACAATCATCAGAAGTTATTATCAACAGTTAGTTATATGCCAATAAGTTAAGCAACCTAGATGAAATGGATGCATCCCTGGAAAACTATAAACTCCCAAAATTGAACCAGGAAGAAATTGACAACCTGAATAGACCGATATCTAGTAACGAGATTGAAGCAGTGATCAAAAACCTCCCAAAAAACAAGAGCCCAGGACCTGACGGATTCCCTGGGGAATTCTACCAAACTTTCAAAGAAAAAATAACACCTATTCTCCTGAAGCTATTTCAAAAAATTGAAGCAGAAGGAAAACTTCCAGACTCTTTTTATGAAGCCAGCATTACCCTGATCCCCAAACCAGGCAAAGACCACACCAAAAAGGAGAATTTCAGACCAATATCACTGACTAACAAATTAATGTCCTCCTTTTATCCAAAGAAGACATACAAACAGCTAACACATGAAAAATGCTCCACATCACTTGGCTCAGGGAAATACAAATCAAAACCACAATGAGATACTACCTTACACCAGTTAGAATGGCAAAAATTAATAAGACAGGAAACAACAAATGTTGGCAAGGATGTAGAGAAAGAGGAAACCTCTTACACTGTTGGTACAAATGCAAGCTGGTACAACCACTCTGGAAAACAGCATGAAGGTTCCTCAAGAAGTTAAAAATAGAGCTACCCTATCATCCAGTAAACGCACTACTGGCTATTTACCCCAAAGATACAGACATAGTGAAAAGAAGGGATACCTGAACCCCAATGTTCATAGCAGCAATGTCCACAATAGCCAAACTGTGGGAGGAGGCTAGATGTCCTTTAACAGATGAATGGATAAAGAAGATGTGGTTATACATATAATGGAATATTACTCAGCCATCAGAAAGAATGAATACCTATCATTTACATCAACATGGATGGAACTAAAGGGTATTATGCTAAGTGAAATAAGTCAAGCAGAGAAAGACAATTATATGGCTTCACTCATATGTGGAATATAAGAAATAGCACAGAGAATCATAGGAGAAGTAAGGGAAAAACTGAATGGAAAGAAATCAAAGAGGGAGACAAACCATGAGAGACTCTTGACTTTGGGAAACAAACTGAGGGTTGCGGAAAGGGAGATGGGTGAGGGGATGGGATAACTGGGTGATGGGTATTAAGGAGGGCACATGATGTGATGAGCACTGGGTGTTATACACAACTGATGAACCACTGAACACTACATCTGAAACAAATGATGTACTATATGTTGGCTAACTGAGTTTAAATTTAAAAAAATTAATGTCCTCTTAATAAACAAAAATATAATATTAAATTCATTTACAATTTTTAAATCTTGTAAAACAAAGCTCCCTAAATATAACATATAAATAAATTTTCAACCAAAAGCATTATATGCATTTAAATATGTCCAATTATCATTGTTTCTATTAAATTGTACTGATGATACCTCAGCAATAAAAAGGGAAGAAAAATGAGTATAAAGATTCAAAAGAAAGAAATAAAACTATCATTATTCACAAATAATATGCTTATGAATTTAGGAATCAACCAGAATCTACATATAGATTATTAGGATTAATAAAAGGGTTTAGTAACAAAGCTACACAAATAAACGTGTATATGCAGATATACACATATGCACATATACACAAACATACATACATTAAATACAGTTATATTTATTGGCAAAAAACATTTTGAAAAATACTTTGGCATCATCTGGTAAAGATGAAGATAGGCAGACACTGATCCAGAAATTCTACCACAGTGCATGTATTTAGAGAAAGCCAACTGATACAGAATATAAGTACAAGAAAACTTGTAAGTGTATTAGAACATCAACATAATTGTCTACCTACAGGAGGTATGCCTATAAGAGTTCACAATAAATGGGTTAAAGAAGCAAAATGGAGAGATTATTTATAATACCAACCAAAACTGCAAAATACCCAATAACAAACTAATCATGAAGTCTGAAAACAATACTGTAGTAATGACATAGAAATGAGCCAAAAAAAAAAAAAAGTTATGGAATTAAACATCAAGTTCAGAAACAAATTTATGTATATTCTAATGGAATTTGAGAAAAACAGTGATATTTTATACCAGTAGGAAATGAATATGTTATTCAATAAGCTGTCTTGACATAATGTTATCTATTTGGAAAAATAAATTAGATTCCTACCTCACGCTACACATAAAAATAAAATCTTAAAGTGTTAATGATTTAAATATATAAAATCTAAAAAAAGGGGGGGCAAAAAAGTTAAACTATCACACAACAATATAGGCATATATATCAGGTTTTTTTGAAAGAGACTTTATTTTTTAGTTTAACTGGTTTTAATTTTAAAATAGAAGATTTTCCATAAAATATTATCAAAGCCAGAATCTGTTAAAATGATGGTTGACTGATACAATCATATAAGATTTAAAATGCCCATAAGGCAAAAAACATATGCAAAGGTAATAATAACTTAAATTTTTTAAGTATAAGCAGATAGCTATGAGACAGGATTAATATCTTTAAATCAGAATGACATAATACAAAACTAATAAGATGGAGTTAGAGAGAAGATGGCCAAGTAGGAAATGCCAGGAATCCATCTCCCCATCTAAAGAATAATTGGTCTGCCACAATTTAATGCAAATGTTATGGAACTCTGGAGTTTATTTAAGGCTGTAATCTCAAGTGAAGGCTTGAAGTAAATTGTCATTAGGGTAAATTTCAGCTCTTACTGCAGTAGCAGCTACCCATTCCCCATCCCCATCCTTCTGGCAGACAACCATGCATGTATTCCTAGAGTAGACCGCACACAGCCTGTGAGTGCCAGCTTGGGCAATAAAGACCCTGTCCTCCAAATACTAGGATATGTACTCTGATTGCTTCTTGCTGGTACTGGTCACAAGGTGCAGATACAGAGGCAGGCAGCCATTGTTGCAATGCCCTCCCTCTCCAGAAGAATTGATTTCCAAGGAATTTAAAAGGTTGGAGCTTTTTCCCCACCTTCAACTTTTCTCTTTTTCCCTTTGGGAAACATTTAAGGAGATACACAAATGGCCAATAAGCACATGAGAAATGTTTAACATTATAATCATTAGGGAATACAAACCAAAACCACAATGAAATGCTACTTCACACCCATTAGAATGATTGTTATTTACAGAAAATAAATAGGTTGCAAGTGTTGGTAGGGATACGGAGAAACTGGAACCCTTGTACACTATTAGTGGAAATTTAAAATGGTGTTGCCAATGGTAGTCCTTCCACAAACTGAAAACAGAATTACCATAAAATCCAGCAGTTTTATTTCTCAGTACTCAAAAGGATTGAAAGTAGGGATTCTAAAAGATATTTGTATATCCGTGTTCACAGCAGCATTATACACAGTGGCCAAAGGTTGGCAGCAACCTTAGTATCCATCAAGAGGTAAATGGATAAACAAAATGTGGTGTATATATTGTGGAATATTTTTCAGCCTTAAAAAGAATTTTTTTTTTTTTAACTAGGCTCCACACTGGGTGTGGAGCCCAATGTAGGGCTTGAACTCACGACCCTGAGATCAAGACCTGAGCTGAGATTAAGAGTTGAAAGCTTAACTGATTGAGCCACCCATGTGCCCCACAGCCTTAAAAAGAAATTCTGACAGATGCTACAACATGCGTGAACCTTGAGGATATCATGCTAAGTGAAAAAAGCCAGTCATAAAGGGACAGATAATGCATGGTTCCACTTACATGAGGTAACTACAGCAGTCAAATTTAAACGATGGAGATCAGAATAGTGGTTTCCAGGAGCTAAACTGCCAGTGGAGGGAATTACTGTTTAATAAGTACAGAGTTTTAGTTTTGCAAGATATAAAGGGTTCTATAGAAGGATGGTAGTGATGGTTGCACAGAAATGTGAATATACTTAAGGCCACGGAACTGTACCATTAAAAAATGTTTAGGGGCGCCTGGGTGGCTCAGTGAGTTAAGCCTCTGCCTTTGGCTCAGGTCGTGGTCTCAGGGTCCTGGGATCGAGCCCCACATCAGGCTCTCTGCCAGCAGAGAGCCTGCTTCCCCCTCTCTCTCTGCCTGCCTCTCTGCCTCCTTGTGATCTCTCTCTCTCTGTGTCAAATAAATAAATAAAATCTTTTTAAAAAATGTTAAAGATGATAAATTTTATGTTATGTGTATTTTGTCAAAACATTCAAAAAGAATTACAGAAAAAAAATGTACACAAATGTTTATAGCAGAATTATTAATAACAGCCCCAAACTGGAAACAATCCAGATGTCTTTCAATGGGCAAATGGTTAAATAAACAGTGATAGACCCATAGCATGGATTACTTAGCAATAAAATGGAAAAAGCTATTAATAAATACAACCACCTGGATGACTCTCCAAAGAACTACACTGAATTACTAAAAAGCTGTTTCCCAAAAGGTTACATACTGTATGATGCCATTCATATAACATTCTTGAAATAGCAAAATTATACTAATGGAGAATAGATCAGTGGCTGCCAGGGGTTAAGGAAGGCATGGAGATGAGTGGGTATGACTATAAAAAGGCAAACTGGGTTATTCTTATGAAGATACAAGTGTTCTGTATCTCGACTAAATCAATGTCAATATCCCAAACATAATACTACACTAGAGTTCTACAAGATTATTACCATTGGAGAAAACTGAGTAAAGGATCCATGGGGATCTCTCGGCATTAATTCTTATAACTGCATGTGAATTTGTAACTCTCTAAAAATAAAAAACTTAAAACAGACCACTGGGTGTTATGCGCAACTAATGAATCACTGAACACTACATCAAAAACTAATGATGTACCACAATGGCTAACTGAGCATAATAAAAGAATAAATAAAAATAAAATACTTGAAATAATAAATAAATAAGTGTAGGGAAGGAAAGAAAAACTTAAAACAGCATTACCTAGCCATACTAAAGAGTGAAGTACTAATATATCACATACCAGTTATCACAAAATTCTAAAATTAGTACACAAAATGTTTTATCTATCACTTTGTCTTTCATAGTATCCTACTCAAAGGC
Source organism: Martes martes (assembly GCF_963455335.1). Taxonomy (NCBI): domain Eukaryota; kingdom Metazoa; phylum Chordata; class Mammalia; order Carnivora; family Mustelidae; genus Martes; species Martes martes. Next base: position 37,705,397 of record NC_137896.1, read on the forward strand.
AGAAAAACTGTAAGACCAGAACCCAGCCAACAGAAAAGAAAATAGGATTCCTTGTAGCAGAATCACACCCATAAACTGAAAGGATAGAACAATGTCTGCAATCTACTCTTTACTTATATTTAAACATATACCATATAGCTGACGCAGATTTTGAGAAATACTTTGTGTAGAAGAGACAAAGTTTCAAGGTTGAGACTTTTGAATAAAACCCTGGAAAGGACTTACCTTGGGAAGAAAGACCACAGGCTAGTACTAAGGTTTAACTCTAAGTTTAAGAACAAAACTGAAATAAACTCACTCTCACAAAGCCTAAAAACCAGGCTATGACAAACACTCTATGATTCCACTTCAAGAAGCTACCTAGAATAGTCAAAGTCATAAGAAAGAAAGTAGAATAGAGGCTACCAAGGGTCTAGAGAGAAGGGGGAATGGGTAGTTACTGTTTAACGGGTACAATCTGCTTGGGATGATAAAAAAAAGTTATGGAAATGCACAATTATGACAGTTATACAACACTGAATGTACCTAGAACCACTGAATTATATACATAATACTGTTAAAATAGTAAATTTTATGTTATATATATTTTTTTACCACAATAAAAGAAAGGAAAAAAAGGTGCTAAAAGAAAAAAATCTGACCATATGGAAGTCTGTATTCAACAAGAAATTAGACTTTAAAAGTAAAGGCAGGGGCGCCTGGGTGGCTCAATGGATTAAGCCGCTGCCTTCGGCTCAGGTCATGATCTCAGGGTCCTGGGATTGAGCCTCGCATTGGGCTCTCTGCTCAGCAGGGAGCCTGCTTCTCCCCCCACCTCTCTGCCTGACTCTCTGCCTACTTGTGATCTCTCTCTCTGTCAAATAAATAAATAAAATCTAAAAAAAAAAAAAAAAAACTTCCCTCTGTGTCTTTTAAAAAAATAAAAAATTAAAAAATAAAAATAAACAAAAGTAAAGGCAAAAATAAAGGGTTTTTTTCAGATAACAAGCTGATTTTTCACCACTACACCTACCACATTACCAGAAATGTTTGTTCTAAGCTGAAGGGAATAATGCCAGGCAGAAATTCACATCTACATACGGGAATGAAATATTAAGTATGTGAGAAACTATGTCAAAGACTATTTTAGAATAAACCCAAGAAAGACATTCTGAAAACTTCTGGAATACTGAAAAGGGATAAAAACCTACCAATGACACCTTCCCAATCCACAAAGGTAATCAAGTTTAAAAAATTGCACCGGCCAGCTGCACAAGCCACACCGTCTTTGGGGTGATCCGTGGTGGACGTTTTGAGGGCAGCTGACCTGCAGCCTGCATGTCCCGGACCGCCTCCCATGGAAGCCTGAGCCAGCCGTCTTTCTCCCTTTGTCTCATAACCATGTCCACCAATGAGAATGCTAACTCACCAGCTGCCTGCCTTAAGAGATTCAAGAACAAGGGGAAAGACAGTACAGAAATGAGGCGGTGTCGAATAGAAGTTAATGTGGAGCTGAGGAAAGCTAAGAAGGATGACCAAATGCTGAAAAGGGGAAACGTAAGATCGTTTACCGATGATGCTACCTCTCCACTGCAGGAAAACTGCAACAACCAGCGCACTGTAAATTGGTCTGTTGATGACTTTGTCAAGGGCATAAATAGCAACAGTTTGGAAAGCCAGCTCCAGGCTACTCAAGCTGCTAGGAAACTACTTTCTAGGGAAAAGCAGCCCCCCATAGACAACATAATCCGGGCTGGTTTGGTTCCAAAATGTGTGTCCTTCTTGGGCAGAACTGATTGTAGTCCCGTTCAGTTTGAATCTGCTTGGGCTCTCACTGACATTGCTTCCGGGACATCAGAACAGACCAAGGCTGTGGTAGATGGAGGTGCTATCCCAGCATTCATTTCTCTGTTGGCATCTTCCCATGCCCACCATCAGTGAACAAGCTGTATGGGCTCTAGGAAACATTGCAGGTGACAGTTCAGTTTTTCAAGACTTGGTTATCAAGTATGGTGCAGTTGATGTGCTTTTGGCTCTCCTTGTGGTTCCTGATATGTCATCATTAGCATGTGGCTACTTACGTAACCTTACTTGGACACTTTCAAACCTTTGTCGCAACAAGAATCCTGCACCCCCATGAGATGTCGAACAGATTCTTCCTACCTTAGTTTGTCTCCTGCATCACAATGATCCAAAAGTCTTGGCAGATACCTGCTGGGCCATCTCCTACCTTACTGATGGTCCAAATGAATGGATTGAAATGGTTGTGAAAAGAGGAGTTGTGCCCCAGCTTGTGAAGCTTCTAAGAGCTACTGAATTGCCCATTGTGACTCCTGCACTAAGAACCATAGGAAATATTGTCACTGGGACAGATGAACAGACTCAGGTTATAATAGATGCAGGAGCACTTGCTGTCTTTCCCAGTCTGCTAACGAACCCCAAAACTAATATTCAGAAGGAAGCCACATGGACAATGTCAAACATCACAGCTGGCCGCCAGGACCAGATACAGCAAGTTGTGAATCATGGATTAGTCCCATTCCTCATTGATGTTCGCTCTAAGGCAGACTTTAAGACACAAAAGGAAGCTGTCTGGGCTGTGACCAACTATACAAGTGGTGGGACAGTTGAACAGATTGTATACCTTGTTCATTGTGGCATAATAGAACCATTGGTGAACCTCTTAACTGCAAAGGATACCAAAATTATTATGGTTATTCTGGATGCCATTTCAAACATCTTTCAGGCTGCTGAGGAACTAGGTAAAACTGAGAAAGTATAATGATTGAAGAATGTGGAGGTTTGGACAAAATCGAGGCTCTACAAAACCATGAAAATGAGTCTGTATACAAAGCTTCATTAAACTTGATTGAGAAGTATTTCTCTGTAGAGGAAGAGGAAGATAAGAATGTTGTGCCAGAAACTACCTCTGAAGCCTATACGTTCCAGGTTCAGGATGGCATTGCTGGGCCCTTTAACTTTTAGCTTATACAGCTGAGGCAGAAAGTTGTTTGTGGTGTGCTCTGTTTGGTAGAAGTTTGTCTTACTGTTTCTCTACTAAAAACTCTTTTTAAATGCGTTTTATTATTGTAGCACTTTTTACAACAAAACTCTACTTGACCAGTTCTAAACTGAACAAACTGTATGAAGCTCCTCCTCTCAGTGGGTTTCTTATTTCTATGTGGAATCTCCTCTCTTGCAGTGTCCTGTAAATAAAGATTAAATTCCACCCTTTTCTTTACTTCAAAATAAAAAAAAAGGTAATCAAGTTTAAAGAACACCATTAAGTACCAATATACGAGCTAATCTTGACTGAGGATTAGACAAGTGCCCAAATAGGATAGCATTTAAATTTTTTTTAATTAAATAATAGTTATAATTTCTCCTCAAATTCACCTAGGTCAATACTTTCCTTTTTTGTAAAATAAATAAATGTATTAGTCATAGACGAATCCCTAGAAATTAAAACAAATAAAAGCCAAAATTACAAATTCATCAGAAGTAGAAGGTTTAGGGATGCCTGGATGGCTCAGTCAGTTAAGCATCTGCCTTGGGCTCAGGTCATGATCCCAGGGTCCTGGGACCAAGTCCCACATCAGGCTCCTTGCTCAGCAGGAAACCTGCTTCTCCCTCTAGCCGGCCACTCCCCTGTTCATACATGCCGCTCTCTCTTTCTCTGACAAATAAATAAATAAATCTTTAAAAAATAAGTAGTAGAAGGTTTAGGAGATAAAACTGAAGACATTTCTGAGACAGTAGGACAAGAGATATTTCAAAAAGGAGAAAAAATAATTTTTGAAAAAGATACAAGGGATTGGAGCATAAGATCCAACATCCAATTCACAGAAATCAGAAAAATAAAATAGAGGAAATATAAGGAAGAGATTAATATACAAAATTTTTTTAAGTTCCTCAAAACTAAACTACATGAATTTCCAGATTAAAAGTACTCAGTACTCCGTACTCAGTAAGTACCAGGCATGCTGAATAAAAAAAGACCCATTCCAAGATGCTTCATTGTAATATTAAGAACACAGGAATTAAGGCTTCCTTCCAAAGATGAAAATACACCATAAAGAACTGGGAATCAAAATGTATAACAGCAAGACTGAAAACTAGAACATAAGAGAACAATTTCTTCAAAACCTAGGAAAAACAATTTCTAGTCTTGTATATACCAAATAAGGGAATAAAACAAGAGAGAAAAAAAACACATGAGATTCAGGAAACAGAGAATCTGGTATTGGAGAGATGAAAAGGAAATCCAATATGATGGTGAGGTAAAGACCAGGGATGGGAGTCATGCACCAGGCTTAGTGAACACCCATTCTAGACTTGAAGGTGCCAAGTGGCATATCTCCAAGGAAAAATGAAATGGAACTATCAAATGACCGGATTTGACTGGGTGACATAAGAACTCTACATAAATTCCACTGGGAGATTTTAAGGCAGAATCAGTGGGAGGGACTATGAGAATTAGAACTCATACTCCCAGTTTGCTTACCATGAATGTATTTCCCTTGCCTCCAGCCTCTTTATATTACAATGTTCAGCTACATGAGTCCTCATTTTGAATATAATATTATGAAAAACTGATCCTTAAGGGCACCTGGGTGGCTCAGTTGGTTAAGCATCTGCCTTTGGCTCAGGTCATGATCCCAGAGTCCTGTGATCAAGCCCCACATCTGGCACCCTGCTCAGCGGGGAGCTTGCTTCTCCCTCTCCTTCTGCCTGCCATTCCCCCTGCTTGTGCTTGCACTCTCATGCTCGCTCTCTCTCACTCTCTTTCTCTGTCAAATAAATAAACAAAATCTTTAAAAAAAAAAAAAGATCCTTATTACATACCTGCTATGATATATAATCATTTCTTTTGAATACAACTTGGTCTCCTTGGATTGAATGATTCCCCATATTTTCATGATTATTTATAGTCATAGGTAACTATGACAAAAATTAAAATTTAACTTAAAAAAACAAGTAGTATATGTTTTCAATATTTATCTTTTAGGCATAAATATTATTAGCTATGATTTCATTTTTCAAACATACATATAAAACATTCACACATATATATTTATAACTCATTTTTCAAAGTCATTAGAGTTAATCATAATCAGACATTAGTCTTGATAACAATTTCTAGTTACTACATAACATTTCATCATATGATGATTTACTTACTTACATTCTTCTCTGTTGGATATAAGATTTTTCCAAAATTTTTTACATTCTTAATAATGCTTATTGAGAACTATATAAATTTTTGTCTCTATTTCCAATGTCAAGTTCTTACAAGCAGAATAAGTTTAAAGCTTTGCTCTATATTACTTAGCTGTCCTCCAAAATTTCTGCTAACTTATATTTGTACCTACAATGTATTATGGTCATTTCATCACGCACCTATGAGCAGTGATACAGTATCTTTAACTCTCACAAATTAGGAGGGAACAAATTTAACATGCACTCATTTGCATTTCCTAATTAGTTATGTTCTAGTATCTATTTATGACTTTTTATCATTTTTCTTTTGGGGTATTATTTGTATTTGTGTGGTTTTTAATTTAATATACCTTTTCATAGATTAAAGATATGTATACTTTGTCATATTTATGGTAAGTGGGTTTTTTTTTCCGTCTTAACTCTTATATAGTAACACTTTTGTTCTTCCTTCTCTAGCACTTGTCCCTAGAAAGGCCTTCCTCCGGTCAAAGATGGATAAATGTTGACCTATGTTTTCTTCTCTCTCTCTGAGGGGGGTAATATTAAGGTTTTATTGTTAGTAATTATTTTAAGTAACCTAAAAGGGATCCTTTAGCAATACTTCTATAAAACCATAAGAATGGGGGGATCCTCGGGAATATAAAAGTACCTTAAAATCAAATAACTCTCTTTCAACTCTAAATAGTTCAACATATAAGCTTCCTTTTTTATATATCAGAGTACCATGTAGATTAAAGCAATGTAACACTTCCAGGTATATATGCTAATACAGCTTAATTTCGAAAAATTTTTACTCACTTGTGGTCATGATGTTAGGAGGGCAAGAGGGTATTCCGTGATCTACTGCCCATCTGTAGGCTCCTTCTCCAACTAAAAAGCTAATAACAGAAAATTATTCTTTTAAAAATTCAGTATCATCTTCTCCTACAAATTCAATAAATATAAATCATGTAGTAAGGCAACTGAAAAAATGTCTTGCACAGAGATATAATTGTAGGTTTCTCTCAAAATAATAATATGGCCATATGTCCCAAATTTTAAAATTTTCCCCAAGTTAGAAATTTTACAACTGAAAATGGTACAATTTCATTTGCAATAACCAACAACTAATAGTTGGCAAAATTCAACATAAGAAGTAAAAAAATAGTTGATTTCCCAGTGGAGAATATTAAGACTTATCTTGGATCACTATGGTCACAAGATCTATTTAATCAGGTTAAGAATTAAAGTTGCAGGGACGCCTGGGTGGCTCAGTTGGTTGAGCCGCTGCCTTCGGCTCAGATCATCATCCCAGTGTCCTGGGATCGAGTCCCACATCGGGCTCCTTGCTCGGCAGGGAGCCTGCTTCTCTCGCTGCCTCTGCCTGCCTCTCTGCCTGCTTGTGTGTACTTTCTCTCTCTCTCTGGCAAATAAATAAAATCTTTAAAAAAAAAAAAAAAGAATTAAAGTTTCAGTGAACATTTTCAGATTTGGTCATCTTGCCTACTATAACAACTGGATCTACTCAAAATGAGTGGGTACATCTAGAGATGCCCCAAAACAATAAGATGTACTTAGATTTACAAGACTTGATATAACAAAAATATACAAATGACCTATATGTATGACCCTCAGATCATTTCTACTCTGGTAAGTACTATGGTGTGTACCAAAAGTAATTTTTTAAGCCCTAAACTTCAAGTTTTAACATAAAGAAGTAAATAAAAGGATACTGTTCACTAACTGTAAAAAACTTATTTTCAATTTCAAATAGCATTCAGGATAATTAACCACTCCATTCATTCCCTAACACAGTAACAGCAAACAGTTACCATAATAATCAATCACTTCATCTCCTTCCATAGCCAACTTCTTAAAGATCTGAACCAGCTAGTAATGGTTTCCTTGAACTTGTTTATGCCTGCTCATTAGTTTTCTGATCTCTATTTTTTGTTTCTGTTCTTCTAATCATCCCAACACTAAAACTCAAAGTAATGCACATTGAAGTCTTTAGATTCATTTGTTAGTAAGACCAGTGACAGACTGGAAAACAAAATCTAAGGAGCCACTCAAACACATCCAAATAGTTCTAGTGAGAAACTAAATAGTTAAGTCCAATAACTATTTTCCAATATACATAAAAGTAGGAGGCACTGAAAAAAGAGAGGGCCAACAAGAATAAACAACTTTACCCCTTCAAACTTCTAATTTTTTTTTAATTCCAAAGGATTCTGAAAGTAGAAAACAGTTTGTCCTATTCTTCCATCAAACGAAACCACTGCATAGAAAATGAAAAGAAAAGCTGTCATATAAAGTTCAAATGGAAGAAAAACTGAAATAGAAACTTGAATACGAGTTGAGCCATCCTGATGGCATTTTTAGCACTTCCTTCTTCTAGAAAAGGAATGTGATATAAGAAATAACTTCTCGGACGCCTGGGTGGCTCAGTTGGTTAAGCAGCTGCCTTCAGCTCAGGTCATGATCCCAGCGTCCTGGGATCGAGTCCCACATCGGGCTCCTTGCTCGGCGGGGAGCCTGCTTCTCCCTCTGCCACTCTGTCTGCCTGTGCTCGCTCTCTCTCTCTCTCTGACAAATAAATAAATAAAATCTTTAAAAAAAAAAAAAAAAAGAAATAACTTCTCTTCATGTGAAGATGTAAAAGATATGCTGAAGTAGTATATTAAATGATCAGAACAGAAGTTTGAAGCTAAATCTTAGCATGCCCATTGGTCATCTTGGGTCCAATCCCAGTATCTGGAATCAATGGCGTTTTATAAAATATTCTTAGTTTTGGGGGCCTGGGAGGCTCATTCATTAAGCATCTGCCTTAGGTTCAGATCATGATCCCAGGGTCCTGGGATCCAGCCCTGCATCAGGCTCCCTGCTCAACGGGAAGTCTGCTTCTCCCACTCCCCCAGCTTGTGTTCCCTCTCTTGCTGTGTTTCTCTCTGTCAACTAAATAAATAAAATCTTTGTTAAAATAAAATATTCTTAGTTTTATTTTCCATTTCTTAAAGAAATTGCTTTTAAATTAAATCAATTTCCCATTGGCTGCTATGCAAGTTTTTAAAATAGTTGAGGCATTTTACAATATTCACGGGAATTTAACTATCTGGTTCCCATCTTATGGATAAGAATACTGAATATCTGACCTTTTCTTCCTATTAAAAACTACCTCTCTAGTAGTTAATAATCACACAAAATGGCATATAAGTGCTTTTGAAATCATTTTAAAATTCTGAAAAGCAACATGATACTAACATGCCCAAATAATCACTTTCTAGAACATTAAATGCAGTATCATTCACATTTGTCACAGTCTTAATGACTCTCCAAGGAGAAAACTTAGAGAGAAATTTTGTCTCATTCAAGTTAGGAAATCCTATCGACTCTACCTTTGTAATATATCCAAAATGTGACCACTTCTCACCTCCTCTCCTGCTACCACCTTTGTCTAAACCGCCATCATCTGTTACCTGAACTGTTGCAATGGACTCATTACTTTCACATACGCCTTGCTTTGCTCCCTGCCCCAGTCTATGCTCACTAGCCACCGACTTCCTTGTAAAACATAAGTCAGACAATGACATTCCTCTTTTCAAAATCTGCACAATCCTGGAGTTTGAATGAGAATCCTAAGTGATGTGATCCTTCCTGCTCCCTCCTTACTTCATCTCTTAATCTTCTTGCCCCCGGCTTACTTTACTCCAGCCTCCCCAAAATACAAATATGCCAAGGGGACTACCAGTCTCAAGGCCTTCACCCTGAATGTTCCCTCTATCAGTCTTCATCCTTTTTTCCCAAGTGGCAAATTCCCTCAACTGCTCAAAAGTGTCCCCTTAATGAGACCTATGTAAAAATATACCCAACTACCTACCCAGGATTCCCAATCCCTACCATTTTGCTCTTTCCACATTTTTCTTTTTTCTACCTTCTAACATACTAGACACTTCATAATTTACATATTATGCCAATTGTTTACTTCTACCTTCCCCAAAGAAACTGTAAGCGTCATAAGAATGGGAATCTTTTGTTTCTTCACTGACATATCCAAGCATATGTGACAGTGCCTAAAGCATACTAAGCATCAAATAAACATAGGCAAGATATTAAACAAATAATAATAAACTAGGGTGTCAAAATTCCTTAAGGGACAACATTTTCCTTGTGCTATACCCAATTTAATTTACATTAAAACAAGTCCAACATGATGTAAAGCAAAAAGCAATGACACTCTACTGAGAGCAGCCCTGAGGTGGGGTTACTGAAACCTTCAACAAGTCAGTGCTTCTTGTTTGCTGCGGCAAACGCTAGCACAGCCAAGCTTCCCAGAAAGAGCTATTTGGCCAAATATGAGATGTGAACTGCAACCTCATGGATGGCAACCACCGATTTTCAAGGAATCATGACTCCATAATCAGTCTAAAAATGTCTCATTTTGTGATTTAGAAAGTTCTCAAGAATGCTCAGGGATCCCAATAATCAAAATACATTATTCTGGATGAGAAAGACACAAGAGAAAATGAGAGCTGTTTCTTTGGACTTAAAAACTGATTCCTATCTATTTTACCTATCGCTTCCTTATTCATCATAAATATACAAAATTGAGGAAAGACAAATTAGTACTACTGATCACTTAAAGCTTACAGACTTATAATGTGCAAATAAAGGGGAACGTGCTGTATTTGGAAATAACATACCAACCAAATTAAATAATCAGAATTTAACCCTTTAATTTTTTTTTTTAATTTGAACTTTTTTACATCTAAAAAATGGCTTTTTGGACACCTGAGTGGCTCAGTCCATGAGCATCTGCCTGCGGCTCAGCTCATGATCCTGGGATCAAGTTCCACATCAGAGTCCTTGCTTGGCGGGAAGCCTGCTTCTCCCTCTGCCTGCAGCTCCCCCTGCTTGTGTGCTCTCTCTCTCTTTTTCTCTGACAAATAAATAAGTAATCTTTAAAAATAAATAAACAAATAAAATTAAAAATTATTTTTAAAAAACAGAACCTCAGCCTAAGCAATTGACATATAAAAAGATGAACCATCTTTAGAATCGAAATATATCTCATCAATGTTCACATTTCTCTGGCTGTCTTATAAAATTTTTTCTACTATTGTTATTTTGTTTTTTAAACTTTAGTTTAAATGGGAATCCATCTAAATCTCTATCTTATGATTAGTTAATAGATCTCTTACATTTCTTTTAATCTTGCATTTTGAATTATCTTTTCTTTTTTCTAATTGTCTTTTCACATTCATACAACAAAAGTAGTACAAATTTGAGTTAATTTATGAAATATAATAGATTAAATAGTACTTTAAAATAAACAATGTACCAAAAACTAAATTTGCCTCTGAAAAAAATCCTAGGGTCTAATGAGCACCTTAAGGTTTAATTTATACTAAACATAAAACAATGTTTGTCTAGCTTTCCCTTTTTCATCAAAAGAAACATAATTTCCAGAAATTATAACTTCTATATTAGGAGTCAGCACAAAGTTTTTCTGTAAAGGGCCTGATAGTAAATAAGTTGGCTTTGTAACCACAATGTTTCTTTTGCAACAACTCTATTTGGCCTTTGCAGGGCACAAGCCATAGATAATACATACACAAATGGGTATGGCTGTGTCCCAATTAAACTTTATTTACAAAAGCAAACAGCAGAACAGATTTGGCCCATAAGCCATAGTTTGCCAATTCCTGTTCTAAATGATAATGCCTATCAAAGCTGTACCCTCCCTATCATAATGGAAAAAGATTCAAGCTATACTTTTATAAGTAAAATAAAGAAATTTGGGTAAATATGACACAGTTTATGATGGTAGTCCCATCAACTTTATGAAGATACCAAATACACCACAAATCTGACCAAACACCAATACTTAAACAATACAACACATCATGGTGGCTATAACCAAAAACTAAGGTATGCAGATAAATGAACTTTTTATTTAAACACTTCTTAGAAACACCTACTGTATGTAATGCATTGCTGTCTCCAAAAAGAGGTGATAGATAACACCACAGGACCAAGATTTCTAAGTGTTCCATCTGCTTTTGACACTTTTTGTACCTTTATATCTGGCTCACAGAAAATGAGTAATAAATATTTGCTGAGTGAAGGGGAAGTAAATGAATAACTGAATGGGTATAAACAGTTACTTCTCATTATTATAAAAGGATTCCATTTTCCCTTTACTTCTAATCTGCTGCTTCTAATATGATCTGAAAGGACTCCCAAATTTTCTAATAGCTTAAAAGTGGTCAAGTAAGGGACTCAGTTCATTACCTGAAAAAGGTGTCTTAAATCGCTGTGTAATTTTTATGAGTTAATGCATGCAAAACACATAAAACAGTGCCTGATATAGTGTACAAACATAATAAATGTTAGCTATTACCCTTAAAGAAATTAGATAACTAGACATATTAGGGTAATATGAAAATAAGCTCAAAGTAAAAACATGATAAATTTGGTTTTGTTGATTTAGGACACTCAAGGAATTTTTTTCTAAATTACTGCAGGTATACAATAAACTTCGAGGAAGTTTTCTACTTCTGGACAAGATGGAATAACAGGGAACAAATTTACACTTCTGCCTGAAGAAACTGTTTTGAAAATCAGACAAAATGTAGGAAAAACAGTTTTCAGACATCAGTAGGCAACATAAGGGCAGTGATCCTTGAGAGAAAGGAAACAAAACAGGTAAACCCTATGACCGACCCAGCCTTCTGCCTAGGGAGGTTCCAACCCACGGCACGGTAGTTTCTTAGTTGAAAAGAAAGACCTCGGCATCTGGAAAAGCCCAGACAGCCAGGGTTCAAAGGGCAGAGTACCAGAGATGAAAGAGCTGCACAGATAAAGGACTCTAACATCTGAACAGTCCCCTCTAGTCTTCAGCTGAAGAGAGATCAGTGTATGTGTAATAGGAAATCACCCAAAATCTGGGAAATAATACCACAAAAGTTTTAGAGGAAAAAAAGCCCCAAGTTCACAAAGGGATAGGAGCAGCTCAGCTCCTGTTTCCATCAAAGTAAGAAGTACTCTTTCTAAGTACATTTGTTACAGTATTCAGAAGAGTTTTACCCAATAGCAAAGCAAAATTAGCTCAAGGCTAAATGCTTCTTTAGTCACATGTAACAAAGTATAAAGCAAGATTTGAAAGGATGAACCTGTCTCTAAATAACTTAAACCCTAGAATAAAGCTCAAACATATTTATTAAAATTTTAAAAGATCTGGTACCAAATAAGGTAAAACTCACAAAACCTCAAATGCAATAAAAAATTACAAAGCATGCAAAGAAGCAAGGAAATGCAGCCAATAAAGAAGAGAAAATATTTCAACTGAAAACAACTCAGAAATGACAAAGATGATAGTAAATTAGTAAACAAAGATATGATAACAATTATTATAAATCAATTCATATGTTCAAGAAGCTACAGGAAAAATTAAATATGTTAGGGACACCTGGGTAGTTTGGTTGGTTGAGGAGTCTGCCTTCGGCTCGGGTCACAATCACAGGGTCTAGAGATCACATCCCACACTGGGGTCCTTGCTCAGTGGGGAGGCTGTTTCTCGCTCTGCCTGCCACTCCCCCTGCTTGTGTTTGCTCGCTAACTCACTCTCTCTGACAAATTAATCAATTAATTAATAATAAAAATAAACATAAACATAAATATGTTGCACCTAAGCGATACAGACATTAGTCAGATGTTGGAAATAGAGTTCAGAATGACTATTATAAAGATAACAGCTGGGCTAGAAAAAACATAGAAGATACTAGAGAATTCCTTTCTGGAGAAATAAAAGAACTAAAATCTAACCAAGTCAAAATCAAAAAGGCTATTAATGAGGTGCAATCAAAAATGGAGGCTCTTACTGCTAGCATAAATGAGATAGAAAAGAGAATGAGTGATACAGAAGACCAAATGATGGAGAATAAAGAAGCTAGGAAAAAGAGAGATAAACAACTATTGGATCCCAAGGGGAGAATTCAAGAGATAAGTGATAGCATAAGATGAAACAACATTAGACGAACTGGGATTCCAGAAGAAGGGGGGGGGGGCAGGAGGTACATTGGAGCAAATTACAGCAGACAACTTCCCTAATTTGGGGGAAGGAAACGGGCATCAAAATCCAGGAGGCAAAGAGAACCTCTCTCAAAATCAAGAAAAATAGGTCAACACCCCATCATCTAATAGCAAAACTTACAAGTCTCAGAGACAAAGACAAAATCCTGAAAGCAGCTCGGGACAAGAGGTCTGTAACATACAATGGTAGAAATATGAAACTGGCAGTAGACCTAGCCACAGAGACCTGTCAAGCCAGAAAGGACTGACATGATATATCAGAGCACTAAACAAGAAAAATATGCAGCCAAGAATACTATATCCAGCTAGGCTGTCATTGAAAATAGAAGGAGAGATAAAAAGCTTCCAGGACAAACAAAAACTAAAAGAATTTGCAAACACCAAACCACCCCTACAGAAAATATTGAAAGGGGTCCTCTAAGCAAACAGAGAGCCTAAAAGTAACATAGACCAGAAAGGAACAGAGACAATATACAGTAATATTCACCTTACAGGCAATACAATGGCACTAAATTCATATCTTTCAATAGTTACCCTGAATGTAAATGTGCTAAATGCCCCAATCAAAAGACAGAGGGTATCAGAATGGATAAAAAAATAAGACCCATTGATATGCTGTCTGCAAGAGACTCATTTTAAACCCAAAGACACCTCCGGATTTAAAGTGAGGGGGTGGAAAACCATTTACCATGCTAATGGACATCAAAAGAAAACTGGGGTGGCAATCCTTATAACAGACAAATTAAATTTTAGACCAAAAACTACAATAAGAGATGAGGAAGGGCACTATAGCATACTTAAAGAATCTGTCCAACAAGACCTAACATCTTTAGATGTTATTTCGTTTAATATCTATGCCCCTAACATGGGAGCAGCCAACTATATAAACCAATTAATAACAAAATCAAAGAAACACATCAACAATAATACAGTAATAGTAGGGGACTTTAACACTCCCCTCACTGAAATGGACAGATCATCTGAGCAAAAGATCAATAAGGAAATAAAGGCTTTAAATGACACACTGGGCCAGATGGACATCACAGATATATTCAGAACATTCCATCCCAAAGCAACAGAATACACATTCTTCTCTAGTGCACATGGAGCATTCTCCAGAATAGATCACATCTGGGTCACAAATCAGGTCTCAACCAGTACCCAAAGACTGGGATCATTCCCTGCATATTTTCAGACCACAATGCTTTGAAACTTGAACTCAATCACAAGAGGAGAATTGGAAAGAACTCAAATACATGGAGGCTAAAGAGCATCCTCCTAAAGAGTGAATGGGTCAACCAGGAAAATAAAGAAAATTTTAAAATTTCATGGGAACAAATGAAAATGAAAACACAACTGTTCAATATCTTGGGATGCAGCAAAGGCAGTCCTAAGAGGAAAGTATGTAGCAATATATATACAAACCTTTCTCAAGAAACAAGAAGGGTCTGAAATACACAACCTAACCCTACACCTAAAGGAACTGGAGAAAGAACAACAAATACAGCCTAAACCCAGCAGGAGAAGAGAAATAATAAAGATCAGAGCAGAAATCAGTAAAATAGAAACAAAAAAAACAGTAGAACAGATCAATGAAACTAGGAGCTGGTTCTTTTTAGTAAGAGTAATAAACCCCTGGCCAGACTTATCAGAAAGAAAAGAGAAAGGACCCAAATTAATAAAATCATGAATGGAAGAGGAGAGATCACAATCAACACCAAAGAAATACAAACAATTATAAGAACATATTATGAGCACTATATGCCAGCAAATTAGACAATCTGGAAGAAATAGATGCATTCCTAGAGATGTATAAACTACCAACCAAACCAGGAAGAAAGAGAAAACCTGAACAGACCAATAACCAGTAAGGAAATTGTAGTAATCAAAAATCTCCCAACAAACAAGAGCCCAGGGCCAGATGGCTTCCCAGGGAAATTCTACCAAACATTTAAAGCAGAATAATACCTATTCTTCTGAAACTGTTCCAAAAAATAGGAATGGAAGGAAAACTTCCAAACTCATTTTATGAGGCCACCTTACCTTGATCCCAAAATCAGTCAGATCCCATTAAAAAAGATAATTACAGACCAATATCCCCGAGGAACCTGGATGCAAAAATTTTCACCAAAATACTAGCCAATAGGATCCAACAGTACATTAAAAAGATTACTCACCACAACCAAGTGGGATTTATTCCTGGGCTGCAAGGTTGGTTCAACAACCACAAATCAATCAGTGTGATACAATACATTAATAAAAGAAAGAACAAAAACTGTATGATATTCTCAATAGATGCAGAAAAGCATTTAACAAAATACAGCATCCTTTCTTGGTCAAAACTCTTCACAGTGTAGGGATAGAGGGTACATACATCAGTATCAAAAAAGCTATCTATGCAAAACCCACAGTGAATATCATTCTCAATTGGGAAAAACTGAGAGCTTGTCCCCTAACGTCAAGAACAGAGCAGGGATGTCCACTATCACCACTGCTATTTAAGATAGTACTAGAAGTCCTAGCCTAAGCAATCAGCCAACAAAAACAAATAAAATGCATCCGAATCAACAAAGAAGAAGTCAAACTCTCACTCTTTGCAGATGATATAATACTTGATGTGGAAAACCCAAAGACTCCACTCTAAAACTGCTAGAACTCATACAGAAATTCAGTAAAGTGTCAGGACATAAAATTAACACACAGAAATCAGTTGCATTTCTATATACTAACAACAAGACAGAAGAAAGAGAAATTAAAGAGTTGATCCCATTTACAATTGTACCCAAAACCATAAGATACCTAGGAATAAATCTAAACAAAGAGGCAAAGAATCTGTACTCAGGAAACTATAGAATACTCATGAAAGGAGTTAAGGAAGACACAAAGAAATGGAAAAATGTTCCATACTCATGGACTGGAAGAACAAATATTGTGAAAATGTCTATGCTACCTAGAGCAATCTACACATTCAATGCAATTCCTACCAAAATCCCATCAACTTTTTTCAAAGACATGGAATAAGTAATCCTAAAATTTATATGGAACCAGAAAGACCCCAAACAGCCAGAGGAATGTTGAAAAAGCAAAGCTGGTGGCATCACAATTCCACACTTCAAGCTCTATTACAAAGCTGCAATCATTAAGACAGTATGGTACTGGCAGAAAAAGAGACCCATAGATCAATGGAACAGAATAGAGAGCGCAGAAATGGACCCTCAACTCTATGGTTAACCAGTCTTCTACAAAGCAGGAAAGAATGCCCAATAGCAAAAAGACAACCTCTTCAACAGATGGTGTTGGGAAAATTGGACAGCCACACGCAAAATGAAACTGGACCATTTCCTTAACACTATCCACAAAAACAGATTCAATATGAATGAAAGACCTAAATGTGAAACAGGAATCCATCAAAATCCTTGGGGACAACACAGGCAGCAACCTCTTCAACCTCAGCTGCAGCAACTTCTTCCTAGAAACATCTTCAGAGGCAAGGGAAGCAAGGGCAAAAATGAACTATTGGGACTTCATCAAGATCAAAACGTTTTGCACAGCAAAGGAAACGGTCAACAAAACCAAAACACAACAGACAAAATGGGAGAAGATATTTGCAAATGATGTATCAGATAAAGGGCTAGTATCCAAAATCTATAAAGAACTTACAAACTCAACACCCAAAGAACAAATAATCCAATCAAGAAATGGGCAGAGGACATGAACACACATTTCTGCAAAGACGACATCCAAATGGCCAACAGACACATGAAAAAGTGCTCCACATCACTCGGCATCAAGGAAATACAAATCAAAACCACAGTGAGATACCACCTCATACCAGGCTAAAATTAACAAGTCGGGAAATGACAGGTGTTGGTGAGGATGCAGAGAAAGGGGAATCCTCCCGCATTGTTGGTGGGAATGCAAGCTGGGGCAGCCACTCTGAAAAACAGCATGGAGGTTCCTCAAAAGGTTGAAAATAGAGCTACCCTATGACCCAGCAATTACACTACTTGGTATTTACCCCAAAAATACAAATGTAGTGATCTGAAGGGGCACATGCACCCCAATGTTTATAGCAGCAATGTCCACAATAGCCAAACTATGCAAAGAGCTTAGATGTCCATCAACAAATGAATGGATAACGAAGATGTGGTATATATATACAATGGAATATTATGCAGCCATCAGGAAAAAAAAAAACGAAATCTTGCCATTTGCAATGACATGGATGGAACTAGAGGGTATTATACTAAGCGAAATAAGTCAACCAGAGACAGACAATTATCATATGATCTCACTGATTTGATGAATTTGAGAAACAAGACAGAGCATCATAGGGAAAGGGAGGGAAAAATGAAACAAGACGAAACCAAAGAGGGAGACAAACCGTAAGAGACTCTTAATCTCAGGAAACAAACAGGATTGCTGGAGTGGAGGAGAGTGAGAGGGATGGGGTAGCGGGGTGAAGGACACTGGGGAGGATATGTGCTATGGTGAGTGCTGTGAATTGTCTAAGACTAATGAAACACAGATCTGTTCCCCTGAAACAAATAATACATGTTAATAAAAAATAAATAAATAAATGACCTACCAAATAAATAAATAAACAATACAAGTGATAAACAAATAAGCATGTTAAGTAGATACATGGAAGACACTTTTTAAAGTTGCAACAAAATCAAATTTCTGAAGATGTCTACAATGTCAGACATGAAAAATAAACTTGATGGGATTAACAAGTGATTAGATATTGTAGAAAAATAATAAACTTGAAAACAGCAATGGAAATTATTCAAAATGAAACAAAGAGAAAAATGAATGGAAAAAGTAAATAATTTACTAGTGATCTGTAGGAGTACAAGAGGTCAAATACACATGCAATTGGAGTCCTGAAGGATAGAAAGAGGAATCAGAAAAAATATCTGAAGAATAGCCAACAAATTTTCCAAATTTGATAAAGTATATTTCCCTTCATATCCAAGATGCAAAGTAAATACAAACCAAAGACATTACAAGAAAAGTGCAGACCAATATATCTCATAATATATAAGATACAAAAATTCTTTACAAAATCTTAGCAAATTGGATCTGACAATATATCAAAAGGATAATACATAATGACCAAGTAGAATTTATCCCAGGAATGCAATTGTTGCTTTAATAGTTGAAAATCAACCAATTCCTGACTGACTAAATAGAAAAATTACAACATCATCTTATTAGATGCAGAAAGGCATTTGAGAAAGTACAACACTCATTCCTACTAAAAATTCTCAGAACAATAAGAAGGGGACTTTCTCAGTATAATAAAGAATATCAATGATAAACCTTCAGCAACTACCATACTTAAGGGTAAAAGACCAAACGCTTCTACCCTAAGATCACAAACAAGGTACAAATGCCCACTCTCACATTTTTTTTCATTCTCACATTTCTATTCCACCTTGCATTGGAGCTCCTAGCCACTGTAATAAAGAAAAGGAAATTAATTAAAGGAGCCCAGATTAGAGAGGAAGAAATAAAACAATTTTTATTCTCAAAAGACATTATTGTCTATGTAGAAAATCTTAACAAATCTATAAAAATGATACTATAAAACAAATGAATTTAGCAAATTCCCAGGAAAGAATATCAATGTAGTAAAATCAATCATATTTCTATATTGGCAATAAACAACCAGAAATTAACACATATTACACATATAATTTATCATACTATCAAAAAGAATGAAATACTTGGGGTGCCTGGGTGGTGCAGTCAGTTAAGCAGCTGACTCTTGGTTTTGGCTCAGGTCGTGATCTCAGGGTCCTGAGATCAAATCCTGCATCAGGCTCCTGAGCATGGGCTCAGCAGGGAGTCTGTTTCTCCCTTTCCTCCTGCCCCTCCCCACACTCATGTGCTCGCTGTCTCTCTCAAATAAAATCTTTTTTTAAAAAAAGAGAGAATGAAATACTTAAGTATAAGTTTGATAAAAGCTATTTATGACCTGTACACTGAAAAACTATAAAACACTGGTCAGAGAGGCTACATGAGACTTTATTAAATGGATATGTTGCAATCCTAATGAAAATTTCAACAGGCTATTTCTAGAAATAGGCTAATTCTAAAATTCACATGGAATGCAAAATGCCTAAAGTGGTCAAAACAACCTGAAAACAAAGAAAAAAGCTGAAGAACTATGTACATGAGGAAATGAAACAGCTAGTTTTAGACAAGGTTAGCACCACTATATGATATGATTTTAATGGAGAGATGGCCATCACTTTTTCCCGTATATTTTATCTTTGTAAAATATAAAAATACTGCACACGTCCCCTTTAAAAACTGCTCAATTTTGTTCCCTTCATCCTTCACAGAAGTAACCACAGTGAGTTTGATAACCTTCTTTCCAGACCTTCTTTGTATACCTATGTACATATATACTATATACAGCCTTAAAAAAACTAGAGTACTGTCTATGTTGTAATACTATGAAGGAATATATGGAAATAAAAGAAGCTTAAAAGCAGGACAACTGTTACCTAGGAGCAAGGGCAGAGACATGAACAGACATTTCTGCAAAGAAGACATCCAAATGGCCAACAGACACATGAAAAAGTGTAAGGGTGTGAACAATGGGAAGGATAACAATGCCATCAGAAAGGGTTCCATCTAGGCAGTTTCAAATCTCTTCATAATGTCTTATTTCCCAACCTGGATGGTGGGAAACAGTATTCCTGGTTATAAATATTGCATTATTTCGTTTTTTTTTTTAAACATAAATTAAACTGAATGTATCATACGGCAATTTGATTTTTTTCCTCTACAATATAGAGATCTATCCATTTTACTATATATAAATGTTTCTCCCTTTTCTAATACTGCAGATTATTTAATAATATGACTAGAAAACAGTTCACTTAGCCATTGATAGACATTTAGATTGTTTACAGTTTTATACACCACAAGTAATGTTGCTGTAACCTTCTTGTGCTGTAGAAGTCTTCCTATGTACATGTGAAGGTGTTCTATCCCAAGACTGAACTGCTGGAGCACACAACATGTGCATGTTCAATTTTTTACATTAATAAATAATATCAAAATGTCTCTCAACTGGTTATATCAATCTACATTCCCAATACTAGTAGAACAAAGAACCTGTTTTTCCACAATCTCAACACTGGGTATCATTAGTCTTTATTAATTTTGCTACTTTAACATAAACATATCATCTTATCATTTTAATTCACAATTCCTTAATTATAGTTGGGCCCCTTTTTGTGTATTTATATACCATCAATATTTTCTTTTCTATAAATTGCCTATTTGTACTATTTACCAATTTTTTAAATTTAAATTTTCTTTGTCTTACTAATATTTTATGGTTCTTAAACACTATGTTTACAAATTTTTTTTTTGCTACTATGCTGCAAATAATTTTTCTCAGTTTCAAAGGCCATAATGTCTGAATTCAGATCATGTTATCTTCAGTTGTAAATAGTTATACATTTTCACTTCTCATATGTTTCCATATTTAGCCTTATTTTTTCATCTTAATAAGGTCTTTGCTACCCCACAGTCATAAACACAATCTCTCATATTTTTTCTTAAAAATTTTATATTATGCTTTTTCACCTTCATGTTTGAATATAATTTTTTTTGAATGGCATGACACAAGAATTCAAATTAACCTTTATCCACTAGATAGCCAGCTGTCCCAACATAATTTAATACTCCATAATTTTTCCCCACAATGCTTTGAGATGATACTTACGATAGACTAAATTTAATTTTATACTAGATCTGCTTCTGGACTTCCAGTTTGGTCCTACGGATTTTTTTCTATATATCCCTATATAAAATACAGATATTTTCCATATATATTTTTATATAGATCCCTATACCTAAATCAACCTGTTTTAATTATGACAGTATTATGAAGTATCAGGATAGCTATCAGATGAGTCTAACTCTTTGATCTGTTTCAAAATGTCCACTATTGTTGTATACTTGTTCCTCCATATAAACTTGAGAACCAGCTTGATAAATGCTATAACTAGTGCAAGGAATGGGATTATGGTGATTTGCAGGCAAACTTTAAAATACTTTTCACAAGGTTTATGCTATTTTCCTTGTCAACTAAAACAACTGCCTTGTTTCCTCTCTACCGGGCATGTATATTCTAATTGGCTTAATTAGGGTTAATTATGCTTTATGTATAATAGCAAACATGGGTGAAAGAACACAGTCACATTTTAATTCAACACTGAAGAGAATATAAATCCAGAGATAATCTCTTTACATCTATTACTCCCCTAAAAATAAGTCTTATCCAGTAGGACTCTGTGTATGTACTAAACAAAACTTAGCAAATTTGGGGTTAGAGGACTTCAAAACAGTTAAAAAGCATGGTTTTAACACAAATTATGAGGAAAGTCTAAATAAGAATTCTTATTCACTTTTCCTACTTTCAAAGTTATAAAAGTAAAGTTATCGATATCAAACACATTATAAACAATCTCAAAATTTCAGATTTGCTTCTCCTTACCCTTCCTGATTGAAGATACAAATATTAAAAATTGTATTTCTTCAAAATTTTTTAAAATTAACCTTTCCAGTATCACAATTAAACAACTGACAAGTATATGATTAAAATGAATTACTTGAGTATATTAGGGTAAGAGGTTTCAAGACTTTTCAAAACTATATTAATTTATTTTCTATGACTTCAAATTGTAACAGTCAAAGTGATTATCTTATAGTACTGTTGTCACAACTTTCAACACAGAACATTAATATAACCTTCACAGCTGGGCATGCTGAACATATACTGAGTATGCACTGGCACTGAAGCATATTTGTTATTATTATTAGGCATGTTAATGGAATGATGACTATGTTTTTCCAACATACAGCAATTTACAAAATTATTTAAGGGTAAAAAAAAATCATGTCAAGGATTTCCTTTAAAATACTATAGGAAAGGGGTGCCAGTTTGCCTCATTCGGAGGGACTCTTGATCTCAGGGTCATGAGTTTGAGCCCCAACTGGGTATAGAGATTGCTTAAAATCAATAAATAAATTAAATAAACTCTAAAGTTTTTTTTAATTAAAAAAATACTACAGGAAAAAGAGAGATTGAGTAAGATAGAGTAAGGGCAAAAGCAGTTAATTGTTGGAGCTGGATGACAGGTTCATGAGGGCTCTTTACAATGTTCTCTCTAAATTTATAAATACTTGAAAAGTTCAAAGTTTTTTTAATGAAAATTGTATGTTAATGCTGGAGAAAAACGTAATCTTACTAATCTTAACATTACGATGTGTTTCTCCAGAATTGAAAAATTAAGTACTTTTATTCTAAGATCACCTCAAAATCAAAATTAGTTTGGACTCTGCACTTTTAAAGTTTCATAACAAAAGATCCCAACTGTGCACTTCAGAACAGCAAAAACATCTCTGTAATCAACTACAAAACCAAAAATTAACTCTGATCTCTTTCCTGCTTTAATCTGTAATATTCTATTGCATCTGAAGCTCTATCAAGTGTACAAAATGTTCCAAGATTATAGAACAAAGTGTGTCTTCCTCTCAAAGGCAAGCTACTGCTGGTGTGTAACCAACATCAGTCGTCTGTGGATAAAAATAGCCTTCAAACACCACATGCACCAAAGACAATAGACCCAAGGAAAGTCAGGCAGAACAAAGCAGTTACCAGGGAGGAATTCGGCCAGCCGAGAGCTTGCCCTTCTGCCCTTCACACAAGAGTCTGTTTGCAACTGAGACTGGGTTCTTGATTCCTATAAAAATAAAATTGGCAGAAAATGATGTCAGAAAAATATCTTCAGGTTTCCCACTAAGTTTTGTGGATGTTTCAATAAAACAACTCTTAAATATCTTAGAAAACTCTTCTTTTATAGATACTAATGAAAGCCCTTAATTATCATGAATAATGTGGATAAAATCAACAAATAAATGAATATCCAGTAGAGAAGAATATAAAACATACATTCTCATGTTTTGTCATGTGCTACAGCAGCAAAGACTGAATTTGAAATAATTGATATTTAAATTAGGTCCCTTGTTAATAGATTTCAGAATAGAATAGAGATACCGAAAACGTGGCATCTACTTTCAAAAACTGAATTTCTTCCAAAGAATAAACATGATTACAAACAGCTTCAAATTTACCCGGGGGGGGGGGAATTAATGGCCAAAAATTTTAAATCTCACCTACAAGAGAGACAGAATAAAGAGAATATCCTACAAATCAAGTAAGAGTAGGGAGAAGAGGCCAAGTATGTACAAGACGTAACCTAAAATATGGTTCAGATTGTTTCCATGAGGGAAAACAGAATGTGAAGAAAAGCAAAAAGAGGATGCTTATCGGGGAGGAATACTAGGACAGTATTATTAGTATTAGTGTGAAAAACAGTCATAATGACAAATAAGACAATGTGATGATGACTGAAGACAGTGACAGTAGCTCAGTATCTAATATATGCTAACCCCCATACAAAAGACTTAAACATATCGATTAATTCATTGATTTCTCAACTCTATCATATAAGTATACTTATGAACCCTGTTTACTGAGGAAATATTTGCACAGAGGGTTAAGTCACCTGCCCAAGATCACAGTGCTGAGATTTCAACAAAAGCAGCTAAGGCCAGAAACCACACGCTTAACCATTAATCAATGGATGCCTCAGGACACCATCAGTACCAAAATAAAAATTAAAAATATCAATCAATCAATGAATCAGCAGTGGGAAAAAGAGTATTAAAACTCAAATTAAGGTCACCATATTGACTCAAAACAAAACTATCTAGCTAAACAACAAAAACATGCCACCAAAAAAACATGAAATACTGAATAAAGGAAAAGCTCAGATCTCTATACTAGCTCTTAAAATATATCTCTGTATATGATGATGTAATACTTAGACTTTGATAACTGTCAATTAAGTTATAAATTTAAATCTACAAATTCTCCATCAAAACTTCAAAAGGATCTCTATGATGTATGACAAGTTGACTCTTAAATTCATCAGAAAGAGAAAACTTTGGGGGTCAAAATGAAAAGGTATTCACCCTTCAAGATACCATTTCTTGGGTGCCTGGATGGCTCAGTGGGTTAAGCCTCTGCCTTCAGCTCAGGTCATGATCTCAGGGTCCTGGGATCAAGTCCTGCATCGGGCTCTCTGCTCAGCCGGGAGCCTGCTTCCCCCTCTCTCTCTGCCTGCCTCTCTGCCTACTTGTGATCTCTCTCTCGGTGTCAAATAAATAAATAAATAAATAAATCTTTTTTTAAAAAATACCATCTCTTAATAAAAACTATTCTTAATTTAAAAAGTGTGGTTTGAGCACAAGCAGACAAATACATCAATGGAACAGAATAAAGCTAAATTTCAGAATAGACCACACAAGCATTTGAATGTTTAATATATGACATAGACAGTATTTCAAATGAGTAGGAAAAGACAGACCCTGAGAGGTAGAAAGAACACAGAGTGATGGGAGTCAGACTGTTTTATAACTGTACCTGCTATCTATTGCTTCTATTGTTTTATAACTGTACCTGCTATCTATAGCTACAAATTCTCCCTTCACTGCCTGACCTGTGAAAATGGATATGGGCCCTTTAAATATGCCTCCTTTGCCAGCTGGCACACTGGTAGCCTTGTCAGTAGAGGGCACTGGAGACACACTGAGGAGGACCAGGTGGCTTCTTAGGCATGCTTGGAGAGCTTCAGTTTTTCTTCACTATTTGGCCCACGTGGTATTCCCTGGTGCTAAGTGCCTGCAGGGTGCAGCTTTCTCCAGCATTTGGCCACCACATGTTTTCTCCAGCTCCTAATTCAGGCTACAGCAGCATAGCTGACAGCCCCAGAAAGAACAGGACTGTGCCCAGCTCAAGTCACAAACCTTCTCAGCCTCACAGGTACAAAGAGTGAAGTGTCCCATGGGGACAGGGCTGTCGGGTGAGCCAAAAACCCAGTCTTTATCCTGTGCAACAGAGGTTCAATTCACATAGTTTCCTCACCCCCATGTGCCCACCTACCAGCCTGAGCTCACCTGTACCCCACAGGATTGTTCTTGGTCTCACAGTGACTGTGGCCTGTGTAACCCAGCAATTTCTCTGCTAGGCAGTGGGCTACAACCACACCTTCTTCAATAAGGTCCAAATCTCCTTCCAAGTTTATCCTTACTTGGGTATTCTCCCTCTGCCCTAGACTACATTTTGAGTTCTCTTTCCATCTTTGTATAGTTACTCTCCTATCACTGTTTAACAGTTCTGTACATTAAACGTCCCCTATTCAATCTACCATGTCTCCTACTTGGACCCTACTTGGACCCAGACTGATAAAGTAAACTTGGGCCAATTATTAAATATCTTCTGTCTTTCAGTTTCCTTATCTGTGAAATGGGGATAAAAGGAGTGTCCTCAAAAGGTAATTGTGAGAACTAAATGACTGAACATATATAAACTACTGGAGAACAATACATGGTATGTAAGAGTCACCCAATGAACAATTGTTATTATTATTATTATTATTATTCAAGATTATGTAGGGACAATTTCTTGGTTATTTCAGAAAAAAACAATGCATTAAAAAGTAAATGAAAAATAAATTATAAGCATATAAAAGTAAATGAAAAATTATAATTTATAAATTATATTTATAAAATAAATTATATAAAATTATTTATAAAAATAAATTATAAGAAAAATAAATTATATAAATTATAATTATTAATTATAAATTATAAGTATAAGTATAAAATAAATTATAAATAAATTATAATTTATAATTTATAAAAATAAATTATAATTATGAGAAAAAATATAGGTGAATATACTTATAATTATGAGGGAAACCTTAAGAAATGCAAAGTACAAAAGGCACAAAAGAAGTATTAAGTTTGAAAATAAAAATTTTTAATTCTAATATAATAAAGCACATTATAAGTAAAGTTAAAAGGCAAGCCACAAGAGATATGAAACAGTTCACAGAGAAATGCTAATGGCCTTTAAACATGAAATTCCATTACCAATAAAATTTCATAATGAAAGAAATTAAAATTAAAACTAATTGATAGACTTTCTTACCTATCACAGAAGCCAGAAAGGATAAAGAAGATTGGAACAAGTGAATAACCAAATTGACCAAACTGGCACATATAGAACATGTACCCAACAACCACAAAATACTTGCTCTTTTAAAAAGTCCACATGGAATGTTTAACAAAGCATACCATAAACTGGGCCATAAAGCAAGTCTCAAAAAGCTTTAAGGGACTGGAATCATATAAAGGATGTTCTCTGACCCCTCTGAAATTAAACTAGAAATCAAGGGAAAAAAGCTAACTAAAAAGTCCTTAGGTAAATAAATTTGACAATTCATTTGAAAAAGACAAATTCCTTGAAACTCACGTGAGAGGAAAATACAATCTTGTAACTCTTAAAGAAATTGAATCCATTTTTTAAAACTTCCTACAAAGAAAATGCCACTAATTTAGAATAACCAATGAATTCTCGGAAGAAATCATTCCAATCATATGCAAACTCTTTCCTAGAAAAAAAAATCCCAATTCATTTTGTTAGGTCAGCTATAACAGGATTCCAAAACCTGAAAATAATATTACAAGAAAGGAAAAGTAAGCCCAATCTATTACATGAACATAGATGTCAAAATCTTAAACATCAGCAACTTGAACCCAACAGTATATAAAGATACGAACATGACCAAGAACACTTTACGCCAATAAAAGGAACATTCAAAAATCAATCACAAATTTCATCATGTTTAACAAAATAAAGGAAAAAACTCTTCACCTCAACCGACACAGAAAAGCATTTAATGATAATTCAATCAATACCCATTTGTAATAAAAACTATCAGCAAACTAAGATTAGAAGGGAACTTCCTCAATCTGATAAAGGATATCTATGAGAGTCCAAAAGCTAGCAGAGCATACAGAATGGTGAAATATTTAATGTTCTCCCTCTAAGATCAGGAACAAAGCAAGGATGTACACCACCCCCACTTACATTCAGCATTGTACTGAATGTCACAGCCAGTATAATAATGTAAGAAAAAAATGAAAAGTTTAAATATTGAAAAGGACAAAGTAAAATTGCATGAGTCATAGGTAATATAATTGTGTAAACAGAAATTCCATGGGAACCTATTTTTTCAAATGCTAGAATAAGTGAATTCATCAAGGCTAGTGAATTCAAACCCAATTACAAAATTCAATTATATTTCTAAATTCAATAAAACAATTAGATATTGACACTTTAAATTTATATACTTTATAATACATGAAAAATTAAGTATCTAGAATAAATCTAATAAAAGATATATACAATATTTATACTGAAAACCATAAAACAATGCTGAGAAAAAAACATGAGTAACATTTATATAAATATACATATCCTATATTTGTGGGCTGGAATATTCAATACTGTTAAGATATCAATTGTCCACAAATGATTCTATATACTCAATGCAATACCAATCAAAATCCCAGCAGGGTTTTATTATGGACATTGACAAGCTGACTCAAAAATTTTATGAAAATGGCCAGACACCTAGAATAGCCAATATAACCTTAAAGGAAAAAAATGAAAAAAAAAGGAAGTTAGAAATCTTACACAAACCAGGTATCAAGTGATACATATATATCACTGATATAAATATATTAGAAAACATAAAAAATATAAAGCTATAGTAATCAAGACAGTATGGCAATAAATAGAATAGAGTAGAACAGAGGTTACAGAAACAAGCCATTGTACATATAGTCCGTCACCTGATTTGCCAGCACAGTTATGTGAAGAGGACATTGTCCTTTCTATTGACAATGGCAATGAACCAGGTGGATATCCATAAGAGAAAAAAGATTAATGTCAGCTCCTATCTCACATACACTAAGATTAATCTGGGATTGATAAGAGAGCGAAATGTGAAAAGTAAAAAATAAAAGAACTATTAGGGATGCCTGGTGAGCTCAGTCAGGAGAGCATGTGACTCTTGATCTCTGGGTCATGAGTTTAAGCCCCACAGTGGGTGTAAACCTCACTTTAAAAAAAAAACAACAAACCAGAACTACTAAAAGAAAACAATGGAGACAATCTTCATAACTTTGGGTAGGCAAAGATTTCTTAAATAAAATATTTTTTAAATAACCATAAAGTAAAAGGTTGGTAATCTAAACTACATTAGAATTAAAAACTTCAGTTCATCAGAAGACAGCATTAAAAGAGTGAAAACGTGATCCACAGACTAGGAGGAAACATACATAATACAGGTATCTGACAAATGATCTGCATTCAAATATATAAAGTATTTGAAAAAAGATAATCCAATAAAAATATGCAAAAGACTTTTGAACATTACACTGCATAACAAGAATATCTAAATGGCCAATAAGTATGTCATAAGGTTCTCAGTGTCATTAGTCACCAGGGAAACTCAAATTAAAACAATTAATGCCACTGCACAGATACCAAAATTGATGAATTTTATTTTTTTAAAGATTTTATTCATTAATAAATGAATGAGAGAGAGAGATCACAAGCAGAGGGAGCGGCAGGCAGAGGGAGAAGGAGAATCAGGCACCCCACCAAGCAGGGAGCCCAATATACAGTTCAATGCCAGGACCCTGGGATCATGACCTGACCCAAAGGCAGACACTTAACCAACTGGCCACCCAGGCCACCCCAAAATGGATGCATTTTAAAAAGAATAGCAATGCCAAATGTTGGCCCTGACGTAGAGTAACTAAAATGCTCATACAGTGCGGAGTGGAAGTATAGATTATAACTACTTAGGAAAACTGTCCAGCAATATCAACTTAAGCAAAGCACATTATGTACCTAAACTTATCATCCAGTATAATGTTGAATAGAAGTGATGAGAGTGAACATTGCTATATTATCCCTGATCTTAAGGATAGGACTTTTTTTTTTTTAGATTTTATTTATTTGACAGAGAGAGAGAGAGAGAGCACAAGTAGGCAGAGAGGCAGGCAGAGAGAGAGAGGGAAAGAAGACTCCCTGCTGAGCAGAGTACCTGGATGTGGGGCTCAATCCCAGGACCCTGAGACCATGACCTGAGCCAAAGGCAGAGGCTTAACCCACTGAGCCACCCAGACACCCAAGGATAGGATCTTAATGGTAAACTTATCATTCCAAATCTTAGGTTTATAACCAAGAAAATTAAGAACATATGTGTACCAAAAGACATGTATAAGAATATTCACTGGAGCAGGCAAAAACTAGAAACTATTCAAATATCCACAAAAAGGAGAAGAGATAATTTGTTATATATTCATGCAATAAAATACTACTAAGTAATAAAAAGAAAAAAATTACTGTGACAGAAAAATAGGTCAATCTCACAGGCATAGTGTTAAGAAAAAAAAAGGACACAGAGGTGTATGATTCCACTCATAAATTTCAGGAACAAGCAAATTAATCTACGGTACCTACAGTCAAAATTAGGGAAGAACAGGAGGAGGGGGGAAGGCAGGAGCAGAGTATAGGAGGTATGGACTAGGAAGAGCATAGAGAAACCCTCCTGGGATTATGGAAATGTTCTTTTTTTTTTTTTTTAAGATTTTTATTTATTTTCGAGAAAGCGAGCACACACAAGCGGGGTGGGAGAAGAACAAGCAGACTCCCGGCTAAGTGCAGAGCGAGAAACCCAACGCAGGGCTAGATCCTAGAACCCTGAGGATCAGGACCTGAGCTGAAATCAAGAGCCTGATGCTCAACCAAGGCCACCCAGGCACCCTGAAAATGTTCTGTATTTTGACAGGGAAATGTTTCATATCTTGCCATGGATAATGGTTTATATAGCTGTATACAATTTAAAATTCATGCAACTTTATAATTAAAATCTCTGTATTTCATGTATATTTGCTTTAGTAAAAGAATTATAAAATATTAAATATATCTTATATGTACTGATGTGGGGAAAATCTCTGAAACATCCTATGCAAAGAAAAAAGAAAGTTTCATAAGAATATGTACATATATTTTTTTAAAAAACCACATGTGTGAAACTTTTCTATTACATAAAAATATAGATAAATGCAATTTTTTTACTGGTTAAACCCCTCTAAGGAGAAAGGGATAAGAAGGAAAGATCTGGAAGAGCAAGGGGAAATTTTATTTACATCATTTAAATTTTCTAACAAAAAATATATTATGTGGGTATTTCAAATAATCATAAAATTAATGGAATATGCTAACTCACAGGTTAAATGTCTGTAATCCCAAGGAAATGGAGGATAATGATCAAATTCTAACAAAGACCTAACATAAGCTTTTTACTATTTTCTTTAAAACTTTTCATAGCTAAGATTTCATGTTTTACATCAAATAAAAGGAAACAATGTTGTTTTCAACACTATTCTAAGCAAGAATGGTAGAAAACACTAGATTGACTAAATCTTTAGGAGACATCATATAGTAATATTCATAATTTTTTAGAGAACAGAGATAATGTGTTATAATGTCCACATACCACTCAGTGCTCCGACAGCTCCAAAATTTAAGGATTTTCCATCCATTATGCTGGCATCACACTCAATTTCACCCAAGAGATTTAGATTAGATCCCATTCCTGCATTTGTAAAAGGAGAATCCTAAGAAATAAAAACAAAAATTAAAATACCATTAGTCTTAAAGAAGATTTAATGTCAACCCTTTATAAACTGTTCCAAAAACTAGAAAGGGAAAGAACATTTCCCAACTCCTTGCATGATACCAGTACTAGCCTGATTCCCAAACAAGACAAAGATATCATGAGGAGAGAAAACTACTGGCTAATATATCTTGAGAATATAAACACAAAATCCTCAAGGAAATGCTAGCAAACCAAATGCAGCAAAATATGAAAGTCCTATACACCATAAACAAGAGGGATCCTAGGGAAGCAACTTTGGTTTTAATATGTGAAACTTAATGTGGTACATCATGTTAATAAAGAAGAAAATAAAGAAAATAAACTAAAGAGAAAATACAGGACCATACCAATAAATATAAAATCCAACACCCTTTCATAAGAAAAGCACTCAACAAACTAGAAATAGAAGGGAACTTCCTTAAGATGATAAAGGACATCTAGAAAAAGTCCAGAGCAAACATCATAATTAATGGTGAAAAACTGAATGCTTTCCCTTAAGATCAGGGATAATACAGCAATGTTCACTCTCTTCAACATTATAATGGATACTCTGGACAAAACAATTAGGCAAGAAAAAGAAATAATGAGCATCTAGGTTGGAAAAGAAAAAGTAAAATTATCTCTTAGTAGAAGATGACATAATCTTGTATACAAAAAGTCCTAAGGGTGCCACTAAAAAACTATTAGGAGTGATAAATAAGCTAGTTCAACAGGGTTTCAAAATATAAGATCAATATACAAAAATCAATTGTTACATCTACACATTAGCAATGAACAATGTGAAGATGAAATTCAGAAAACAATTCCCCTTACAATAAAATCAAAAAGAATAAAATACTTAGGAATAAATTCAACAAAAGAAGTAGAAGACTTAGATACACTGAAATTATAAAACATGTTAAGAAAAAATTAAAGAAGACCTAAATAAATGTAAGGACAGCCATGCACATAGATCAAAAGGCTTTATATCTTTAAGATAGCAATACTCTCCAAAATTGAACTGCTTTAAATCCTAGCTACCTTTTTTGCAGAAATTGACAAACTAACCCCAAAATTCATAAGGAAATGCAAGGGACTCAGAATCACCAAAGTAATCTTCAAAAGAAAAACGAAATCAGAGGCTCACACTTCTAGGTTTTAAAACTTACAACTACAGTAATCAAGACACTGTGATATAGGGGCACCCGGGTGGCTCAGTGGGTTAAGCCTCTGCCTTCAGCTCAGGTTATGATCTCAGGGTCCTGGGATCGAGACCCACTTTGGGCTCTCTGCTCAGCAGGGAGCCTGCTCCCCCTGCCCGCACCACCGCCTGCCTCTCTGCCTACTTGTGATCTCTGTCAAACAAATAAATAAAATCTTAAAAAAAAAAAAAAGTGTGATATAGCTAAGGACAGACATATAGATCAATGCAATAGAATTCAATCAATTCAATAGAATTGAGTGCCCAGATAGAAGCATTACATTTATGGTCAATTCAACAACTATGCCAGAACAATTCAATAAACAAAGGATAGTCTTTTCTCTGAGGGGAGCTGGGACAACTGGATATTCAATCCAAGAAAATAAAGTTGGATACTATCTCACACCCTGTACAAAAATTAACTCCAAGTTGATCAAAGACCTAAATGTAAGAGTTAAAACTGTAAAACCATTCAAAAAAAAAACTAAGGCAAATATTTATGACCTCAAAATAGACAGCAGTTTCCTAGATATGACACAAAAGCACAAACAACCAAAGAAAACACTAGATAAATTGGATATCATCAAAATTAAAAGTTTTGAGTTTCAAAGCACACAATAAAAAAGGTAGAAAAACTCATAGAATGGGAGTGGGGGGCTGTAAATCATTTATCTCAAAACAAATTTCTATCCAGGATATATAAAACACTTCCCACGACTCTAAAATAAAAACACAATTTTAAAATGAATAAAGAATATGAATGAACAGTTCTCCAAAGAAGATAAATAAATGCCCAATAATCACATGAAAAGATGCTCAACATCATTACTCATCAAGGAAAGGTAAATCCAAACCACAATAAGCGACTTCTTCACACCCACAATTCCACTTACAATAACATCAAAAAGAATCATAAAGATAGATGTGTTAGCAAGGACATAAAGAAATTGGAACACTTATACACTGCTGATGGGAATGTAAAATGGTACAGCCACTTTGGAAAACATCTGGAAACCCCTCAAAAACTTAAAAGTTGGGGGAGGAGTCAAGATGGCAGAGAAGTAGCAGGCTGAGACAACATCAGGTAGCAGGAGATCAGCTAGATAGCTTATCTAACCATTGTGAACACCTACAAATCCAACGGGAAATCGAAGAGAAGAAGAGCAACAATTCTAGAAACAGAAAATCGATCACTTTCTGAAAGGTAGGACCTGCGGAGAAGTGAATCCAAAGCAACGGAGAGACAGACCCCGGGGGGAGGGGCTGGCTCCCGGCAAGCAGCGGAGCAACGGAGCACAAAAATGGGACTTTTAAAAGTCTGCTCCGCCGGGAGACATCGCTCCAGGAGCTAAACCGGGGGGAAACCCAGGCGGGGTCAGCATAACCCCAGGTCCCGCGGGGTCACGGAAGGACCAGGGGTATCTGAGGGCCGCGGAGCTCGCAGGTATTGGAGCAGGGAAGCCGGCTATAGCGACAGAGCCGAGGACTGAGCTCTCAGCCCGGAGTTACCTTGTGCCGGTTGCAGGCTGGGTGGGCTCGGAGCGCAGCCGGAGGCCACAGAGACGGAAGCAACCGGGCACTTTTCTCCAGGCTCCAGCAATTGACTGCTTTTCTCAAGGCGCGACCGCAAGCCAGGGAGGCGGGGCGGTTGGGCACTTTTCTTTAAGGGCGCACTGAGGAGCGGAACCCCAAGCTCTCCGCTCCTCCAGGCCGAGAGATTGGGAGGCCGCCATCTTCATTCCTGTCCTCCGGAACTCTACGGAAAGCGCTCAGGGAACAAAAGCTCCGAAAAGTGAACCAGAGCGGATTGCTTAGCCAGGCCCGTGGCAAGGGCGGTGCAATTCCGCCTGCGGCAAAGACACTTGAGAATCACTACAACAGGCCCCTCCCCCCAGAAGATCAACAAGAAACCCATCCAAAACCAACTTCAGTCACCAAGAACAGCGGAATTCCACAGCAGGAGAAAGCAAATCTTATCTGGACAAAATGACAAGGCGGAAAAACTCACCTCATAAAAAAGAACAAGAGGCCGTACGGAAGGCTGGAGACCTAATCAATATGGACATTGGTAACATGACAGATCTAGAGTTCAGAATGACAATTCTCAAGGTTCTAGCCGGGCTCGAAAAAGGCATAGAAGATATTAGAGAAACCCTCTCCGGAGAGATAAAAGCCCTATCTGGAGAAATAAAAGAACTAAAATCTAACCAAGTTGAAATCAAAAAAGCTATTCATGAGGTGCAATCAAAAATGGAAGCTCTCACTGCTAGGATAAATGAGGCAGAAGAAAGAATTAGTGACACAGAAGACCAAATGACAGAGAATAAAGAAGCTGAGCAAAAGAGAGACAAACAAATACTGAACCACGAGGAGAGAATTCGAGAGATAAGCGACACCATAAGACGACACAACATTAGAATAATTGGGATTCCAGAAGAAGAAACAGAGAGGGGAGCAGAAGGTATATTGGAGACAATTATTGGAGAGAATTTCCCTAATATGGCAAAGGGAACAAACATCAAAATCCAGGAGATGCTAAGAACGCCCCTCAAAATCAATAAAAATAGGTCCACACCTCGTCACCTGATAGTAAAATTTACAAGTCTGAGCGACAAAGAGAAAATCCTGAAAGCAGCCCGGGAAAAGAAGTCTGTAACATACAAGGTTAAAAACATTAGACTGGCAGCGGACCTATCCACAGAGACCTGGCAGGCCAGAAAGAACTGGCATGCTATATTCAGAGCACTAAATGAGAAAATCATGCAGCCAAGAATACTATATCCGGCTAGGCTATCATTGAAAATAGAAGGAGAGATAAAGAGCTTCCAGGACAAACAAAAGCTGAAAGAATTTGCAAACACCAAACCAGCTCTACAGGAAATATTGAAAGGGGTCCTCTAAGCAAAGAGAGACCCTAAAAGGAGTAGATCAGAAAGAAACAGAGACAATATACAGTAACAGTCACCTTACAGGCAATACAATGGCACTAAATTCATATCTCTCAATAGTTACCCTGAATGGTAATGGGCTAAATGCCCCAATCAACAATCAAAAGACACAGGGTATCAGAATGGATAAAAAAACAAAACCCATCAATATGCTGCCTACAAGAAACTCATTTTAGACCCGAAGACACCTCCAGATTTAAAGTGAGGGGGTGGAAAACAATGTACCATGCTAATGGACATCAGAAGAAAGCTGGGGTGGCAATCCTTATATCAGATCAATTAGATTTTAAGCCAAAAACTATAATAAGAGATGACGAAGGTCACTATATCATACTCAAAGGGTCTGTCCAACAAGAAGACCTAACAATCTTAAATATCTATGTCCCTAACATGGGAGCAGCCAACTATATAAACCAATTAATAACAAAATCAAAGAAATACATCGACAGTAATACAATAATAGCAAGGGACTTTAACACTCCCCTCACTGAAATGGACAGATCATCTAAGCAAAAGATCAACAAGGAAATAAAGGCCTTAAATGACACACTGGACCAGATGGACATCACAGATATATTCAGAACATTCCATCCCAAAGCAACTGAATATACATTCTTCTCTAGTGCACATGGAACATTCTCCAGAATAGACCACATCCTCGGTCATAAATCAGGTCTCAATCGGTACCAAAAGATTGAGATCATTCCCTGCATATGTTCAGACCACAATGCTCTGAAGCTAGAACTCAATCACAAGAGGAAATTTGGAAAGAACGCAAATACATGGAGACTAAACAGCATCCTTCTAAAAAATGAATGGGTCAACCAGGAAATTAAAGAAGAATTGAAAAAATTCATGGAAACAAATGATAATGAAAACACAACGGTTCAAAATCTGTGGGACACAACAAAGGCAGTCCTGAGAGGAAAATATATAGTGGTGCAAGCCTTTCTCAAGAAACAAGAAAGGTCTCAAATACACAACCTAACCCTACACCTAAAGGATCTGGAGAGAGAACAACAAAGAAAGCCTAAACCCAGCAGGAGAAGAGAAATCATAAAGATCAGAGCAGAAATCAATGAAATAGAAACTAAAAAAACAATAGAACAAATCAATAAAACTAGGAGCTGGTTCTTTGAAAGAATTAATAAGATTGATAAGCCCCTGGCCCAGACTTATCAAAAAGAAAAGAGAAAGGACGCAAATAAATAAAATCATGAATGAAAGAGGAGAGATCACAACCAACACCAAAGAAATACAAACAATTATAAGAACATACTACGAGCAACTCTACGCCAACAAATTTGACAATCTGGAAGAAATGGATACATTTCTAGAGACATATAAAACTACCACAACTGAACCAGGAAGAAACAGAAAACCTGAACAGATCCATAGCCAGTAAGGAGATTGAAACAGTCATCAAAATCTCCAAACAAACAAAAGTCCAGGACCAGACGGCTTCCCAGGGGAATTCTACCAAACATTTAAAGAAGAATTAATTCCTATTCTCCTGAAACTGTTCCAAAAAACAGAAATGGAAGGAAAACTTCCAAACTCATTCTATGAGGCCAGCATCACCTTGATCCCAAAACCAGACAAGGATCCCACCAAAAAAGAGAATTACAGACCAATATCTTTGATGAACACAGATGCGAAAATTCTCACCAAAATACTGGCCAATAGGATCCAACAGTACATTAAAAGGATTATTCACCACGACCAAGTGGGATTTATTCCAGGGCTGCAAGGTTGGTTCAACATCCTCAAATCCATCAATGTGATACAATACATTAATAAAAGAAAGAGTAAAAACCATATGATACTCTCAATAGATGCTGAAAAAGCGTTTGACAAAGTGCAGCATCCCTTCCTGATTAAAACTCTTCAAAGTGTAGGGATAGAGGGCACATACATCAATATTATCAAAGCCATCTAGGAAAAACCCACCGCAAATATCATTCTCAATGGAGAAAAACTGAATGCTTTTCCGCTAAGGTCAGGAGCACGGCAGGGATGTCCGTTATCACCACTGCTGTTCAACATAGTACTAGAAGTCCTAGCCTCAGCAATCAGACAACAAAAAGAAATTAAAGGCATCCAAATTGGCAAAGAAGAAGTCAAACTATCACTCTTTGCAGATGATATGATACTGTATGTGGAAAACCCAAAAGGCTCCACTCCAAAACTGCTAGAACTTGTACAGGAATTCAGTAAAGTGTCAGGATATAAAGTCAATGCACAGAAATCAGTCGCATTTCTTTACACTAACAACAAGACAGAAGAAAGAGAAAGTGAGGAGTCAGTCCCATTTACAATCGCACCCAAAACCATAAGATACCTAGGAATAAATCTAACCAAAGAGGCAAAGAATCTATACTCAGAAAACTATAAAGTACTCATGAAAGAAATTGAGAAAGACACAAAGAAATGGAAAAATATCCCATGCTCATGGATTGGAAGAACAAATATTGTGAAAATGTCTATTCTACCTAAAGCAATCTACACGTTTAATGCAATCCCTATCAAAATCCCATCCATTTTTTTTAAAGAAATAGAACAAATAATCCTAAAATTTATATGGAACCAGAAAAGACCTCGAATAGCCAAAGGAATATTGAAAAAGAAAGCCAAAGTCAGTGGCATCACAATTCCAGACTTCAAGCTCTATTACAAAGCTGTCATCATCAAGACAGTAATGTACTGGCACAAAAACAGACATATAGACCAATGGAACAGAACAGAGAGCCCAGAAATAGACCCTCAACTCTATGGTCAACTAATCTTTCACAAAGCAGGAAAGAATATCCAATGGAAAAAAGACAGCCTCTTCAACAAATGGTGCTGAGAAAAGTGGACAGCCACATGCAGAAAAATGAAATTGGACTATTTCCTTACACC
This sequence comes from Martes martes, assembly GCF_963455335.1. Taxonomy (NCBI): domain Eukaryota; kingdom Metazoa; phylum Chordata; class Mammalia; order Carnivora; family Mustelidae; genus Martes; species Martes martes. Next base: position 37,743,373 of record NC_137896.1, read on the forward strand.
ACACACGAAAATAGACTCAAAATGGATGAAGGACCTCAATGTGAGAAAGGAATCTATCAAAATCCTTGAGGAGAATGCAGGCAGCAACCTCTTTGACCTCAACCGCAGCAACTTCTTCCTAGGAACATCGCCAAAGGCAACAGAAGCAAGGGCAAAAATGAACTATTGGGATTTCATCAAGATCAAAAGCTTTTACACAGCAAAGGAAACAGTTAACAAAACCAAAAGACAACTGACAGAATGGGAGAAGATATTTGCAAATGACATATCAGATAAAGGGCTAGTATCCAAAATCTATAAAGAGCTTATCAAACTCAATACCCAAAGAACAAATAATCCAATCAAGAAATGGGCAGAGGACATGAACACACATTTCTGCAAAGAAGACATCCAGATGGCCAACAGACACATGAAAAAGTGCTCCACATCACTCGGCATCAGGGAAATACAAATCAAAACCACAATGAGATACCACCTCACACCAGTCAGAATGGCTAAAATTAACAAGTCAAGAAATGACAGGTGCTGGCGCGGATGCGGAGAGAGGGGAACCCTCCTACACTGCTGGTGGGAATGCAAGCTGGTGCAACCACTCTGGAAAACAGTGTGGAGGTTCCTCAAAAAACTGAAAATAGAGCTACCCTACGACCCAGCGATTGCACTACTGGGTATATATCCTAAAGATACAAACGTGGTGCTCCGAAGGGGCACGTGCACCCGAATGTTTATAGCAGCAATGTCCACAATAGCCAAACTGTGGAAAGAACCTAGATGTCCATCAACAGATGAATGGATAAAGAAGATGTGGTATATATACACAGTGGAATACTATGCAGCCATCAAAAGACATGAAATCTTGCCATTTGCGACGACGTGGATGGAACTAGAGGGTATCATGCTTAGCAAAATAAGTCAATCGGAGAAAGACAACTATCATATGATCTCTTTGATATGAGGAAGTGGAGATGCAAGGCGGGGGGCGGGGGTTGGGGGGAGCTAGGAAAAGAAAAAATGAAAAGATGGGATTGGGAGGGAGACAAACCATAAAAGACTCAATCTCAAAAAACAGACTGAGGGTTGCTGCGGGGAGGGGGGACGGGAGAGGGTGGTGGGGAAATGGACATTGGGGAGGGTATGTGCTATGATGAGTGCTGTGAAATGTGGAAACCTGGCGATTCACAGACCTGTACCCCTGGGGATAAAAATACATTATATGTTTATTAAAATAAAAAAATTCAAACAAAAAAAAAACAAAAAAAAACTTAAAAGTTACCATTTGACCCAACAGTTCCATTTCTAGGTATATACACAAGAGAAATGAACTATCTACACAAAACTTATACCCATATAATCACAACAGCTTACTTAATATTCATATGCCAGCACTTCTGAAAACAACTCAATGCCCACCAACTGATGAATGGGTAAGTAAAACATGGTATATCTATACAGTGGAGTATTAATCGGCAATAAAAAGTAATGCAGCACTGATACATGGCAAAATATGGATGAACCTTAAAAACATAATGCTAAGTCAAAGAAGTCAGTCACAGAAGATCACATACTGGATGATCCAATTTACAAGAAATTTCCAGAAAGGAAAATCCATAAAGTAGATTAGTGGTTGCCAGGGGTTGCAGAAGGGGAAATGGGGAGTGACAGCTAATATGTACTGTTTTTCTTTTTGTGGTGATTCAGATGAACTAAAAGTAGATGATGCGACGGCTGCAGAACTTTATTAATATACTAAAAACCAGTGATCTGTATACTATGAAAGAGTGAATTTTATGGTATGTGAATTATGTATTTAAAAAGATATCATGAATGGGCCCCTGGGTTGGCCAGTTGGTTGAGCGTACAGCTCTTGATTTCAGCTCAGGTCACGATCTCACAATTGTGAAATCAGGCCCCACATCAGATTCCACGCTGAGCATGGAGCCTGCTTGAGATTCTTTCCCTCTCCCTCCCTGCCCCCTCTCCCCAATTCTCTCTCTCAAATAAATAAAATCTCTTTTAAAAATAAAAATAAAAAGAGACCATGAAGAAAAAAAAAAACTTGTATCAGCAGACTACACAGAACATAAAGGCCTAGAATCAGAAGAGCACGTGATGAGCAATGGGTCATATATGCAACTAATGAATCATTGAACATTACATCAAAAACTAATAATGTATTACATGTTGGCTGCTAGTTGAATTTAAATTTTAAAAAATGAAAATAAGTCAGTCACATATTTGAAATCTAAAAGAAAGACAATGCCTTATTTTTCTAATACTGTGAATAAAGCTTTTAAATATATATACCACTAGTCTTGTTATGTCAATATATTATCATACATGATTTCCAACCACAGATATGGGAGGGGTGTAACAATATAAAATCTTATAACAAAAATAAACATCATGGGGACAAAGTTCCAAAAGACTTCAAAAAAAAAGAGCCAGGTGTGGAAAGATCAGATTGATACTCCTTAGCGTCACTGCATAGATGAAAGGCCTACTCCTGTACCTCACATTCTAGAAAACTGAGTCAATCTAGAAAATTAACTCTGTTCTAAGGTAAGACGTATATTATCTAATAAACTAGGGCAAATCTGGATCAACCTTTAGATCACCAAATCCCTCATATCATCTACAAACATCCCGTTTCCTGTATTTCTTCAAGATCCAAGAAAAGTCACTACAACATTAAACCTTCTTAATATGTACCTATAACTAGAGCAAAGGGGCCAGGGATTAGAGAATAGGGCTTTTGTCCTAATACAGTTAAATAACCTTATAGTCAACAGAACTTTAAAATAAGATCACAGGATAGAAAAAAACAAAAAGTATATAATTTTATAGAACTGAGTAAACAGATAATAAATGCTTTGAGCACCCAAAAGCAATGGCCCACTAAGACAGAAAAGTTAACAGCAGGCTTCCTGAAGGTAGCCAGGAAGCTAGAAAATTCCAGTTGATGGAAATTATGTGAGCAACATGTAGGCAATGGGAAAGTGTCAGAGCCATAGAAGACACATTTAGCAAAAATGATTTTACTGGAGCCAAATCTGAAGACTGAGATATGCTGAATACATCAGAAGCTGAACCTGAACAAAAAAACATTGAGAAGCCAGTCAAGATTTCTATATAAGAGAAACTCAGCATGGGTATATTGGTCAAGGAAACAAACTGACATTCACATGTTGTATGAGAAGGAAGGAGAGGAGACTGAAATCAGTGAGACCAAACTGAGGGCTATTTTACAACTTGGCTTGAAATACTAACTACCTGGCATGGAAATGATAGTAGTAGGAATAGAAAAAAAGAGAGAGAGAGAGAGAGAGAAGGGAAAGGATCAGAACTGTGAAACTTGAGAAATAAATAAAACCATGAATAAGAAAAGGCATTTTATAAGATGGAGGAAAGAGTATGCATAATTAAGCATAAGGATTTTAATTAAGGTCTTCCAACTTAATATTTCTAGCTAAATCAGTTCATAATTAAATCTTGGGAAAGAGATCACAACCAAAGAATAATTAAATAATAATTAATTTTATTAATTACTTGATTAATTAAGAATTATGGTTTAATACAGATGAAGACTGAATTCTTGCCCTTTCATAGAGAACAGAGCAGAAGAGATTGTAAGCAAGTAAATTACATTACAAAGGTTTGCATTTTTTTGTTTTTTGAGGTTTTTTTCTTTACTACATACAACCTCCCTTGTCTAGTCATGTATATCTTCAAAGTATGGAAAAGGAACTGAAACGTGAAAAAAATGTAAAGCATCTACCTACACGCAGTAATTCCCAAAATAGACATACAAGATCGTACCAGGGTATACAATATCTCAACAATCTTTGAAATGGAATGTATCAGCTAATCAGCTCGGCAAAATTTTTAACATAATCCAATTAGAAATCACAGACTGAACAAAGTTATTCTGAAAATGACTATTGCATGATGGTTTAAATTTGACACTTTAAAAATACATACTAAAAAGCATGCAAAAAATTAAAAGATATCTTAGAAGAATTTTTTTTCAAAAATATTTCTCCTACTTCAAACTATATTAATAATTTCATGGGCACCTGGCTGACTCAGTTGGTAGTGTGTATGACTCCATGTGGGGGGTTGTAAGTTCAAGCCCCACGTTTGGTACAGGGAAGACTTAAATTTAAAAAAAAAAACAACATTTTATATATATAACTTCAAAAGTATAGAGAAGTGAGTTGGGGGAAATTGGAGGGGGAGAGGAACCATGAGAGACTGTGGACTCTGAGAAACAAACTGAGGGTTTCGGAGGGGCAGGGGGTGGGAGGTTGGGTGAGCCTGGTGGTGGGTATTATGGAGGGCACATATTGTATGGAGCACTGGGTGTGGTGCATAAACAATGAATTCTGGAACACTGAAAAGAAATTTTAAAAAATAAATAAATAAAATTGTTTTAAAGTATATCTACTGAACTTCTGCTTCTGACTATGAAGGCATAATAGAGATTATATTTATCTTCCTAACTAGAAAATCGGGCAAAATACACAACAAATGGATTTCAATCAATAGCCAGCACAGGACTGTAATCCTGAAAGAAGAGTCACAAATTAGATGCCTCAACTTAATTCCCAGAGATACTTTCCAGGGAAAAGATACCCAAAAGAGAGCTAACACAGAGTTGAGGAGATGAAGTTATGAGTTCAAGGAAGCTAGGAAGGCTAGTATATGCAGTACAGGGTACAAAAAGGAAAAAGCTACAGAGAGAAGTCCAGAGATCCAGAGTCTTTAAATAAGTATTAGTCTGCATATATTTGTTAGGGAACTACCAAGGCCAAAGGAAAATGCTCTGGAAAACAGTAAGTTAAACAATTTCTGGAGCTCATACAGAGGTGAGAATAGGTTATCTTCCCATCAGCCAGATTGAGGCTATCAGGGAAAGTCTCAGAAGGTGATGCCACAAAAATTAGACCCAATTAACTTTAGAAGATTTACTCTAGACCGGCACTAACAAAGTTTTAAAGCAAGCCTCAAAAAAATAAAAATGATTTACAATGAACAAGTGTCCCAAAACAAAGTTCTACAATAGCCAACTCCCAAAGATATAAAATTCACAATGTTTAGTATAAACCCAAAGATGACCAGACATGTAAATAAGCATAAAACTATGGCCCGTAACCAGAAGAAATTACAATGAAAAAAAGATCCAGAAATGACACAAATGATAGAAGTAGCAAACAATTCCAAAGCTAGCTAACAATGTTAAGACAGCTCTCACAAACATGCTCTATATGTTCATGTAGGTATAAGAAAACACGAGGGTAAGAGGAAAGAAAAGGAAGCTATTTAAAAAAAAATAAACTGAACTTCTAAGATGAAAATTTTAATAATCTAAAGTAAAAAACACTTCGGAACAGAAAAAGCATTTACATTAGGTAAAAATGAAGGAATTCTGAATGGAGTATGGACTTTAGTTAATTATAATGTGTCAAATCAGGTTCATTAATTGTGAAAAATACACCATACTAATGTAAATGTTAGTAATAGGGGAAATCAGGTGTTAAGTATATGGGAATTCTCTGTACTATCTTCCGAATTTTTCTATAAATCTAAAACTATTCTAAAATTGAAAGTTTCTTTTAAAAAAAAATCAACCCACAGCTTGGAAGAAAAATTCTACAAAACATACATAAAGGTAAAGGACTTACATTCAGAGTATATAAAAAATTCACACAACTCAGTAAGATAAACAATCCAAAATTTTTAATGGCAAACAACTTTATGTACTGATTGCAAATAACATGAAAATATGCATAACATCATCAACCATTAGGGAAATGTAAGTTAAAACCACTATATAAAACCTCTAAAATGGCTTAAAATAAAATGAAATAAAATAATAAAATGGCTAAAATTAAGAAAACAGACAATAGCAAGTATTGGCAAGAATGCGGAACAACTGCAACCCTCATCCATTAGCTATTAAGAATGAAAATTACAGATCGCTTGGCAGCTTCTTTAATGTTAAGCATACACTTACCATAGATCCAGAAATTCTACTCCTGGGTATTTATCCAAGAAAAATGAAAGCATATGTCCACATAAAGACTTGAATAGAAATGTTCACATCAGCTTTAATCAGAACAGCCAAAAACTGGAAGCAACCCAAATGCCCATCAACTGGTAAATAGATAAACAAATTATGATATATCAACATAATGAAATACTACTCAGCAATGAAGGAACAAACCCCTAATACACCCAACAATATGAAAGAATATCAAAAGCATCATGCTAAGTGAAAGAAGCCACTCACAAAAGACCACATAGTATATGATTACATTTATTCCAAATTCTAGAGAAGGCCAAATTATGATAAAAAGCAGATAGTAGTTGCCAGGGGCCACTGAAAGAATGCCTCTCCCCTGCAGAGAGATATTAAGAGGGAATTTTGGAAGTGACAGAAATGTCACATAATCATGATTATATTGGTGGTTACATGATTGTATACATTTACCATAACATCAAATTATGCAATTAAAATTGGTGAATTTTGTTGTATATAAATTATACTTTGATAAAACAGACAAAAAAGAAGTGTACCTCTCACTTGATATAAACTAATCACCTATATACTAATTTTCCCCTTATAAAAAATATACATTAAGTTTTTTAAATGGTCATTTGTTGATTTTCTGACCTAAATCATTTTGTACTAGAAATAATTATGCCCAATTAGTAGCAAGCAATCCTTCTAATATCTATCAGACCCTGTTATTATCATGTTCAAAAATTTACAATGGTTTCCCGTAATAATTAAAATCTAAAGTCCTAATTCCCAAGGTTTACAAGATCCTACATGACCTGGCCCTCCCTCTCTCACACATCTTATGTACCAGCCACATTGACTTCCTTGCAATTCCATGAGCACACAGAGAACATTGCCACCTCAGGGCTTTTACATTTGTTCATTTACTCCTTTGAAATGCTAAGTTTAGTGAGTGACTATAGTAGGAGAAAGAGCCAATCAATAAAGACTATGTGCGTGCGCGTGTGTGTGTGTGTGTGTGTGTGTGTGTGTGTGTGGAAACACATATATATACATATGTATAAATAGCTGATGTCCCACAGTGATGTGGTATAAAGACTAAGATGGAATAAGGGATAATAGGGTACTTTTTCCTCTAACCAAAAATTCTCTTCCCCAAGATCTTCACAGGGGTTTCTCCTCCATTTCATGTAAGTCTCTGCTCAAATGGTATCAGAGGGCCCTCCCCTTACTGAGTTATTAGCATTTCACCAACTTTCCCAACCTTTTTTTTTCCTCTCACTATCTTATGCTTCTTTACGGCACTTTTCATTACCTGATATTACATGTACTTTTTGTGTAATTCTATCCACAGAATGTTAAGCCCCATAAGTACAATAATTTGTCTTTTTCGGTGTCGTATCCTAATGTCTAATGTAATCTTTGGCATTTATTAGGTACTCAATAAATATCTGTAGAATGAATGAACAGGAGTTAATTATAACTAGATATAAATAGGATAATTGATCATTGTGAACTATAACCCTGAAGCTGATACTTATCCTTACAAGTTACTCTTATAGAGAAATGCCAGAATTTAAGAGTATTAAGAATTCAATCTTTTCACAATTAAAACAAGAGAAATGAAATAAATTCAAGCAAGAGCATTTTCAGCTTCTAAAAGATAAAATTTTAAAAGCAAAATATTTTTTAAGCTTACTCATAACTTTCAGAGGAGACACAAGTTTTGCAAAGTAAGATCCCTCTGACTGCTTGACCCAGCAAAGAGAGGGTGGAAAGGCCAAGAATGCAAGTCAGGAGCTACATCCCCATCATGACCTGTAAACCCTTCCCTATTAACGAAATTTGGAAACACCAAGCCAAGGCAAAGATCTGCAAAACATTACTCTTTCACTATAAACCACAACCTGTATTACCCATTTAATGTCCTTTGCTGAAAGCATAAAATAAAATAAGAACTGTTTGCAAGGCTATAGGGTATACGGTACCTCTGGGGATCTATTATGAGACCTCTATTAACAGCTCTTACAGATGCAAACAATTTAGTTTTCAAATGTTGTATAAAAACTAGACTGTCATATTATAAAATCATTTTCATATAAAATGATTTATGTTTGTCCAATTTCTGATATTCCTTTAAGAAGTTAGACATTTACAGGAAATTACTAATATATTAGTATTCATATCCTGTTATTCTAGTGCAAATCAAAAAATACATCATTAGATGAATAAAATATAGTAGAATGAAAATATGTGATAATATGGTTACTTATTTAAATTGTGTTAGATATCAAAGTCATTTTAATTATTGCCTTTACCAACAAGCAGGTAACTTTATTAACCTTAAGCTGAAAAGAGGGAAAAAACAGCTTCTAAAACAAACTACTTGTTGACTTTTTCTTAAACACAGTAATAAAAACAGGATGTATACCCCATGTTCTTACAGTCTTTTTCAAACTAACACTAGCAAAACCTGTGCAGTACACTTATCCTGTCTGACACTATCCTAAGAATTACAAATTCCCTGGTATTTTATCATCAATTCTCATTATTTACAGGATGAATAGATATCAGTGAAAATGTATCACCAAAAAGTCATTTGGAGTGCTCGCTTCAGCAGCACATATACAAAAAAATCACTTGGGGATTTTTTTGTGTTTGTTTGTTCAGCAGCTAATTAAGATCAAACTTTTGAGAACTGGATTACTGAAAGATTTCCAATTTAGATTCCTCTGTGGTGGTACAGGTTAAGTTTCATTCACTCAACAGATATTTACTGGCCACCTATGTGGCAGGTAAATATTTTCTGTAAAGCACCAGATATATAGTTCAGGCTTTGGGAGCCACACAGGCAATTCCACAGCTACTCAACTCTGCCTTTGTAGCATGAAAGCAGCCAGAGAAAATACAAAAAGGAATAAGCATGGCTTTGTTCCAATAAAACTTCATTTATAAACACCAAAATTTAAGTTTCATATAATTTTCTGGTGTCATGAAACATTATCCTTCTTTTGACTTTTTTTCTAATCATTTAAAAAAGTAAAAACCATATAGAGCTTGCAAACCACTCAAAAACAGGCAGCAGTCCAGATTTGGCTTTCAGGCCATAGTTTGTAAATCTGGGATGTAAACCACGGAGATACAGCAAAACAGAAAAATATCATTCCCACATGGAACCCTCATTCTAGCTATGAGAGACAGACAATAAGACATTAAATAAATTAGATGGCATATTACATAGCAGTAAACATGATGGAGAAAAATGAAACAGGCCAGGAGACAGGGAGTACTGGGCATGGTCAGAGGGCTATACTGAGGAGACAAGAAAACTATGTGGGTAGTTACAATTTATTTTTCCTTTCAAGTGTTTATTTTGACATAATTTCAGACATAATTTCAGACATAATTTCAGACATAATTTCCTTTCAAGTGTTTATTTTGACATAATTTCAGACTTGCAACAGTAGTATAGTATCTAGAACATATCAAGAACTCCTAATAACCAAAAAACAACCCAATTCAAAAATGGCCAAAGAACCTGAATGAATAGACTTCAACAGACATTCCTCTGAAGAAGACAGATGAATGGTCAACAGGTACATGAAAAGATGTTCAACATCATTAATCGTTAGAGAAGTAAAAATCATAACCACAGTGATGTACCACCTCACACCTATGAGAAGGTTAGAATCACAAAGACAAAAAAAGCGGGTGCTGGCAAGAATACAGAGTAACTATACACTGCCGTCGGTAATAGAAAATGGGTCAGCTGCTGTGGAAACAGTTTGATGATTCCACAAAAACTTAAATACGCAGTTAGTATGACTTAACAATCTGGTACTCAAATACTTGTACAGGAATGTTCACAGCAACACTTTCCACAATTGTGAAAGAGTAGAAACAACTTAGATGTCCACCAACAGATAAAGGGATAAATACATTGTGGCATAATCATGAAAAATCTTGAATAATCCTCTACAAAAAGGAATGAATCCTATAATATGAATGAATCTTAAAATTATGCTGAGTAAAAGAAGACACAAAAGATCTCACATTTTATGATTCCATTTATAGGAAATATCCGGTATAGGTAAATCCATAGAGACAGAAAGCAGATTGGTGGTCGCCATGGGGCTAGGAGAGGAGGGAATGGAAAACAACTGCTTAACAGGTACACAGTTCCCTTTGCGGAGATAGAAGTGTTTCTGGAACAAGACAGAAAGTGGTAGTGGTATGGTATTATGAATGTTTGAATGCCACTGAATTACTTTTAAATGAGTAATTTTGGGCACATGGGTGGCTCAGTGGGTTAAGCCTCTGCCTTCAGCTCAGGTCACAGTCTCAGGGTCCTGGGATCGAGCCCCACTTCAGGTTCCCTGCTCGGTGAGGAGTCTGCTTCTCCCTCTTCCGCTGCCCCTCCCGTCCACTCATGCTCTCTCTCTCGCTCGCTCGCTCTCTCTCTCTCACCTCCCTCTCTCTTACAAATAAATAAATAAAATCTTTTTTAAAAATTTAAAAAATAAAGGCATTTATCAGCAACAGCATGGAGAGGCAAAAAGCAAAAACACACAAATGAACTATGAGAGGCTACAAAAGCTAACCACTTTGGGAGCCAAGATTCAATTTTACTGAAGAAAAATTAGATGAATTGGAAAAAGATTAATAAAATGAGAAAATTACTGAAAAGGACATACAAAGCTTTCTGGGTAATCCTCACATATGCAGCCACAAATATTATGTGCAAATCAACGACTTTTCTAAGTATGTTTTCCATTACGAAGTAGTGGGATCAAGATAAGATAAATGATGATGGAAGCTAAATTAGCTTAGCAAGACAAAGTTTGGAAGTCAGTGCAATATGCTTGTACTAATGGTCATTTCTGGTACATTCTTAACCACGAACACTGAAAATAATATTTTACTCCTGAGACAAGAAGTAAATAAAGGAACAATTTAGTTCAATCTTAGTTGGGTCATACAGTATTTTGATCTGCTTTAGCTCCAGCTCTAAACTCTTTGGAGTGGGATACTAGGTTCTGGTTCAAAGTGCTTCAATGGGAAATTTTTTGAAAGTCTTTAGTTTGATTTGAAGTTCATTTTCAAAATAATAAGTTAATATTTCAGTCCAATTCCAACTGCAAAAAATTAAATCAAAGCTCATTCCAGTTTTACTCTTACTTTTGGTAGAAATCCCTATTAAGCTATCAATTCATTTTCTTGGCCCTTTCAACAAGACAAAAGTTGGTGTATCTGTCCAAGTCTTATTTTCAGCTTTACCTTGAACTGAAATACAGTCTTAATTACAAAGCCTCCTGTGCCAAAAATGGCAGCTGTCATTCGGCCCTAGCAGACTATAGCCCTGAGAGAATGCATGCTCCATGTGGCCAGGTCTTATTTTCTTCAAGAGAAGTTTGAAATCCAGATTTTTGAGTCTCCTAGTTTTTAAATGTTGGCAACAAATTCCAGTTTTTAAGAACTAGTCTATGAGCCAATTAACATATGAGGTGTCTCTTCTGCAACCACTGGCCCAAGAGTTAATAAGATATCAAGCTTCTGATGTAAAATCTGAGCTTTGCTAGTCTTCAGTGAAAACTGAATATACAATACAGATTTCAGACAAAGGAGCTCTCTGACACAAATGCCAGTCCAAACAACAAATCATGATTTCATTCTCATGCTTAGTTGAATATTTAAAATACTGAATATTCTTCCTTCTTGCTACTTAAACAAGAAAAATAAATACAGAAGTAAGCCCTATAATCTAACTACTACATGTCAACACACTTTACTAAGAAGTGCCAGGTTAGGGGTCAGGAATGCCACATATCTTCTGATTATGACGACTGGAATTTATAATACTTTTTTGCTCCTACAAACAAGTCAGATAAGCTTTATCCCCAGAATCCACAAGAAGAATGAGGAATCATGGTATTTTTCTCAAGACTTCCTTGATCACTATTAGTCAACTTCATCTACAACTTTATCCAATAGTGACTGCCATTATCAAAATGATAAAACATGATACTCTCTTTGGGGCTAGTAGTTTGGAGCAGAAAAATTCAAAAAACAAAACACACACACAAAAACACATAAAACTTACACAGTTACATGGTGGGAGGGGGTGGTGGTATCAATATTCGGGTAATATGTAAAATATGACAAAGAGAATCAGGTAAAATAATTAAAGGAAAGTAAGAATCTATCTATAAATTAGATACCAGATCCCACATAGTTTTATAAAAGCTGGCTCTCATCTCAGTGTGAACTATAGTGATTTCAAGATGAAGGCAACAGGCAGATGAAATCAAACAAGTATTAAATTTGAAGAAATTATAGCATTCAGATGGACAATATTTACAGAAAAATTATTGGTTAAACGAACAGTAACAAGGTAACCAACTCAGAAATCCACTTAAGTACCTTGCCTAAAAAATCACAATTAGCTTACCCAAGCTCTGCCCTTCCCCTACCCACCCTCCACAACTTGCCCAATCACCATTTCTCTGCAACTCTCTCAGGTTATTGGGGATGGGCTTAAAAGCTATAAATCTACCAATTATACTGCCTTTTGTCCAGTTATGAAAAAAAAAAACACTCTATTAAGAGAAGGTAAATCTACTAGGTTTTTTGTTTTTTGTTTTTTTTACTACTAGTTAATTTTACTTAACTGTGTTATCCTTGTTTCGAGTAACTGAAAAATGTGGACGATCATAGAGATCTGCCACATAGAAACTACAAAATTATGGATTCATCCTAATGTCAGGTTTTTTTTCAAGATAGATTGATTGATTGATTTTATTCATTCATTTATTTATTTGACACAGAGAGAGAGAGAGAGAGAGAGAGAGAAAGAGAGATCACAAGTAGGCAGAGAGGCAGACAGAAAGAGAGGGGAAAGCAGGCTCCCCGCTGAGCAGCAAGCCCGATGCAGGGCTCAATCCCAGGACTCTGAGCTCATGACCTGAGCTGAAGGCAGAGGCTTAACCCACTGAGCCACCCAGGCACCCCTCAACTAATGTTTGATATAATATTGACCTAAAAAGCAGAATTTTCAGAACTGGAGATAATTAGAAGTCACGATATTTGTTATCACGGGACTACAGAAAACAAGTACAGAAAAAAGCTAGCCAGAATGTTCAATTTAATATCCAGCAGGCAAGTAGTTGTTAATTTCTTAAAAGACCTCCAGGCAAGTGATATCCATGTGATAAGAGTATGTTGTGTCCAAAAACATGGGAAACATGCAGCTCCCAACATAGCACAGGGCAATTTACCATTATAAGTATTGTTAGTTAATGTCTGTATATAGAAACCAGTAGGTATTTACAAATTCATATTCAAGTCACTGAAAATAAAACCCAGAAAACTTATTTTCACCCATGTGTTGAAAACAAAGGTATAAGAAATTATTTCTATAGTGATGTTGCTGCCTGTTTTTAGAATTATTCTCTAAAACAGGGCATAAGAGAATACTTTCACCCAAATACTAGCCAATGAAAAACAATCAAGACACCCTTGACTGATATACACTCTTGTTTATGTTGGATTTTTTAGCCAATTAACATTACATTAATAAAGACTGGAAACGTTAAGAATTAATGGACTCTAACCAATAAGTTTCAGCAGCAGTTAGCCAGAAAACATTTTTACTAGGTCCAAATGAAGTATCTTTCATTCATTAATACAGAACCACAGGGCATACTTAGACATCAGAGGCTCAATGATCTAAAAAAAGTTCCTAGGGAAACAAAAAAACTTTCCATTTTCATTCTGTAACTGCTCCTTAACGACAGAAAGTATTCTTTCTTTTTCTGGCATTCTCTCTACCTCAGGACATATTTACAGATGCACTGGCTGCTTTACAGACATGCTAAAAGTTCTTGCTGTGGTTGATCAAAGTTGGAATGCCTGAGGAAATTACTCAACTTAGACAGCCCGGAATTATATCTAGCCAAATAGTTACAGTGCTCTACTTTTAACATGTGTTAAAGTAATACTTTAGCTCTCCTGGATGTAAGTTGAGAGAACATTTGTTTGCATCACACCCTGTGAACATTTAAGTCAAATATGTTACATTGAATACCCAGTTTTAGTATCTGGGACAGTTCACTTTTTTAATGCTTCAATAACATGAAAGACACATATTTTATGTTGGGAAAAAAAGCTTCACATACAACAGCACACGTATTAGGAACTAAGGCTTTTTATGATCCTCATGAAACATCCAACCTCTTCTAGAAATGTCATAATAATTGCAACAAATGTTGATACTTGTTCATTAGAGCAACTGTTGATCTGGCATACAATATTTTGATAAAAAATAGAAGCATATTTTTTCTTTATTACCAGAAAATATTTTTAGTTAAAAAGCACTGACCTCTGTACTTGACCCCTTTCTATTATTAACCTGCCTAATCTGCAAATAAATATTTAACATAATTAAGCAGAAAAAGGACATCACAGCACTTTATTTTCATGGTTTTTTTTTTTTTTTAATTGAAAGCCACAGAACTGCAGTACAAAGAGTTACTTGTCAAACATAACACAAAACTCTAAAATAAAATGTTGGCTCCAATAGACTTGCACATCTGAAATAGTTTTAAACTTTGTTTTAGTTGGATTCTTAACCATGTCCAGGAAGAAGTTAGCACACACAGTACCTGAGATTGTCCTTTCCACATGAGCTACAATAGAAGAGACAAATGTAGCTGTTTCTCTAGTAGAGCTAAATTTGGCATCCACTTACACTTCCCTTCAACCTAAATAATTACACCTTTTAACCATGTTGACAATAATAGGGAAATATCACTCAAAAAGAACCTAACAGACCATGGGATCACAATGACTTAAATCATGCTTCTATCAAATGTGAGGTGAGGACATGGTCAGAATTGGAGGGGAGAAAGGGGGATTACTAACTTATAAGTAGTAACCTATAATGTTTCTTTTTATTAAGATGACTTCAACACTAGAAAATGTTAACACCTGCACATACTCCAAAAGAAGAAAACCTAAATAAGTTCCTCACCCTGGATTTTCTAAGAAGCCTAACAAGTGTTAACAGTGTTGATGTCCTACGTTCTAGTATAAGCATGTCATGAACTGCCAGGAAATGTGTGCACCATGCAGGAGGCTAGACCCTAAGTGAGAATGACAACTAGTAACAATTCCCTGACAGTGGGAATGACCAGAGAACTTTCATCAACTGGGATGCCTAGAATTTAATTGTAAGTTGTTTGCTCTGCTATAGTGAGATGAGATCCTGCATTATTCTAACATTTAGGTAAAGCCTACTACACACATAAGAACTGGAGAAAGATGAACAGAGAGAATATGAATGAAAGAAAACTGAAGCAATATTTTGTCCTGCTTTGGAGTGGGAATTAGGATGTGATCTTGATGGGATTCCTAAAAATCATGTAATGTAAGTCTCTTCATTCCTTTCCAGATTCTAAATAAATCTGGGAAAATGGGCAAAAACTTAAAATCAGAGGGCAGTCTTTCATGATATCAGCCTGTGATATTGTTCAACACAGAAAAAGCTTCTTAGCCCAGAAATTACAAAAAAGGGGAAAAAAACAAACAGTAGATATTCGATTATAAAACTGATGACCCAAATACACACAGGCACACACACAAAATGGTTCAATAGTCACACTGCTACAAATATAAGAGCCAATGAATCTAATATCTTAGGACATACAGGACTCAATTCATAAGTCTAAGTTGCTTCCACACAGCCAAAACACAAATTACCACCAACTCCATGGTACTACCAAATGCAGCTTTAAGTAGCTCAAAACTGAATTCCAAAATGTAGTATGTTCTTGGAGAGTACCAATTCCAAGAGCAAAATGAGGGTTCACATATAAAACTACATGCTCCAAAGGAACTGCTAAGTCTAGTCTTGGATCATATCTTCTACTAGATTCAGCCAAGATGAATACATCTGAAAAGGTCCACACAACTTATCAAGAAATGGCTAGAAAAAAGGGAAAACTCTTTCATGTTTCCATCAGTACAAAGTAAAACATAATAAGCTCTGTACTTCAATGTTTTGACTTGACAAAAAACTAATACACAGTTTTGATGCAGTGTAAAATTAAATCAGAATGTAATAATTGATTCAGTTTGCTTTTTATTCTAAAAAAAATTTTTAAAGGAAAAAAAAATCACTGCTTTTCCATCAAGCAGGTACTTTGTGCTAGAAAGCACATTTAATTTCTAGGGTCCTCGTAAAAGAACAGGTGTACCTACTGTGTAAACACAAACAGTAAGTTACAAGTTGCCCCTTAGTACTAAAGGCAAGAATTAGCATCACTACTCAAAAGTGTTTTAAAAAGAGTGTAACTTACTTTTACTGTCCCAGGCTAACTGGGCTCGACATGTCTGGTGCTTCTTTGTCTGCACATGGCCACCCACAGCCTGTCTTCTAATTAAATCAATGCTCTAGCAGCAGAACAAGCAAACAAGTTGCCTCCCATCTGCGTACAGCTCTTCAGGACACATTTCCCTTGGTCAGAAGGTGGAAATTCTTGGGAGAGGTGATTTTCTCTGCCTCTTCACAAGAAGAACATGGATACTTGGCTGGATGCAACTCCATGAAGTGTAACTGTGTATGTACACCTCAAAAAATAAAACAAAAAAAAAAAATGCAGAGAAACATAAAGACTCTATAAACAGCTGGAATACACAGAAATACTGAAGCACCACTGGAAATCATGCTAAACAGACAGGCAAAATAGGGTATTTTCACTGAAATAATCAATGATACCAAGTTGGGGGAAAAAAAAAGGAAAAACAAAATCTAACGACAAAACTCATACTTCATGCAATGAAAACAGGTTAAGTACTACAAAGGATAAAAAGTAAAACTCCTTGCTTCAAATACACAAAAACAGGTCCTCCCCCATTACAGAGAATAAAAGATATTATCAGTTGAAGAGAAAAATGAGACTTTCAAGAGTATTAGGTCTAAAATTAGACTCATCAGTCATATTATAGTTAATGGGCACTTGTATATATGTGAGCTAAATGCATCAAGCTGTCTTCCAATGTGTTCAAGACCTCATGGGAGGGGAAAGGAGGAGGAAACAAGGAACCACTGAAATACTCAGCTACCCTCTGCTTATGAAAAGATGATCTCTGCAAACCAGAAAATGTTCAGAAAAATGGAGATGCTCATTTATTTACATACTTTTCTAACCTCCCAAATAAACAGAAACACCTATAAAACAAATGCCCCATTTTTTACAACAACAACAACAAAAAAAAAAAAAACACTGAAGTAGGGTAGGTGGCAGGATGTGTTTAAGTGTCTACTCACAAAGAAACTCCACAAGCAAACTTGCAAACAGGTCTGTTGAGAGGAAGTGGGTTATATCAGCCATTCCCAAATTCCCTTCCATCCTAGATATACGCATATGCCGGGAGCAATCCATACCATCTCCATGACCACTAAGTATTTCAAGGACTGGCAGGCCTTAGATGCTCTCTCTCTCTTTTTCTCCCTCCCTGTGGCACACATTTACAATGCCAGGCCAAGAAAAGGGGGTGTGGCCTAATCCTGCAGCTGCACAGAGGCCTGATTGGTGGCACCAACAACAGACTAGTCAACAGTGATGACATTCTGGAGATCCCTGCCTTAAAGAAATGATTGCAGAGCTGGCTCTAGGTGTAAGAGGATATAGAGACAGATAAAAGTGTAATGATATTATATATAATAATATAAATATGTCATAATCCAAACAGTTTTTTTCCTCTCACATCCCAAACTATTGGCCATCTATAAGAAGTTACTTCTTAAAGAACTTTCCTAGAGTTTATAAGCAAGCATTATATTGGATTATATAGAGACCCACAGACAACAGCTTCTAGCAAACAGATATAAAAACATGTGCCCGATATAATCTGTTCTTTAAATGTTAAAGCATTCGGACAATAAACTAATTTCAACCATGACTTACCATCTCCCCTGATCATAGGGAGCCTTAAAGGATGAATCAGATCAAGTCAACATAAGAACTGCGGTGTCCACTTAGAATAATATAAACTCAACAAAACATTTTTAACAAAGGAGCCTGTGCAAGTTGTCTCTCACTAAATGAAATTTCAAAGCTGTATCTACCATAATTTTTAATACACAGTATTCTACCAACTAGTTTTCAAAATGAATTGACCAAAATCTCTGAAAGCCTACACTAAGATATTCAAACTCTCAGCCAGATTCATCAGTTCTCTCATGCATGACTACAAATGACCTCTCAAAAGTGTGTCATTCACATTTCATCCATGATTCCTTACTAGAAAGGAATTCCTGATTAGAAATTATTATTAATTATATTAATGTTTTCTCAGAAAAACATTGATGTGCAAAGGGAGCTTCAGTAAGTATTTTACAAGAAGCTTGTTTTCCATCAGAATCTGTGACACACTTTCTATGTTAAGTTGACTCATCCAGAGCTATAACCAATTTCCTCAAAGAAGAAATTCATATCAGAAGCTATACCATGTGAAATGTGCAAAATTATGGTGTAGAGTTTATAATCCACTGCCACTATCTGAACCAAAACTATTCCAAAGCAGCCATGAAAAGAACTGTCTTCCAAATGAATAGCCCCAAATAGGAAGATCAAGATGTTTCACAATACCTCTTCTCCACTATCAGTGAGATCAAAACTGCACTATCCAATGGATAGAAGTCACTTTTCCATCAGTTGTAAGGACAATCTCAAAAAAAGCTATATAAATAGCTAAGTGAAACAATGGGACCAAATCAGTTTAACAGCAAATTAAAATACGATCTATAAACTGGCCTTTCCATTTCCCTCCTCACATTTTGAAGATAAACAAAACGCACTTTGGTGTCATATCATTTTCATTCCCATACTGCAGAGCACGCCTCAAATGGAGTGGCCACCTTCCTTCCCAAAATCCTGAAGAGAGAAGCTGGTAAGTTTAACAGGCAGATGTTATGCGCTCACCTCCCCACTCCTTTAAATAACAGAAAGACCCCTCTACTGTCCAGAAATGGTAGTCTTAGGATGACATCACTTGTCTGTAGTAGTAAACAAGGATAATGAAACTACACAAGGTAATCAGTTTCTAAGAAAAGTTCAAAAATGATGTGTCTAGGTGGCCTGCATAAGCGTGCATGTGGCTATATAAATAAATTTCTTCTACCTTGTCTCTTCCTCCCCTATGGCATGGAGTTGAAATCAATGTACTTTTGACTCTTTGGGCAAGTGCAAATTCTCATATATATATATTTTTTTGAAATTTTATTTATTTCTTTGACAGAGAGAGAGAAATAGCGAGAGCAGGAACATAAGCAGAGGAAGTGGGAGAGGGAGAAGCAGGCTTCTCGTGGAGCAGGGAGCCTGATATGGGGCTTGATCCCAGAACCCTGGGATCATGACCTGAGTCGAAGGCAGATGCTTAAGGACTGAGCCACCCAGGCGCGTATATATATATACACACACACATATACATATATATTTTTTTATTTATTTATTTTTTAAAATACAAGGCCAGATACCCCTTCTAGCCAGTAAGGACCATTAAACCATTTCAGTCACTTCAGCCCACAGTTAGTAAAGTGTTCAAGGAATTCTGCCTAAGTTTAAAAAATAAGGGGTTTTTTTACCCAAAAAAAGTACATCCCAAAGTCCAAAAAAAAGACTTAGCTTGACTGAATAGATTGGTCAAAACTAAAGAAAAGAAAAGAAAAGAAAAGTAGGTACTCTCAAATTAAATGTAATACATTATAAATCAAACTCTCTGGGACTTTTCAGTAAGCTGAAAGGACTTAATATTGTTACTTCTAATTTTCTAAGTACAGAAAATATTAGAATCTGATTTCCTTATATCATTCAATTGACCCGAACTATTACAATACTCCAACTGAACTCTTGAAAACCTCACCGTGCTTAAAGGTGGTGAATCAAAGCAACCGAAACTGCAGGGGGCAGTACAAGCATGACTTCCAACATAATTCTTAAGATTTAGGAAAATTCTTCCAGTGACCTTAGCCTTTAAACTACTAAGATATCTCAAAGATTCCACATCAAAATGATTCTTAAAGATAATTAATTGAAATTCTTCTCCAAATTTAACAATGGGGGTGGGGGAAGAGAAATATACTAAAATCACTCCTGTGCTCCCATTATCCGTTGAACACAGCCCAGTCAAAAATAATAAAACAAGTTTGTTTAAAAAAGAACTTCCTATCCACGCTCTTAAAAAACAGAGGTCATCATTCAAAACTGTAAAGCTCACTTACTCATGATTAACTTACTATTCTAGAAGGTATTTTTAATCACTTTTAAGCATAAATAGGTAAACTCTTTAAAAGTATGATTGATTCATCACTGG
This sequence comes from Martes martes, assembly GCF_963455335.1. Taxonomy (NCBI): domain Eukaryota; kingdom Metazoa; phylum Chordata; class Mammalia; order Carnivora; family Mustelidae; genus Martes; species Martes martes. Next base: position 37,763,768 of record NC_137896.1, read on the forward strand.
AGAAAAATGTAATAAAATATTCAACATGATATAAAGTATGACTTGAGAAAATTAAAGTTATTCTAAGATGAAAAGAAAAGTAAAACTTAATTTAATCAATTTTGTATTCACAGTTGCCATTACAGTATTATCTCCCAGCTACTCATTAACCTTCTTTTTCTTTCCCTGAACTCACATCGACTCCATCTATGCACCACTGATAATGATAATCTCAGGACATCCTCTTACACACAAAGGAGAGTGATTTGCAATTAACAACTGAATTAAGTTAGATGAAGCTTTCTCTGTATTTTGAGTAAAGGTAAGATCCCGTGGTAAGTACATCAATCTTCTTTCTTAGAGCACTTTTCTCCTTTCATCCACAATATATAGTTGACCTTTTCTTGACATTGTAAAAACATGTAATTGATAGTCACCATAAATATTCACCTCATATATATCATTTCCAAAGCATTTCATAATAGTAATAATTACTAACTTCTCAGGGCTTGTCATATGTTAAACTCAATCTTTAGAACTCTATGAAATAGGAATTACCCCCATATAATAAATGGAAAAACTGACTCAAGGAGAATCTGTGAGGTACCCCAGGCTAAGGACTGGTAGAGCTGGTATAATATGCATCAGTCACAAACAGGAGGGGACCACATATCCCAAGTCTGATGTCTCAGGAACCAAACTACAAAAGAACTTGCACCCATCATAAATGTTCACCTTCCTCGGCTATAGCTGGACCCATCTGAAGGCATTAACAGGAGAGATTAAAATTTACAAAGCATGATCAAAAGTGTAGCTCCACAACTAAGCAGGGGAATATATAGAAAACATGGCCAGGACTTCTCATAAACTCCTGAGCAATTTTCACAGAGAAAAGCAAGGCCTGGCATGACTGGGTAGGTGCTCTGATATGAGAACCTAAACAAAAGGGCCACAACCCAGTCAACTTGGGAAGACCCACTCCATCTACCTCTTGCCCCAAACTCATCACTGTTTTATTTTCATATCTTGATTTCCCAAGCAGTCTTCTCAACTAGAAAACTATTTGTTCACTATAATCCTCTATACAGACTGACACAATCTATCTTCTTTAAGTCTGAGCAACAAAGGCAGTCTTCTGAAGGCCTCAATATCTCCAGGACAAAGTCATCCTCAAAGTTCCAGACCCTCCCTATACAGTACACAAATATAGTGACCTTGAAAGCCTCCCCACCGAATTTCTCCATGTCTTCAGTTAACCGGAAACCAACTTAACAATCACACTGGACAAGACACACTTCATACAGCATGGCTTCAGGATACAAATCTAACTGTTAGGTTTATGAGGAAACTTCCCCTTCTACTTTAGACACTTCTAAACAGCTGTAATTTTTTTGTTTCCTAAACAAGAAAACGTGTATTACTTTTGGGGAAGAGGAATTAACTTCAGGAATCTTCCTACTGAACATAACAAGAAAATTTAAGTATCTAAACACCAATCACTTTGGTATTCATGAAGCTCACAAAAAAGGATGGGGAGGTGTCCCCAGTGAAAACAAAACCTAACATTCTGTCACAGGTTTCTTCATAACTTTATTAATACAGTTGGGAAACACTGGTCATACAATTGATGGTTAACTAACTCAACATTTTCATGTCATTGAAGCATAATGAACATAAGCTCACAAATATTTTAAATAAAACACAGAAAAGAAATACCTCGAGTTCCACCAGAGCCGCAGTCACTGCATCTGTCGCAAGAGCACCAGCCTGTAGCTTTTCAATTGCCTATGAAAACAAGGGGGGAGATTATTCATTGTAAAACCACAACTCCCAAACACCAGAAACTATCCAAAACCTTAAAGAAGTGTAGCAGACATTTAGAGTTAATAAAAATTGATCACCAGTTCCATTCCATACTTTAAGACATAACCTATTTAGATTTAAAACAAGCACGGGATTATATTCAAGATAATTCATGATACAGTTCACTTATCACTCAAATTAAGACAATGAATAAAAATTTAGCCACTACATGCAAAGTGCAGGTGATTTAGTAAATAAATGGGTTTCATTTATCACATGGCAATTCAAAAACAGCCACAGACATGATGTCAATTTAGTTTGGTTTAAATATCTTGATAATTCAAAGGAGGATGCTTGTTGTGGTAAGCACCAGCTGCTGTATGTAAGTGATGAATCACTAAATTCTACACCTGAAACTAATACTGCACTGTATGTTAACTGGAATTTAAATAACTATTTGGAAAAAGAAAAAAATAAATATCCTAATTCATATTTTATATACATAATTGAATATCAGACTAAGCTAATAACATCTCCCACTGCTACTACACTCCACACCCCTAAGTATAAAAAACAATGACTCTCAGTCACAGAAATACTTCAGAATCTTTAGATGGACACATACATGTGACAAAACGTTTTTGGTCCTACAGTGTTTCCCACTTATCCCATTTCAGTTACACCCAGTCAACTGAGGTCCAGAAGGAAATGATCCTCTTTCTGACATAATATCAGGTTAAGAGTAGCCTAGCACTATGCCCCAATGCCTAAGTCACTCACTCACTTCATCCCATCATGGAGGCATTTTATCATCTCACATCATCCCAAGAAGAAGAGATGAGTACTGTATAGTTAGATATTTTCACAGAGAAAGAAACCACATTCACACAACCTTTATACACACACAGTATAACTGTTCTATTTTATTATTACTGTTGTTAACCTCTTACTGTGCCAAATTTATAAAGTAGACTTTATCAAAGGTATGTATATATAGGAAAAGTACATATAGGGTTCGGTACATATGCAGTTTCAGGAATCCACTGGGGGTCTTGGAACATATCCTCCTTGGATAAGGGAAGATTACTGTATAATATATTGAGATAAAAAAAAAAAAACCATGCTCTTTTGTAATATAAACTATAGAGAGTAAAGGCCCACAAAGTCACCTTACTTCTGGAGTATAAAGGAAAGAGAAAGAAGGAAAACTGATCTCTGAATGAACTGTTAAAGCTCCAATTTAGTCAACAGAGAAAATGCTCAAAAGCTAAGAGTTATATTCCTCATTAAACTTTTAAGAAGTTCATTCACTGTGTAAATTGAGGAGGCTGAGTATTCATTCCAAATGTATTAGGATTCTAAGACTATAGTTATATAAAACTTACTTTTTTCAGATGATGTAAACATCTTAAACTTTGAAAATTAAGATTAAAAAATATGAAATAGTTTAGAGAACTTTTAGCTTTATTATAAATTTCAGAAAAACAATAAAATCCCCTAACAAAATATTCTTATTTATTTATGTGATTTCATTCGTAAGAAAAAGCTTGGATCTCTAATAAAGCATAATCTTTCTTTCAAATGGTATTTAATTATAAATGAAAAGAGCGGGAAGAGTCCCATATTTACTCGATATACTAGCCACTAATGTTATATTTGCATAAAAAGTAATGGAAGCTTTGCCAATAAGAGTATATAGTCAAGATCAAAATAAAAACAAACAATATTTCTTCTGAATCCATTCCTGCCTCCAAATTAAGTATTCAACAATTTAGCAAAACCTCAAAGCCAAAGAGAAAAAAAGCACAACTGAGAACAAGGGCAAAGCTAAACTCAGAAATGACAATGAATTTGCTATGATACAAAGTACATAATGAAAAACAGAAGGAAAAAGCACAGGATAATCTCCCTAAGAAAAGCATCCATTTTAATTTTTTATTATTTATTTTCTTCTTTTCATAGAAAGACACATCAGCTGTCTTTGAACTGTTTTCCGTACTCCTTCCATGGAGCTCAGTGCCTTTGCAAAGATTAAAAGATATATAATTACGTGCCCACAATTCCAAAAATACAGACTTTAAGCAGGGAAATGAAGGGAGAGATCTAAGTATCATTTGGAGAATAAAAAACACAAAACAAAACAAAAAAGACACCCCACAAATATGAGAAAAATAAGTTCATGGTCCAAACTAAAGACCATCTTAGAAGTCAAACCTTAACATTTTGAATTTCAAGGTAAAGCTATTTGTTGGTAGGGGTGCCTGGGTGGCTCAGTGGGTTATGCCTCTGCCTTCGGTTCAGGTCATGATCTCAGGATCCTGAGATGGAACCCCACATCGGGTTCTCTGCTCAGCAGGGAGCCTACTTCTCCCTCTCTCTCTCCCTGCCTCTCTGCCTACTTGTCATCTCTCTCTCTCTGTCAAATAAATAAATAAAATCTTAAAAAAAAAAAAAAAAAAAGGCTGCTTGTGGGCCAAAACTGAAATGTTTCCATCAGACACACTCTGTTCATACCTTCTGACAAGCTCGTTTGCATACATGTTTATATTCCTTGGCTTTGGATTCAGAATGATAACCTGCACCTGTAGTGGGAAAAAAACAACCAGTTGTTAGTTATCATTAAAATACTAGAGATTTTACTTATATAAATAGTTCATACAAATTGATGCTCTCCTGATGAAATAAAGCTATTGTCCTACATGCATGGAGTTTTCAAACTCTAATAGATTCCTTTTGCACATAAGCCTTTTTAATGCCATGTCTTACCTCCTTTTTCAAAGGCATTTTCCTGCCAGAGATAGTAGAAATAGCTCATATTCCCAAACAGCCTCCACCAAGACCATCTTCTTTCAAAAACCTTTCTCCAAAGCCAGGAGTTTCTCTGGTCTGGGGCTGATAACCTAGGAGGTGTCAGGGACAGAGTTCCTTCAAGTTCCTTTCTGTTGACCTTTAGAAAGTGCCTGCCATTTGGCAAATTACTGTTCAGAATCCTGAATTCTTAAGAGTAACTTTGAAAAACTAAGTAGTGTCTAAATAACATTTGAGGTTGAGGAGTATTACATCCCACCTCTCCACAACCACCAAATACCACTGTTCCCATGCACACTTTTTATGTCCCTCACTGTGGGAATATAGCTCACCGTGTCTGAAACCTCGGTGAGAGCATATTTCAGTCAGCCTATTAGAAATCCCAGTGGTCCCCAACTCTTAAACACACAACAACTTCCTCAAGAGACTCGCTCTGAAATTTGTTTCCCTAAGAGTTTTAATACTTGCTTAGTTAGTTTCCTCCTATCTCTCTGCCTGCCTCTGCCTGCTTGTGATCTCTGTCTGTCAAATAAATAAAATCTTTAAAAAAAAAAAAGGGGGGGGGGGCGCCTGGTGGCTCAGCGGGTTAAAGCCTCTGCCTTCAGCTCAGGTCGTGATCTCAGGGTCCTGGGATCGAGCCCCACATCGGGCTCTCTGCTCGGCAGGGAGCCTGCTTCCTCCTATCTCTCTGCCTGCCTCTGCCTGCTTGTGATCTCTGTCTGCCAAATAAATAAAATCTTAAAAAAAAAAAAAAAACTTGCTTAGTTAGGGATTTGAGAATAATCTAAATAAGAAAGAAACCAAGAGCCCTTAAAGGGCCCTTAAAGTCTCTTGATGGTTAGGCTTCTAAACAAAGTTCTTTAACAGAGCTCTGAATCTCCCCCCTCACCTATCCACCAAGGTCCCACAGGGGTCCAATAGAAGGAAGGTTAAGAACTGCGTTTCTGGGGCGCCTGGGTGGCTCAGTGGGTTGAAGCCTCTGCCTTCAGCTCAGGTCATGATCCCAGGGTCCTGGGATCGAGCCCCGCATTGGGCTCTCTGCTCAGCAGGGAGCCTGCTTCCTCCTCTGTCTCTGCCTGCCTCTCTGCCTACTTGTGATCTCTGTCCAGTAAATAAATAAAATCTTTTTTAAAATTTAAAAAAAAAAAAAAAGAAAGAAAGAAAAAGAACTGCGTTTCTAAGCCTCAAGGCTCCTCAAGTGGGTCTACAGACTCAGACATAAACTTACCCCACCTTTCCTCAGACCAGAGAAAGACATGGCTCGTGAATCTATCAATCAGGGACCCAGGAGAACAGAAAAAATGCCAAACCAACAGGAACCCCTTATTCTAATCCTATTTCTCAGGAGAACTCTGAAACCTCAGAGAGCCTGCACCAATATTTAACAGGCCTCTCTTCATGGTCTACTAACATGTCTGTCATCTTAGATCTGAGGGCCCCAATCTTTCAGCAGTACTTCCCAAATCATGGGACACTACTACTAAGTAGGTAACTTTAGGGGATGGTTGACAGTTTTAATAGGATTTAACATATAAATCCTTCATCTTGAATAAGGGAAAAGTCTCAGCACGGCCACAGTACATCTTTCATATCTGGTTAGCACTTCGTAATTTCTCTATCTAACAAAGGGAAAATAGCCTCAGGATCTAAGCCACCGACATATGACAAGATTCAGCTAAAATTTAATCACACTGTTTTGCTTGCACTATGTTTAAAGTTATTTTCTACTCATGCAAGTGATACTGACATTTCATTTAAGTAAAGATAAATTTCATCTTTCAAGTTTTAAGTTAAGTGTTCAGCTTTTAAATATGAGGTAAACAGTATAAGTAGTATACAGATCTAGGAAAAGTCAAGAAATCTTAGACTCAAATGACTGACATTTGGGCAAGTCTCCCCTAGTACCATGAAAGATGCACCAACATGGTGTAGTAGAAGGCAAGGTTCTGCTTCCAAGTCTACTTCTAAATGGGTTATTTCTAAAATGTACCTCATTTCTTTGTAAAATCTCATTTCTTTGTAAAATCTTTTGAAAGAAAAGCAAATTGAACCTGGGTTTTTTGATTCTCCCGGAATAGGTTCAGTAAGACTTCCACAGTCATCTAGTCCATATATAGCCAAAGCTTAATGACCAGGCATGACACCAGTTTGACAAGAAGAACAATTCTACTCCTTACCCCATATCAAAGTTAATCTTGATTCCACCCTACCTGACTATCTGAGAAAAGTTAAAAGGAGATCTAGCCATTCCTTCTCTCTTCACAGAAGTCATGAATTTTAAGTATATGCAAGCAAAAAAAAAAAAAAGAAAGACTTAAGGAAAAAAAAAAAAAGTCTGCTGGGCAGACCTGAGCAGAGATGCACTACTCTGAAACCCAAACCCTTTTTTTTTAAGATCTTTATTTATTTATTTCACAGAGAGAGACATCACAAGTAGGCAGAGAGAGGAGGGGGAAGCAGGCTCCCCGCTGAGCAGAGAGCCTGATGCGGGGCTCAATCCGAAGAGCCTGAGATCATGACCTGAGCCGAAGGCAGAGGCTTAACCCACTGAGCCACCAAGGCGCCCCTGAAACCCAAAGTCTTCAAATGATTGGGGACCCAGGGGTTGAACTTCACTGCATCTGTCCTCCAGGTCTTCTGTATTGTCAAAAGTACTACACTGGGACTTTAAGGCCCACTTACAGGTCTCAACCTGGCCCTAGCACAACCTAGCCATGTGGCTGAAGCTACTTAATCTCTCTTCCTCACTCATAACATGAAAAAGGCAAATTAGCTCTATGACTGTGTACTATTATACTCTAAAATGGCCATAGCTGGGGCGCCTGGGTGGCTCAGTCAATTAAGTATCCAACTCTTGATTTCAGATGTGGTCATGACCTCCGGGTCATGGGATAGAGCCCTGCACTGGGCTCCTGCTCAGCATGGAGTCTGCTTGAGATTCTGTCTCCCCCCTCACCTCCTCTTCTGCTCTTCCCCCACTCGAGTGCTCTGTCTCTCTCTTAAAATGAATAAATAAAATATTTTTTAAATAAATAGCCATAGTCAAACATGGGGTCAATAAAATTTTTCAGCAGCATCATTTTTAAAAACACAAACCAGAGTTTAAGAAATTACTTTGCCTGATTTTAATACTACCTAATTATATCTATTATATGGGGTAAAAGTAAATAATGGGGTAGAGAAGTGAAGAAAACATAGGAAGAGCTATCATTATAAGATCTTCCAAGCAGGAAGCAGGAGAAACCTATATTGCAGTCAATCTCTTTGGTTCCAACTCCTCTCTGGCAGTTTGCCTCCTACAGATGTGAAATTCAGTTCTCAGTATACTTCAAGGCGGGGGGGGGGGGGCGGGGAACAACATTATTTTCATCTTCCAACTCGCCCACTTAGAGCTTACCTGCATGTACCAACACAAAGCCCCCTCGCTTCTCCTTATGGGACTGCTTTGTTTCCAACTCTTTGACTGTTATTTTAACAGTCGAAACCTGAGATGATCTGGAAGGCACCCCTTCTCCAGAACTCATCCCCTTCTCCATGGTCATTCTCCGAGATTACCATCTTCTATTGGGAAAAGTGCATACTTCCATCCAAAAGTAATTGCAGGAGAGGAATTACCCTAAAGAAAAACAGGCAAAGATGGTATACATTTCTTTCACTAACATACACATAACTTATACAAATTTGTATAAAGATAACATTCCAAAAACCTAATTTTAAAGTTACTTAACTGGGTAATACAAAGAATATGAAAAAGTTAGAATTTAAATCTGTCCATAGACAATACTTACTTAAAATCATATAAACAAAAGAACTGTTGTAAAAAGACTTCATATGAAGTCCAGAGGAATTTTATCTTTCATTGTATTTACATCAAAGAAAACCTCAAAATAACTTATATATCACTTCCTACTTCCTTCGATCCAAATGTTAATAAACTCTGGGACATTCTAGAGTCACTAGTGATGCTGATTAATACCACCAAGCCTCGATATAAAGTCTATATTACAGCTAACTTTTTTTCCCCAGCTTTACTATGACATAACATATAAAATTATATAATTTTAAAGTGTACAAAACAGTTTGACACACACAATGTGAAATGATTACCACAATAAGACACCTAGTTTCACACTGTTAGATAAAATCTATACCCTATTCTAAACTGAGAAGTAGGGAGGGGTATAAGTCTTTCTTTGCCAATATAAAACATAAATAGTAGCATAAAAAGTGACTTAGTTGCCTAATCCAAAAAAAATTGTGTTACTCAAAGTGTGGGCTGCAGATTAGGGTTTGCTACCAGTCTGCAAGAGACTTATTTTATTCATATATTAATTGGTTTATATACAGATTTTCAACAATGTGTACACTTTTTATATTTTTTCCTTTTTGTTTATATTTTTGAAGCAATATTATCTATTAAATATAATAAAATTGAGCTTTTATTTTTATATTTTATTCTTTTCTATTTAAATTCAATTAATTAACATATAATGTATTATTTGTTTCAGGGGTACAGGTCTGTGATTCATCAGTCTTACATAATACCCAGTGCTCATTACAATACAAACCCTTCCCAGTGTCCATCACCCCTTTACCCCATCCCACACCCCCCCACCCCTTCAGCAACACTCAGTTTGTTTTCTAAGATTAAGAGTCTCTTACGGTTTGTCTCCCTCTCTCGATTTCTCTTGTTTCATTTTTTCCCCTCTTCCCCTATGATCCTCTGCCTACGATCCCTTGCTTCTTAAATTCCACATATCAGTGAGATCATATAAAATTTTCTTTGACTCACTTGTTTTGCTTAGCATAATACTCTCTAATTCCATCCACATCATTGCAAATGGTAAGATGGCTGCGTAATATTTCATTAATTTTATCTTTCATTCACGGTTCCATATTTCAGTTTTGTTTGGGGCTTGGCTTTTTTTTATGGTTTTAGTTTTGGTTCTTTTGCATTTTGTAAAAAACAGTCAACAATGGATTGAAAAATTTTTAAAGCTGGTCTTTTACACCAGAGATGGTCTCAGAAGCACTGCAATATGGCATTTCAATTAGAAAGGAAGCAACTTCTACTCTAACATTAGCTTTCATTTAACTCTAAATCCATTAATGGTCTGACTGGCCTAATAAATAAAGAATTCCAACAAATGACTAAAACAAGGCAACAAAGGGCAAATGGGCAAATCCCAGTTAACAGAAAAATTGTTTAACAGTGTAAACAGATCAAAAGATGCTAAATCTCACTCAAAAGAGAGATACAAAATAAAACTACACCCAAATGCCATTTTTAACTTGGGATGACCAACATCAAAATGATATCAGGTTTTGAGGCTATCAAGAAACAAGAATTCTCAAACAACTGCTAGTGGCAGCATAAGATGACAAAACTCAACAAGAGCATTCTGGCAAAATCAATCAAAATTACAAATGCACACTGAAAGATTATTTGTAATTATAAAGATATGAACCAACAATATGTCTTGATGTAAGTGGTTAAAATAAAAGCAGCCACTGGGAAAAAAAATGACAATATTCTTGATATACAAATACAGACTGACTAATCTTACAGATAGTTTTGGTAAGTAAAAAAGGCACAGTATAGAAATATATGCAATGCCATATTTTGAGGGAAGGGGAAAAAAATAATACAGCTAAGTATATATGCAAAGCACAAATCTGGAAAAATATGCCTCAAAATATATATAATAGTGGTCACCCAAAGAAGATTTGAATAATGGACAAAGGTGGAATGGAAATTTTATTGTTCAGAGTTTATACCTTTCAATATTGAAAAATCTGAACATACTACTTTCCCAAAAAACCACTTTTTTTATTCATTTATTTATTTATGGAAACATGAAGTAACTAGCTAAATCCCAAGTTCCAAAATAGAGCAAGCCTATGAGACCTCATCTGAAAAATTCACTAAGAGGGCAAATACCATATGCTGAGGGTTCTCAACATGCATCCCACCTACGGCAGGAATGGACAAAAACACGGCCAATCAACAATACTGGCCCCAAAAGTTTTTGTTTTGTTTTGTTTCTCTGTTTTTGCTTTTGTTTTTCTGGATCTTGAACTTCTGAGGCCATGCAAATTACAGGCAATTCAAATTTTTTAAAAAATTATAGTATTTGATCTCTAGAGTTCAGACTAAGGAGTAAAAAATAAATCATTATTGTAGATTAACATCAAATATCCCTGGGATTATTTTTTATCACATTTGTATTCATTTCATCATTACATCATTATTTGAAACTGATGAAGCATATTTACATCAACATACTGATCTGCAAGAAAAATGCCTAACATTTCAGCTAAGCTTTGAGGTAACATTCAACACACAAGATTTCCAGTGAAAGGAAATGTATAAGCATGTTACAGTTTTTACACAACAGAAAACAACTGTACAGCTCATTTTTTATAATGCCTTTATTTCTGAATATGCTTGAAAATGGACATTTTGCAATTTCCCACTAGTGATGATATTAAAATTCATTTTATTGTTTCTAAAACACTGACAACTTGTCCATCCTCTGCAATAGTCGCAACAAAAAGTAAACAAAGAGTTAGCATGTGACCCAGTAATTTCACTCACAGGTATATACCAAAGACAACAGAAAACACGTCCACAAAAAAATTGTACATGGATATTTATGGCAGAATTATTCCTAATAGTCAAAAAGTGCTAACAACTCAAATGTCATTCATACAATGGAACATTAATCAGCCATAAAAAAATAACTAAGTACTGATACATACTATCGTATGAATGAACCCTGAAAACAGTGAAAGAAGTCAGACATAAAAGGCCACATACTGCATGTTTCCATTTATGTGAAATGTTCAGAGTATGCAAATCTAAAGAGACAGATGTAGATTAATTGTTGCCTTGGCCTGGGAATCTAAAGGGGAATTGGAGAGTGACTGCTAATGTGGGCAGGCTTTCTTTTGGTGGCAATAAAAATATTCTAAAATTGATTGTGGTGATGGTTGCACAATTCTGAATATACTAAATACCACTGAGTTGTACACTTTAAAAGTGCATAAATTATATGATAAATAAATTCTATCTTAATAAAGCTATTTGGATTGAGAAGCAGGACAAGTGGGGGGGGGTGGTTAGGGAAGAAAAAAATGAAACAAGATGGGATCCAGAGGGAGACAAACCATAAGAGACTCTTAATCTCACAAAACAAATTGAGGGTTGCTGGGGGGTGGGGGGATAGGGAGATGGTGGTTGGGTTATGGACACTGGGGAGGGTATGTGCTATGGTGAATGCTGTGAAATGTGTAAGCTTGATAATTCACAGACCTGTACCCCTGGGGCAAATAATACATTATATGTTAATTAAAATAATTTTAAAATAAATTAAAAGACCAATAAATAAATAAATAAATAAAGTTGTTTGGGAAAAACAAGTTTCCTGATTCCCATAAACTATATCTTTTCCCATAGGTGTAACTTTTCCAAGTTACCAAACCTAATGACCTTTTCTTACTCTGATGCTTGAAACCTTTGTTCTCTACATCCCCTGCTCTTCTTGGCAAGCATGCTACCATCCTAGCTGTTCATGACCCCCCTGACCCTTCCCAAGCTTGTCCTCTTACATGACTCCCTGTCCACAGGTCTATTCTCAAATGTCTCCTTCAGCAATTTCATCCACTGCCAACCTTTCAAAAGAATCCTCTCAGTAAAATCAAATTATTTGTAACTCTTTATCTTCTGCTTCTTGAGCTCTAGCCACAAGTCTCCTGGATAGCTCAGTTCAACCTGGATCCTCTTCACTCTTAAGCTACCCAAAACAATCTCATTTTTCCACAGAAATCTAGTTATTTCCACATCACTCCTTATTTTTAATAGCACTAATCCTTTTCTAACTTACCTTGAAGTCATCCTGGACTGCACCCACTTTCCAAATCTTGTAAATTTCTCCCTCAAGCATTTAACCTCCTTTCCCCTACTGCCTCCACCTTTGTTCAGTTCACATACCTCTTAGCATAAATGTTACAAAAGCACTTTAACTTTTCTCCCCAAATCCAGACTATCGTAAAACAACCAACTACAAAACGCTGCCAAAATAAATCTCATAAAGGACAACTCCAATCAAAATGAACGGCATGCCAAAAGACATAAGCAGACAATATACACAAGAGGAAATATAAACTGGATATCCAATATTAAGGAAAGAATATTCAGAGAAATAGAAATAAAAATGGAATCTTCCTAACTAGCACTGTACTGCCACCATAAACTGAGGTAAGTAACCATTTTGAAAAGGAATTTATCAAGAAGTATCAAAAGCCTTAAAATGTATAATTTTGTATATACTACCTTTCCAGAGATACTCTATGTATAACCAGTCTATTAAAACATAAGTAACAATACTACCATGGATACCTCCAAGGAGAACTGGGAGACTGAAGGGCAAAATGAAAAGGAAATTTGATTTTCCCCTAATAGCCTTTTGCATTTGATGCTTTGTTTTGTTTTGTTTTGTTTTAACCAGGTACTATATACTAAAAACATTTAAATTAGCCATCTCTGAAACTAAGATGAACCCAAATTAACCTGATTATCAAGGTCAGAAGAGAAACTCGGAATAAAACATCATTTTTGCTGCAGGGACTTTCAAGGCACTGATTTTAAGGTCTAAATCTTGACCCCAGTTCTCTCAAAGACTTTTATTTTCCTACTACATGTGATGACACTTTTTTTTCTTTATACCATTTAAAAAACTATGACATTTCCTGTTTGCCCCAGTGTTGAATTTTTCCCTCTAGATTTACTTAGTCTCTTAGAAGCAGTCAAAAGAATAAGTCAGGGAATCCATCCGTCTTACAGCAAAAGGCTTTTACAGAAATCCAGCCCTTAAACTCTAGCAACTGATTAATAAAGAAGCATTCTGCTGTTCTTAACATCTTGACATTGAAGGTTTAATGCCTCATTCAATGAGCTCCAAAACATACTCATTTCATCTTTGACCCAGTAATTTCACTTCTGAGAACACTTTCTACCAAAATAACTTCAAAAACAGGAAAGGCTTTATGCCCATTATGCTGTGTTTGACACAGGATAATTTAAAAAAACAAAAATCTGGAAGCGACCAAATGTCCAACATAGAGAAATGGTTTAAAAAATGATAACCTATATTATTTATGGTCAATTGGTTTTCAACAAGGGTGCCAAGACCATTAAATAAGGAAAGGATGGGGTGCCAGGGTGGCTCCGTCAGTTAAGCATCCGACTCTTGACTTTGGCTCCGGTCATGATCTCAGAGTCATAAAATGAAAATGCACGTCGGGATCTGTGCTGGGTGTGGAGCCTGTTTAAGATTTTCTCTCTCCCTTTCCCTCTGCCCCCTTTAAAAAAATTTAAATAGGGAAAGGACTGTCTTTTCAAAAAATTGTGCTGGAAAAACCAGATAGGCACATACAAGGAATGAACCTGGATTCCTACCTACGCTACCTACCTATTCCTTGATCCACATAGACCAAGAACTAAATGCAAGAACTAAAACTGTAAAACTCTTAGGAGAAGACACGGTAGTAAATCTTCAAAATCTTGTATTTGGCAAAGGTTTTAGACATGACACCAAAAGCACAACCAACCAAAGAAAATATAAATTAGAATTCACCAAAAGTTTAAATGTTTGGGGCACCTGGATGGCTCAGTCATTAAGCACCTGCCTTTGGCTCAGGTCATGATCCCAGGACTGCATTGGACACTCTGCTCAGCAGGAAGCCTGCTTCTCCCTCCCCACTCCCTCTGCTTGTGTCCCTCTCTCACTCTCTGTCAAATAAATAAATAAAATCTTTAAAAAAAAAAAAAACTCTTCTATTAAAAAAAAGAACTCATACAACTTCAAAATTATTTAAAATTCAATATAAAAATGAGCATAGGAATTGGATATACATTTCTCCAAAGATACACAAAGGGCTGATAAGCAAAGGAAAAGATGCTCAACGTTACCGTCCTTCAGGGAAATGGAAATCAAAGCCACAGTGAGGTACCAACATCATAGGTACACCTCAAAGACAAATATCAAGTTTTAACAAGGATATGGAGAAATCAGAACTCTCATATCCTGCTGGTGCAGACCACTTTCAAAAACATCTGGCAGTTCCTCAAAAAGCTAAACAGAGTTACCATATGATCCAGCAATTCCACTCCTAGATATATATCTAAGAGAAATGTAAACATATATCCACACAAAAACCTGTACATGGATCTTTACAGAATTATTCACAATAGTCAAAAAGAGGAAGCAACTGTCCATTACCTAATGATGGATAAACAAAATGTGGTTTGTGTGTATGTATGTGTGTGTAATGGAATATTATTCAGCCATAAAAAGGAATGGAGTATTGATACAAAACACAACATGGACGAACCTTAAAAACATTATGCTAAGTTAAAAAAGGCAGATACAAAAGGCCACATGTTCTATAATTCCATTTACCAGAAATGTTCCGAATAGGAAAATCTACAGACACAGAAGTAGATTAGTGGCTGTTAGGGACTGGAGGAGCAAGGAGACGGGAGAATCTAATTAGTGGCTGCCAGGGACGAGGGAAGCAAATGGGAAGTGACTGTAATGGGTAGAGTTCCTTTTGGAGATGATGAAAACGTCCTGTAATTAGATAGTGGTAATAGGTGCACAACTTTATGGATATAGTAAAAACTACTAAAATTTACAATTTAAAACGGTGGGTTTATGGTATGTGAATTATATCTTAATAAAAGATCGATTTGGCAATGGATGCAATGTACAACAATTACACTTTCTGGTTATAATCATATCTAACACACGCTATGATCATAAACAGGTTAAAAAATGCTATAAAAAATAGAAAGAGAGGGATCAAAATGCTGGTTGGTGAAACTGTAGGTGATCTCTTTTTAATTATTCCTGCATTTTCCAGATATTCATTAATAAGCACGCACTGCTTTTTACAAAAGGGGGAGTTTTATTTAAACAAACCAAAAAGGAAATTATTAAACTCCCGAGTGTATAAAAATTCCTTAGCTTAGTGTTCAACGATCTCAGTCACATGGTCCCGAAAATACCTTTCATTTCCCCTCCCCTACAGAGGCGAGTCAAGTTACTCCCTCCTTCCGGAAACACGATGCCCTCTATTTCCAGGGCACCTCCAGCTCCTGTTTTCCACCCTCCTGTCCAGCTGCTCCTTCTCCATCTTCTCGGTCCTTGCCTCCTCCGCCTCCTGAGCAGTAAATGCTAATGTCCTGAGAGACTCTAACCAGGCCGCTATAACACCGCGGGGCTGCTTTGGCCCCAACCCGCCACGCAGGACTGGGCGCACACCCTCGGGTCTCTGCGAGCCTCTGACTCGGAGAACCCCGCAGCCCACGAGTGCAAAGTTAGTGAAGGACAGCGAGGACTGCCGGCACACAGACAATCCCTTCCCCGGAGAAGGAATAAGACTGCCAAGCTAGAGCCAAGGCTAAGAAGGAGACCGGCACGGGCGCCACGCGCGACCGAGGGGTCGAGGGACGTCCCGGATCCGGTCCTTCAGCACCGCCCCAGGCAGTGGGCATCCTGAGCGCCGCCCCCTCCCGGCCCCGAAGAGGATGTCCCAGCGAGCGCGCGGGCCTGGACAGAGGCAGCGCCGCAGCGGCGGCAGCAGCGCGGACAGCGTGAGAAAGAGAGACACTCACCAGCGTCAGCCCCGAGCCCTCACAGCACCGGAAGTAGTCACCCACCCGTTGCCAGGGTGAGGAAGCGGGGCTGACATCAAGCTTTCCGATTGGGTATGCGCGTAGCACGTGGCCGGAAGCATACGCCCACGCGGGGCTCAGACTCTGCCCACTGCTTCCGAACATTGCACCTGGCGGGTGAAGTTCCACACAGACTTCACCTGGAGCCTCATTCTGAGCTGCGCAGGCGCCGCTGCCAGTCTCTTTTAACCCAGACTGTTAATGAGCCAGTCCTCGATTCCGATCCAAGTGGTTGGCAGACCAGCGATGTGATAGGAAATGAAGTTAAAGTAGCCATGATTTATTGAGATGTCACTTCAGAGCTTAAATTTTTTCAGTCCTTGCAGCCTCCCTGTTACAGTAGGGAAAACTGGAGTTCTGCCAGGATTCTATGTGGGAGGTGGGGGCCCGCCCTGCCCTGGGGAGAGTCAAAGTGTGGGTGACCTTTCTTTTACCGTCTCGCTTCTAAGACCAAGACCAGTAACAATGTAATCCATTTAATGTTTCTTTGTAACTATTAACATGGGTCCTTTAACAAATAACCACCTTTAAACCTGTTTTAGAAAGCAGAGATTGAAAGTAGTAGCTCTAATTATGGTCCCACAGATCAGAAGCTTAACATGACCTGGGCCCTTACTAGAGCTACAATTTATGAAAAGACGTTCCTCCTGGGGTGGGGGTGGGGGCGATTATTTAAATTGCAGATAAAAATAGCAATCCTCTTCTGATTATATAAAATTTTAGGACTGGTACTATATTGTGTTGGTGAGGATTGAGAAAACAATCACTCTTGTTCATTGCTGGTGCAATAAAGACTTGCACAAATTTGGGGGTGACAGTTTGATAGTCATCTACTGCAATTTTAAATGTGCTTAACCTTTGACCCAGAATATCTACTTTCAAGAATCTACCTACAATATCCCCATATGTGCACCAAGATATATACATCTATTCATGCAAAAAGTATTTATCAAATAATTTCTACAAGCTTGGCACTGCTCAAGGAGATTTATTGAAGCATAGCTCATGTAGGAGAAAAGAAAAAAATGGGTGTGTGAATTTCTATTAATATGGACCAGTTAATTCAGTTATAAAAATGCAAACTATATGAAGATGCAACCATTTTTTAAGTACTCAGCTGAAAAGCTATCAAAGACATGATTTAAAAATCCAAAATATCTTACATCACATCTATGTATGCATGTCTGTTTATTTTTATGTATATTTACATAAACATACATAAACAGTATATGTGGAAAATGGTTAAAAGGTTATGTACCAGAATATAAATGAAGCTACTAACAGAAATAAGATTGGATTAAGTTAGGAGTGAAATCATTTTTATTTTATTTATATCAATAACTACAGAACACTTAAAAATGCTGGATAAAATATAGCAAATGTCGTTGTACTCAGCTAAAAGAGACCAAAAAACGGAGACCAAAAAAAAAAAAAAAACAATGGAGAATCCAGAGTAGGGTGCCAGTGCTGAAGGCTCATCTCTACTGAGAGCACTTACATATAGCAGGAGGCTAAGGTTTGGGTTTTTAAGCCCATAAGGTAACAAACAGAAATACACACACACACACACACACACACACACACACACACACCCTTAGTAAGAACAGAAACAGGAGAAAGTGAACATTGATCTCATAGGCTTCTGGCTTTGAAGTCATCAGATAAAGAATATAAAGTAAATAGTTCTTAAATGTTTGTAAAAAATAAGTCAGGGAATAGAAAACCAAGCAAAGATTAAGAAAATACTCCCCCCCAAAAATCTGATAGAGTTGAAAGTTAAATAAATCAAAGATCTAGAAATACAAAATTGTTTATTAGAAAAAGAATCCACAGTAGATGGGTTAAACATTACTCAGACACAACCTGAGAAAAAATTAAGCAAATTGGAAGGTAGATATGAAGAAATTACCCAGGATGAGGATCTGAGAGACAAAGATATGGAAAGTATGGATGAGAATGTAATAGATGTAGAAGATAGACTAGTAGGGTTAGAATGTCTAATATACATAACATTAGAATTCCAAGAACATAAAAAAGCAAACAAGGAAGAGGCAGTATTTTAAGAGAAAATAAATATGAATTATCCAGATTGATGAAAAACAGAAACTCTCAGATTCAGGAAACTCATGAGTCTCAAGGGGGATAAATAAAAGAAATCCAAACCTAGACACATTATGCTGAAATTTCAGAAGACCAAAGACAAAAATATCTTTTTTTTTAAATATTTTTTTTATTTATTTGTCAGAGAGAGAGAGAGAGAGCGAGCGAGCACTGGCAGACGGAGGCAGAGGGAGACGCAGGCTCCCTGCCGAGTAAGGGGCCCGATGTGGGACTCGATCCCAGGATGCTGGGATCATGACCTGAGCCGAAGACAACTGCTTAACCAACTGAGCCACCCAGGCGTCCCAAAGACAAAAATATCTTAAAAGCAACCAGGGACAAAATACCTACAAAGAAATGATTAGACTGAAAGGAGATGTTGCAGTTTAACAATTGAAAATAGTATTTTTGAATTACTGAAAAATGTCCAAGGTACTGAAGAAATGTCAACCTAGAATTGTTTACCCAGCTAAACAAGCATTCATTCTCAAGGAATGAGAATGTGATGAGGATATTTTCAGATAAACCCAAACTGAGTAACTTTACCATAAACCAAATTATTTATAAAGGATACAATGCGAGAGGAAGAAGATAATTCCAGAAGAATTATTCAAGAAGAAATAGAAGTTGACTTTAGGGACCCCAAGTTCTGAGCCTAAGATTCTCATGAGAGGTTTACAGAGTTGTCTTTATTTCCACAGACTTAGTCTCTAATCCTCTGATATCTATGTTATTTACTTTTTATAGTAAAGGATTTGACATATCACCAGTAACCACGTTCTATGTTTATAATAGGTCATCTTACTGTTTTTGGTATATGACAGTGCAGCAGATCTTTCTTTTGAAATGGCTGCAACATAATACTGTCCCCCTCACTTGCGCCTTTGAACGTTGAGACTTTGATACTTCTCCCATCTAGAGGCAAGTCTGTGTTCCCTACCCTTGAATCTGAGCCAACTTGTGACTATAGCAGAAACCACACCAGGTGACTTCTGAGGAAGGTTGCAAAAGCAGTGCAGTTCTTTGTGATTCTCTCTTGCAATGCTTGCTTTTAGATCCCAGCCACCATGCTCTGCAGAAGCTCAAGCAGCCACATGGGAAAACCATGTGTGGAAGTTGTGACCAACGACTCCAGATAAGGTCCGAGCTGCAGCCAGCAGCAACTGCCAGACAAGTAATTGAATGGGCCTTCAGAAGATTCTAGTCCTCAGCCATGGATTAACTTTCAACATTGATGTCTTCCCAGCTTAGCAATCATAAGCAGAAACAAACCATCTCCACTTACTTGTCCTTTCCAAATCTTGATCATAGTAATATAATAAAATGGCTTTTGTTTTACATCACTGGGTTTACACTACTAGTAGTACTTGATCACAGGCTCCAGCAACAGAGCCACAGTTCACTGGCTCTTATACTGAGGGTATCATGCCAGGGTCCTGACACTGAAAGCCTAAGAAAGGCTAGCAGTAGCTAGGAGGATAACCTCATGGTTCTGGACAACTCAGCTGCCTCCAGTTTGCCCACCTTATCCTCACTAACTAGTCATCTCTCTTCTCTGTCTTTTGCACTTTCCCACCATAGGTAAGCTGGGTTTTTTCTTTTCTTTATTTTTCTTCCAGTAACTTCTAAGAGTAGAAGGGAAATCTTATTACATAGTAATAGTAAGAGTAAGCATTTATTACATGACAGCAGTAATTGGAACAGGTGTTGTTACCTGGAAGTGGATAAACACCATAACAAAACATAACAAAAGAACATAACAAGAGTAAAACATGTGGCATTGACTTTGAGACTACATGAAGCAGCAAGGGTAGGAGGGGATCCTAAAGGAGAATGTCATAAATCTAAGAGGCCTTGAGGAGGGTGCACCAAGGGCACAAAGGAAACTGAGGAAGATGTTGTTGAAAGAGAAAAGGATCCCTTGTTATATAGGACCAAAAAGTTCAACCCAGGCTTTGGGGAGCAGATTACAAACAATTCCCAGGGTGCCCTGCCTGAATTCCTGACCCATAGACTCTATAAGCATAATAAAATGGTGGGGTTTTTTTTTTATGTCATTGAAAGTGAAGTGTTTTTTTACACAGCGATATTAAATGGAACGGGCAGAAATAGAAGAAAAGATGTTTGGATTTTTCAAATGCATAGAGAAGTCACTATGTTGTACATCTGAAACTAATGTAACATTGTATGTCAACTATACTCAAATAAAAATTATAAATAAGTAAATTAATTAATGAATTAATTAATTTAATTTAATGAAAAAATGCACAGATAGTCTCCCTTCCATTTCTTGGACAACATTGTTACCTGCTGTGTTTCCAGAATTTAACTACAAGTGAAAATCACTCCCAGCCCTGCTCTGCACACCTTTGTCTTGGGAGTCTAGCTCAAGCATTGCTCTTGCCATCCCCTAGCAGTTTAAGTGGAAGTAACAAAATTCCATCTAACCTGTCTTCAGAGCCAATTTTTCAAATTTCTAGCCTGTGTCAGTGCAATTGCTCTCAGGTCTTTTGAAATATTAAGGATGACAGTTATCTAGCTAATCAATTCACTAGCTGTTAAATATAAAAGAAAGGCATCTACAACTTAATTTCCTTCAAGAAAAATCTCCATCTCCTTATTCCCCCTTTTTTCAAACCCCAACAAAAAATTCATTGAGGAAAAAGATCAGGGGACATGCATGGACCGTAGGCTGGGAAAACTGTAATGCACATTGTCCAGGATGCTGAGTGTAACTTTGTCACTCTTTCTAAAATAAAAGGACCAGCCAGGTTCTTTCCCCTCCTTCCAATGTTAATATCTGTGTATGCTTGATCATCTACTTCTGTGAATTCAATGCAATTCCAGCAAACATAAAGCAAATTATTTGCTTGGAATTATTAACTTTTATTATTTTATGTTGTTTAGAACCAATAACATGTCTCCACCTTTATAATCTTTACAAAGAAGAATGTGCCTGATAATATTTGGAAGAGAACTGGGTTATTTAGCTTCTATGGCAATATTTTTCTTAAGTGAGGAGGACACTGAAGGAAAGTAATTTATATATTAAGCTATAACTTCTTTTTAACTTACTACGGAAATTTTCAAAGATGTGCAAAAGCAGAGAGGATCGTGCCATGGCATCCCATTTTCCAACACGAATTACTCTGTAGTTATCTGGTTTTTTTCTGGCTGCTCACATTTTGTTAGCAGATGCCTCTGGAGTCCTTACCACATCTCCTTGGCTCTGATTTTAGCTCTAGCAGGCAGCTCCAACTTGCACTGTCAGCTTCCCTGGCTTTCTGCTTTCTGGCCCCAGGCCATTTCTAATGCACAGTAGCTTTCTCAGCCTTGATGCAATGAAACGACTCCAGGCTGTGCCTGGGCATTAACATTCCCCAGGGCAGCCCTCCACAATGACCAGTTTAAGCCTTGCACCTTCTGTCCTTCAACCCAATTCTGAAAGTCATTCCTGTAGGGATGCCTGGGTGGCTCAGTTGGTTAAGCCGCTGCCTTCGGCTCAGGCCACCATCCTGGGGTCCTGGGATCGAGTCCCACATCGGGCTCCTTGCTTGGCAGGGAGCCTGCTTCCTCCTCTCTCTCTGCCTGCCTCCTTGCCTGCTTGTGTGTACTCTCTCTCTCTGACAAATAAATAAAATCTGTAAAAAAAAAAGAAAGAAAGTCATTCCTGTAAATTTCGCAGAGTTCTCAGGGTACTGAGCCATGCTAGCCTACAGCAGGAAGCGATGAAGTATGTTCAGTGCTTCCTGCCGCCCTGCGTTATGCTTAGTTCTCACTTGGGCTTCCGACAACCACTTCCCAAAAACCTTCCTGTACCTGAGTTCCTTTCTCAGGATCTGTATTCAGGGGAAACCAAACAAAGACTGGCATCCTTCAACCAGTCATATCTTTTGGTTGTGGTCAAAGTCTAATATCCATTCCTATGACAATCATTTTGCAGACAGGACAGATCTTTTTCAAGATGCTAGCCAATGTGGCTGACTGCTGTAGAGTGGTTAGGAGCAGCGCAATTCTGCTTTTCTACAAAAATTAAGAGTAGCATTTTCTTCCAATATTCTTGCGTAGTTAGAGAGGAAGGAAAGAAGGAAGAAGGGAGAGGTTGAGAGGGAGAAAGCTTAAGGAAGAAAATGAAAGACCTATTCTCTCTGACAATTTTTACTACAGAATTAAATTTTGCTTTAGGAGCTGAACACAGATAACTTCACCCAACCTATCCGAATTCTGAGCTTTACTTCCAAATCCCAGACTAGAGCCATTGTAAACCCATGAGAACCCTTAAGATGTGTTAGCAAGTAAATTGGCTGTCAGCACCTGAGACCTGGGAACACACCCAGTCCCCCAGGGAAGCTGGACCCAAGGGTCAGAGGACAGCACTATTGTAGCCTAGTGTCTGTAATGGGAAACAGATGCTTCCAGCTGTCACCTGCCATCAGCCTGCTCACAGACTGTTTTTGGCCTTGGCTCCTTCTGGACCAATCCAGCTGTGTAAACACACTTTTATCCACAAGCTGTCTATGGGAGCAGCCAATGGATCTGCCTTTTTTTCTGTTAGAAGAGCCTGCCTGTGTTGAATGCAAGGCTTAACTCATTAGAATAACAATTAAACAAAGGTAGGGTTTTTGCTTTTTTTTCTTTTCCTTTTCTTTGTAATTTTTAGCCTCTATTTGCTTTGCTATCAGGATGTCTGGGTGGCCTTAGCTGATGGTTAGTCTACTGAAAGCTAAGGGGTAAAGGGAATCTGTTTGAAATAAGAATGCTTTAAAGAAAGATGGAGAGGGAGTATGGGAGAACAGGATGCTTGAGTTCTACAAGTAACCACATGTCTTTGGGAATATCACTTAACTTCTTTGGGCCTCATTTTCCTTAATCTGTGAAATGAAGGGGTTAGACTAGCTTATCTGTACAGAACTTTCCCATTACTAATATTTTAAGTAATTTGTCATTTTCATGGCTTCTTAAACATATTCTTTCATTGAACAAATACTTTCTGAGCATATACTTGGGTACCTGGCAGTCTGGACAGCATTTTCAAAATATTAGCACTAGAAGACTTCTCAGAGCCCGGCTATGTAATAAGCACTTTCTTTTCTCTCTCCAAGTTCTCTTCTTTCTTCCCCCTGATAACCGTGTTCTTGAACTATGGAGACTGACTCCTACTCCCATTTTATGTGTTTTTGCTGGGTCTCCCAGCCAGAGTCTGGAGCAGGTGTGAACACATGATCCTGGTATAGCTAATCACATACAACCCTAGAGCTGTAAGTTCAGGCTCATGACTCATTGCAGGCCAATCAAAATTCTTCCTGAAGTCTCATGTTATGGATTTTAGAGAGAGAGAGAGTCCTCCATTTTTTTTTTAAGTAGTCTCTATGACCAATGTGGGGCTCAAAGTCGTGACGCCAAGATCAAGAGTCATGTGCTCTACCGACTAAGCCAGCCAGGTACCCCAAGACCTGGCTGAGAATCTTCTTTTATATGTGGGGTTACTAAATTGAAAAGAGATAATATCTGTGGCCATTCCCTTTCCCTGTTGCATGGGAAAAGCCCAAATGGAGTTGGAAAAACTATGTGTTGGGAAAGGCCAACACAGAAAAAGAGGAGATGGGGAGTAATTTCAAATGGTCTAGTTTGAAGGCTTTTCCCTCCCAGGTATGTGTACCAACCTCTTTCTCAGCCACTTTCAGATTGCTTTCTGTCACTTCCAACCAAAAGAGTCCTGACTGATACATAGTCAAACTATTTCTTTTTAATATAATTCTCACAGTGGTTGGGATTTGTGCAATGTTAGCTCTGCTAGTGAGTAGCAGAGCTGGGACCTTCTGGCTCCCAAACCAATAGATTTTCTAAACCACAGATCTTCTGACTCCCAAATCAATTATTTTATTTTTCTGTGTTTCTTCCAACTTTGTATGGTGAAGATTTCCAAACATGCAGAAAACTTAAAAAACAAAAAAACAGCTACCTATATATCTACCACCTAGATTCTCCCGTTACATTTAGCTGTGCTTGCTTTATCATATATCTAGCCATTTCTCTATCCAGGCAAAAAATCTATCTCGTTTTTAAAATGAGTTTCAAAGTAAATTGCAACCAGTCCTCTTTTTGTCATGCCGTATCTCACCCTTATAGACATGGTGGTATGTTGGATGGGCCAGCTGGCTTGTCCATATCCATGATGTGCAAGGGCCCTCATGGCATAGAACAGAACCAGGGATGGGAAAGGAAGGCAGCTGGATGTGAGTCAGAGGCCACCATATATTAAGAGTGGTAAGCCTGGAGGAGACACACACAAATATGTAAAAATGTAAGCGGACAAAATAATTTTTGTTAGTGATGAGTGCTACAAGGAGTGTAAAGCACAGCAATATCATAGAGCCTTCTCGTGTGTCAGGGAATACAATATCAGATCAGTCCTAGGCAAGCTTCATGGTGGACGTGACTTTGGGATTCTATCTCAGTGAAGAAGGGAATCAACCGTGTCAAAATCTGGAACAAGAAGTTTGGAGCAGAAGAAAGAGCAAGTAAAAAGGTCCCAGAGCTCCCTAGTAACATAAAAAAAGTGTGGCACAGTATCCTCCATCTCCTCTCCACCACCTCTTCCTCTCCCCTGACTCTTCTTCCCTCTCCTTTTCCATCTTCTCCTCTTCATCACCATCATCATCAAACATCCTCATTATGTTGGAAGTACGTGTGATATATTCACTAGTGAATCATTGCTGTTTCTAGGTGAGTTGAATTATTACATCTTGTTTGTAACTCTATTGATCAAATGGTTATTTTCATAACTCCACCAGTCACTTTCTGGGCAAAGATCAACAGCTCCAAGGGTAGTTTTGACACACAGAAGCCCCATAAGCCTACAGAAACAAGCTGGTCCTAAACAGGAACATGTTGGTCTTTCACAATTTTGCTGGTCCAAAGAACAGGCTCAAATTACATCCCAAACAACTCATGGTTTCTTATGCTGCTCTTTTAACATCATAATTGGCAGGCTCTTGGCCAAAAAAATTGTTGGTTTATCTTGTGTAAATGGCTTAAATATGTGTTTTAGCATTAAAATGATCCAAAACCAACACTTTGCATTGCTTTCCAGTGCCTTTTTGACCTACCCTCACTGGAAACCAGATTAACTTAAAGCTTTATACATGAAATGTCTTAATCTTCTGAGACCCATTCTGCCTTCGTTGGTTTCAGGATCATGAAGGCATGGGCCTCTTCAGTTTCTTTTATTTTCAGTAATTTTTTCTTTAATTGTGGAGATATTTGTTCATAAATGAGCCAAAGAACATATGCTTCAAGTTTTATTTTTATAGTTTTTTAACCATGCCATGAATTATGTCCAAAACATCAATATTAAACCAAATTAATCCCATAACTGATCAGAAGGACATTTGGATCTAACACGTAGTCAACTGCATTTTTCTTTTTCCTTTTTTTTTTTAAGATTTTTTTTTTTTTTAATTTATTTGACAGAGAGAGACACAGCAAGAAAGGGAACACAAGCAGGAGGGGTGGGAAAGGGAGAAGCAGGCTTCCTGCTGAGCAGGGAGCCCGATGCAGGGCTAGATCCCAGGACCCTGGAATCATGACCTGAGCCAAAGGCAGACGTTTAACAAATGAGCCACCCAGGCACACTGTCAACTGCATTTTTTTTTTTAAAGATTTTATTTATTTATTTATTTGATAGACAGAGATCACAAGTAGGCAGAGAGGCAGGCAGAGAGAGAGGGAGGAAGCAGGCTCCCTGCTGAGCAGAGAGCCTGATGCGGGGCTCGATCCCAGGACCCCGGGACCATGACCTGAGCCGAAGGCAGAGGCTTAACCCACTGAGCCACCCAGGCGCCCCTCAACTGCATTTTTCTTATTCAACTCTACAGAAATAGTAGAATTGGATTAGAAAAGTCAGAAATACCCTTAGAAACAACAAAATGGAATTTTTCTAATGTAGAAATTATATATACCACAGTTATTTAGAGCCAGAATTATCATTGGAAAAAACTTATTTCTTGGGAGCAAAACTGTATTTATTAAGGGCAACTGTATCCCAAGTACAGGGTTGTCTCTCGGAATTCTCAAAATGTGAATTTTTGCACATACAAATATGGATGTATTGTCACTTTGCCATAATATTTCTACAACTGTAGGGTTGGAAGAAGCTGCGCTGAATGCTGCTGGTGCTTCCCCAGATCCCCTCAGATCTCTGACTATTCCTGTGCCCTTCTCTTGTCTTCTGTGTTTTTGCTTTTAACAGCGAGCACTTGTGACTCTCTTCAGAGGCCATCCCTTGGGCTGCTGAAGACACTTTGCCCACTTTACTGAGAACAGGACGTGTCTGGGAGTTCATACCCCACTAGTGACTGGTTCTAAACTATGAAGCCGTTCTCCCTTCCCTGGAAAAAGTAACTAACTTTGAGGTATAATTTCAACTCATAGGGCCTCCCTGTGGGATCTGGCAGAAGCTGGGGCTCTGCTGGAAGTCACTTTTTGCTTGGCGACTTTCTCTCCCCATCTTAGCTCCCAAACATTGGTACCTATTTCTCTCAGAAGTCCTTCTTTAACATGGGACTTGCACATGAGTCTTCATTGCAGAACTTGCTTCTGAAGAACCCCGTGTAAGACCTGAGATGCAGTTCACCTGTTCCAAACCACTTGTTCACAGAAGATTAACCCAATCTATCAATCCTCAAATATGCTAAGTTTTGGGTCCAGTCCAGTCATGGCAAAGTAGATCTCTAGGAAAGTGGAAATGACGGAGTTCCTCTGACCCAGGGCCCAACTTATCTTCCATCAGAGCCAGGGGAGGGTGTTACCAGTGACAAATGGAGGAATTCTCTCCTGCATTTCAGTACCATTCATACTTTATTAACCAACATTCATGGAAGCTGGGTGAGGGAGAAACCAATGAAGATCAATTGGAAAGTTATGTGAATCATCTATACCAATGGGAGGTAGGGCAGTAGAAAAATATCTGTAGATTTGCCCAAGTCCAACAGCATTCAGTGAGCAACTCTGAAACATTATTATTTGATTATTAATATCATTTTCTTCTAATTTCTATTACTTCTCCCAAAAGTTTGCAAATGTATAACATAATGACAGTTAAGAAATTATAGGAAATGCTCTTATTTGCCTCAAGAAATCCTAAACACTACTGTAAGGAGCTGCCAGTTAAAGCACCTCTAATCTCACCGTACTTTTTAAATTTATTTATTTATTTTTGACACAGAGAGAGAGATCACAAGTAGGTAGAGAGGCAGGCAGAAAGAGAGGGGGATGCAGGCTCCCTGTCAAGCAGAGAGCCTGATGCGGGTCTGGATCCCAGGACCCCGAGATCACAACCCAAGCCGAAGGCAGAGGTTTAACCCACTCAGCCACCCAGGCACCCCCTCACTGTACTTTTTAATCATCCATCCAATATTCGCTATCAGCAATGGATACTTCCTAGTTTCTAATTAGTCATGTAATTTTTTTGCACAGCCACCTGGGTGCTCAGTAGTTTGAATTGCCAGTGAGCAACATGGATAAAGAGAGGCTGTTGGGCCTGGTACTCCTCTTTTTTTGTTTCCTAGAACCCATTCTAAACAAGCAAACAAAAAACTATGTGCTTCCAATGTCATCTGTGGTTGGCAGAATAACGGCCCCCGAAAGATGTCTATGTACTAATCTCAGGAACCAGTGAGTATGCTATTTTGCAAGGTAAAAGGGATCTGTACCTCCAATTCCAACATGCGGGTGGAGGGGGTGTTTCGGGGTTTCCCCACAACAATAACAAAGGCTCCAGACAAGCAGCTGGTGTCCTACCACTGAACTCAGTTCTAACACTATCTACCTGGAGATAGCATGATATTCCAACAGATTAAGGGCTCAGTCCCATAAGGCTGTCAGTTGCAAAGGGGCCTGGGTGGCTCAGTCAGTTAAGCACCTGCCTTGGGCTCGGGTCACAATTTCAGGGTCCTCGGATTGAGTCCCACATCCAGCTTTCTGCCCAGTGGGGAGTTGGCTTCTCCTTCTCACTCTCCATCTGTACTCTCTTGCTCTCAAATAAATAAATAAAATCTTAAACAAACAAACAAACAAAAAAACTGCCATTTACAAACCCAGATTGTTACCTGTGCTACTGACAAACAGGGATCAGAGTTTCCCACAACCCCCTCCTCAGGTTTGATTAATTTGCTGGAACCACTCACAGAATTTAGGAAACATTTTACTTACATGTTGAAAAGAAAATCACAGGCTCAAATTGGTATCACTTAGGCCAAGTCACCAAACTGCAGCTTAATACCCAACCTAACCTCAATTTTAATCTCCTCCAGAAATGAAGTCTTAACCTGCCAATCAGGAATTTTCTGATACGACTAATGAGGTAATCTGTTACATGAGCCCTCTCCATCGCCCAAAGGAAGGTAATCCACCTAATGAGACCCCCCTGCCCTTTCTCCTGAGCAAAGGTGACCTTGCCTGGAATAATCCTTTCTTCTGTTCCGCTAATAACTTCCTTGTCCCTCACTCCTTCCTGCAAAAACCTTTCATTTTATACAACTCCTTTGGAGCTCCCCGTCTACTTTCTAGTAGGGGATGCTGCCTGATTCATGAATTGCTTAATACAGCCAATGAGGCTGAATTTTTGTTTTTGTTTAATTTTATTTATTTGACAGAGAGATCTCACAAGTAGGCAGAGAGGCAGGCAGAGAGATGGGGAAGCAGGCTCCCCACTGAGCAGAGAGCCCGATGTGGGGCTCTATCCCACGACCCTGAGATCATGACCTGAGCTGAAGGCAGAGGCTTTAACCCACTGAGCCACCCAGCCACACCTGTTTTTGTTTTTCAAAGAAGTATTTATTTATTTAAGAGAGAGAATGAGAGTGCACCAGCGAGGGGAAGTGGTGGGAAGATGCAGAGGGAGAGAGTGTGTCAATCCAACTGGGTGCTGAGCTAGAAGCACCCAGGGTCTCAGGACCCTGAGATCATGACCCGAGCTAAAACAAAGTGTCGGGTGCTTAACTGACTATGCCACCCAAGCACCCCTGAATTTTTGTTTTTTTAGCATGAGATTGGCATTTTATTGTAAAAGGCTCTAAGTCAAGAAGGGTCATAGAGAAGCGTGCATAGAGTAAGGTATGGGAAAAAAGTGTGGAGCTTCTTGCCCTCTCTAGGCACACCCCTCCCCCAGCACCTCCATGCATTCACCAACCCCAGAAGCTCTCTGAACCCGCCTATTAATAACAAAAATTCAACCAAGAGGCGCCTGGGTGGCTCAGTTGGTTAAGCCTCTGCCTTTGGCTCAGGTCATGATCTCAGGTCCTGGGATTGAGCCCTGAGTCAGGCTCTCAGCTCAGTGGGGAGTCGGTTTCTCCCTTTCCCTCTCCCCCTCCCCCTGCTTGCGCTCGCTGTCTCTCTCTCCACAATAAATAAAATCTTTTTTAAAAAGTCAACAAAATAAAATTTAAAGATTTAACTGGCTTTATTAATCAATTCATAAATTGGGCAGTATCCCATCTAGTAAGTAGAGGGGTGCTCTCTTTGCTACAGAAAAGGAAAAATTTTTTAAAGTAGAGAAGGAATGAGCAATAGGAAATTACTAGCAAAAAAAAAGTCTATTGTTTTAGGCAAGGTTGCCCTTCTAAGGGGAACAGAAGGGGTCTATCAGTAAATTTCCTAGTGCTGACCAGGAAATTCCATGTTGGCTGGTTAAAGGTTTCATGTTGGGGCTCAGGGGCTTGGTCTGAAACCACAGTTAGGTTATGTTTGGTATTAACCCTTGGTTTACTGACTTGGGGTCTTAACCTAAGTGACACCATTTTGGGCTGTGATTTTCTTTTCTTTTCTTTTTTTGTGTGATTTTCTTTTTAAAAAGTCCTTTCTGGTTTTTATGAGGGCTTCATTACATTGGCATGGTTGATTAAATCATTAGCCTTTGGTGATAGATTGAACCCTTTCCCTAGAGCCAGGGAGTTGGGACTGAATTCCAACCCTCTAAGCACATGGTTGGTTCTGCTGGCAACCAGCCCCTGTCCTTAGGTGGAGGTCCAAAAGTCACCTCATTAAGATAACAAAAGAAACTTTACTGCTCTCATCACTTAGGAAATTCCAAAGGTTTTAGGAGAAATGTGTCAGGAATCAAATACAGGAGTCCCTTATCCACCGGGGATACATTCAAAGTCTCCCAGTTCCCACAGGCTGAAACCGAAGATAGTACCCAACCTTATATATGCTAAGTTTTCTGCTATACAAACATACCTATGATAAAGTTTAATTTATAAATTAAGTGCAGTAACAGATGAACAACAATAACATAATAAAATGGAATGTTATAACAACATACTATAATAAAAGTTATGTGAATGTGGTCTCTTTCTCTCTCTCTCTCTCAAAATATCTTATTGTATTGATCTCACTGTTTCTGTGATTATGTGAAATGAAAAAATGCCTAGGGGATGAGATGAAGTGAGGGGAATGAGGTAAGAATTGTGATGTTGGGTTGGGGTCCTACTGAACTTCAGAGCAGGAATGGTCAGAAGGAGCATCACCAGCTTTCAGACTGAGGTTGACTGTGGGTCCCAAAACCTCAGGAATTGAAACCCCAGATAAAGAGAGGACTATTGCATGTATTTCTTACTAAAAATCATGACTGTTGCACAAGGCAAAACGAAAATAAGATTATAGATGGAATTAGGGCTATTAACCAGCTGATTTTAAAATGAAGAGATTATCCTAGAGTACCCAGCTAGGTACACCATAATCAGTAGGGCCCTTAAATGTGGAAGAAGGAATCAGAAGCATCGGTGTCAGAGCAATGCTATATGAGAAAGACCTGGATAACCATTGCTAGCTTTGAGGATGAAATGGGGCCATGAGCCAAGGAGTGTGAGCAGCCTCTGGGAGCTGGAAAACTCGAGAAAACAGACTCCCCTGGAGCCTCCAGGATGGAAACCAGCCCTAGTGATGCATGGATTTTAGCTCAGTGTGATTCATTTCATACTACAGAATTGTAAGATTATAAATTTGTGCTATTACAAAGTTTGTGGTAATTTGTTCTAGCAACAATAGCGAAGCAGTATACCATCTGCTTTCCAGGTTCATTGCGGCTTCTGAAGAAAGTGCAAAATCCCTCCTGTGTCATAGCCACAGTTCTTTTGTTATTCACTCAGTTTGACTCCCATGACCTGCATTTGAAATGGCCTACCATTCTTTTTGGCTGTCACTGGAGTCTTCTGTATTTTCCCAGCCTTTTGTCTACAGAACTCAACTGCAATTATGTTTCAAGTGCCATCACTTTCTTCTGGCCTCAGTACAAAACTAACACCAACCACCATGAATATTTCCAAGCTTAGGAATGCTGGTTTCCCTTGCAATTTACAGTTTGGGGTGTCTGGCTTCCTTTTCTGCCTCCCCTTCCACCCTTCTATTCTGTTTAATTTGAGATTCTGAAGATATGATGTTCAATGATGTTAGCAATAAAGAATGAAATCCAGATGGGTTATGACAACTGAAAGAAAATTTTCAACTCCTCTGGACAAGATACATTAAGATCAAAGACCCAGAGTGATGACATCAGTTTCACTAAGACCCCAAATAACTCCACATGCATTTACTCACACACTCATTTATTCATTCAATTGAACGTTAACAAATATTTATTGAGTGCTGACCATGTGCTGGAAACTGTTCTAAGAGCAGGGGATTCATCCATAACAATGATCTCTGCCCTTGTAAAACTTATTTTCTGGGGCAGGAAGACAGGCAATAAACTAAACATTTAAGTAATCTATGGTGAAGATGGTAAGCTCAATGAGAAAAAAAGGAGGACATGTAAGACGGACTAGGGTTGCTGCAATTTAAGTTGAGTGGACAAAGACAGCTTTATTTTAAAAAGCAATATTTGAAGAAAGGCTTCAATAAGTGAAGGGGCCAGCCATTTCACACGAAAGAAGCAATCAGTTCAATGGCCACAAGGCAAGAGCAAGCATGGAGGGTTCAAGGAGTAGCTAAGTCAGTGTAGCTGGAGCAGAAGCAAGGGGGGAGAGTTATGGGATGAGGCAGGGAGGCAGTTAATGGGAGGACTTTGAATGAAATAGGGAGCTGTGATCTGCACTCAATTGCAAGGTGTGAGTCCCCCCCGCCCCCAATATTAAGCAATTCTCTGACATCAGCTGAATGTCCTACAATTGAACTCAATTCTGACATTCTCTACCTGGAGATAGGGTCAGATCCCACAGGTTGAGGGCTGAGTCCTACAAGAATGCTTCCCTGCCACCCCACCACCAGCTTTGGATTGAAGGCTTCAGTGATCTCATCCTTCAGTTTGATTAAAAGGCAACACCAGCTAATAGAACTTAGAGAAACATCGTACTTACTAGACTATCAGATTATTATACAAGGGTATAACTCAGGAACAGCCAAATGGAAGAGATGCGTAAGGCAAGGCATGTGGAAAGGGCGTAGAACTTCCTTGTCCTCTACAAGCTTGGCACACTCCCCAAACCTCCACGTGTTCACCCACTGGGAAGTTCTCTAAGCCTGTTTGGTTTGATTTTGTTTTATGGAGGCTTCATTACATAGGCAATTGAACCCAATCCCCAGCTCTTCTTCCCCTCTCCTGAGACTGAGGAGGTGGAACTAAAAGTTCCAACCCTTCATTCATGTTGTTGAATGGCAACGAGAGCTCCCATCCTCAGGTGCTTTCCAAAAGTCACGTCATTAACATAACAAAGACATCATTATACCTCTCATTGCTAAGGAAATTCCCAGGGTTTTAGGAGCTCTGTGCCAGGAGTGGAATGAATACCAAATATATATTCTTTATTATATATCACAGTATCACAGAAGCCATTACATAATTTTAAGACCAAGAGGAACATGATCTTACCATGTTTTATTTTCAGTTTTATTAATTTAAATAATCTCTACACCCAACGTGGGGCTCAAATTCACCACCCCGAGATCAAGAGTCCCATGCTCCTCCAACTGAGCCAGCCAGGTGCCCCAAATCTTATCATGTTTTATTTAAATAGGCTATTCTAGTTGCTAACACTCTACCGTAGAGAATCAATGGAGAAAGAAAAGGGACACCATGCATGAGACAACGTTAGTAATCTACGAGAGAGATGGTGGTGGTGAGGACTAGGGTGGTGACAATGGGTGTGATAAGAAGTAGTCAGATTCTGGTTACATTTCAAAGGTAGAGCCAAGATGATTTTATGTTTGATTGCACACATATTACGTGAGAAAGAGAAAAATAAAAGATGACTCCAAGTTTCTTGGTCTCAGGAAGGATGGCATTTTCAATTAGTGAAACGCAGAAGGCTATAGATGGAAAACTTCATGGAGTAGGGGAAGATCAGAAGGTCAAACTGGGGCATGTTACCTCTGATATATCTAATAGATAGTCACTTGAAACTACCAGCTTGATAGTGGGATATATGAGATAGAGTTCATGGGACATTTCTGAGTTGAAAATATATATTTGAGAGTCATAAACATATAGTTCATGTTTAAAGTCATTAGAATAAAAATGAGATCACCTAAGGAAGTGAGTGTAGATGAAGAAGTCAAAAACTGTGCCCTGGCATTCAGCACTAAGATGCCAAGGATATGAGGAAGAACCCACAAAGAAGGCTCAGAAGGAGACATGGGAGTAGCAGGTGTTAAAATTCAAATGAGTAAATTTGAAGATCTAATTGGCTTTATTAAAGGGTGCCTGGGTGGCTCAGTTGGTTAAGCGCCTGGGTGGCTCAGTTGGTTAAGCTTCTGACTCTTGATTTCTGCTCAGGTCATGATCTCAGGGTTGTGATCAAGCCCTACTGGGCCCTGTACTGGGCGTGGACCCTGCTTAAGATTCTCTCTTTCTCCCTCTCCCTTTGATCCTCCCCCCAACAATTACCCTCTCTTTTCTCCTCTATAAAATAAAATAAATAATGGGCTTTGTTAAAAGAGTCACAAATCATGCAGCATTCCATCTAGCAAACACAGGAGAGCTACACTGAGCTATACTAAAGAAGAGTTTT
Organism: Martes martes; assembly: GCF_963455335.1. NCBI lineage: Eukaryota > Metazoa > Chordata > Mammalia > Carnivora > Mustelidae > Martes > Martes martes. Next base: position 37,798,202 of record NC_137896.1, read on the forward strand.
TAAAGGAAGAGAGAGAAGGCATACAAAAAAAAAAAGAAAGAAAGAAAAGAGAGAAAGAAAGAAAGAAGGAAAGAAAGAAAGGAATTTATTAGTAAGGAATGCACAGTTTACACAAGGTTGCTCACCTAAGCAGAGGGAAAGGGGTCTATCTCTAGATTGACCAGGAAATTCCATGGCTAGGAGTTACATTCCTGGGGGTTACAACTGTAGTTAAGTTAGGGATTAAGTTTTCGTTTAGTGACTTGGGGCCTGAACCTAAGTGATGCCATTTGGAGCCTCTGGGGTTTTCTTTGGTGGGGCAGGGGGTGTTGTTTGGGGTTTTCTAATTTTTTTATTTTTTTTTAATTTTATTTATTTATTTGCCAGAGAGAGAGATAAAGAAAGAGGGAGAGCATAAGCATGGAGAGTGGCAGGCAGAGGGAGAAGCAGGCCCCCCACTAAGCAAGGAGCCCCTTGCAGGACTCAATCCCAGAGCCCCGAGATCATGACCTGAGCCAAAGGCAGACGCTTAACCAATTGAGGCACCCAGGTGTCCCTTGTTTTTTTTTTAAACAGAGGAAAACCAGTAGAGATTGGGGACCTGAAAGCCAAGTGGTTAAGTGCTCTCAGGAAGAGGGAGTGATCAATTGTCCATTAGATACCAGTATGGAAGCCATTGGTTAGCCTTGACGATAGCAGTTTCTTGGAGTGTTCATAGCAAAGCGTAATTTGAGTGAGTTTAAAGGGAGGGAAATACAGAAGAGTTTTTTTTGAAGAGTTTTGGTTATCAAAACTAAAATGAAGCTAAGAACAAAACTATAGTAAGAGAAGTGAGGTCAAGAGAATGTTTTACAATGAGAAAAGTAACAGCATGGATACTTGTGCTGATGTGGATGATCAGATGGAGAAGGAAAAATGATATCAGAGCAGAGGGAAGACTTGTTGGGGCTATGTTCTTAAATAGTCCAAAGGAGACCATATAGGGCAGTGGTTCCCAAGCTCCAGTGTGAATCAGAATTCCCAGAGGGCCTGCAAAAACCCAGATTGCTGGGCCCTACCCCAGAGCTTCTGATTCAGTAGATCTGGGATGGAACCTGAAATTCTACATTTCTCAGTTCTCCGGCAATGTTGATGCTGCTGCTTTGAGGATCCCACTTTGGAAACCACTGGTTTATTGGGAAGGAGGTCGTTGACTCTAAACAGGAGTCCATCCATTAGTCTGCAGTAACAGATTCATTCATTAAAGTAGTTATACAGGAGGGTTTATTTTGGAAAGATGCAGCTCAGAAGACAAAAACAGCTAACATAGCCAATCTCTGTCTTAAGCTATAGGACTTACCAAGAACCTGGCATTGCTTCCAAAGAGAAGTCACTCGGGATAAGTCTAAGTTTGCATGCACATTACCTTCACCTCCACACTAGTTGGGCCATTTTTCTGATGTCCAGCCAAGCAGAAACACTTGGTTCCCATAATCACTCAGTTTACATGATTGGAACGTCTCCGAGGCCACTCCTGGCTGAGCTTCTGCAGCATTCTTGGAAGTCCCAGGTGCATCACACCCTCAGCCTGCTCTTTCCAATGCATGTTCCACAACATCGCAAAAGAGCCTAACTAAATGTGATGGTGTTGTTTTACTGGCCAGCATTTGGAATTGTGATTAGCTGGGGGCCAAGCCAAAAACCTCAAGAAGCCTGAGTCTTGTATTTTCTTTTTTACTTTTTTTTTGTTCTTCTTGCAATGTTCCTCGCTTGCCAGAAACAGCCACTATCATTCAATCTTTCCATAACATTTTTTTCTTATTGCAGAGATGGGCACAGCAACATATATTCAGAATGTAACAACAGCAACTTCCCTCTGTATAGCTGTTAGGGATTTAAAAACAGTTTCATATTCAATTTATTATGCCCATTTTATCTGTGAGGAAACTGAAGCTCCCAGGGAGCTTCCAGCACTCCAGGTCTTTGAATTCTGAATTTCTTTTTTACATACAACCCTGTGGAAGTTTAAAGTGTGCTACAGTATAATTAGTCAACATATGTATATTGTGAAATGGTGATCGCAGTGAAGTATTGGGAACAATAATGCAATGAACTCAAGGCCCTCCAGGGTAAAAGGAAAGATCAAGGAACTTAGTAAGTGGGCTTTGACTTAAGCAAGGAGGAGAACATGATGGAGATCAGTACTTGCCCTCAAGGAATGATACAAATGAGAATGTACGTGTATGGTTACACCAAACCCTGGATGGGACCCGCAGTTGGATGACTTTGAACCTTTAACAGTTACCACGTCTTTTTTTTTCCTGTTCCCAACATCTTTTTTCCGTAGAATCATGCAAAATGAAACTGCAGATGATGGTGAAGAAGACTGTGGTCATGGATCTGAGAAGTAAAGAGACAAAAAGAGGAGAGGAAGAGGGAGGAGGACATAGGGAAGAGAAGAGGAAATTATAGCGCATTTGCTGTCAGGCAATAGAAAAAAAAATGTAAAATCAAAGATGATCCTATCTAAAATAGGATGGCCCATCTCTGAAGTAGAAATTCAAGTAGAGGCCTCATGCACAGGTCTTGAATGCCCTAAGGGTGGTGTCTCCCTTCCCCCCAGTCAATGCCTCATTCTAGGACAGGAGGTCCTCCAAACAACTTTCCAAATTCAGGATTTTGATGGAGCCCACTTCCCAGAATTGGGTCCTGGCCTCCTTTTCCAATTGCAGAATATGAATCAGAATCATAGTTAATGATCCTGAAAAATAAAACAAGATGCTCCTTTTACTTGGAGAAAGAAATAAATACATTGTACAGTGATTTTCTGATGCATTTCAGAATAATCTTTGTGTTAACTCAGCAGGAAAGTAATTAGATTTCCTCTGAAAGAGAGAACATTATTTCCTACATTGAAACAAAAACAAAAACAAAACAAAACAAAACCAAAAAACCCCAAAGTCAACTGATTCCAGGGCCAGGAGCTACTACAAATGTTCCTGTTTAAAAGAATTTGTTCTGACCTCACTTCTAGGGGACTCAGCATATGTGTCTTGGGTTTATTTTCCATTTGCTAATTAAAAGTTCCCTGTCAGCAGTATTTATCACTATTATTATTGGTGAGTGAATCATCCTCTTTTTCCACCAAATCTATTTTCCAGGCTCATGCCTTCTAAATGTTGGCTTACAACTCGCTCACAGGTGCCAAAACAACCCACTCAGATGAGTCTTCTCTGCATTTCTCTGTCAAATCCTTTTGCTCTCTAATCTAAGGCTGAAAGTCTTAATTGAACAATAAATGCCCGCTTTTAAGATTTCCTGGATTGACATCTGTCTTACTCTCACGCCAAACATTTTTTCACATTCTTCTAAGACCAGGTTAGAGACCCTTAACATAAAAGAAATAGACTAGACTTTAGTTTGGTGCCTTCCAGAGTAGAACTGTGAATTCCAAGTCTTACAAATGCATGGATTTCTAGGGCATTTTGGTAGCTCCATACCCTTGGCTCAGGTCATGACCCTGGGTCCTGGGTTTGAGCAAGCCCCGCACCGGGTTCCCCGCTCAGCGGGGAGCCTGCTTCTCCCTCTCCCACTTCCCCTGCTTGTGTTCCCTCTCTCGCTGTATCTCTCTCTGTCAAATAAATAAATAAAATCTTTTTTAAAAAATCAGAAAGTTGACACTGGTTCAATTTTATTAACTAATCTGCAGCCTTTATTCAAATTTTTCTAGTCGTCCTACTAATCTCCTTTTTCTGCTCCAGGATCTAATTCAAGATCACATGTATTCAGTTGTCATATCTCCTTAGCCTCCTTTAGTTTGGGACAGTTACTCAATCTTTCTTCATCTTTCATGACTTTGACGCTTTGAAGAGACAGTTATTTGGGGCCACTTATTTTGTAGAATGTCCCTCAAATTGGGAAATCTACTTTTAAAGAATTACCTTCCCCTTTCATAGTCCTCCTTCCAAAACTCTGGAAGGGTATCGGGGTTTTACTCTTCTTCTACAGTTTAGGAACATCCTGAAAAATAAGGCCTCATGCAAGTAATTTCATAAAAGCTTTCATGGTTCAGTCTGAAATCTGGTCATCTTTTTCAAAGAAACAATCAAATCAAGTGTAACCAGTTACAAACAACTTAAAACAGGTTTGTGCCAGGGAGGAGACTTATTGCCATATGCAACTAAGAAATCTGGAGGTAGGCTGAACTTCAGGAAAGGGCTGATTCAGTCCCTCCAGGGTCTCTCTACATTAACTCTCCTTCTCACAGTGTTGACATTATCCCAGGCTGGGTCTTTCTGTCACAAGGTGGCTACCAATAGCAACTGGGGAGACAGACTCCCTCATTCACATTCAAAGAATCATTGAATGTTGTCTCTAACCCAGTCATTAGGGCTCAAATATGGAATTTACTCAGGCCCTTAAATCATCAGAGCTCACTTCTTGAGCTAAGAGTAGGACCACTGCCACCCAGTTCACACGTACGATGCTTTCAGCAGAAATGGGTGCTATGTAGGCAATTAACTATGTCCACCACAAACCAGAATCCTTAGTGATAGAAGTGTGGATGAGTGTGGTATTATGGGGAAAGGAGATTCGGGGCAGGTGTATTCCCAGGAATGCTCAGTCAACGCTAAGAGGGAGTCAACCAGAATGTCAGAAAGAAGACAATCTATAAAAATCAGGCAAGATAATTGAGAAATGGTGGTTTTATTGTTTTGGTATAAATTTAAAATTTTAAAAAAATTTCTCTCGATTTCTTCTTTGACTCACTGCTTATTCAGTAGCATGTTATTGAATCTCCATGTATTTGTGAATTTTCTAGTTTTATTCACATAGTTAACTTCTAGCTTCATACTGGTGTGGTCAGAATGATACTTGATATGACCTCAATCCTCCAAAACAAAAACATCTTTAGTCTCTATTTAGACCTATGCATTCACAAGCATCTTCTGCACAACATTGGCCACATGGGATAGTGGCCGTTGACATTGGGAAAAGGGGATCCTCAGGCAGACAAGTTTGAGAAATGTTACCTACATTAAACATACCTGTGCCCCAATTCACATCTTTTTGGCCCACTGTTTCACTCTAGCCAGTGCTGTGCCAACACTGCCATGTGCAATACGGTATGTCATGTTTCTCTTGTTCTCTTGGCCAAAGTGTCTTCCTCGCAGCAGGCTGGGAGGGCTGCAAGGAACCTGTTGAGAGCTCCTGATGAACATGCAATCCTAGCCATCCATGTGAAGGAGATAACACCTACAGGGAAACTTTGCTAAATGTGGGATGGAGCCAATGAATAAAAGTGCCTTTTTCCACCTTTCAGGTAGACAATTCTGAGGTGCATTTAGCACGGCTCCTCGGTGGAACTCTATATAGAGTCCCTTCGCCCACAGCAGTCTTCAGCTCAACAGGGCACCTTGGAGTGGCTTTGTTTTTCTTTCTCTCTTCCATTTTTTCTGTTCCTCAAGATCACTTCAAAAAATTCCTTGTACACGAACCCTTGTCTTAAAATCTCCTTTTTGGGGGCGCCTGGGTGGCTCAGTGGGTTAAAGCCTCTGCCTTCAGCTCAGGTCATGATCCCGGGATCCTGGGATCGAGCCCCACATTGGGCTCTCTGCTCAGTGGGGAGCCTGCTTCCTCCTCTCTCTGCCTACTTGTGATCTCTGTCTGTCAAATAAATAAATAAAATCTTAAAAAATAAAAAAAAAAATAAAATCTCCTTTCTGGAGTAATCTAGCATAAGACTCTAGATGAAACAATGTCATGTGGGTTTTTTCTAGTGCCTATTTTCTCTGAGTCCATAATTTTTCATGGACAGTATGATAATCTAATATTACTTATAGTATGCAGTGTTCTCTAAATTAATTGGCATGGCAATACTTTTTTCTTTCATGAACACTTTGTGAGGCTAGTGTTCTGTGGTCACATTTTGGGCAAGACTGGCCTTAGCAAAAATCCTGGGTTTCACATGATGCAGTTTTGGTAACTGGTTTCCAAGGTTTTCAGTGAACCCCTCCTTTTATCTGTGCCCTTGTGTTGGCCCACTCCTCACTCTCACATTGAATTCAGGCTGGCCTGGGGCTGTGGCAGGCAATAGAACCAGCAGAAATAACATTGCAGGCCTGGTCTTTAAGAGGACTGGCAATTTTTACTTACTTCTTGGAACACTAACCTTTGGGAGCCTTGAGTTGGTATTTGAGAAGTCTGGCTGCCTTGCTGAAGAGAACACGTGGAGGGGCCATGTGAAGAGGAGAGGTCTTGTGACCACATGGAAAGGGAGAGACTCCCCAGCAATCCAGGTAAATCTCTGGATGATTGACTCCAGCCTCACCCACCATCTGACTGTAGCCCAAGCAAACCCAAGAGAAGAACTGCCCAGCTGAGGTCAATTAACCTATAGAACCATGAAGGTAAAATGTTTCTTGCTTTAAGCCATTAAGTTGTGGAGTGGTTAGTTACAATGCAATAGATCACAGAAACCCTGGCAGAATAGAGCTGACAATTGTTTAACTTCCAACATGGAGTCCTAAAACAGGGAATTAGGCACCATCATTTCGGCATTTGGTTGTCTTCCTTGGATGACTGCTTTCTTCTCTTAGTGTTACCTGTTAAATTATTTTGTGTGGGTTTTTTTTTTTTTCTGTTCAAATTTGTTTACAAAAGTGTGGGTCTCCTGTTTTGAGTCCCAGATCTACCACTTATTTTTTCATGGTTTCTACCTCCCAGCATCTTTCTAAGCATCTGGACATAGTTTTCTGAAGATTCAACCTTTCCCATGTTCAGTCCTTGTGCTGGGCCTGCCCTGACTCCATAGGGGAATTTAGGACACAGGCCTGGCCAACCAGAAGTTTCTTTCCCCCCGCCACAGTGATTGACAATCATTCAAGGTAACCAAGAAAAAGCAGAGAATTCTACTTCAATGACCAGAAAATAAGCATTTTCTCTTCCACTAGAATTGGGTTTGTGAGGATCTAAGCAACAAAATTGAAGAGAATATTGAACTAACACACCCTACCCTTCAGTTTCTAGCCTGGCCTCTATCTTAATGACCAGATGTGTGTATCCAGTGGATTGTCTGACATTTCCATTTAAATGTTGAATAGGCATTGCAACTTTGCTTTGTCCCAAAACAACTCTGGGTATCCACATATCCCAAATATGCTTTTCCCATGGTCTTCTCTATCTCATAAATGACTCCACCGCTGACCCAGTTTCTTAAATTAGAAACCATGGAGTTGTCCTAGATTTCTCTCTTTCTCTCACATCACACATCTGATCCATCAGGAAACCCTTTCTGCTCTACTCTCAAAGAATTCCAAAATCAAATCTCTTCTCCTTGCCTCCACTAGCCTGCTCCAATATATTGTTATCTCTTGCTTGGATTATTGCAATAGTTTCTTGAAGATTTATCTCTTCTAAGCTTATACCTAGAGTTCATTCTCCACAAAACAGCCAGTGATCCTTTCAGCCAAAAATCTGACTGGGTCATCCCAACTGCTTGAAACTCCCTTAGTAATCTCCTTGAAATCTCTTGTCTCACTCAATAAAGGCTTTACCTTGTTTGATGCTCTCCTGGATCCAACTCCCAATTAACCTCTGATCTCTCTCCTCCCACTCACCCCCTTGCTCCCTTTGCTCCAGCCACACTGGCTGCCATATTGTTATTTAAACATCCCAAGCAGGTCCCACTGCAGAGCCGTTGGACCGCCAGCTCTCTGTTTGCCAAGCTCTTCCCCTATTTAGCTGGTGATTTGCTCCCTCACCTCCTTCATGTATTACCTTATCACCGGGCATTCAATGATACTAAAGATTTTATTATTAATTCTGTTAGGTGGTGCAATAGTGGTATTGCAGATTATGCTAAAAAATGTTCTCATCTGTCATAACTGTATACCGTGTGGATAGAATGGTGTGTGTGAATGTGATTGTGTGTGTGTGATGTGTGGAAAGATAGAAGGGAATAGGTGAAACAATGTTAGAAAAATGTTAACAGGTGAAACTAGATGGGTGAAATTGGGAAATGGTTCATTCAATCTTCTCTCCTTTTGTGTGTTTGAAATTTCCATACTTAAAGTGTCTTTAATTTACTTTATCATACACTTCTTTCTGACCACAACTCTCTTACTCTTACCTTTTCCTGATTTAGTTATCTTCATAGTCCTTATCACCATCTGACACAATACACAATATTTATTTGTCTGTTTATCCCTCTGTTTTTGGTAGAATGTAAGTTCTATGAATATTTCCATGAATGTAAGAATGTAAATTCCACAAATATTTATCGAACATAGCTGTGTACTATTTACTGTTTAAAATACAATGTTTTGTTCATTATACCCCCTGTGCCTTCAATGATTAACATATGCCAGGTGTTCAAGAAATATTTTTTAATTTAATGAAAAATATGCACAGAAAAGAATGACCAGATTATGGAGAAGAGATAAGATGCAAATGTTAGAGTTTGAGCTCCTGGACTCAGCTGAACCTGAATACCTACTATTGGGCTTTGCAATCGCATGAGCCAGTAAGCTCTCGATTTTTATTAGATCAGTTTGAATTGGCTTCTCAGGAAGAACTTGCAACCAAAAGAACCTTGACACAGTATGTAACTAAATGTCTCCAAATTTCTTTTCCAGGTAGCAATACAGGAAAACTATTACTCCCTGCCCAGCCTACCTCATAGACCTGTTAACATTTGTGAGGCCCAACTGAATTACTAGATATGGAAGCACATTGCTGACTTCAACATAGTTCTGCAATGTGCGCTCACAATTATGCAAATAATAGAATTTTTGCATTAAAAGGGAAGTTAGACTGGGAAACTATACTACTTAAGAGTTACCAGAAAAGTCATTCTTGCTGCCCAGAGTTTTCATCCAGGGAAGGAAACAACCCAGCTCCATTGAAAGAGAACCAAGAATAAAAGTACTCTGCACGTTAAAAAAGAAAAGAAAAAGAAGTGGAGGAGGTTACAGATAACCATTCCCAGACCCATTCTTTTTATGGAACAGGCCAAGAAAACACCAGTATTTTGTTCAAGGTCACACAGCAACTTTCAGTGGCAGAATCAGGACCAGAAACCCAAATCTCTTGGCTTCCAATCCCATACTCTTTCCAACACCACAAATGTACAGTTTCATTTTCTGAAGTTTTTCTCTTTGTTTTTCCTTCCTCTAAATTTTTGGAGAAAAATCATAGTCTTGGGGATCAAATTTGAAGTCTCTTCCATTTCAGTATTTGACCTATGGAACAACTTGCAAACAAAAGAGGGAGACAGAAAGGAAGTCTCATTCCCGTATTCCATGGTTTCCCTGCCCAAGAAAATCTCAATGGCTGAAGCTGTTGGCTGCCATCTATTCTTTGAGGGTCTGGGACCTTTCTTCCAAAGTCTTTTGGTTCTGAGATCTTTAAATTACATTGGTCTTATATTAATTCCTATAGGTCTTTTCATAAACACTGAACTAGTAATAAAAGAAGATCAACTTTTGAAGCAAAAGGAGAAAATATTCACAAACTGAAATGTGCGGAGTGCATCAATGAAGAGGATGTTGGGTGGAAGAGTAGAGATCACAGGAGTGTTTGAAGACCTGGGGTCCATTCTCACAGAGCCATTTCTGGGCTAATGATCAACCTTTGGGAAATTGAGCAACACAAGCTTTAGTATCCTGACCTCTGTCTTCTTGACTTTTCTGTAGCCACCATCATCATCTTGCTCTGTATTCCTATTCCTGGCTTTCCATCTCTTAACCTGTTTTGAGATGGGAAAGAGACGTCAAGTTGGCAGTTGCATGCAGAGATCTGAATTTCAGAAGATATAGTTTTGAGTCATTCATGCCTCAGGGATTGTGTTGGCTATAGGAAGCTGACTCATCCAAGACCACCTCCTTCCAGGGGCCATTCCCATCCAATGACTAATCAATGCTGGAACTCAAAGGCCTGGCCATCTCAGCTTGACTAAGAGCAACTCTGAAGACCTATTCTGTCTTCTGAGCTTCTCATGAATTGATGGAGTCTGTTAGCTCCACACTGCAGCTGAACTTTCCCCTCTGTCCTCTCCTGCTTCTTTCTCCCACTTTCTTCAGGCATTGATCCCACAAACACTCCCCAGTAAACATCCTGCAAACCAAATTCCATCTCAGAGTCTCAAAGTTCCTCCCAGTGAACCCAACCTGCAGGACACTCCTTCATCTCATTCTTGTTTCAGTTATCCCCCTGGGCTCCCTATTTCCTGATGCCCTGATGTCTCCTCCTCCCGTTTTCCCAAGAACTAACTTGACAACTTGTTTTCTGTCAGTGGTTTCCCAAGACCTGCCACTCTAGCCCGCCGCTGTTAGACTCACCGCCCACGAACACCCTCCAGTAACCTGATGAGTCCTACTAGCCTCGGCTCTATTTTGTGGATGCTGACCTTACTGTCTTGGGACAGGGTGAGGACCACACTGTCTGGGATGGAAAAACAGAATGTATGATAGAAGCATACTGAAACAGCCATGGGGTCCACTGAAAGCGGGCAACCACAATCCAAGATAGAGGTTATGACACACCACCCACATACACAGGCACCACTTAAAATCCTGTGAATGAGGCTTCAAATCGCTAAGCTGTCACTGAAATACCAGAGCACACTAGAGTTGTAAGATCTCCATGAGACTTGGATAGGAAAGAAAACACATTGTTTCTTTCAAAACTGGCTACTTTTTGCACAGATCCACCACAATTTCTGAGCTTGTCAAAGTTTCCCAACGTGTAAACATATATATAGTCTTCTTACACTGTTATTATTTACTTACTACTATTTAATTATTTTAAACGTCCTTATACTTTGTCCATAAGCAGTTTGCTTTCCCAGTGGAGTTGTGTTGTTTATAAGGTGTCCTGTCAACTACTTATTTGATTTAGTTTCTGGAAATAAATATTTAATGAATAAATATACACAGACGAGAATGGCCAGACTCTGGTACTAACGTCATGATTTGAGTTTCTGGAGCCAGCTGGACCCAAAGATCTACCCCTGCACTTCCCGGTTGTGTGAGTTAACATAGTCTCTATTTTACTTGTGCCAGTTTGAGTTGAGTTTTCAACAAAAGAATCTGTAGTTAGGAGACCCCTGGCACACCACATGAACTTGGGAAAGTCACTGTGTGTCTCTAAACTTGTTTCCCAGGTAGCAAAATGGTAAAAGTATAAACCCTGCCTACCTTATATAGGTAGCCGGTACCATCACATTCCCTCAAACATGTCTATCACCTAAATTCCAGCTGCCAGCATTTCGATCCCTTTGTGTGAAGGCCTCTTAGTTAGACCAGGCACTGCCTGACTCTGCTGGCCGTCAGAAGGGTCCGGAGCAGCCCTCAAGTAAGAATTAGTCTATGAATACCTCAGCTCCCTCAGGCCTCAGGGGGGCTTCCTCTAAACCTTTACCTGTCAACCAACTTGCCCTTTATTGGCTTCCTTCCCTTTCCTGTGTCCCTTCCCTACTCCCCCATCAGTGTTTCCTGGGATCTTGTCCCATATAGACTACTGGCACTCAGATTCCTCTCAGACTCTGCTTCTGAGGGAGTCAACACAAAGACAGTTACTCCTTTCCGATGTCTCATAAAGTCCAGTGTCTCCTAGGATTTACCCCTGTTCACAACATGGCTGCATTTTCATTGGCCGAAGTGGTTTAAACTCAGACCATCAATGTATATTTACAAGCATAAAAGCTGTGATAACTGCTCTGACATGGAACCAGTTGTCGATAAGCTCTTCATTTTATTCTCTACACAGTTGTGTCCTACCCTTACCCAAAACCACTCTCCAAAAATATCCTTTTCAATAGATTCTGCAGATAAAGGGATAAAAGACTACTAAACATGCTGTCTTATTTTAAAAACAGCTGGAAGCATGTGTGCATTTATAGAATCAATTCTATAAACAGCATTAGTGTGAATGAAGCTGGAATATATTCCCACATGACAACTGAGAGTCCCACAGAAATATGCTGGCTGAAAGAGAATTTGCTGTGGCTTAAGAGAAGCTCTCACACATGGGAAGAAAAGAAATGAGATGCCTCTTAATAAGCCAGTCCACAGTCTACAAACTAAGTGCACCTAACACAAGACTGTGAATGGCAACCAGAGCCTCAAAACAAAGAGGACTTGCCAGATGGTCCTAGCGTGGGAAGACCGCTGGGCCCTGCTGGTCTTATCAGTGACACCTGTTCTCCCAGCTGGGGCGCATTACTGGTGGTGTCATCTTCAAAAGCAAAGGACAGCAAACATAATCCAAAGGAGAATCAGAAATGCGGGCAGATGGGGCTGATGGTTTGATTAGCAGGTCCCTCTACTTAGGGAGCTGGACTGGCGCCATCACATCTTCTGTTTCCTGTGCTGGTGGTCCCTGGCGCTCATCTTGGCAGTGACCCACCACTTGCAAAGTTGTTGCAGATGGCTAGGAACTTCCTCTCTCACCGCAATCTTCTCCCCAATACCCTCCATTCCACTACCCTTACCCAAAACCACAGCATCTAGGATTCACTTAACCAGAGGCCATCATTGCCTTATGGATGACCTCAGACCTACTTGCTCCGGCTCCTCAACCCTAATCAGAGTTGTAGGCCTCCTTAAAATAAAATAATTGTGTGAATACACACACACACACACACACACACACACGGCACGTAAGTAGATAATAGAGGAAGAAAATAAACTAATGCAATAAAAATGTTAAATTTTTAAATTTTATTCTTTATAGCTTTATTGAGATATAATTGACATACAACATTGCCTAAGGTAAGGCGTACAACGTGTTGGTTTGATACACTTATATATTGCAAAATGATTACATCATAGCATTAGCTAACACCTCCTGGCTAATACCTCTATCTCTTCACGTAATGACCATTTCTCTTCTGTGGGGAGAACACTTAATATCCACTCTCTTAGGAACTTTCAAGTATATAATGCAGAATTATTAACTCTAATCACCATGCTGTACATTAGATTCCCAAAGCTAATAATCTTAGAGCCAGGGGTTTATACCCTTTGACCAACATCTCCCTATTTATCCAACCTCCAGCTCCTGGAAACCCCCACTCCACCCTCTGCAGTAGAGATGCAGTAATATTTTAACAATTGGCGAACATGGGTGAAAGATACAGGAATTTCTTTATACCGCTTTTAAAACCTTACTCGAAGTCTGAAATTATTTCAAAATTAAAAATAAAAAAAGAGATAAACCTCAACGGTAAGGGCATTACTATAATTATGATCACAATAGGCAGTATTTTTTAATTATTAAAAACTGACTTTTTAAGGCTGAACACGTAAAATCTTTTTTTTTTTTTTTTAAGATTATTTATTTATTTATTTGACAGAGAGAGACACAGCGAGAGTGGGAACACAAACAGAGGGAGAAGCAGGCTTCCTGTGTGGCAGGGAGCTGGGCGTGGGGCTCAATCCCAGGACACTGGGATCATGACCTTAGCCAAAGGCAGATGCTTAATGGCTGAGCCACCCGGGCATCCCCTTAAATTCTTTTTTAAAAATTGTTTTCCTTTATTCCTAGTTTTTATTGAAGTGAGATTCACATAGCATAAAACTAACATTTTTTTTTTTTTAAGTTTTTATTTAGTGATGCCTGGGTGGCTCAGTCAGTTAAGCATTTGGCTCAGGTCATGATCTCAGGATTCTGAGATCAAGCCCTGCATCAGGCTCTCTTCTTAGTGGGGAGTTGCTTCTCTTACACACTCACCCTCTATGTTCTCTCTCTCAAATAAATAAGTAAAATCTTTTTTTAAAGTTTTATTTATTTATTTATTTACTCAACAGTGAGAAAGAGTACAAGCAGGGGGAGGAGCAGAGGGAGATGGAGAAGCAGGCTCCCTGTGGGTAGGAAGCCCCAATGTTGGGATCCATCCCAGGGCCCTGGGATCATGGCCTGAGCCAAAGGCAGAGGCTTAACTGACTGAGCCACCCCAGCACCCCAAAACTAACCATTTTAAAATGAATAATTCAGTGGCATTTAGTATTTTGATAATGTTGTACAACCACCACCTCTATCTAGTTCAAAATGTTACATCACCCCCAAAAAGAAATCCCATACCAATTAAGCAGTTATTCCCAATCTTTTCCTTTTCCCAGCCTTTGGCAATCTAGGCTCTGTCTTTGTAAATTAGCCTATTGTGGATATGTCATATGAATGAAATCAGTCAATATTTGCCTTTTTGTGTCTGGCTTACTTCATTTAACATAATGTTTTTGAGGTTCACATATGTTGTGGTATGTATCAGTACTTCATTCTTTTTTATGGCTAAATAACATTCCATTGTATACATAAATGACAATTTCGTTTATCCATTCATCTGTTAATATGTCTTTGGCCTGTTTCCATCTTTTGGCTGTTGTGAGTAGTGTGGTTATGAATGTGGCTGTACATTGATTAGAACATCTAAAATCTTGATGGCTGTTAATGCCTACTGATGACTTAAAATATAATTTTATGCTTGATGCATACCCAAGCTTAGACGTCTCAGACCCATGAATAAATTCTCTTTCATGCTTGAACTAGATTGTATTGAGTTTCTGTCAACCTGACAGAATCCTCAGATATAAAACTTTAAAACATCTTTCAAAAGGCATGGGGGGAAATTTGCTCATTAAGAATGTCTTTTGAGGGGCGCCTGGGTGGCTCAGTCAGTTGGGTGGCTGCCTTCGGCCCAGGTCATGATCCTGGACTCCCGGGATCCAGTTCCGCATCCGGCTCCCTGCTCTGCAGAGTCTGCTTCTCCCTCTCACCCTCCCTCCATCTCGTGCTCTCTCTCTCATTCTCTCTCTCTCAAATAAATAAATAAATTAAATTAAATTAAATAAATAAAAAAGAATGTCTTTTGAAAACAAAGCCGAATTAAATTTTCTGAAGGGCAAAACACTCCTGTCCCCAAGAAGCTTCAATAAGAATCCGAAGTATTTCTGAACGGGAACAATGAGCTCAGCTAGGCACAGAACATTCCTGAACTGTGCCACCACAAGGGGAAAATCATAATGCAGTCTTGAACCAGAGCTTTTTGTGTGTGCCAGATTTAAGGAAATTCAAAGCACTTTATTTGTGAAAGAATTTTAACTTTAAAAACCAGATCTTTCCTAAATCAATGTATAATCATTTTTAGCAATACATCTCAACAGAAATCTCTAAATATGAATGAGGCTTTTTATTTCTTCCTTTACCATTTGCTTCCTGCCACTCATCTTTCTTCTCTTGTGGTCATAGGAATTTTAGTATTTTCTTTTCAAAAGGCTTCTAGGAATTGTTTTTGGTTTACTTGATGAAATCTTGCACTACATACGCTTCTTCAAAAGGACCTCGTTTCATCTGACTTTTGTTGAAGAAAAAACAGGTAATTGGAGAATTTATCTGCTGACAACTGATCTTCCACTTAAAATATGTCATCACCTTCACTTCATTTTGATCTTGGGGTCCTTGACTCAGCCAATTTATTAGTGTACAAATTTGGTCTGATTTTTGTCCAGCGTCCCTCCGTGTTACTACTGGAATGGGTCAGTGGTGGGATTTGTACCTCCTTCTGCCCCTCAAATCTGCCACTTTGCTTATTCTTCTCTCAGGGCTACTGAGGACTGAGCCAATCAAATCCCTGATTTCCAGAAATGTAATGTGGATACAAGACATTCTAATTCAATCTGGCCAGTTCACTTGAACTCAGGTGAATCTAGGAATTATTGGTAATTAAGGAGAACCATATTTAGCTCTACGGTCAGTAAACATGTCTGGAGAGTAAAAGAGGAAAGGAGAGGAAAGAGGAAGGGAGAGAAGAGAGCAAAAATGATAAGGAGGAGCAGGGAGACAGGGGATGGGGAGGGAGAGAAAGATGGTGAGGGAAGGTGGGGTTGTGGGGGCAGGTGGGAAGGGAGAGAGATTTTCTTGGTTTGTATTACTGGAAAGACAGAGGAATCCATTTTCAAGTGAGACTTGATCGAGTGGGTCATTGATATCCCCAAGGACCTGGCTTTTTTCATTCTTTCTCTATGATGAGGTCAAAATGGTTGCCATAGCCTTCAGATCTATATGCTTTCTTTCATCCAAAAGGAAAGAGATCCAAAATTCCCACTCAAGTTCCATGAGTCAAGCTAATTAGGCTGACATAGGTCACATGTCCATCTCTATGTCAATCACTGTGATGGGAGGAAGGTTGGATGTAGGAAGTGAGGTGGCTTGTATTGATCGGATGAGTCTAGGTCACATGTCCCACCCCTAGAGTAGAGCTAGAGTCACAGCTGGAGTCACAGCCCCCAGATCCATACAGATCCCCATGTAGAAACCTGGAATTATTGACAAGGAAGTAGGAGGGAAGTGCATGCTGGAAGGGGAGCCAGTGAATGTTCATCACATTCACTCTCTTGTTTGGCCTCTGATACTAACAACCCGGGAATGTTAACTAAGACATCTGACTAGAATAGTCAAGTCAGAAAAACTGAAGGTGGCCTGAATTTCCGGGGAGAGGTTGGAGTGGGGTGGTGTCACAGAGACTCTTAGCTTATATAAAAGGACAATACAGCTTAAATTGCTTGGGTGGCTCTGCTCACCATTCCACTGTCCATCTGAGATGGTACATGTCAGTGGCTCTTCCCTTGGCCTGTCTTGGCTCTGTCTTTCCTCCCATGAGCATCTTGTCAAAGAATGTGATTCTATTAAATTATAAAAGGTGGCCCTAGGCCAGCCCCTGCTTTAACTGGTATTCAAGAAAAGGAACAGAAATGGTGGGAGGAAGGACAGACTGAGCAGCATTTATTGAGAATGTCAGTCTTGAATGTATCACTGCCAGAGGACTTTCAAAGGTAACTTACCTAAAGGGCTTTCAAGGAACGTTTGTCTAAAACACTTCAGGGAAATGTTGCCGATTTATAAGATAGGACTCCATTTTACCCAAACAGGTAATCATCAACCATATGAATCAGACCAGTGGGAGACATAGAATATCACTGTGTCTAGGAACATGACCAGTTTGATCCATATTCACCAATTTTATTTAAATAGTTCTCAGTACTTTATACTTGGTTAGAACTTAATAAATACTGTGAAATAAATATAGTTGATTTAGACAAAATGGCTATACCCAGTGACATAGCTTGGTGAGATAATCTGGACCTAGCATGCTTGAATGCCGTTTTGGGACACTTCATGGTGGTTTAGGGCACAGAGAAAGGTGTCCTAACTTCTAATTCCATTTCTGCTGTAAACTATTCCTGTGACCTGGGCAAAGTTACATAATTTCCTTGAGTCTCAGGTTTCCCCCTGGTGGAATGGGAAGAAAAATGCTTACTCTACTTGTTTTTCAGAGTTATTAAAAATCAGTGGCCTGTGTTCTCTTGGGCAGCTGTTCTATGTCTTTTAGGGCAGGATGAGTGCTATACAGAAGGAAAAACATTCAGATGGAAAAAAAAATGTTAGTGTCTCTAGAGATAGTCAGTGAACGATTTATCCTGCCTAATGCACCTTTGGATGTTAAAATATAACCCAGTACAAAAATACAACCCAACAGTAAGCACAAATTCTTCAGAACTCCACAAGAGTCCTAATAGAGACAGGATTTCTAGTGCTCTGCTGCCAACTCCTAGCTTATGATCTTCGACCCAGAAAGCTCAGGAAGGGTATAAATTATGAAAAGTAGTCTCTGCTCTCCAGAACAAAGCATAATGCTAAATCAAACAATGAAAAGGACAGGAGGAGCCAACCACCCAGATATAGATTTTCCAAGCAGAGAAAGTAAGTATAACGGGACATATTTGTAGTGAATTTGGATGTCGTGATGTATATGGTGAAGGGGAGTGAGGTGTAGGTTTTCCAAAGCAGAGCTCAGTTCTGGGGTTACTGAACCTCTTCTCCTGGTGAATTTGTTTTACAGGTGAAAAATTAGAAAGTTATATCTTTTCTGCCTCAGCCTAAGTCCCGTCCTCAGGTAATCATATGCCTGTCTCAAGGATCCAACAAAAGTGTGGCTCATTCTGTTAAGCCTCTGCCTTTGGCTCAGGTCATGATCCCAGGATTCTGGGATAGAGTCTTGAATTGGGCTCCCTGCTCAGAGGGGAATCTGTTTCTCTCTCCTTATGCTGCTGCTCTCTCTCTCTCTGTGTGTCAAATAAATAAGTAAAATTTTTAAAAAAGAATCCAACAAAAGCTTGTGAAGTTAACAATCTGTTTTCTGCCCATTAAAGGGACTGGTTTCATCACCTTCCATTGTTCTGAGGGATGTAGCTAAAAGTATGTACATCCAGGCACCCAGCATGTCCTCTCTTGGTATGAACTGAGCAGAGATGGTTGTGTATGTCCACAAGAGACACATCAAAAATGTTTTTAGCAGTACTATTTGTAACAGCCCCAAGGTGGAAACGGGTAGGTATTTTTTTAATTTAAATCCAATTAGCCAACAGATGTGCCTAAAATGTAGTGTTCAATAATTCATCAGTTTCATATAACACCCAGTGCTCATAACATCCCATGCCCACCTTAATGCCCATCACTCAGTTACCCTATACCCCCCACCTCCTTTTCCATAATCCTCAGTTTGTTTCCCAGAGAGAGGAAAAAATGCTCACCATCACTTGTCATCAGGGAAATACAAATCAAAACCACAATGAGATGCCACTTTACACCAGTCAAAATGGCTAAAAGAAACAGGTAGGTATTTAACTCTTCGGCTTTATTCATTATTATTTTAACATTTGAAAACTGTAGGAAATTAGATTAGTGGTACAGAACCTAAGGAAAATGACCAAGAATGTAGTTAAATGGAAAGCTTTGTCTGGTTCTAGAATGACTTATACAATTTTTTTTCTTTGGTGAAAATGTAGCATTTTCAACAAACTCACGTCCCATGTCATGGGTAGAATTACCAGCAAAGTTGTCAAGAACTGACACTATTTGGGCGCCTGGGTGGTTCATTCGGTTAAGCAACTGCCTTCGGCTCAGGTCATGATCCCAGGGTCCTGAGATCTAGTCCTGCATCGGGCTCCCTATTTAGCGGGGAGCCTTTGCTTCTCCCTGCTTCTCCCTCTCCTTCTGCCCATCCCCCTGCTTGTGCTCTTTCCCTGTCAAATAAATAAATTAAATCTTAAAAAAAATAACTAACACTATTTGACTATCAAAGAAACCAGTGAGGAGGAACAGAAATCTCCCCAAGCTAACACAAGTAAAGTTGGATTTATGTGGGGATACCAAGAAACCTCAAGGACCTCAATTACAGGAAATGCAACTTGGCAGTGACTTTCTTTCTGTTTCCTGAGTTGCATGGCGGCTCATCTCTGCATCTTTCTGCTTATCTCATTTCTCATAAAGTATTCAAAGTAGTCTCTGCTCTCCAGAGCAAACCGTAATGCTAAATGTTTCAGCTCATTTCTCATTGATGCCTGACTCTCATCAATTGCTTATTAGCCAGCATATTGTTAACCAAATAAAGGCTTTGTCTGAGTCTATATGACCGGCAGGCCTGGCTGATTGACTTTATTTCTCTCTCCCAGGAAATGTTTTGTAGACACTCAATAAAAATTAATTTTCATGAACCCTTTGGTAGACAATAAATATTTATTTTCTTTTCCCCTTCAGAGGATGAACACCATTTGAGTATAAAAGAATGTTTGTTCGAAAAAGGACTAGTGAAGCAATATTCTTTTCCTTGCCCCCCACATATATAAGGTAGATTAAAAAGTTTTAGGTTGGGGGGTGCCTGGGTGGCTCAGTGGGTTGAAGCCTCTGCCTTCAGCTCAGGTCATGATCCCAGGGTCCTGGGATCAGGCCCCCGCATCGGGCTCCCTGCTCACCAGGGAGCCTGCTTCCTCCTCTCTGTCTGCCTCTCTGCCTACTTGTGATCTCTGTCTGTCAAATAAATAAATAAAATCTTAAAAAAAAAAAAGTTTTAGGTTGGGTGAGGCACACTTCTAAAAAAGACTTAAGAAATTTTCAGACTAATCTGGGGAATGTTTGAGACTGAACTAGGTCACTGCTATTTTTTACATCAATCAACACACTCTTGTGTCCATGAAAAGGTTTGTTTTGTTTTGTTTTGTTTTGTTTTGTTTTAATTTTTATTTGACAGAGAGAGGGATCACAAGTAGGCAGAGAGGCAGGCAGAGAGAGCGGGGGAGCAGGCTCCCTGCTGAGCAGAGAGCCCAATGCGGGGCTCGATCCCAGGACCCTGAGATCAAGACCTGAGCCGAAGGCAGAGGCTTTAACCCACTGAGCTACCCAGGTGCCCCCATGAAAAGGTTTTTATTTTCATATCTCAAAGTTTGAAATTTATGATTTTATTATTATGGTGAAAGAAAGAGGAATGAAAATCATTTGACCTTCAACCTCAGGGTAAGGGCTTTGGTTTGCCCTTTGTATGAGTCTGTGATACATACAAATCTAAGTCTTTGATTACAAATGAATTGAAGTGGCTCTTCCCATAAGTAGCCTGAGGTGGTCTCTGAAAATGGTTTGCTATTCACCTGACCCAGAAAACCCTACAAAATCATGCAAATCAAGAGGTTCAAATCTTCCTGTTCACTTTAAGAACGCATGTAAAACTGCCCAGGCCATCAAGGGTATGCACATCCAAAAAACCACCAAGTGCCTGAAGGATGTCACTTTGCAGAAACCATGTGCACCATTCTGTTGCAACAACGGTGGAATCAGTAGATGTTCCCAGACCAAACAATGGCGCTGGACACAAGTTTGGTGGCCCAAAAAGGGTCCTGAATTTTTACTGCACATGCTTACAAATGCAGAGAGTAAAGCTGATCTTAAGGGTTTATATCTAGATTCTCTGGTCATGGAACACTTCCAGGTGAAAAAAGCCTCCAAGATGCAGGGTAGAACTTTCAGAGCTCATGGTCTTCATAACCCGCACATGACTTTCTCTGCCACATGGAGATGATCCTTACTGAAGAAGAGCAGTAAAGGTCTTCCTAAACCAGAAGAGGGGGTTGCACAGAAGTAAAACATATCCCAGAAGAAACCAAAGAAAAACTTATGGCCCAAGAGTAAATGCAAAAAAAAAAGAAGGAGGAGGAGGAGGAGGAGGAGGAGGAGGAGGGGAGGAGGAGGAGGGCAGGGAGAAGGGGGAGGAAGAGGAAGAAGAAGAAGGTGAATTGAAGTGGCACATAACCTAAATGCTCAGCTTTCAATGAGGAGAGGTGGGTTACTATGGGAACATGAAATAGAATGATTTCCGTGATCTTCAGCACCTGTTCCAGAGATGACAACTATGACGGTTTCCACTGGTCTGCAGACTAGCTCTGTAAGGTAAAAAGGTGTAAGGCTATTCATCCTTCTCCCATCCATTCTCTACCCTTCCCTTCCCTTCTCTGTGCCTGGATGTCTGACCCTTGCTGACCAGAGCTCCCTGCAGCTGCTTCTTGTCGTCTTTTTTTTTTTTTTCAATGGGAGCCACTAGTTGCACAGGACTTAAACCCAGGCGATAGGGGCTAGCCTTGCACCTGCTATTCTAGAAAGCATTGCATAGCACAGACACATGCAAAAAATACATATACATTAAAGGACACAGGGGCATCTCTGTCAGTTGGGATAGAGCACTACCAATAGTGCTAACGATCTTGGAGTGTGGGAGAATTCAGTGGCAGAGTTTAGATAAAAGAGTTGTGAATTAACTTGTTAAACCCTTCTCCTCTGCCGGGAGGCAACTGGCTTTGATTTCTAATAATGCTCAGTATCCATTTTCTTGTTGCTCTTCGGATGCTCCAGTTCTTGCTCTAGAAGTACTCACTATGTAGTATGGCATTTACAACAGTTTTATGTGATGGCTAAGGAATATTATATGTTGTGTATATGTAGTCTAGATGTCACCTGAACTCAGCACGATACCAATTCTTTACATTTGGAAACAGATGGACATCAAATACTACAACTGTGAATAGATCTATATTTTAAAAAGTTTTGTTAAATTTTAAGAAGTAAATACAAACTTGACTTTCACATAGTTTGATTTAAATTTGAAATTAATTAATAATTTGCTTACTTTAAACAATTTAATAAATTTTGGATATTCTAGAACAAAAAGCTTTTGAAGCAAAATATGAAAGGTAATTTAAAATTTACATTTACTTTGCAAGTTTTATGAAAATTTATTTAAATATTGAACACTTCAAGTACAATTATATTTTATTTTTAGTTCTTCAATCACTACTATCAATAAAACATAAATTATGTGAAATCTGCATTACAAAATAGTGCTTTTACTAAAATTGAGACAAAAATTTATTTTGTGGAATATATGAATGGAATATTTATGGGATAAATTTATTATTACCCATCCAAATCTTGCTGGCCTTAGGACAAAACCAATCATATGAAATAATAATTTAATTTAGTTGTCTTTAATATTTTGTTTACTTTCAATTATATAAAAACCTCAGGGCACCTGGGTGGCTCAGTCATTAAGCGTCTGCCTTCCGCTCAGGTCATGATCCCAGGGTCCTGGAATAGAGCCCCGAATCGGGCTCCCTGCTCAGCAGGAAGCCTGTTTCCTCCCTCTCCCACTCCCCCTACTTGTGTTCCCTCTCGCGGTGTTGTCTCTCTCTGTCAAATAAATAAATAAAATCTTTTTTAAAAAGCCTCAGATTTACACTGAGGCATTTATATATTTACGTATACCTACATATATTACATATTTACATATTTATACACATATGTCACATATTCGTATATTTGCATATATTTACATATTAAATATTTACATATGTTTCAATTTTGCGGTAATAAAAGTGTATTTGTTGTTTGAGGTCAGGGGTTTGCATGTTTCTTCGTTAAGAGCCAGATAGTTATTTGAGGCATTGTGGGCCAGACAGTTCCTGTTACAACTTCTTGACTTTGAGCTGAGTGGGTGAAAGCAGCCAGGGACCATATATACGAATGGGCCCAGCAGTGTTCAAACAAAACTTAACTTACAAAAATAAGCAGTGGGCTCCATTTGGCCTGCAGGTTATTTACTGACCTGTGTTTCAGGTGACATGGACTCTGAAATGGAGGTCTGTGTAGAAGGCTGATTGAGGGTACCGTCAAGGGACACCTGAACACCTCGCTGATCCTATGGAGCACTCAGTGTCGGGGTGGCCCTTTAGTATTGTCCCAAATTGAGACAAAGGAGGCTGGTCTTTATACCTTGCCATGCCCTGGGCAGGGAGGGCAAGGTGTGATCTTGGACAAGGCAACTCACTTAAGGAGAGAGCAGTGCCTGGAGAGGGTCTCAACTGTGAGCTGTCAGCACCTCAACCTACCAGTAGCTAAGGAGCAATGCCTTGATCTTAAGGAAGGAGGTAATGGCTAATTTTAAGTGTCCATTTGGCTGGCCCAAACATTTGTTCAAGCATTCTTCTGGATGTTTCTGTGAGAGTGTTTTAGGATGAGCTTAGCATTTGAATCAGGGGACTTTGAGTAAAGTAGATTGCCTTCCATAAGCATGAGGGTGGGCCTCGCCCAATTAGTTGAAGTCCTGAATAGAACAAAATACACTGATTCCCCAAGCAAGAGGGAATTCTGCCAGCAAACAGCCTTCGGACTTGAATGGCAACATTGGCTCTTCTCTGGGTCTCCAGCCTGATGGCCTATCCTACAGATTTTGGACTTGCCAATCTCTGTAATCACATGAACCAATTCCTTAGAATAAATTTCTGTACACACACACATACACATACACCCTATTGGTTCCGTTTCTCTGGAAAGAATACAAGGGATGTGGGTCTAATATGAGGGATCGAATATAAGGGATCTGGGTGATGTACCATATTAACTATGATTATCAAGATAGGAAACCAGATGAGTGCTGTGAAGTGTGTAAACCTAGTGATTCACAGACCTGTACCCCTGGGGCTAATAATACATTATATGTTTATTAAAAAAAAAAAAGATAGGAAACCAGAACACACACAGCATGTAATCTTGCTTTGTAACATTTATATATTTATATATAAACACATGGTCCATGGGTCCCCATTTGCACTCTTGCTCCAGTCCAGTGGTATGCCAGAGTCAGCTCATACCAGATCTCCATAACCAACTGCATGCATCTCTTATTGACTCTCTGTTCAGTGACATTAGAGTGGCAGCTTGAAAATGTTATGGTGGGAGTATTTCATTAATATATTTTTTTAAGATTTTATTTATTTATTTGACAGACGGAGATCACAAGTAGGGAGAGAAGCAGGCAGAGAGGAGGAAGCAGGCTCCCTGCTGAGCAAGAGAGCCCAATGTGGGGCTTGATCCCAGAACCCTGGGATCATGACCTGAGCCGAAGGCAGAGGCTTTAACCCACTGAGCCACCCAGGCACCCCATGGTGGGA
The DNA here is from genome assembly GCF_963455335.1 of Martes martes. Lineage (NCBI taxonomy): Eukaryota > Metazoa > Chordata > Mammalia > Carnivora > Mustelidae > Martes > Martes martes. The sequence goes on from NC_137896.1 coordinate 37,822,489, forward strand.
GTATTTATAGCAGAGAAATCAGCAAACACTGCAAGTCAGGGCTATTTTTTGTTGCCAAGCAACTGATTGTTAAACATTTACCTGTATCTGATTGCCCAGGTTCCACAAATAATACAAGGAGGTTTGCCTCCAACCAGCAGTTCCACCAGGAATTCTGTGCTCTTCTGAGCTCCTGGGACTACTTTTCCTCTCCATGACCCTCCCAGAACAGAGAAGTAACCATTCCCCACTGTTGCTTTTCTCTCCTTGATTTTTCCCTGATGAGTAGTCCCTGCACAATAGCCTCCTCATTTGAACCATCTGAGATGAATTATTTTTCCTAGTGGAAATAGCCACTAATATAAAAGGTGGTTGGTAAATCTGTCTCTTATTTTATGCTCACCCTAAGATTCAGTGGCCATCTCCCTCTCCCCATCTCCAATTCCATCTTTAGGATTAGCAGCTGATAAGCTCTTCCACTTTTCATCTTCCCTCCTTTGTAACTTGTCCATTTGTCCCTCTTTGCCAAACATACAGATGACTCTGTGCTGTGGCTTAAGTCCTGATACAGACTCTTCCTAGATACACTCCAATGGGATATTGCCATAGCCTGTCATTTTGTTCTTTGGCCACCTTAGTTATTTAAAATATGTGTCAGTGTTGCTTAGTGAGGTTATTTTTGGAATCCCCAAATATATAAAAAGAAGACAAAGGCCAACTATCCCAATTAATTGGAAACATGACATTTAGTTTCAGAAGGCAAGAGTAATAGAAATCACATGTTCATCTGTTTGTCTCATCTCTTTAAGTTATTTTAAAAATCAAAAGCTCTTGTGGTTTCAACCTGAAATGTTATATCCCAGCTTTTCTTGACTTACACATTCAGCAATCACTCCTAACAATCAGCCTGGGCTTAGGACAAGAAGGGCTGCTGTGGGCCCCTGCACAGGGAGCAGATCATGGGAGCTGTCTCATTGCCATACAATAGCTCTGGAGCTTGGCATATTTTTTCAAGTTGCCTCCACTTTTCCAAGCACCTCTGGTCACACTGTTCTCCTGAGTTACACTATTGGCTGTAGACGCAACATAATTTTAGTGAGGTTAATCAAAAAGCAACAAAGAGGAACATCTCCCTCTTTGTTCTCATTAGGTTTTGCTAAGCACCCATGAGCTTTTGCTTCAAAGAAAGAGAGAAAGAAGGAAAGAAAGAGGGAAAGAGGGGGAGGAAGGAAGGAAGGGAAAGAGAGAAAGGAAGAAAGAAAGGAAAGAAGGAAGGAAAAGAAAAGGAGAAAGAAATAAGAGTAAAGAAAGGGAAAGAATCAGTTGGGTTAATCTACCAAGTTGTTTCAATAGGAGGGTTGTAATACGATGTGATCGTGGGAGATATCTCACAAGTAGGCCATCATAAGAAAAATACATTCGTATAAACAATAGTGAATAATACACTTTTTAAAAATGTTAATCAAGTCCTCAGAGGAGGGAGAGGCTTTTCTTGCAGATACCTACAGAAGATGAGGATGAGGAAGGAAACAGGTCAGAATGGCAGAGGCTGGGGGAATGAGGTATCTCTATCTGGCAGGATGGGCTAGGTTATTTGCAAAAACAAGCAACTTCAGTCTCAGTGGCTTAAAGCAGGATTTGTTTTTTTACTCATGCTCCATGAACGATGGCTGTTGATCTGGCTACCAGTGTGACACTGGGAAGGGGGAAGAGAACGTAGTAAATTTTATATTAATTCTTTACATTTCTGTGTGGGAGCGTTGCACATCTCTTCTGCCACATATAACTTTAAAACGTATGAGAAAGTTCCCTGCCATGTGTCCAAAAGATAGAGGGCCAGAAATAGGGTGACCAGGACTCCTAATTCAGTGACCTGTGGGAGATAAAGACCTGGGTGTGAGAATGGCCCAAAAGTGCCTGCTGCCTTTCCTTCTTCTCCTGTCCCTCTGCGAATGAAGAGAACATATATACATGCCAGTGACTGTCTGAAAACTTCTACAGCTGATGATAATTTAGGGGAAGGAGACACTTCAGAACATATTTGGAACTTTCCATTTTTAAAGGAAATTTTTTGTGTAGTGTTAAATGGCCACACTTGATTATATCAAATAATTCTAAATGTAGTTTAATAATGATGAAACATGGCAAGTGAAGATCATGATTTCCTGAAAATTGTCCTGTAAAAGCCAAAAGCAGGAAAGTCCTTGCTATACAGTGGTTTCTGTAGTTCCTAGGGAGATAAGAAGGGAACCCTCAAAGAAAACTCAAGGGCAAATGGTTAGCAGAGTAAAGCTCAACCTATGGGTACCTATGCACGATGAACTGATAAACATTCATGAATTTCTCGTTGTTGTTTTTTTAAGATTTTATTTATTTGAGAGAAAGAGAGAGAGACAGCTAAAGAGCACAAGTAGGGGAAGGGGCATGCAGAGGGAGAGGGAGAAGCAGGCTCCTTGGCAGAGCAAGGAGCCAACGTGGGGCTCAATCCCAGGTCCCTGGGATCATGACCTGAGCCAAAGGCAGACGTCCAACCAACTGAGCCACCCAGGTGCTCCCATGACTTTCTCATTTTTGTAGTACTCTAAATGTAGTATTCCACTGCCAAGGTTGGTTCTTGTCTAGGCAAAGAATATAAAAACACACCCTGATAAATCATTGTCTTCAGTCATGGATGGGATATTCATCAGGAGAGCAGAGGCTGTTACAGCCTGTCTATCACCTGGAGTTCCCTATTGGACCCTCCTTTGAGGCTAGTCACAGATTCTTATTGTCTTTCATATGTCTAGTCCACTACCCCTCCTTTCTTCCCAAAAAGGAAAAGAGCTAGAGAATTAACAAGATTAATTCATAAATACTGATGGGTTACCAAAAAATCCAACAGTGTAAAACCATTGTCCATGCAGTGGACATTTATTGGCTCATTTTCCAGTTCTGTTTTAGAAACTGCTGAGAGAACTGTCTCCTGGCTCCCACTGACCATAGCTGTTGGATGAGCAGGGGACACAAGCTGGATGTTCAGTTTGGCCAGCCATGTTTCTCTGGAAATTTCAAGCTTAGACAATTTTTAAAAAGAGATTAAAAAGTTTTTTATCTGAAATAATTTCAGATTTACAGAAAAATCATAAGACAGTACAAAGATATTTTTTTTTCCCTAAGTCATATGAGAGCAAGCTGCCAACATGATGCTTCCTCACCGTTAAATTGTTTGGTGTTAATTTCCCTCAAAGACATGTACTGTTTTTTTTTTTTTTAAAGATTTTATTTATTTATTTGACAGAGAGAGAGATCACAAGTAGGCAGAGTGGTAGGCAGAGAGAGGGGGAAAGGGATTCCCCATGGAACAGAGAGCCCGACGTGGGGCTCGATCCCATGACCTTGGGATCATGACCTGAGCCAAGGGCAGAGGCTTAAACCCACTGTGCCATCCAGGGGCTCAAGACATAGTTTTTAAATAACAAAACTTAAACTATCAAAATCAGGAAATTCACAGTTCTACCATGGTCTCAGTGATGTCCTACATAGCAAAAGGGTCCAGTTCAGAATCGTTTCATGTCTCCTTATCAAAGGTTGGACTATTGAAAGAAATTTTAAAGTGGCATATAGTAAAACAAAGCTGTATAAAAAGCTATCTAGGTAAAAGTAATCTTCTGTTTCCCCTGTTCCCCAGAGACAATCTCCATTACCAGTGTCTTGTGCATATTTCCAGACAGTCCACCATACACAACATATGTATGTGTTGTGGAAAAGGGATGTCAAAGTTCCTCTTAGCTCAGGAAAGAAATAATATCAGGGGTAAGAGTTTCTGCTTTAAGAATGTTAATATCCAGGGGTGCCTGGGTGACTCAGTCGGTTGGGTGACTAACTCATGGTTTCAGCCTGGGTCACAGTCTGAGGGTCATGAGAGCAAGACAGCATCAGGCTCCGTGTTCTACATGGAGTCTGCTTGGGATTCTCTGCCTCTCCCAACTCCCTCTCTCCCCCTCCCTTTGCTTGTGTGTGCTCTGTCTTAAATAAATAAATAAATAAATAAATAAATAAAATAAAATCTTAAAAACCAAGAATGTTTCCATTAGAAACCTAGTTGCTTACCATCAAGACAGAGGTTAAATAAGTTTCCAAGTGAATACATTTTCCCAGATTTTGAACATGAGTCTTTGACCACTTAGAAGAAATAAATTTCTTCTGTTGCCAATATTAATACACTATCAATTTTTTATTTCTCTCTTTGTAAACATTAAGGATCCTTTGTTACTTGATTATTTCAAATGCTTTGAACATGTTTTAGATTGTTATGTAAATCATAAAATAATAGTATAAAGATTTTTTTTTTTTTTTTTTTTTAAAGATTTTATTTTATTTGACAGAGAGAGAGAGAGAGAGAGATCACAAGTAGGCAGAGAGGCAGGCAGAGAGAGAGAGAGGAGGAAGCAGGCTCCCCGCGGAGCGGAGAGCCCGATTCGGGGCTCGATCCCAGGACCCTGGGATCATGACCTGAGCCGAAGGCAGAGGCTTTAACCCACTGAGCCACCCAGGCGCCCCTAAAGATTGTTTTTTAAACTGTATTTGTTGGCTTATAATATTCAAAAGTAAATTTACTAAGGTGTTTTTAATATTGCACTGTATGCAATTATGTAAGTGCTTTTATTTATTTCTTTAAATTCAACTAATTAATATGTAATGTATTACTGGTTTCAGAGGTAGAGGTCAGTGATTCATCAACCTTATATAATACCCTGTGCTCATTACATCATGTACACTCCTAATGTCCATCACCCAGTTACCCCATCTCCTCACCCCCCTTCTCTCCAGCAACCCTCAGTTTGTTTCCTGTAATTAGTCTTCTATGGTTTCTCTCCCTCTCTGATTTTGTCTTGTTCTATTTTTTTCCTCTCTTCCCCTATGATCTTCTGTTTTGTTTCTTAAAATCCACATATCAGTGAGATCATATGATAACCATCTTTCTCTGATTGATTTATTTCGCTTAGCATAATATCCTCTAGTTCTAGCCACGTCATTGCAAACAGCAAGTCTTCTCTCTTTTCTGATGGCTGAGTAGTGTTCTATTGTGTATATATATCACATTTTCTTTATCCATTCATCTGTCAGTGGATATCTGGGGTCTTTCCATAGTTTTGCTATTGTGGACATTGCTGCTATAAACATTGGAGTACACGTGCCCCTTTGGATCACTACATTTGTATCTTTAGGGTAAATACCCAGTAGTGCGATTGCTGGGTCATAGGGTAGCTCTATTTTCAACTCTTTGAGGAACCTCCGTACTGTTTTCCAGAGGGCAATCACATAAATATTTAATTTATCTTTATTTTAATGGTGTCAAGATGAAAAATTCAAAATTCACTTCTGAATCTAAAACATAAGGCAAAAACTCTTTTTCAATAACATGACAAATAGGCCTGTAACTTAAAACATGGAAACTCTGATGTGGTCGTCTTATTCCATTTCCTAATGGGCTAAAGAGAGAGGCTTATTGGCAGCAATATGACTAAAATAAGATGAGTAGAAGAAAACAGAGATGGGCAGAGTAGAGTTTCTCAGGACTTTCTAGTTCATTGCTCCCCGTATTTTCCTGAGAAGTAGTTACTTTCTTACTTTTGGATTCTGTGCTGTGAGATCCCAGGGGTCCTTATAATAAATATCCATCCTCAGTCTTTTGAAATTGTTGCTTAAGCTAGTTTGAGTTGGTTTATGTTACAAGCAACATCCCTAAGGCAATGGATAGGAGAATGGAGGTTCACTTGAATGCGAAGAAATCTGAAGAAACACAACAATTCCTGGAGGGTTTCTGATATTGTTTGAGCTCTCCAAAAGAATCCCAAGATTGTCCTAGAACAAGTCCACATAACAGACCCAAATGGAGGAACATATATACTCAAATAATTGTTTTCAGAGTTTTTCTTTAGTCAAATAATGAGCTACTGCTTATAGATTCAACTCCTTCTTTTAGAGTTGTTCCACTTCTAACTTAAAGGTCTTTCCTAATTATTAGTTTAGTTCAACAATTCCCCCCACCCCAAATTTTAAAAATTGATGTGCTTTATTGTTGATGTGCTTTATTGGCCATTTCCTGCCTTGCTCATTTGCTGAACTACTCAAAATATATCAGTTTATTACGTCTTACTGGTCTAAGACAAAAGACACTACCAATTAATTTTAGATTTTAGTAAAACTGGTTTAAAAAACTCACGAGAGGCTACCCAAGACAAAAGCATGTATGGTGATAAAGGATAATGACTCGATTTGAATTAAAAAAAAAAAAATTCATGCAAACAGCTCATAACCCCAAAGCTAGTGTTTCTCACAACTTTCCCTAACACATTATAATTTGTTAGTCTATTTGCTTTGGCACTGTCACACAGCATGGAGTTTTCACCTCCACATTTTAGCAAAATTTGGGCAACCATATTTAAGGCTGAGCACGGACTCTCATTCATACTTTATCATTTTCCCATGGGTCTGTTCTGGCTTGCTTGTTATGCCCCAATAATGGATCCATGATTAAAGGAGCGAGACTGATATAAAGCGAAGGTCAAGCAAAGCTTTATTTCTCGCCAAGCATCAAGAATCTAACCGAACGTTGGGGGCCGCACCTCTTACAAGAGAGGGCGACCCTTCTCTGTTTCACAGACTAGCTTTTAAGGGCAAAGGCCATGCGGTCAGGCCTGGCCACGCACAGGTGACCAATGAGATTGTAACACACACAGGAAACTCCACAGTGATGCTAGGTGACCAATTGAATTACAATTTACCCTAGTAGACATTTGAACCAGCCTATTACACCTTGATTAGGATTGGCGCCAGAAAGGCTCCCAAAGGGCGGGGGCCCATACTCCTTGGTAGCTAGGGAGACAGTATGCAACCCCTGCACTGATCGGATGTCTCCACCTGGCCTGACCCACCCTTGTATCTGGGTTTTGTTACCTGGAGCTGGTTTCCGGGACTTGTTTTCAAGTAAATCCCCTGGGGGAAGGGGAGCAGGGGCAGTTTAACTTTAATGAAAGCCTCTTGCTAAATAGGTCCTTACAGCCTTGTAGAACAAAGGGTCCCAGTTGCCTTCTCAGGGGGTTTGTCTCATTTCTCCTGACTCATGTCATTCCCAGAAATCCAGGAAGCTTACTCTACTGAGAAAGATTCAGCAACTTCAAGTTACAAGCATTTTGACCATAATGTACTGCCAAGAGGTTTTTTTTTTTTTTTCTATTTTTTTTTTAAGAATATGGAGAAATAATGTACAACAGTCTCAAATTAGGGCAAACCAGTCCACAAAGACTGTGGTCCAGGGGTGCCTGGGTGGCTCAGTTCATTAAGCCTCCGCCTTTGGCTCAGGTGATGATCCCAGAGTCCTGGGATCAAGTACCGCATTGGGCTTCTTGCTCAACGGGGAGCCTGCTTCTCCCTGACTGCTGCTCCCCCTGCTTAGCACCTCTCTCTCTCTTTGACAAATAAATAAAATCTTAAAAAAAAAGAAGACTGTGGCCCAATGCCACTATATTTATCTTTGTATTAGTTAGGATACAGGTAGAGTGGAAGTAACAGAGACTGAAGAAAACAGTGGCTTAAACAAGGAAGTATTATATTTTCTGTCACATAGAAGTCTTGAAAAAAGACAGCCTATGGATGATATGGTGGTTATGCTCCATGAAGCCCTCGAGATCCTGGCTCTTTCCAGCTTACCATACATTATCTCTGGATAATGGAAGGTAGCTTTTTTTTTTTTTTAATTGAAGTATATTTGACACATAATGTAACATTAGTTTCAGGTGTATAACATAGTGATTTGACAAGTCTATGTTATGCTATGCTCACCTCAAGTGTAGTTACCATTTGTTACCCTACAATGCTACAATATCTGGAGTGGGGCTTTTGACCTGTGGATCCAAGATATCTCTTAGAACTTTAGCGGTTACATCTGCATTCCAAGCAGTAGAGAGAAGTAGAGAGAAGGCAAGAGGCAAAATTTACTAGTCTGATCATTTCAAAGGAATGTCCCTACATGCTCTTATTTGCTTCCATACCAGCTGCAAAGGAAGATGAGTTAAACGGTTTTATTATGCAAAGCTTTATGCCGAACTAAAGGGTTCTGTTATTATGGAAGATGGAGAGAACTGATAGTGGGGAACAACCTTTAGTCTCATTCATAGTCACATAAAGTTCTTCGGGGAGCATGCACAATTTTTCTCCTGATCTGACCTACTTAATGATCTCTCTGCATTCTTGGCCAGCATTTGGTGTCACTATTTTTTATTTTACACATTCTGATATGTATGCAGTGCTATCTCATTGTGGTTTAATTTTTATTCCCCTAACAGCCAATGAACTTGAACATCTTTTCTCAAGCTTGCTTGCCATCTGTTTGGTCTCCCCAGTGATATGTCTGCTCATGTCTTTTGCCTATTTTCCAATGAGATTTTTTAACTGCAGAGTTTTCAGAATTATTTATATATTTTAGATATTAGTCCTCTTTTGGATATGTGGTTTACTGATATCTTCCTTCAGTTTGTAGCTTATCTTTCCATCCTTGTAAGAACATTTTTCACTGAGTAAAGATTTTGTTTTGTTTTTTGCTGATGTATCAATTTTTTTTTCCTGGTTGTATTTCCTCCACTGAATTGTTTTTGTACCTATGTCAAAAATCAGCTGGGGATATCTGTGTTGATCTATTTCTGTGTTCTCTACTCTGTTCCACTAATTTGTGTGTTTGTCTCTCTGCCAATGCTACATTGTCTTGACATAGTAGCTATATAGTAAGCTTAATATACCCTTAATATAGGGTCCAGTGGTTCCTTCCACTTTGTTCTTTAATTATTCTAGGGCCTGTAACTTCCATTAACAATTTTGAAATATGTGTGTGTGTGTGTGTGTGTGTATAAAACATATATATTTATTACAATATATAAATATATATAATAAATATATATGTGTATATATACATGTATATATACATATTGTATATACATATACATACATATGTATATACACATGTACATATTGTGTGTACATATATACATATTGTATATATACACACAATATGTATATATTTTTATAACATGTATATATTTATTTATAATATATAAGTATTTTATATATATAAAATAAATGTGTGTGTGTGTGTGTATATATACGTGTGTGTGTGTGTGTGTGTGTATTCAGAGGTCACCAGGCTTGGATGTGCTAGAGACCTGAGAGTGCTGCTTTACTCCTGGAGTAGAGAGGGCAGACTGCCACCTGAAGATTGCCTCAGTGGCACAGGAAGGGAGTGTTTGTTCTTTCTGGCGCGCATCTGTGAAAGGTGGCATTGCCTCTCTGAGGACAAAGACCCCAGGGGCATTTCCCTCCCCCACCCCTCAGCACAGGTGCAGAGACACCTGCTGAGGGCAGCTAACAGGGACACTGGCTGTTTCACCTGCTTGCTTCAAATCCCATGCCCCTGTGCTCTGCCGTGAGGGCCTTCTGGGTCAAACCCATATAGGTCCTGACACAGTGAGACCCTTTCCCAGGGGACCAGTGCAAGTCCCTGACACACCAGGTCCCTGCAGTTCGGAATCCTGAAAGCCAGCAGCCTGGCTAGCGTAGAGGCTAGGGTCCTCGGTGCTGCCGCAGGTGGGCAAGCAACCTAGAAACAGACAGTGTAAAATCAGCAATCTGAAAAAAGCCTGTGATCCAGGAGGGGAAATGGTTTGCTCCCCTGAGAGCAGCAGGCATGGAGTCCCCTCTTCAGGGACAAAGGAGCAGGTTGGTACCATTTCCCTGCCCTGCCCCTTAGCATAAACTAACTTCAGTAAACAGCACAGTACCAGCACTGGCCTAAACTGCTTACACCAAATCCCACCCCCTGTGCTCTGTAGGTGCTGCTTTTCTTGGGCAAATATGCCTGAGACCTAGCACAGTGGGCCCATTCCCTAGAAGACCAACACAACACTCAGGAAAGAAATAGAGGGAGACACAAAGAAATGGAAGAACTCTCCATGCTTATGGATTGGAAGAAGAAATATCGCTAAAACGTCTATACCACCCAAAGCAATCTACACATTTAATGCAATCTCTATCAAAATACTCCAGCACTTTTCATAGAGCTAGAACAAACAATCCTAAAACTTGTATGGAACTGCAAAAGACCCTGAATAGCCAAAGTCATGTTGAAAAGAAAAGCAAAGCTGAAGGCATCACAATTCTGGACTTAAAGTTATATTACAAAGCTGTAGTGATCAAGACAATATAGCACAAGTACAAAAACAGACACATAGATCAATGGAACAGAAAGTGAAACCCAGAAACGGACCCACAGTTAAACTGTCAAATAATCTTTGATAAAGCAGGAAAGAATATCCAATGGAAAAAAGACAGTCTCTTCAACAAACGGTGTTAAGAAAACTGGATAGCATCATGCAGAAGAATGAAACTGGACCACTTACTTATAGCATATACCAATATAAATTCAAAATTGATGAAAGACTTAAATGTGAGTCAGGAAACCAACAAAATCCTAGAGGAGAACATGGGCAGCAATCTGTTTGACCGTGGTCATAGCAACATCTTTTTAGACATATCTCTGGAGGCAAGCGAAACAAAAGCAAAAATGAACTATTGGGACCTCAAGAAGATAAAAAGCTTCTACACAGTGAAGGAAACATCAAAACTAAGAGACAACCTATGGAATGTGAGAAGATATTTGCAAATGGCATATAGGATAAAGGGCTAGTATCTAAAATCTATGAAGAACTTACCACACTCAACACCCAAAAAATAAATAATCCAATTAAGAAATGGGCAGAAGACATGGATAGACATTTTTCCAAAGAAGACATACAGATGGCTAACAGAAACCTGAAAGATGTTCCACATCACTCAGCATCAGGGAAATAAAAACCAAAACCACAATGAGATACCACCTCACACCTGTCAGAATGGCTAAAATTAACAACACAGGGAAAAAAACACATGTTGGTGAGGATGTGGAGAAACGGGAATCCTCCTACACAGTTGGTGGAAATGCAAACCGGTTGCATTGAGGTTCCTCAAAAAGTTAAAAATAGAGCTATCCTATGACCCAGCAATTGCACTGCTAAGTATTTACCCAAAGGATACAAAAAGACTGATTTGAAGGGATACATGCACCTCGATGTTTATAGCAGCATTATCAACAAGCCAAATTATGGAAAGAGCCCAAATATATATATATGTACACACACACACACACGCGCACACACACACACACACAATGGACTATTACTTAGCCATAAAATAAAATGAAATCTTGCCATTTGCAGTGGCATGGATGGGTCTATAGAGTATTATGCTAAGCAAAGTAATTCAGTCAGAGAAAGACAAATACCATATCATTTCACTCATATGTGGAATTTAGGAAACAAAACAAGTGAACCACAGGGGAAATAAAAAAGAGAGGCAAACCATAAGACAGATTCATAATTATAGAGAACAAATTGAGGGTTGCTGGAGGAGAGGGGGGATGGGTAAAATGGGTGATGTGTATTAAGGATGGCATTTGTGATGAGCAGTAGGTGTTGTATGTAAGCGAAGAATCACTAAATTCTACACTTGAACTAATGTTACACTGTATATTAACTGGAATTTAAATAAAAACCGGAAAAAGAAAAAAAAATGGGCAGAGGACCTAAACATTTTTCTAAAGATACACAAATGGCAAACAGACACATGAAAAGATGCTCAACATCACTCATCATCAGGGAGATGCAAGTCAAAACCACAATGAGATACCACCTTACACCTGTCAGAATGACTATAGTCAAAAAGACAAGAAATTGGGGGTGCCTGGGTGGCTTAGTCAGTTAAGCATCTGCCTTTGGCACACGCCATGATCTCAAGATCCTACAATCGAGCCCTGCATTGGGCTCCCTGCTTAGTGGGGAGCCGGCTTCTCCCTCTCCCTCTGCTGCTCCCCATGCTTGTGCTCTCGCCGTCAAATAAATAATTAAAATCTTTTAAAAAGACAAGAGATAATGAATGGGGAAGATGTGTATGAAAAAAAATATTATGCACTGTTGGTGGGAATGTAAATTGGTTCAGCCACTGTGAAGAACAGTATGGAGGTTCCTAAAAAAATTAAAAATAGAAATACCATATGATCCAGTAATTCCATTACTGGGCATTCACCCGAAGAAAACAAAAACACTGATTTGAAAGATATATGCATCCTTATGTTTACTGCAGGATTATTTATAATAGCCAAGACGTGGAAGCAACCCAAGAGACCACTGATAGAATGCATAAAGATGCGCGTGCGCGTGCGCGCGCGCACACACACACACACACACACACACACACACACAGAGGAATATTACTCAGTCATAAAAAGGATGAGAACTTGCCATTTGCAACAACATGGATAGACCTAGAGGGTATTATGCTGAGATAAGTCAGACAGAAAAAGACAAACGCATGATTTCACTTATATGTGGAATCTAAAAAACAAAACAAATGAATAAAAATACAAGCAAAATGCAGAAACAGACCCATAAATACTGAGAGAACAAACTGATGGATACTAGAGGGGAAGCGGGGGGCAGCGGATAGGTAAAATGGGTGAAGGGGAGTGGTAAACACAGGCTTCCAGTTACGGAATGAAAAAGTTGCAGGATTAAAAGGCACAGCATAGGGAATACAGTCAATGTATCATAATAGTGTTGCATGGTGACAGATGGTAGCTACGCTTGTGGTGAGCACAGCATGACATATAAACTTGTCAAATCGCTATGTTGCACACCTGAAACTAGTATTATGTGTCAACTGTACTTCAAGAAAAGGGAAAAGAAATTAATCTACACATCAATTTGGAGAAAAATTGACATCTTTACTGTGTTGAATCTTCTAGTTTCTTCATGTATTTGTCTTCCTTGCTTGCCTCCAAGTTATTTACTATCTCCAAGAATTGGCTAGGCCTGTGAGGGCAGCTCCCCTAGGGTCAGCAAGACTCCACTGGCCAAAGCATCAGAATACAGAAAACTTCGAAAGGACAGGGTTAAAACAAAACAGCCTTGCTTTGTTCTCAATCTCAGGAGGAAAGCATTCAGCCTTTCGCTATTATGTTTAGGGTTTTTTTGGTAAATGCTCTTTATCGAGTTAGTTTCTCTCTATTCCAGACCTATTACTATTAATGAATGGATGTTAGATTTTGTCAGATATTTTATCTCATCAATTGATATGATCATATAATTTTTCTTCTTTAATCTCTGAATATAGTGGATTATGTTGATTTTCAATGAGCAGGTTTGTATACTTGAAATTAACCCCCTTTGGTTATGTATATTTCTTTTTATAATGTTGGATTCAATTTGCCTATTTTGAAGATTTTTTTAACAAAGTTTTTTTTTTTTTAAGATTTTATTTATTTATTTGACAGACAGAGATCACAAGTAGGCAGAGAGACAGGCACAGAGAGAGAAAGGAAGCAGGCTCCCTGCTGAGTAGAGAGCCCGATATGGGGCTCCATCCCAGAACCCTGGGACCACGACCCGAGCCTAAGGCAGAGGCTTTAACCCACTGAGCCACCCAGGCGCCCCTATTTTGAAGATTTTTACACCTAAATTGAGAAAGACTCCAGAAGTAAGCACATTTCTATATACTAACAATGTCAGTCTCTAGTTTTATTTGTACTGTCTTTGGTTTTGGTATCAAGGATACCACCAACAACAAAAAATCAAATAAATGTGAACTTATGGGTCACCCAAACTATCCTCACATTGCTTGCTGAATTTTGACAGTGGCCATTTTTTATCCTGAGTTTTACTATCAGCAATTATTTATTGAGATCTTCACATCCTTCGTGTGGAATCTTTAATTAATGCTGCACCTGATAATGCTTTTTTTGTTTTTTCCTACCTAAAAAATATCAACTCTTTGAGAAAAGGAGCCAGGGCTATGCATTACTTAACAAGGTCAATTTGTTTGTTATAAGCAATTATATGCTTGACTAACAAAATGAGATTTATAATTAAAACCAGTGACTTAAAAACATAGAACTCAAAAAAAATAAAAACAAACAAACAAACAAAAAAAACCAAAACAAAAAACCCCCAACCTACCAAACAAAAAAAACCCAAACCAAACCAATCAAAAACCAAAGGGCTAAGTTTCACAGGAATCTTAAAATCAAACTCTTGAGTAATCCCTATGTTATGATTAAACAGTTTGAAGGAAAAAAGTATTTTTCCTTGCATAAATGAAATACAAATAATTATAAAACTGTTTATATGTTGTACTTGTAAACATATTAAGATTCATGGCCTTCTCAATGTTGAACAGATAAATACTGGGAATTTCACTAATAGATCAATAAGAACACTGCTTTATTTGGCTGAAACAATGCCAGTGCTTTATGGAAAAAAAACAAAAAACCACAATTTCCTGCATTTTTCTGTTAAATTGGGCAATTTAAATGTTGTTTTTCTGCTTTCAGAGACTGTTTATACACCCTTATTATCTTCATATCCCTCTGAGTTTTACATCCTTTTATTCTTGAAAACACATATTACATTAGTAGGCTTAAATTTTTATACCAAAAATGTCAAGTTTACTATTAACCACAAACCTGGCTAAACTCCTATTGCCTTTCAGAAGCTACCATATTTATCATTCGTTCCAAGTGACCATTTTGGTTTTTATTTTCATTTGTTTATATAGCACACTTAATTCTCCTCTCTAAATGGTTAGTAGTTTATAAAACCTAGACCAGATGAGATCCAGGAGTATTAAGGCCTCAAAGATGTGCTTTAATTTTAAAAGGAATTAAAATTCCTTAAACTCTATAGCAGCATATCCACCCTTCTAAGCATTCCAAAAATCTGAAGGGCAGACAGAAGAATTTTCTGTTACTACAAATAGAAAAATCATTGCAGAGCTCACGAACATTTCAAATACAATTATGAGCAATGTAAACCTGGAACTGCCTCTTCATAGAATTGTCCTCTTTGTCAAGTTTTCAGGTATTTTTTCAGAGAGTAGTTTATTTAAGGTGCATAAAGTAAAATAAATCAGTCCTACACAAAATACTAAAAATATTTTATACTTTTATTTACAAATTAATTTCATAAACTATAATAAACATGAACAAATAAAGAAAGTTACAGGCTTCTACCCAATATGGCTAGAAAAATAAATTATTTACACAGATACCTAAATCTGCCTCCTGTTTCCAGAGAAATTAATGTATAGCATATATATTTTACCAAATTATAACTTATTCAGACTTAAAAACTGGGCACTGTTTAAAAGACTGTAAACAATCTTTTAAAAAATTAGGCTAAGAGTAAGTTTCTACTAGAATGGCTGAATTTCATAAGACACAAAAATTTTATAAATTCTGTATTTAAATTAAATTAAATTATTACTGACTTGTAGAAATATACAGAGCAAATCTGTATATCATCCATAATTAGGTCAAACTATTATATAGGTGAAATTTTACAATGGTCAGAATAAGATTTTATTCATATTCTTGAAAGATAGCTTTGTTCCCAATAAATAATCCCTCTATCACTTCACTATACTTTAGAAGAATACATTCTCAATCCAAAAAGAAACAACATATAGCTATTTGATTTTTTGCTTTTTTCTTGCTTGAAACTGCTCTGTTTTATTTTTTACAGATTTAATCAACATTGACAAGGCAGGATCAATGGATTTCTTCTGTGATTCCTTTTGAATTTCACTCTCTTTTTTCTTTATTGTCTGAGTAAGTTCTTGTTCTTTTTGTTCTCTCTGCCGGGCTTTCTCCTCAAGGATTTTTTCCATAGCTTTTGTTTTCTTGAAATTAGGATCTGAAGGATCCAAATTGAACAAGTGGGAGGTATACATTGCTTGAAACCGTGCATCCTTAACATTTACCTGCAAATCCAAAAGGAAAACAAATAATTAAATTAGTAAATCAAAAGGCCCAGAAATGGGGCCAAATTTTGAAAGTGAGTTGTCGATTATATAAAATATAAATGTGAGTGTTTTGTATTGATTCATTAGAAAATTTTCCCACAGATCTTCAATGGAGTTTTAAGGCCTGTCTTGGAAGTCATTAAGTAGTTGCTGACTTTTGTAGATTTTTTGTACAGGCTCAAACTCATACATAGGAATGAATGGCCAGCAAAAAGAGGGAAAAGAGGGAGTGATGGAAACAAAGAGATGTAGCAATAAAAAAAGAATGGCCTACTGCAGTGGTTACTGTACACAGTGAGTGTGTGACATGGTGTGACATAAACCTGCTCTTTCTCAGTCAAGCTTGAGTATGCATAGCTTTCCTATCATGAGCATCACACTGCATGTGATTCTACACTAAAAGTTAAGTATTGGGGAAAAAAAAAAAGCAAAGCCATAACTTTGGCGCAATCAAAAGACAAACCAGTACTTCACCTCGTGTTCAACTAAATAGTAATTTGATCCTCCCTGGGATAAAGCAGCTATTCTGGACTAAAATTTAGCAGCTTTGGCTCCACTATGGGCCCTTCCTAAGACATTTCAGGCTAACTTTGTGCTAAATACTCCTCTCCAGAGCTGACTTTAAATTCAACACCAGCTTTAAGAGGTGTCCCTGGTTACCTCAAAGTCATCCTCTAATAATTTGTTCTTTTTCATAAGCTGTTTTTTCTTCTTCTTGCTCAGATTCTGGTGCTCTACAATCTTATTGTAATTGAAGTGTTTCTTACTCTCTTCCTCCTCATCCATCATGAGCAAAGCCATTTCAGCCTGTGGAGAGAAAAAGAAAAGATCAAGTATACAACAGTGTTTTTTTTTCCCCAGGCAGAAGTATGGGGCACAGATATGGCCTCTAGGAAAGGAGAACCCAGTCACTAATGCTCTGGGATAACATCTGCCATCCATAAACTGATTGTGGATTACCAAAACTCAAAAAGAAACTCAGAGATCTTTGTAGAGCAATAAGATAAAATTTTTAGAATCAACATCACCAAGAGTAGGAGAGGAGTGAAAGTCTGTATTCAAAAACTAGGCCACAGGGGTGCCTGGGTGGCTCAATCAGACCCCCAAATAAAAATTTCTCATTTTCACTTTGGTCTTTTCAAGCAATGACACTAAATCTAGCAAACATGCAGTATTTTGTGAAACAAGCTACATTTTCCAAACATGTGTTTTAACAGCAAGGAATTTCTTTTTTCTTTTGCTTTTTTTGCCTTTACTTTTCAAAACTGGTACATTTCTATGAATGCAGGATCTTAATATTTGCTTCTGAAATATGTCCGTTTCCACTAAACAGTGGAATTTTCTTCCAACCATGGGATTAAACATGAAACTTTAGGAACCAAATAAACAACCACGTGTACTAGAGAAAATACAGAGTATACTGCCAAACTTTTGTGAATCTTTCTATACTACCACTTTAGATTACTTTTTAAAAAAGATTTACTTATTTTTCAGAGAGAGAGAAAGAGAGCACCCACATGCAGTGGGAGCAGCAGGCAGAGGGAGAAGCAAGCTCCCCGCCCATCTTCCCCCCCAGCAGGGAGCCCAATATGGGATTTGATCCCAGGACCTTGGGATTATGACCTGAGTTGCAGGCAGATGCTTAACCAACTGAGCCACCCATGCAACTCTAGATTGCTTTAATTTTCTTTCACTTACATCACTGGCACCTGCAGTTGGCTTTCTTTTTAGAGCCATTTTCCACAAAAGAGGGATTTTCTTTGCACTCCTTTACTCTATGAGCATTACTGTGTGTGCAATAAATAGAGGATAGAAAAGATGCATTATCATGCAGAGTTTAGGTGACCAGTTAGGCTCACTCCCAGGCAGTGATAGGAACGTCAGTCATAGGGACATTGTTGACTCTAATTACTGCCTCAGCAAAAATACTATTAACCTGTGCCATGGATCTTTGTGGAGTCAGCAAAGCATAAAGGTCACTGCATTTCTAAGGAAGACTTTAATTTTGTACATTACATTTATGTTGTTTGCAATAATGAGAGAAATTAGCACCTGACAACACAAAAACAAAGTCTGAATTATAGGACAGATTCAGACGGAATTAAAACTTAAGGCAGTATTTTCATGTGTCTGTTGGCCATTTGTATGTCTTCTTTGGAGAAATGTCTGTTTGTGTCTTCTGCCCATTTTTTGACTGGATATTTATTTTTTGGGTGTTGAGTTTGCTAAGTTCTTCAAAGATTTCGGATACTAGCCTTTTATCTGATAAGACACTTGTAAGTATCTTCTACCATTCAGAAGGTTGTCTTTTGGTTTTGTCGACTGTTTCCTTTGCTGTACAAAAGCTTTTTATCTTGATGAAGTCCCAAGCTCAACATCACTTGGCATCAGGGAAACACAAATCAAAACCACAATGAGATATCACCTCATACCAGTCAGAATGGCTAAAACTAATAAATCAGGAAATAACAGATGTTAGAGAGGCTGTGGAGAAAGGGGAACCCTCTTACACTGCTGGTGGGAATGCAAGCTTGTACAGCCACTCTGGAAAACAGTATGGAGGTTCCCCCAAAAGTTAAAAATACAGCTACCCTATGACCCAGCAACTGTACTACTAGGTATTTAGCCAAAGGACACAAACATAGTGATTGGAAGGGGCACCTGCACCCCAATGTTTATAGCAGCCATATCCACAATAGCCAAAATATGGAAACACCCCAGATGTCCACTGACAGATAAATGGATAAAGAAGATGTGGTGTATATATACACATGGAATACTACTCAGCCAACAACAACAAAAAAACCTTACCATTTGCAACAAAGTGAATGGAACTAGAGGGTATTATGCTAAATGAAATAAATCAATCAGAGAAAGACAATTACCATACGTTTCAGTCATATGTGGAATTTAAGAAACAAAACAGAGGATCATAGGAGAAGGAGGGAAAAATAAAATAAGATGAAATCAGAGAGGGAGACAAACCATAAGAGACTCTTAACTACAGGAAACAAACAGGGTTGCTGGAGGGAAGCTGGGTGGGAGGTAACTGGGTGACAGGCATTAAGGAGGGCATGTGATGTAATGAGCACTGAGTGTTATATGCAAATGATGAATCACTGAACTTTACCTCTGAAACTAATAATACACTATATGTTAATTAATTGAATTTAAATTTAAAAAGTCAAAAGAATTAAACTTATGGCAATATTATTTCAAGGCTTTAATACTTGCATTTTTTTGTCTTAGCTATAGTAAGAATTTTTAATAGTGACATATTTTCCTCTAAATCATAAAGGGACATGACTTAGGTTTGAGATAAATTTTCAACTTTGTATTGGCTGGAAAAATGGTTGGTAAAAACTACACTGCTAGGAGCACCTGGGTGGCTCAGCTGGTTATGCATTCAACTCAATTTCAGTTCAGGTCATGATCTTAGGTTGTGAGATTGAGCCCCACGTCAGGCTCCCTGCTCAGCAGGGAGTCTGCTTGAGATTCTCTCCCTCTGCCCCTCCCCTCCACACAAACACACTCTCTCTCTCAAATAAATAAATCTTTTTTAAAAAAACCTACATTGCTAAAATATTTAATTATGTGTTTTATAATTTATTTATAAATTTCATTGCTAAAATCAATTATTTTTTTATTAGGGACACTAGAAACTCATGTAGACCACTTCATTTAAATTGTACATATCAATTATCCACTAGGAATATAGCAATGATCATGTTTTACCTTTTGTCTTTCTATTTCAGCATCTTCCACTGATGTGCCATCTTTTGTAGATTTCACTGATTTTTTCTTTTCTTTTATACCTGGCACAACAAACCAACACAGAAGGGTGAAAAAATTACAAGACTATCTGTGACATTCTATTTATACTAGGAACAAAAATGCAAGATATCTAGGAATAATCTTATCAATAAGCATATAGAAACTAAAGAAAGTAAAAAAATGTCATTGGAGATAACTATGGGAATGAATGAAATAAATACATCTGGATGGGGTGACTTATAAAGAAAGAATTTCTTCTGAAAGTAATGTATAATTACATTATTAATTAAAAAAGAAAAACCATGAGATCATTTGAATAGATACAGAATATGCCCTGGGTAAAATTCAACATCCATTCATATAATAGAACAGTATGGCTTAGTGTGTAATAAAATGCACTATCCTACATCACTGGAGAAAAGAAGGGATTATTCAGTAACTGGTGCTGGGAAATCTGCTTTACTCTGGGGAAAAAAATCAAGTTATAGCCTTGCCTCATAATGTACAGGAAAATAAAATGCAAATGGACTAAAGAGTTAAACACTAAGGAAAAAAAAAAAAACCTATGAGAATTCCAGAAGACTAGTTACCTGATCTTATATAGAAGAAATATTTTCTTAGCATAAAAATAATAGAAGAAATCACAAAGAAAAAAAAAGTGATGTGAATATATAAACTCTTAAAATTTCCCATTTAAAAAATTCATCTGGAAAATGAAAAATTCTTTACAATAAGAATTTCATAGTAAGTTTAACAAAACAATTTTTCCTTCTCTAAAGACAAAACTGATCTTCAGTTAACTTTTTATGCCTATTATTAA
Organism: Martes martes; assembly: GCF_963455335.1. Lineage (NCBI taxonomy): Eukaryota > Metazoa > Chordata > Mammalia > Carnivora > Mustelidae > Martes > Martes martes. Next base: position 37,842,983 of record NC_137896.1, read on the forward strand.
GTACAACTACTTATGGTAAAAGCGGCTCCTGACTAGTAACACCGCTTATATTTCCGGGGACTCAGGGACTTCTGGAGATGACAAGATGTTAGAGATGTTCTCATCCTGAATGAGACAGTCATGTGCAGGAGCTAAGGGCACGTGAACCTGGAGCAGCTGGCCTGGGTTTAAACTCTAGCTGTACCACACTTATGCTGTGGCAGTTTGGGCCTAAGCCCTTATCTGTAAAATGGGGATTCTAATAGCAGCACCTACCTCACAGGGTTATTGTGAGTACTAAATAAATTGGTAAATGTGAAGAGCTCAGTTAATGCCTGACACATGATGCTATAAAGTGCCTGCTATTACTACACATAAATAAGATGTCCTGGGTTCCTCAGTGATCATGCTGATGCCTTATTTTTTCTTCTTTTTTTTTGTGTCTCTTGGAGTGGGAGGGGTGCAAAGGGAATTGGTATCAGGGTATTGAAGTATGAAAGACTAGTTTAATGAGTAAAAAGTTTCAGAATCTACAGAGACATGTTCTGTTACTCTAGAATATTATTACACAATGCTAATCTTCTCTACTGAATGCTGTCCTCTTTGGCTAGGCTGTGCTCTGTTCTCCCAACACAGAGAAACTAACGGTCTCTAAAGTAATATTGATTAACGCTTACATAGCACTTACTGTGTATCAGGCAGTAGTACTGTTCTACTCACTTTACATGTATTAGCTAATATAATCCTCACAACAATGCTATGAGGTAGATTCCATTATTTGTTATAATCTTTATTCTGTGGAAGAGGAAACTGAAGCACAGAGAGATTAAGTAATTCTCTTAAGTTTAGTAAGTGAAGAAAACATGATTCACACCCAAGGAGTCCAGCTCAGGGTCTCTACTATTAATCACTAAACAACACTCCTTTACTACTGAATGTCATTCTCTTTGTAGCAACTCTTTCTGTTCAAAATACATTTTATTGTAAGATAATAAGAAAATTCACATAGCATATAATGGTTGAGTAACTGCAGCTAATAAGGGTAACAGGAAAAATGAAGTCTAAAAGTTGAGAGAGGCTTTAGAAACTGTTCCGTGGCATGCCCAGCTGAGAGAAAATGCCAGCATGTAAGTGCTGCTTAGGTGCACCCCTCAGTGCTACCAAGGCATCTGTCTGCACTGCCAGAAAGAAAATTTGTAGACAGCCCTTTTCCCTAGAGTGAAAGCCTTTATTGTTCCTATCTCAAACGTTTTTCAGGAAATGGTGTATCTACTTTCCGATTATCATTTTTTCTCTACTTTAAAATGTGCCTATTTATACATAATATCAGCAAGGTTCCACTTTCTTGGGGTCTGACTTCTACATCCTAAGTTTACTTCTGCTCTATGTTTTCAAGGCAAGAGCTCCTTTTTGAAGTGAATAGATAAGTGACACATGCAGAAGATCGTTCTGTGGCAGGAAAAAAAACCAGGCTGTATATGATTAATACATAAAGGAGATAAAGATCTTCATATACAGCTGTGGGAAATAATATCAAAGAGCCCACAATGAACTGTTCCGGATTTTATAACAACCTGGTGAAAAGTCATAAAAATAAACTTGAAAGAAAGATTGTAGCAAAGGAGGAAAAAAAAGAATCTCTGAAATCGTCAGGGCTAAAAAATGATATTCAATTTTAACATGATGAAAATTTCTTTGCTCATAAAGAATTTACTGTGCTGGCCCAAACTGTTTAGCCAGATAACAAATAATGTGTAGAGATCTTTTCTGCACTGTTAACAAGATCATATTAAGAGGGTGTATCTTAATTTTTTTAAAAAAGCGTGTTGTTTTTTTTCCTTTGGAAAGTTATCAGACCTAAGTTAGATAAAGAGTACTAGGAAAATGAAAATCCCTGTTCTGAAATATTATCTTTATTTTTCAGTAAATCTTTTGGCAAGTAAGAAACCATGTGTCCTGGGACTGCTGCTAAAAGTACATACAGATGATTCTAACGCACTGAATAATTCTAAATCAGATGTTATGGACTAAAAAAATAAATTTAAAAATCCTTACTGAGACTATTAACTGCTTAAGCAAAAAATGTAACAGAATACATCTATGGAAAAAGATGTGTTGCAAAAAGTTGACCTGTGAAAGGACTATCTGTAAAGGAAATTCTATTTTTCATTACTTGTAATGTCCAACAAGTATTCTCATAAAAAACTTACTCCAAAGGGTTTAGCTGAGCACTTTTAAAAAAATATATTTTATTTATTATTTGACAGAGAAAGACACAGTGAGAGAGGGAACACAAGCAGGGGGAGTGCAAGAGGGAGAAGCAGGCTTCCCACCAAGCAGGGAGCCTCATGTGGGGCTCAAACCCAGGACCCTAGGATCATGACCTGAGCTGAAGACAGGGGCTCAAGGACTGAGCTACCCAGGCACCCCGCTGAGCACTTCTTATATCAGTTAAAAGAATTCACTGGAGGTCAAATGCAGTCTCAGTACTGACCAGATAGGAGTGGTAATCCCCTTGCAATTCACTGTTTTTGTAGCAAGTTCCGATTCTCATAATTAGACACACACTGTTAATTGTCTTTTGGACCTGGGCATTCTGGCTTTGCTTGGAAATCCAGCAATTTCCCATGTCAACTTCTTATACACATGGGTCCTGGCTCTGGCTTTGGTCTTTACTACATACTTTGAGGGTTACAAAAAGTAAAGGGAGTCCATCAAGATTCAGGTTCTACCATCTACCACTGGCCCTTGTGCAATTCAGCTATGTTTTCTCAGCTCCAATATATGCACCTATAAGGTGGGCTACAGTTTAGATTAGAGGATAGAATACATATAAAAGCATTTTTAAACTGTAGACCAATATATACAAGCAGTATGATATAAGCACTCAACATACTGACTGAATGAATCAAGTATATGTAGAATATTGTTATATTTTCATGGTAGTTTATCAAATATCTAAAGTTGTCAAGACAAAGGATGTATTTTAATAGGGTAGATTTACATGTGATATACTTTATTTTACTCCTACTTCTTCAAAAACAAAATCTTTATTAAAGAGTTTATGTGATTAGACAGCAATAAACAAATTTTTCCAATACAGCTGACCCTTGAACAACACAGAAGTTAGGGGCACTGACCCCCCCGACACAGTTAAAAATCCACATATATCTTTTGACTTCTCCAAAACATAACTAGTAATAGCCTACAGTTGACCTGAGGCCTTAATAATACAAAGAGTCGATTTATACATATTTTATATATTTGTATTATGTACTCTATTTTTAAAATAAAGTAAGCTAGAGAAAAGAAAAACATTATTAAGAAAATATTAGATACATTTACAGTACTGTACTGCATTTATCATAAAAAACCATGTAAAAGTGGATTCACGGTTCATAGTGCAGTTCATACCCATGTTGTTCAAGGGTCAGCTGTATTTCATTTCTAAGAAAAAAGTAACTTTTAACTAATTCTAGAAGTACATTATATTTTTGAAACTCTCATTTGATATCAAGTTTGCAGTTGAGAAAAAAACAGAAAAAAAAAAAACAAAAACCAACTATAGCAAGTTTATAGTGTACGGGGAAAAAAATAGAAGGAAAAATGAGAAAAGATTTCTAGTACTCACATTGGCTCCCAACCCAAGCCAAACACCAGGTCTGGCATTAATTAATGAACTCAATTCCTCCATAGTTTGAAGAGTATGTTAAGTTTAGCTCCACAGGACTGCCAAGGGCAAAGGTGTTATAAACATATCCAAGTCCATCTGGCTTAAAATGTCTCTGTCCTGCTCAACCATGGGACTTGAACTATACACTCTTCCAAACACTAATGCTTTCCCTCCTATTCCGCAGCTGCTCCTTCTCAGTTTCTTCAGTGTCCAACCCCCCCATAGAACCTTCACCAATATGAAAGAGTAATACTACCTTGTGTAGGCTTTACCCAACCTCAGAGCCCAATCCTGCATCCTCCTCCATTACCAATGCTTTTCACCTCCAGTTCCATGGTTTGAAATGCTATTTACATGCTACTAATTAATTCCAAAATTCCAAATTCCAAAGCATGGACTTCTCAGCTGATCACCCAGACTCCTTTATAAATGTAACCTAATATCTCCAACATCTCAAAGTGATTATACCCAGAAGGACCTAGTGACCTTACTTCCCACCCAAACCTATTGTTCCTACATTCCTTCCTAACTCAGTAAATGGAAGAATATTCCTGCAGAGACTCACACCAAAAATCTAGAGTTATGTTAAATTACTTCCTTATTCAAGGAAGTCAGTAAGTCTACATCCAAAATATATCTAAAATTCCATTTACTTTTCTCCTTCCAATTCCATTACTGGCATGCTATCTAAACCAACCATCATCTCTTGCAAAGCCTGGTCTCCCAGTTCTCACCAGTGCTTTAATCTGTGCTCTTTTTTTTTTTTTAAAGATTTCATTTTTTAATTTATTTGACACAGAGAGAGAGAGAGATCACAAGTAGGCAGAGAGGCAGGCAGAAAGAGAGGGGGAAGCAGGCTCCCCACTGAGCAGAGAGCCCGATGTGGGGCTCAATCCCAGGACCCTGAGATCATGACCTGAGCCAAAGGCAGAGGCTTTACCCACTGAGCCACCCAGGCACCCCAATCTGTGCTCTTCACGGGAACCAGAATACACACCAGATCTTGTCATGTTCTTTCTTTAAAGACCCTTCAGTGGCTTCCCACCATCAGGAGAGTAAAATCCAAATGTGTTGCCATGACACAAGACCCTGCAAGGGTTGATCTTGTGCTCCAGTCTGGCCTCATACCTAACTCCTCTAACCATGCTCCAGCCACATCGGGGTCCTTCAATTTCTCCAACATGTTAATTCCTTCTCGCCTCGAAGCCTTTCTACCGCTTACCTCTTGTCTGCGATGTTCTGTATGCAGGACTCCTCATTCTATAGGTCTTAGCCAAATGTCATCACTTCAGCAAAGACTTTTTTGCCTACCCTATGTCTAAAGTAAGCTACACTCCTTCATCTCAGTTATATTTTCTATATTGCCCTATCTTCTTTAAAACACTGACCGTATTCTCATAATATTATTTGTTTACCTATTTAGCATGTCTTCCCTAATACCATAGACTTCTCAAGAAACAGAACCTTCCTTGTATTATTACTGCTCTATCTTTAGCCTAGCAGAGTGTCCATCACCCAGTGGGTAATACTTAACTATTTGTATGAATAAATAAACATGGCAAGATACTATTTTTTTGGCCCTAAATCTTATGTAAAAAAAATTCTCAGCCTTTCTGTTTTTCTTTTTCCTTTAAAGAAACAACTTCAGCCCAGATATAAATAATTACTCCTGGGATATACTCTGAAATCAAAAGTATATTGAAAACAAACAAATTTTATCTACACCTTCCTTTGGAACTTCTGCTACTGCCTTTCGAGGAAGCTTATTCACAATTTAAATGTGCTGATTCCAGGAAACAAACCACCCCAAGCCATCAAAACATTTTTAACTTACTCTTTGAATCGTACTGAGTTCTACAATCTGACCAGATTGTACATGCCAAATGAAGCACTTTGGAATGAGAACAAGGAAACTACAATGCTTTGCATTTCTCCATTATAAATCTGGTTTCCTGAAATCAGAGGATAAGGCTAAAATCCATCATCTTCTAGAAATGACCGCTCAGGTATGATAAAAAGCAGAATATGCTAAGTTTCCATTTCCCTTTCCAATTCCTAAGAATCTGACATCCTATAATAGACTTTATTCATCTTGATCTCCTTTTCATCAATAAAATGTCAGTGCTAAAAGGCTATAACAACCAGGAAATAATTTTGAGCAATTTTGACTTTCCTGTTGAGAACTATTCTGGCCCACTAGTCACAAGGGACAAGAAGCAGGGAAATTTCATAAAATCCTTCTCTTTACAATGTCAGCTTGGAGTTGCTCCAGGAGCAAGTCTTTTGGAGCTCATGTGTGTGGTATTTAGATCAGGGAAAGGCAAAATGCATGAGAACAAATGGAAAATGCTTACAGTAGTCTCTGCACTGACTTAGGTCTAAGTATGGCCTGAACCTTACCACACGCATTTACACATACCAAAAAGGTAAGAATGAAAAAATTCAGGAAAGAATGAGAAGTGCATACACAAGGGAAACAAAGCTCCTTGGATATAGGAAACTGGATGCCAGATAGTTCAAGGAACCAAGGAAAAACGGGAGGAAGCTGGCTTTCTTCTGCAATGATGAAGCAGGACAAATGTAAAATGGATAAAGTGGAACATAGATGTTTTTGTATATTTGAGCAGAAAAGCTTTTACACATCATCTAACACCATGTAAAAATTAAAAGAAATTTATACACACATCCACATGAACATAAATTTGTTTCACGTTCACTTCTTCATAGCCTTTGCAAAGACCTAGAATAGATGCATCATAAAAAAGCAGTGAAAGCACAAAAGAAGCTGACTTCCTTTTTCTCTCATCCTTTCTCTCATCAATCCTTCCATAAGGATATATCTGAGAAAGGAATCCCTGGTAAACCATTAATCAATCAATCATCAATCACATTACCAAAAGCTTCCTAATGAAATTACTCCTTGTTTGTACAGGGGCATGCTGACCCTTCCTAAGCTGATAGATGTTTATACCCCATTGGACTGACTTCTTATAAGCCACTAACAGAGCTACACAAATTCTAGGAGTTTTAAGAGAATGGTAGTTTATAATGTTTCTACCCATATCACCTTTTTAAAAAAAAACTCCAATTAAAAACTCCAATTAAAAAAACTCAAATATGGGCTGGCTTACCTATTTTTGTAATTTCTTCGGCAAAGTATGGGTCATTCAAATCAACATCAGAGGGAAGTTCATCTTCACTGGCCTCTTCAGCAAGAGCCTTAAAGTTGAATATAAGAATATATGTAGTTTATTACAAAGACCATGAAGGAAGATCCTATCATTTCTTTTAAATCAAATAGTTCAATCTAGAATTAAACCAGTTTTTAAAACGGATTGGTTTATTAAAAACTTCCATTTGAGTTATTCTTTTGTTTGTTCAACAAATATTTACGGAATGTTTAATAAATGCAGAAAACTGTGGGGTTTTTGGAGAAATAAAAGCTATCAAATATATAGTTTCTGTCTTTAAAAACTTTAAACAAAAGCTAGACACATAAACCAGACATATATATCAGTAATAGTAGTTCAAAATAGGAAGTGCTAGAGGGGCAAAAATGAAATGATAAAGGCATTCAAAAGAGAAGAACACTTTTATGCGGCTGACAGCAAAAGTAGGTGGCCTTTTCTCTCACAAAACTGAGAAATTGCAGTGACTATCAATAGTTTGAAGTAGTATATGGTGGATTATCATTTAAATTATTATTTAAAACAATTTATTTGCTGGTTCAAGAAAGTGATTTTTTTAATTATGAAAATTAAAATGTATACAAAAGCAGTTAAGGACACCCAATTTCAATAATTATCTTGCTTCATCTGTAATCCGTCCCTGAAAACCCTTTGGCTATTTTTGAGGAGAACTATTGGTTAAATTTTTCCTAATTAAATTTGAACAGATGGTCTATTAAATTAGAATATTTAAATTAAAAATCAAGCCTATAAAATAAATAGAACTTATGAACTAAGATCAGACTAACCAGATTGAGTTTTATTCTAGGAATCTAAAAAATGAGTCATTTTAATAAATATATTTAGAGTGCACATTGCTAAACATCACCTTGCATGCTGAAGACCCACCAAGCCCTAAAGAATATTCATTTTAATATTACTATCCTTTTTTTAAGATTTATTTATTTATTTTAAAGAGAGAGAGAGAGAGAGAACATAAGCCAGAGGGGCAGAAGGAATCTCAAGCAGACTCAGCACTTAGCAAGGAGCCTGATGGGAGGGCTCAATCTCACGACCCTGAGATCATGACCAGAGCCAAAGCCAAGAATCAGATGCTTAAAAGACTGTGCCACCTAGATGTCCCGATATTAATATCCTTTTAAGAACAAGAGCTAAACATTTTTCACCAAACTTACAACAGATTCAGTAACAATATGTTTCTAACAAAGATTATGGAATACCTACATATCTAACTACACATCTATCCACATATTTCTTTAACTGCTTTTAGATCTAAACTATAGCTATATCAACTTTGGCCCATAACCATGTACTGATTTCTTTAGTAATAATTTCCCAATTTCAAAACTGAAGTCACAGAGAGGAAAAGGGGAAAAGTATTTTTAACACAAAGGAAATTCTTGAAACTCTTCTCTACATGAAAAACTGTGGATGGAAAGGATCTGCTGGAATCTAACACCAATCCAGCACAGAGCACTGAGTCTAGAACAAACTGGCTTTTAACAGATGTATTTTTAATAGCAGTAATAAAATTAGTCATCTTAGCCCACTGAAGGGAAAGAGTAAAAGCACAAGATAAGCTCAAAGTGCTCAGCAAATGAAAATCAAAAAGAATAGTTGCTAAAGGTCTCAGACACAAGTGACTACTTTATTGACCCAAAAAGGACCACTTGTAAGTTTTACAATAAACTGATGGCTTAATAATTTGTGCAATTATCCCATTTAGAAGATATTTTATTGCTTACTTAGTTTTTATTTTTTTATTAACATATTATGTATTATTTGCCTCAGGGGCAAAGGGCTGTGAATCATCAGTCTTACACAATTCACAGCACTCCCCATAGCACATACCCTCCCAAATGTCCATAACCCAGCCACCCTAACCCTTCCCCCTCGGCCCCCAGCAACCCTCAGTTTGTTTCCTGAAGAAGAGAGGCAGCCTATCGATGAGGACAGGGCTCTTACCCTCCTTCTCATTTTATTATCTATTTCCAGAAATATGACTAAAATAGAGGAGTATAAAAAAATCCCTCCAGTCCATCATTCAGTTTTGCAGCCCTCTGTCTTTACAAGCACTGAAAGTCAAAGCTGTACCAAAAGCACAAGCTTCTGTAGGACAGAGAGAATTAATACCATACAGTAGAAAGGACACTGGAGTAAGAGAGATCTGGATTCCAGTCTCAACTTGGTCATTAACAAGATGCGTAGCCGGAGATAAATCAATTATTTTTCTACCACTATAAAGCATCAGAATTGGACTAGAACAAATCATTTAAGATTACTAAAATTGCAAAATTTTGTGATTACTGATACTATCTTAAGGCTATAAAATAGTACTGCTAGAATGCTGCATTTCAGTGATAAGAGTATTTTTAGTGGCAAAAATCATTAAGTGGTTTCTGCTATTTCCAAAGAGTCTGTGGAAAATTATCCTCAAACAATGGGAGTCAAATCAGATTTTTCAAGACGATATTTAGTGCAGAGGAAATATCCTTAATAAAAGGGATTTAATGACAAGATATTAATAGATCCATACGGTAATAGTGAAACGTGAAAAATGCAGGTTGAGAAATGTAGAGAAAAAAATTTCACTCATGTCAAGAATTTCTGTATGTAGGGGCATCTGGGTGGCACAGTTGGTTAAGCGTGTGATCTCAGGGATGTGAGATCCAGCCCTGCACTGGGCTCTGCACTGGGCTCTGCACTTACGTGGAGGCAGCTAAGACTCTTCTTCTCCCTCTGCCCTTCCTGCTTGTGCTCTCTCTCTCAAATAAACAAAACTTAAAAATTCTGTATGTATATATCCTCAAGTAAAAAATTCTGTATGTATCTTTCTTCCTCAAAAACACAAATAGAATTGAACTGTTTTATATCTAGGTATCAACTAAACTATGTATCTTATTTGGTGGCGTATAAAGGTAAAATACTAGAGCACTGTAGTTAAAGTGGCTCTGGACTTTTATTAGGATTTCTACCTCAGTACATCACTTTGCAGAAAACACTTAAGTTACTGGGTTCTTCCTTTTCTCTTTCCTACAGTTGTGATGATAACAAGGCCTATTCTAATGAGTGGTTACATTATGAGATAACGGATGCCAAGGACCTGGTACCTTGTGATACATGGTTGTTGTTCAATAAATATTTGCTTAAAATATCATTGATACCTTCTGTTTCTTCTTTAGTCTTTTTTTCTCTTTCTTCTTCTCTAAAAATTGTTCCCAAGGGGTCAATTTATCTTTTCCTTCCAATTTGTTTTTGACCATCTCTTCTGCACTTTCTTTCAGACCTAAGAAAAAACAGAGTTCAACTTAAAATGTTGTATCTTCATTCATTAAAAATGTAATTTACCCCAAAAGACAACTTACATATATTTACAAAATAACAAAATAAAATGTAATACTAAATTGTGTAATACTCCACAGAGTAATATAGGATCAACTCATATCAAAGCTATTTCTTAATAAAAAACAACAAACTTAACCAGACCAAAATAAATAAACAAACCCAACAACTTGATATATAGTCAAGCCACTGAAGAAGTCTTTCATTTAGGTTCAAATTTCATTTCTCTATACTTAATTGCTTTGAGACTCTAAGAAAAATCCTGGAACAAAATCTTCTCAGTATGTGACTGTAATTCATTTTTGATGGCAAAAAGATAAGTGGTCTTTAACACAATTATCTCTAATTGCTTCTGTTGCCCAAATAAAAGACTGCATTCCTTGGAAACTATAGGTGACTAACAAAAATTGATTAATAAGGCAATCCTTGTTGAAGCACCCCCAGAGAAAAGAATTCTTATGTCTCAAGTACTCTGTAAGATACATCCTTATGATCAAAAGGAACACCAAGGTCAGATCCCACGTTGTATGGTTTACCTCTTTCAACGTTATCTGTTCTTGTATTTCATCTTTAAAGGTCCTTATTCCTTATATTCTACAGTTCCTAATTCATGTTTCTAGGTAGCTTATGTAATAACTGGACTGGATGACAGTGAGAAAGAAAAAGCCCTGAGGCTGACCTATCAGTCCTTGAAGACCCTCGCTACTGCCAAAATAAAGGAAATGTGATTACTGTGTGTTACCTTTGATAATAAAGACGTTTGTTTTATTTTGTAGTATTTTTTGGACATTACAGTTTGGTTTGGGGAGGAGGAAGCTTCACTATTTATATGACATAATATTCATTTCAGAAAAATAGTACTTAATGGAATGATTCAAAATGTTTTTTTTAAAAAAGATTTTATTTATTTATTTGACATAGAGAGAGAGATCACAAGTAGGCAGAGAGGCAGACAGAGAGAGAAAAAGAGGGGGAAGCAGGCTCCCTGCTAAGCAGAGAGAGCCCAATGCGAGGCTTGATCCCAGGACCCTGAGATCATGATCTGAGCCAAAGGCAGAGGCTTAACCCACTGAGCCACCTAGGTGCCCCTCAAAATGTTTTTTAAGAGACATGGTCAATCCAGATCATCTTCCCAGATAATACTCTAAATTCTAAGGTGAAAGCAATCCTAAGGATATAACAATTCCTCTTCTTCCTGATGAGTATACTGAGACAAAGAGCATTCAGCAACTTGCTAAGAACATGCAGCAAGGAAGCCACACGACTGTAATTGCCTGGTTATCCTCTATACTATGACCAGATACATCTAAAATGCTGATTTGACCCAGAATAAAGAAATGTATAAAGTGAATGAATAGAGGGGCCTGGGTGGCTCAGTCGTTAAGCATCTGCCTTCAGCTCAGTTCATGATCTCAGTGTCCTGTGATCAAGCCCGACATCAGGCTCCCTCTCAGTGGAAGCCTGCTTCTCCCTCTCCCACTCCCCCTGCTTGTGTTCCCTCTCACGCTGTGTTTCTGTCAAATAAATAAATAAAATCTTAAAAAAATAAATAAAGTGAATGAATACAGTCAAAAGCTTTGGGCCTCAGGTTCCTTATCTGCAAAAGGAGTCTGGTCTAGATCAGAAATGTAACCCTCCCACCCACATACACCTTTTTCACCCCCTCAAAGAAAATATTTGGTAGAAGTCCAAATATGTAACAACTAGAAGTAGTGTTTTGGGTCTTGTGTCTCAAAGAACAGCCTGAAACAGCTGGAATAGATGTTTTCTAAGGTCCCTTCCTTGGCTCTTAGACCAAGACTTAATCTTCAAATTTCTATGACTTAGAAAAGTATTAAATTATCTGCATACTCAAGGTTATGTAGATTTGTTTTTATGATGCACTGCTGGTAAGATCTCTGACTTACTGAATGCTAAATCAGAAACACAACTCTCAATTCAAAGATGTTTCTTATGAGAAAAATACAGTTCTCTTTACTAAATTGTTTTTAAGAGAAATGTGAACAGTATAAAACGATGTCCAGATTTTTGAATCGACAGATATACAGCATTTAGGAAATGTAAACTGGGATCCTTACTTGGGAGAAAGCAGCAAATCCTGACAAAAGAAGTTGATTTTAAATCACAAAATAATAGGTTTATATATTATGCCTGCGGGTTAGCATACAATCAGTCCAGTCCAATTCTACATGCACAGTACTATATATATATTTTTTAAAAAGATTTTATTTATTTATTTAACAGAGAGATCACAAGCAGGCAGAGAGGCAGGCAGAGAGAGAGGAGGAAGCAGGCTCCCTGCTGAGCAGAGAGCCCGATGCGGGGCTCGATCCCAGGACCCTGGGATCATGACCCGAGCCGAAGGCAGAGGCTTAACACATTGAGCCACCCAGGCGCCCCATGCACAGTACTATATTATTAGAAGGATATGATGTTTAAATAATCTTTAAGGTATTCTAGTATAATTTCCTCAAACATAAAGATTTTATTAATCCAAAATACTAAATTAATATGTTTAAACATTTTTTTTTTTCACCAAGAAGTATTCTTTGTTTAATTTTGATCCCTGAAACTTACTATGATGCTAAGGAAAGTTCTGTATCATTGTCTCAGGTAACCAGGACACTGCTTTGATGTGTCTTTTTTTTTAAAGATTTTATTTATTTAGAGAGAGAGAGATCACAAGTAGGCGGGGGAGGGGGGAGCGCCAGGGAAGCAGACCCCCTGCTGAGCAGAAAGCCCGATGTGGGGCTCGATCCCAGGACCCTGAGATCATGACCTGAGCCGAAGGCAGAGGCCTAACCCACTGAGCCACTGCCCGGGGCGCCCCTGCTTTGATGTGTCTTAATCTTTTTTGGGAACATAGATACCTTGAGAATTTGATAAAAGATACAGAATCTCTCCCTGAAACACCGTAGTACTGGAAAAACTTGCATACAATGTTCAGGGGCTTATGGATACTCAATGCTCATTTCTATGTAAGGACTTAGGGTCTCAGGGTCTCAGAGGCAGCAGAGGTCTACATGAAAATGGGAGGCCAGCTCCCAAAACTGGAAAACTCATTAGCACTGACATTTGTAGATTCTGCAGCACGGTTCCTCATATCAGCCCTGTTGTCATTTTGTACCAAATAATCCTTTGTTGTGAGGAATTATCCTGTACATTGTAAGGAGTTTATCAGTATCTCTTCACTATCCACTAGATGCCAACAGCCCCAGTCATTAAAAAAAATAAAAAATAAAAAAAAGTCTCCAGATATTGCAAATGTCCTCTTGGGAACAAAATCACCCCTAGTTGAGACCACTGTTCTAGACAACGATTAGAAGTCACTTCTGAAAAAAAAAGGCTATTTCATTATTTGCATCATATAAGTTATGTGTAATTTTATTTGGTACTTGATTATATAATGTCTTTCACTTTCGAGTTTTCTCCCAACTAAACCAAAGGCAGCTAAAGTCACCTTCTTTTGTATTCCATGATATTCAACATAGTGCCAGACACATAGTAAGTACTTAATAAACACTTAATTGATCTGTCTTAAAAGAAGAATTCTTATTTCAAGCCAACTGTTTGATCTTGCAAGTCTGGAACATACTCTCCAACAGAAAATGAATCAAATTTAAGATATAAATACAAATGGCCTTCATCTCAAAGTGGGGTGTGTGTGTGTGTGTGTGTGTGTGTGTGTGTGTATGCTCCCGCGCATGTGTTAACAGACCTACAGCTCTAGAATAATTCATGAAATATCATTCTCAGAAAATATAATTTTTTTGGTGTTTAGCTTGTTTATAACAACAGAGAAATAATTATCTTCAGTTAAATACAGTCTGAAATTTTTTGCCTGGCTCTCACTTAAACACACCAAATGTGTATTAAGTAGAATGACAAACACATTGCAGTGAATTAACACAACACTATGATAACTTAAAAATGCTTTGTTCTCATTGTCATCATGAGGTCATTTAAATCTCTTGCCACAGATCACAGTTGTTTATGTTCTGGTTCTTAAAAAATATGTCCATTCCAGAAGTCTCTTGGCATATGCACAAGAACATTCTTCAGACAGTTTCAGCCTCATTTGAGAGCAGCCACTATGTGACTAAAAAACAACTTCATTATAGCTGTTTTTAGTTTTGCACAAATTTGTTTTTAAAAATTTTAAGTGTATAGCCAAAGACTGCCGAATTAGTTAAAAATAACATCAATAATTCTACAAATAAGGGGTAGAAAACTCTTTCAAAGCCAACCATGAACACAGATGACTCAATTATGACAATAATTTAAGCAGAATTCATTCAGAATTATTTTGGCAATTTGCATACATACAAAAATACTTTAAATATGCTTTCAAAATCCACTAAAACAAAAGTATACATTTCTCCTGACCTTACTAATATGAAATATTTGGAAAGTCTTCAACAACTTAAATTCAATAACTAACTTCAATAACTTAAATTAACTCAACTAGGTACTGTAGTTGGTTTTGTTTATAAAAACAAAATGCATGTTTTAAGATTTCTGATATAAGCTGAAACTAGCACTTTTATTTAAATGAGGACTTAGGATCCACTGAGAATATTTATGAACACTTATGGCTCTATCTTTATTTATGGTTGTATGTTTAAATCAAACAGTGTAACACTCAATTCCAAAAGCAGCTTTTAAAATGTAACTACCACCACCACCACCACTGCAAGGGAACTCCCAACTTGGAATTCACTCTGGGTATAAGGGTTTTAAAGGAAAACCACCAACCATGTCCTAAGAACACTGACATCAAAGGCACCCTTTCAAACTGCCCAGTTATCCTCAATGGCATGGGGAGAGGGAAGAACACATATACTTATATAATAGAGGTCACAGGAATATTGGTTCCCTATGAGTAATGGCGATCTTCACCCGTGGCATTTTTTCCCTCTACAGTAATCAAGTGACTACGTACTTAGGATATCCTCAAAAGCATACTGGTTAAGTCAAACTATCCATCTTTATAATGAGAAAGATGAAGATTTGAAATGTTTTGAACTTGGTTCAAGACTTGTTCAGAACAAGAAATTGTTCAGAACATGTTCAGAATTTGGTCCATTTTTTCTTATTTTAACTTCTGTAAATCCCTTTCAAATTCTTACAGTACTGTATTTTTTATCCTGTACCATTTATCACAGCTGCAACTTCATAATTTGTGTGATTTTTAAAATTATTCTTAATAGCTATCTCCTTTATTAGCTTGCAAGCTCCATGAGGGGAGAGGCCATTCAAAGCCTGTCTCCCTACCAGTCCCAGTGAGATTCACCCCGGTGGCTAGTGGAGGGCCGAGCCCAGTAAATGTCTGTTGACAAATGAAAGGATAAACAAGTCAAATTTGTTGCCAACCTTATGGACAAAGGGCAACAATTCATGAAATTAAAGAAGTAAAATAACAACTAGTTTGGGGAACAACAGTAAACAGTAAAAATTACCAGTCAGCCAAAACCAAAAATGCTCTTCTTATTCACTTAATACTTTAAGTATACTATTCTGCCTACTATATAGAAACAACACAGACATCTTTAATAAAGATGATAATGATAAGAGGACATAGGCGAGCTACTTAGACTAGAAATGGTTTTTCACATAACATTTAATTTGTTATCTCCCAAAACATTCAATCAGGTATCCACAGAAGATACCTCTCAAGTATGTACTGAACGAATAAATGTTAATGCTTTTTGCTGTTGCTGATTATCTAAAAGCTATTTCCGTGGGTAGCAACTGTTTCACATTTGTCTTGATTTTGAGCCTATACTCTAAACTCTTCTAAATCTCCTTTTACCCTCCTTTAGAGTGATACCTTCCATTTGTAAATATTTTCAGTTTACTGTGAACCAAAGTGTCCCTGCTTTTTAGAACTGAATGTTCTTAAGCTGACTTCAAATACAAGACATTTGGGCCTCATTTAGGGAGCTACTGTTTTCTGTATTTGTCTGTAATTATTTGTATTTTATTTTTGTTTTTGTTTGCTTTTCAAATAGTTTGTAATCACAATGTACATAATAACAACCTGTCCTAATAATAACAGAGTAAAATTCTGGCTGAGTTTGGTGAAGCCATTCAGCTATTTAATTTACGGCAAAGAGGAATGACAAACTGCCTTTTCTACTGTTATTTTTTACACATTAATGTTTACAGACAAGGTAGAAAGTAAATATAAAACTTTTCAGCAAATGGTTAAGATGTAAGGAAACAAAGGGGATTTTCTGGAGTCTAGTCACAATAAGAAAACTCAAATCAGAACTGTTAAACTAGCTCAGAAGCAAGGACTTTCCCTCGGGGACATATCCTATTCTACTAGGGTCCAGGATGGATCCTGGATTTTAAAGGGCTGCTAGCCAAGGAAGGCAGGATACAAAGTTTGGAGCCTGATTATGGTGGAAAGTCCTACTCATACAACTACCATTAAGCCAGGATCCTTAAGGGTGCCTTCAGTGGTGCTGCCCTTCCTCCAAAAACTTAGAATACTTGCCTTTCTGGGCTTTGGCTTTGAGCAGAACAAGGGAAGTAAAAACACGTTTCCCCCCCCAGAGGATTTATAACCACAAGCCCACAAATCCATGGGTTTGTGGCTAGAATTCACACTATCTGTATGGCCCCAAATACCCCAAACCAAAAATTTGGTTTCAATTGGTCTTGGATTGGAAGTGCCCTTAGGCATCTGGCAAATACTCTCTTAAATACTCTCTAAAGAAGTACTTTTGACCAGGCCTCTGAGAATTCCCATAGGTGAAGAAAGATCCAAGAACAATGAGATCACCAAAAAAATTCAATACGAACCAGAGTAAGGAGAAAAAAATACAAAAGCCAGGTCTATAAAGACTAAAGATTTTGGAATGATCAGATACAGAATAAAAAATCAGCACATTAAAAAAAGAGAGAAAATGAAAAGATAAAATCATCAAAAGTATGAGACAGATTTGGAAAAGAAAAAAAAAACTTCCTCAAATAAAACTTATAACTGAAATAATAAAGTCAGCAGCCAAGTTAAACAACAGCCTGTTAAGAATTAAAGAAAAAATTAATGAACTGAAAGACAAATTTAAGAAATTACATAGCATAATACATAGACTCAAAGGTAGGGAACATGTGAGTTATGAGATATATAATGAGAAGGTACCACATATATCAAACAGAATTTCCAGAAGGCAAAAAGAGAGAAAACGAGGAAAAGGTATATTTTAAGAGAAAATGACAGAAGTTTTAAAAACTGATGAAAGGTACTAATCTTTAAGATTCTGGGTATCCAATTACCTCTACACAAGACTGAAGTTACCAAGCAAAAGTATGACCTAGATAAACTATAATGAAACTCTAGAACATTAAAGTATTTTAAAATCCAGGGACAAAAAACCAGCACTGTGGAGCAAGGCAAGTGTGTTCTTTAGTTATACTGGTTTCCTCACCTGTAACTGTCAACAGGAGTCAAGGGGGACCCTTGTGAGCTCACAGAAAATTTGCCTGTCCCCAGAAAGAGGTTAAGACGGTGATTAGCTTGGTGCATTCATGGCAACAGCAGATACGTTTCCCTCCCTAATCCTCAACACTCAAGCCTCACCCCCAAAATCTGCCTTACACCTACAAGAAACAAACTCTGTGGCCTTTTATCTGTATTCATTTCAGTTACCACAAAAAGCCTTAATCACCAGGTTCCTCCTAATCTCCCATGTTTTATCCTCAGAGGTTAACTACACATCCACTCTTCTGCCACTATTTCTCTTGCCCTCCAACTCTCTATCACTAAATTCTCCAGAATTCATAGTGCCTTATCAGTAAAAACTCAATTATTGTATCTCTGAACATTTTCTTCATCTTCTTGCTCTAATTGAAACTCGGTTCTTCCCAGAAGATATTGCAAACTACAGCACTTGCAAATGGTTTATTGTTGTTGGAGCTTGTTTTCTTCAAAGAGCCCTCAACCAATTGTTTAGGGAGGGGGTGGGATATTTTTGACAGTCATTAGTGCTCTTTTATCCAGTTTAAGAAGTATGGTATGGGTCCAGGGATAGACAGACTAACTAATAAAACAGAAAGCCAAGCAACAGATCCATGCAGTTTTGAAACTTTGGTACATGACAGAGGTGACATGTCAGATTACTGAAGTGAGAGATTATTCAATAAATGGAACAGGATAAAAAAGTCCATGTAGAAGAAGATGAAATTGGATGTCTACCTTATATCATATAAAAAAATTAACTCCTAATGAATCAAGGACTTCAATGTTGAAAACATTAAAACTTTCTACCTTCAGTAGAAAATAAAGATGAATATCAATCTTATCTGGATTGAAAAGGATTTTGTACATTAAACATAGAAATCATTAATTATAGGGCACCTGGGTGGCTCAGTCAGTTAAGCATCTGCCTTCGGCTCAAGTCATGATCCCAGGGTCCTGGGACTGAGCTCCACATCAGGCTCCCTGCTTTGCAGGGAGTCTGCTTCTCCCTCTCCCTATGGCGCTCTCCCTGCTTGTGCTCCTGCTCACTCGCTCTCTCTCTCCCTGTGTCAAATAAAATAAATAAAATCTTTAAAAAAAAAACACTAATTATAGAAGAAAAGATTGGCTTAACAATATTAAAATCAAGAACTTGTATTCATTAGATAAACATCCAAGAGAGTATGTGTGGCAAGGGTTGGGGTGGGGAACAGTTTCATACAGAAGATATTTACTATCCTATAAAAGACAAAGGACTAGTATCAAAGATAAATAAAGAACTCCTAAAAGTCAGCATAAAAAGTGTAAACAATATAACAGAAAAATAGCCAAAAGACATATATGAGTATTTCACTGAGGAGGAAACATATGGCCAATACATATATGAAGAGATACTCAATTACATTAGTGAAAAGAGAAATGCAAATCAAGCACTGCTGGCAGGAGTGTAACTAATACCAACACAAAAGAATTTAGAATTTCATCTTGTAAAGTTGAACATTCACATACTCTATGACCCAGCAATTATACTCCTTGATAAATATCCAGAAAAACTTTAACACCTACCAGAAGATGCACAGAAATGTTCATAACAGCATGATTCATCATTGTAAAGAACATCCCAGATGCATACCCAACAGGAGAATGGATATACACTGTGGTATATACACTCAAATGAATGAGCTATAGTTACACAAAATACGGATAAATCTTAGCAATATAATGTCAGTCTCCAAAGATTTTTTAAGTATCTAAAACCCACACCTGTTTCCCCAATGTGAACAAAGTTAACAGCTTTAATTTATACAATTTAATAGTTTTTAATATAGTCACAAGTATGTGCAACCATCACTAGCCAATTTTAGAACATTTGTATTTCCTCAAAAAGACACTCTTATCTCTCTCCCCAGCAACCAACAAGCTACTTCCTTTCTCTATAGATTTTCTTACTCTGGATATTTCATATAAAATACTTGGTCTTTTGTAATTGACTTCCTTTACTTAGCATGAAAATTCAAGGTTCATCCACTTTGTAGCATACATCAGTACACCTTATTCCTTTTCATGCACTCATGCTTTTTAGGAAAACTTATAAATGAGATGAAAATATATTCAATGGAGTGAATACTGAAATCTGGATAATGGTTTTAACAGGTATGGAGAAATAAGGGAGATCAAAAGGATAAATGTAAGCTACTGTATGGTTCTAGCTTTTGTTGTGGGTTCACTTATTAATTACTAAAAATAAATAAATAAAAGGGCCAAGCTGGACCAATGATGAGTGTCCTAATCCAAGGATTATAATTAATTTAATTATACAAACCAAAGGTACAAAAGAATAAAGGAACAAGTTTAATGAAGTTAACTACACCATGTTTGTTCTTCAGATGATATTATAAAGAGTAAAAAGAGTAAAAAGAACATATTTGTAAAATATATGACTGATAGACACCAGTCCAGAATATCTGAAGAACTTCTATGAATCACTAAAACAAAGAATACTACATAAAAATGGTCAAAAGACTAAACAGGTATTTCACAGATAAGGAAATAAAAAGAAATGTTCTTCCTCATTAGTAATTAGGCAAATGCTTGAGCAAGTCTTTAACTTAAGTCAGGTCATATCCTTCCACTTCTCATTTCATTTACAGTAAAAGCTAACGTCCATTCAGAGGTCTCAAAACCCTCTGCGATTTGGCCATCTCTCTGCCCTCATCTTCTACTACTGTCCATTCCCTGGCCCACTCTGCTTCAGCCACTGCTGCTTCTTAAATGTTCTTGGACAAATCAGAAATGCTCCCCTCTCAAGGTTCTTGCATTTATTGTTTCCTCTGCTTGAAACGCTCTTCCGCAGGAAAACTAGTATGTATTGTCCTTTCTATTATGTCTTTGTGCAAATGTCACTTTCTCAATGAAGCTTTTCCTGACCTATTGAAATAGCTACCTACTCTCATCCCTGAACTTCCTACTCCTCATCCAGGCTTTATCCTTTTTTTTTCACAGCCCTGAATCACCGTCTGGTTATTTTACCTATTTGTTTAATTCCTTTTTTCCCCTTTCTCCTAATCCCCACACACTAAAATGTAGGTCCCCATAAAGGTCTGTTGAGTGTTCTGTCTCCAGAGAAAAGAGTCTGGCACACATAGCAGGAACTCAACAAATATTTAAGAATAACACACAATTAAAGCCATAATGAGATACCATTACCTACATATTCAACTAGCAGAAACTGAAAAGCCTGATAATATCTATTAATGATGAGGATAAAGAGCTTTGAGAACTCACACCACTGGTTAAAATGGTACCGGCCCCTGGGAAAACAATTCAGCATAACCTAGTAAATGTAACTCTGTGAGCAGGCTCCACAACCAACAAACTCTACACATATCCAAGACATTCTCTCTATATATTCCTAGGTGAGAAGTCCCAAGAATATTCACGAAGACATTTTAACAGCAATACTATAATAACTGACAACAGAGCAGACTTGATATATATAAAATGGAATTCTGTCTAATAGTGAAAATTAATAGAACATATCCTTACATACTGATATGGATAACTTTCAAAAATAGAATGTTAGGGGGCACCTGGGTGGCTCAGTGGGTTAAGTTTCTGCCTTCGGCTCAGGTCATGATCTCAGGGTCCTGGGATGGAGCCCCGCATCGGGCTCTCTGCTCAGCAGGGAACCTGCTTCCTCCCCCCTCTCTCTCTGTGCCTGCCTCTCTGCCTACTTGTGACCTCTGTCTGTCAAATAAATAAATAAAATCTTAAAAAAAAAAAAAGAATGTTAGTAACAAAAAACAAGCAGCAGAAGAACATAGAGAAGATACTTTTTATAATGATTAACTTTTTATAAAGATACTTTTTATAATGATTAACTGTTTAGGGATATATGTATATGTGGTAAAATGATTATATAGAAAAAGAGAATGATTAATATGAAATATAGTTTAAATTTTCTCTAGTAGAGAAAGGGAGAGAGTGTAACTGGGGAGTCTCATAGGTGACTGCAGGCATTGGTAAAGTTCTTTCTTAAGCTGAGTACACAGGTGTTCATTTTATTATTTTTCTTTAAACTGTATAACTCACTGTTTTTGCCCTTTTTATCTTTTGTTGTCTACCCCCCCACAGTAAAGCATTAAAAAAAAAAAGTGCTTACTCTTTGACAACTTGTGCAAAAATGGCTTTAACCTGCCTTTTCTCATTTACTCCCCATCAAAATAATAAACACTTGAACCCAGATTTTCTGATAGCAAGCCCTCTATCCTCTTTTCATAATCACAGTAAACTATTAATGCTATTCCAAATTTCACTGTAAGCAGGTCCCTATCTATACACCGTATTGAAAAATCCACCTATAAACTGGTGGCTTGAAACTAAGTTTGTTTTCTTCCCTGGAAGAGGTTCTGACCACAGAAGCTATTAATATGTAAGGACAATTTGAGGCTGGGATCCAACCAAAATGGAATTTCTAAGTCAATTAAAGAAAAAAACTTTAGAAGAATAAAAGGAAATGAAAAATATATCAACCTCCCTAGCATTTCAGTATTTAACAACTTTTCAAGCTAGATTTTTCTGTTTTCTTCCACATTTACTGGAGTTATATGTAAGGAAACTATACATTCTGACTACTTGAAGATGTCACAAATAACTATTAGGAGAGCAATAGACTGCCAACCTTCTTCCTATTTTGGTAGATAAAAAAATGGTAAGATTTATATACGACACTGGAGTAAATGGAGGAGGCAACTAGAGAAGGAAATCATCCTGAGGGTTTTGGCTGGGCTAAGGGCTAACGGGATCAACATACTGGTTGGGAATCCCTGACAGACTATCATTCAAGGTTTACTTTTTCAATGTTTCCAGTATTTGTAATTAACTCAGAGTTAATTCATGGGCAATGTCCTCTACTGCAACATTAAAAAAATTACAGAATGAGAGTAATATAGAATGAAAGTAACATTAAAACTTAGGACGTCAATATTTCCATAGCTTATCTTATAAGTAAACATTGTTTCTATTCTTTGGGATTCTCTGGTGACAGAGAAGGAAATCTGTAACAAGCTAAGCAGTCTTACGTCCCAAGATAGAATCTTAGAATACCAACTATTAATATGTATGCCCCCAGAAGCCTGCAGTGTTCAACAATGGCAAAATGTCTTGCCTTTTCTGTTTGTTTGTTAACCTCCAGAACAGCTTATTAATCACAAGACAGCCCTCTCTGACACTGTCACACAGGTGACACTGGCTGGAGACCAAAATGTTCCCACACCCTGAGAAGTCTGTAATAGCACATACTGGTCCACCTCTGGTAAGTGCTTACTGTTTTTTTTATAAAATTTATCCAAATTCTCAAGTAAAACTCACTGACTGTCTTTGTGTGCCATTGTGCACACAACAGTAAACACAGGCAGACTGAGAAAAGCACTAAATGAAGATGCTAGACCCAAATTCAATTAGTAATCCAGGAAAATACTCTAACGGGTACAGAAGTCAGACACTACAAGGTTTGAATTACAGTTCTTCTAGCTCCTAGTTGTGTGATCTTGAGTAAATCTGTGCCTCAGTTTTTTCTTCTGTACAGTGGCTTAATAACCACTTCACAAAATTGTTGGAAGAATTTAATGTAAATTTTTTGCAAAGCACAGAGCACAGTTTCTGATAGAGCACAGGCATCTGATAGGTGCAAATGTTTCCTCCCACCCCTAATGAGCATTTTAAAATGTAATTCTTCTGGATCAAAATTATGCATCCAAATAAACTGCTTTAAAAATATTTTAAAATCTCCTTATACTTCTACAGAAGGGAGCAATGGTAACCTAAAATGAAATGTATTTTATGACGATCTAAGCTGAAATGCTTAGGAAAATCTTGGTTAAGTCCTTTGCAGACAGAATTCCCTATTATACACAAGCCAATTCTTAGGGAAGCATATGTTTTCAAAGTACGTGCTCCAACTTACCACTAAGGCATATTATACCAAACACCAAAGGGAACTCACCCAAGTCAAATTATTGGCACTCATCTTTTGGCATACATAGGATCAGGCTCTTCTAAGCTATGCCAAATAATTTTACAGATACAGGTTTTCCATGTCACTGAGTGAGTAGGTTAAGCTAAGGATCTATCTCTTGACAGTTCATTTGATGAACGCTATCCCACCTACCCTCAATGAAGATTATCCTAATGGAGTAAAGTACCCCTACAACCTCCTTCTCTAATATATTACATCAGGAAAACAATATCAATGTGAAATGAATAACACAAGAGTCCTTCCCACGTGAAGTTGGTAGATTCGGCCTGCCTAGCCACCAGTTCAAGCCACAGATATTTTACTGGCTTTATCTTGGACCTCATAACTGAAAATTATCATTGCCTTATAGTCAGTGAACATTTGTCTACAATGGTCTAACCAAAAGGGCACTGAGAAAGGCTGGCAAATGTTTCAGAAAACAAGGATATGGCATATGGTCTCCCAATGGGATTAAGTTTTGCATCAAACCAAAGATCTGCAGAAAGCACTTACGCTCTTTCCTTTATGTGGCTTCAAAACTTGAACCTATTGTAGAAGCTAGATTTAATTTTGTGTAAAATGTTACCAGCATTCCTTTTTAAAATTTTTTTAAAATTTTATTTATTTATTTGACAGACAGAGATCACAAGTAGGCAGAGAGGCAGGCAGAGAGAGAGGGGGAAGCAGACTTCCTGCCGAGCAGAGAGCCTGATGTGGGGCTCGATCCCAGGACTCTGGGATCACGACCCAAGCCAAAGGCAGAGGCTTTAACCCAATGAGTCACTCAGGTGCCCCCTTTTCTTTTTTTTTTTTAATTTAAACGTATTATCTGTAATTTATTTATTTGGGAAAGAGAGAGAGACAGAAAAAACGTACATATGCTGGAGCAGGGGGAGGGGCAGAGTAGAAAATCTTCAAGTGGCCTCCATGAGGAGCGTGGAGCCCAATGAAGTGCTCAGTCTCATGAACCTTGAGATCATGACCTGAGCTGATACTGAGAGTCGGACACCTAACCAACTGAGCCACCCAGGCACCCCTGTTATTAACATTTCTGAGGCACCATGATAAATTAAAAAATGTTTCCCAGTTAGCATCATAAATTAAGAGAGCTATTTCAAGATATATGATAAGAGACACGAAGATGTTCTGTTAGGAATTTACGCTAAGAAAATCCAATATAAGGTTATGTTATCCATATAGCAAAACATTAGAAAGAACCTAAAACATGTCAGGGAAGTATTCCATAATTTATAAATCAGAAACACAATGGAATGTGATGCAGGCATAATGATTTTAAAGATTATTTAGAAACATGTAAAAATAAGTATGAGAAATGAAATTTAAAAAGGAGAACTCAAAATGGGGGTCTATTCAATTACGTCCACTTGGTTTTTTTTTCTTAATAATTTTAAAAAAGATTTTTATTTATATATTTGATAGCGAGAGAAAGACAGCAAAAGAGGGAACACAAGCAGGAGGAGTAGGAGAGGGAGAAGCAGGCTTCCCACTGAGCAGGGAGCCAATGTGGGGCTCAATCCCAGGACCCTGGGATCATGACCCGAGGCGAAGGCAGACACTCAATGACTGAGTCACCCAGGTACCCCTCAATTATGTCTGCTTGTAGAAAAGGTAATAATGTATAGTTAGGTAATGTATAGTTAAAATATGAAAGCAACCCAAGTGACCATCAATGGATAAATGGATAAGCAACATGTGGTGTGTGTATTATTCAGATTTGAAAAAGGACGGAAATTCTGACATGTTACAACATGGATGAACCTTGAAGACATTACACTAACTGAAGTAAGCCAATCACAAAAAGATAAATATTGTATGATTCCACTTATGGGTACTTAGTGTGGTCAAAATCAGTATGATTCCACTTATGGGTACTTAGTGTGGTCAAAATCATAGATACAGAAAGTTGAATGGTGGTTGCCAGGGGCAAGGGAAAGGGGGAATGAAGAGTTACTGTTTAATGGATATAGATTCAGTTTTGCAAAGATGAAAAGCAGTTCTAGAGATGATGGTGGTAATGGTTGCACAGCAACATAAATACACTTAACACCACTGAACCGTGCACACTTAAAAAAATGCTTAGGATGACAAATGTATACGTATTTTATTGCAACAAAAAATCAGGAAAAAAATTAATGTGTTCAAGTAGTAAATTTAAGATCATATGATTTTCAGGTTTTTGGAAAAAAAGAATAATGAAAGTGCTGAAAGTAAGTAGTCTGAGTGGATTCTGTCAAAATAACATATGGAACGTGTGTGAGAAAAATGATGGTTTGCTAGCCAGGCAGTTACCATATAGAATGATGATGTGGGACAACCTCAAATAGAAGTTCTGCTTTAAAGACCAAAGAATTCACAACTTCAAACAAATCAGCATAGCTGTGGGCTGTGGGAAAATAATACATGAAACAAGCTCATCTTCTTGAACTGACTTCAGGCAGATTATAAATCTATGGCAAAGGCGAAAAAAAAGTACTACTGTCTGGAAATAGTGGCTACAGATGCAAACGGTACAACTGATGAGACGTATGGGCAGAGAAGGAAGAACTGATTAAAAAAATCATCCTACATGTTAGCAACCATCCTAAGATAGCAGACCAATTAATCTGAAACTTCAAAACATATGGGAATTTCATACTTTCTGACACTGCGACTGGTATAAAAATATCCTAAATTTTTGCATTGGATCTTTTTTTTTTTTTTTGGGAAAGCTCTTTTAAATTAAGTCTTAATATTATTAAGAGAGAAAATAAATTTTAAAATAATCCAGGAAATTTGGAGACATTTACTGGCAACTCTAAGGAGAAAATGTGCTAGCAATGTTTTCAGATAACCCTGGCTGCTTTTCGTTTTCATTACACATTCCACAAATGATTCAAAAGAAATTTTTTTTTGCACAGTAAAAAGTTTCAGCGTATTACCTTACAAAACCCTTATTGTCAACCTATTAACTAGATGATTCAAGGAAGGAGCACACACCTAAGTTTTAAAGTTCTAGCCACTTACCAGCTGTGTATAAGATACGAGAGTACACTGCAAATTCACTTCCATCCCATCATCAAAATACAAGCATACTGCAAATTCTTTAGCTTATTTTAAAGTTCAGATTTTCTATTTAATGCTCTCCTCTCTCCATGCAAATCAAAATTTAAACATCTGGTTACTTTAAAATCTTACCAAAAAAACATTTTTGTGAATGTATTTCAAATATATTTCAAATATATCCATAAGGTGGATACCTTGACAATAAATGGAAATATTGATATAGCCAAAAGTAAACAGTAAACAGGTTTTGAGATGTCTGAAAATGGTTGAAACTGGGCTGCCTACCAGAAAGAATACCCTACTGATTCAAAAGCATTTTTCTTCTGTATAGAAAATAAGTAATACAATGGCCATAGATACCTGTCATTAATGTGCCTCTGTGTTTAAGATTCCCAGTGGGACACTAAACAGAGGAATGAAGGCAGAATAAAAGGGAAAAAAGGAAGGACAAAGGACAAAGCAAATAACAGAATAAACATAAAATTACAACTGTAAAGAGTGGAAGAAAGAGTAAGTCGAGTAAGGAAGAGCTGCAACTGTACCTCCTGCCTCAGTGAGTTGGCTTAGACAGCAAAAAGGAGTCCTTGCTGCTTCTCTTCTAGCTTCCATGTCGCCTTTGAAAAAGCATCCTATAGCTCTAGGTTCCTGACAAGAACTCCCTCAAGACATTCACAGTCTCACTACTATTAGGTGCCTGAATGCTTAAGTCACTTAAGCATCTGCCTTTGGCTCAGGCCATGATCTGGGGCTCCTGGGATTAAGCCCCACATTAAGTTCCTTGCTCAGCGGGGAGCATACCTCTCCCACTCCCTCTGCCCGTCCCCCGCCCCCACTCATGTGCTCTCACTAATAAATAAATAAATCTTTAAACAAAAATATATAAAGCTTTAAGACCATCAGCATCTCATCATGCCCTTTATCCCTATTTAAAATTGTCACAAGAAGTCTACAACTTCCAAATCATTTTTCTTTTTTTTTTTCCAAATCATTTTTCTAATAATGTGGTAAACATTCCCATTTCTCACCCTTCCTTCTAGCAGTCAGTCATAGACACAGTCATTAATATTTATCAACAGAATCCTCTTCATTCACCTGTTAGTCTAAGTCTCACTGAGATCTGGTTCTCCTCTGGGGCCTATACTCCTACATCTCTTTTAGGTGGTTAATTTTTCTCTCCCATAGTTTGTCTTTCTTACTTCTCCTTGCCACCTTCAGTCTACTGGCTGGCCCTTCTCCCAAAAGCCCCCGACTGGGAATATCATGTTATAAGACCATACCACCTAAAACCTCTTCTTATTGAGATATCTGATGACCATAGTCTCTTCTCTCATTTCTTACAGAACTAAGCCCTTGGCTCACTGCTACTCTTTCTGATACTAGTCCTGTCATAATTCCTGGTGATTGCAATATCTACACAGATGATCCTTCTAACACCCTGGGCCTCCCAGTTCACTGACCTCCTCTTCTCCTATCACCCCGCACTCCAACTCATCTTAGAAACTTACTCCCAGAATCATAACTAGATCGTGTCATAACCCAAAACTGCAGTCCCAATGATAATCTTAGTTTCAAGTATCCTATTCTTCAAACACTAGCTACCATCTTTCCATTTTATTCTAATATCCCAAGGCTAACAAGGCTAATCTTAGGTCTCATAGGGACCTATTATCCATCAATTCTCTCATCTCTTCCCCATTCCTCACTCTCAATGTGCCCTCATTTTCCTCCTAACTCAACACAGATACCTTGGTCCATTATTAACCTTCAATCCCTTGCCCCTCTCTTGCTTGGTCATACTTGACAAATCTTCTACACTGATTTAGTCCAACTCTCTCCTTAATCCATGACTGTACATCATTAAATGTGGCTGAAGAAAAACATAATTATGTTGATTCTTCTAACTTTACAAGAGCAAGAACTACAAGTCCACTCTTATTGCTGCTCAGCAATACTATTAAATTTCCCTCTTCACCACTTCTTAAACAACTATTTCATATCTTTTTTTTAAAATCTCTGCCTCCTCCCCTATTCCTGCTAGCAGCTGATGACTTTCCTGTTTCACTAACACAAGCAAACAGAAGAGTACTACAAGCTCTCACTACCATTTTTATACATTATCCTGTGACCATATTCTTCGGGTTCTTTCCTGTTACAATGGATGACATGTCCATGTGCATGAACCAAAAGCCACTTCCTCCACTTGCGTAAAAATACTCCTACTCCTTTTGCCTACTTTAGAACACTGTTAACTGCATCATGATTTCTTCTTATTGCTGGTGGATCACTCCCAGAAGCATGCTGTTATTTTCCCCATATGAAAGAAAAATGCTTTCTTGATCTCATTTGCTCCTCCAGTTTCTTTTCTATTCCTCTGTGACCCATTACAGGAAAATGCCTCAAGATCTGTCAATCCATTAGTGCATGGTAACTTAAGAAAGGGGTGGATGCTAACTAATAAATGTAGAAGAAATGACAGAAAATTAGTATTTTGCAATGAATGGTATAACAACTTGACTCAAGCAAGGATCATCAAAGAATGCCAATGGTGTGAGCTAAATTGTTGGGAAATAGACACCCCACTCACTAATTAACTCACCAATTACCAAAAACAAAATGTGTCTTTAATGGAAAAATGAGTCAGACACCTCCTTAACTGAATGAGCAAAGTTAAAAGTGAAAATAATGGTACAAACTGACATCGGGGACCTCATGATGTGAGGCAATAGGAAATATACAATATCATATGGAGAATTCTTGCCCAAAACTCTTTATTGGAATTAACTGTAAGGAAATAATCAGACAAATCCAGATTGTGGATATTCTATTAAGCCACTACAGCAGACACTTTAAAACTGACACTAGACCATGAAAGAACTAAAAAGAGCATTCTTAGAATGAGTAAAATATCTATTATTTTATCAATATTAAATTCCCTTAGTGCGGTAACAGCACTGCACTAATGTAGATGACTGTCTTTGTTTTTGGGAGTTACATGTTGAAGTACTTTTTAGGGATGAAGTGTCACAATGCCTGCAACTTCTGAGCATTCAAATATTTTAGAAAAGGGAGTTGTCTATACTTATTCTCTCCAATTCCACTCCTCATTCTCTCTTGAACCCACATTAATCTTATCCCTTCCATTCCACCAAAACAGCTCAAAATCACTGTTGATCTCCACACCAATCATTCTTAGTCTGTGTTTTATTGACCCATCTTCTCACTGAAATGCTTTCTTCACACTTGGATGTCTGGATACCCTACAGCACTGAATTTCCTCCTGTGGTTTTGGTAGCTTCTTCCCAGCCCTTTGGATAATGTATGTTTTACTCAACTTGTAAATGCTGGAGTGTTTCAGGGATCAGTTTTTGAACCTCTTTTCTTTTCTACCTACATTCACTCTTTTGGTGTTCTTCACTTTGAGAGACCTAGACAATGAAGATCCCCAAATTTAGATCTCCAGTTCTAATCTCTTTCCTAAATGCTTAATTATATATCCGAATGTCTCCTTGATTTCTCCTAGATTTGATATCTAATAGGCATCTTAAATTAACATGTGTCCAAAAGAGAATTTTTGAGGTTCCTTTGCAAACCTATTCCACCCACGATTGTCATTATCTTTTTTTTTTTTAATCTGACAGACAGAGATCGCAAGTAGGCAGAGAGGCAGGCAGAGAGAGAGGAGGAAGCAGGCTCCCCGCTGAGCAGAGAGCCCGATGCGGGGCTCGATCCCAGAACCCTGGGATCATGACCTGAGCGAGAGGCAGAGGCTTTAACCCACTGAGCCACCCAGGTGCCCCACGATTGTCATTATCTTAAAAGAGTACTACAATAGCCTTGTGACTGATTTCTTTATTTTGTCCTTACCTCCTACCATAATCTACTCTCAAGACAGCAGTCAGGGTGATCCTGTTAAAAAATAATTCAGATCAGCTCAAACCTCCAGTGGCTTATCATTTAACTCAGAGAAAAAGTTCAAGCCCTTAAAATAACCTAAAAGACCTTCATGATCTGGCTTAATGTTATCACTCCACCTCATCAATTGTTCTTTCCTCCACTCACTGTTCTCTCTTTGTTATTCCTTAAACAGGATAAGCTACAGCTTCAGGACTGTGTATTTACTATTTCCTCTGCTCTCACACTCTTCTCTGCATGTCTCACTTCCTGACCTCTACTAGTTTCTAGTCAAATTTTTTTTTTATTAGACTCATCTGTCTCCCCTTCAATTGAACATAAGATTTATGAGGTCAAGGATTTATATTTTGTTCACAAAGTGTCTAGAATAGTTACTGGCATTACTAGGTGCCTGATAAGTATTTAAAGGAAGGTTGGGGTCCTGAAGGATATTGAGAAGAAAGAAAGAAAAAAAAAAAAAAAAAGACCAGATACTCTTTCACCAGCATCTATTAAACCAAAGATAACTAAGAAAAAGAAAACTTTTATCATATCTAGTCTCTTTTAAAATTATAAACAAAGAAACATGTCATTATTCATATTCTGGATGGAATTTCAAAGATATTATTTAAATATATCTTGTATTAGCTACAAAAAAATTGTTAGCTTGAACTATTAACATAAAAGAAGTTATTTAATATATGAGATAAAACTGAATATCCTTTATTTGTAGGTATGTTACAAATTCTCTAATGAGGGACATTCACTGATGAAGGCCCAACGTACATCACCTTATCTATTTATCAAAGTAAGTCAGCCAGGATATCTTTTCAGCAACACACTGAGATGGAAAATATTATTCTACAAACATCAAAAAACTGAATTAGGACTTTATTTAAAAATGTTATAATTCGAGGCGCCTGGGTGTCTCAGTGGGTTAAGCCTCTGCCTTCAACTCAGATCATGATCTCAGGGTCCTGGGATCGAGCCCCTCATCGGGCTCTCTGCTCGGCAGGGAGCCTGCTTCCCCCTCTCTCTTTGCCTACTTCTCTGCCTACTTGTGATCTCTCTCTCTGTGTCAAATAAAATGTTTAAAAAAATGTTATAATTCAACATTGTTACTTATTTATAATCTTTTTTTAAAAATATTTATTTATTTGACAGAGAAAGAGAGATCACAAGTAGGGAGAGACAGGCAGACAGAGAGAGAGGGGGAAGCAGGCTCCCTGCTGAGCAGAGAGCCCGATGTGGGGCTCGATCCCAGGACCCTGAGATCATGACCTGAGCCAAAGGCAGAGGCTTAACTCACTGAGCCACCCAGTTGCCCCAATTTATAATCTTAACTAATGTGATTATATGATCACATTTCTATACGGAACTAGAATATCAACAAAAAGGCTAGTTTGTTATACACCTATATACCTATTATCTGCCTCCTTTAATAGTCTACCTTTAAGGAGTTAAACTCCTGATGTTACTATAGTATATAATCCAACGTAAAAAGATAAGTTTAAAAAAAAAAAAGTTTAAATAATCTGAACTAAAATTCCTTTTAAAAACCCAACCAAACCAAAGCATATTCCAACAAGTGTTAGTGATTAAGGGTACTTATTTTTCTGAAGAGCTTAATATTTTGGAAATGAAGCCAGAGAAACCGATGAACGATGTAGTATAATCTCATACTGACCCTTTGTGGTTTACTGAAGTATAGCACTGTAAAAAGTCCTAAGGTTCAGGGTAATTGTTATAGGGAACACACATTCTGTCAGACACAAATCCACCAAAATACACATATGACATGAATCATACTCTAGCTTATTAGGTACCTTTATAAACATCTCAGATTCAGCAAGAAAGGTATTAATCAGTGCCACTTTCCAAACAGAGATCCTGAAAGATTAGTTCATTTATGTCATTTAACGTGTAGTATATAACAGACCCTTAACATTACACACATACATGCACATACATAGTTGTGTTATGTATATACCAAAGATTCAGATAGCGATATCCTAACTGAGGCCTTCAAAAATACTATGGTTGAAGACTTATAAAATGCACTATATATCAGAATATCAATTTTTCTCCATTCGATTAGCAGTAAAAAAAAAAAAAAAAATTCCCAATTAAGTCCATGAAACTGGCACTTCTACCTCTTGTTGAAGGCATTATAAGCTAGTACAACCCTTTTGGAAAGCAATTTGGCACTAATCTCAAGACACAAAAAGTGTTCATGCTTTTTCCTAGTAATTCCATTTCTGGGAAGCTATCCTATAATAATAATTCAAAATATGGAAAAAGCTATAGATTATTTATAACATCCTAGATGCTTGGCATCTGAGATTTAACATTTGAGGTTTTAACACTGGTAGTTTTAACAGCTTGTGAGAGAACCACAGGTTGATCCACAGCATATGTCAAGTTGCTATGTGAATGAGGAAGTCACATAACTAACTACTGAGTGAGCCTGACTGCCAGCATTAGCTTTTCCCTGTGGTCTGACTGCACAGACATTTCTGAAATGGAGAAGGGAGAGGATGGATATCTTTGTTAAAAAAAAAATGTTTGAAAGTAAAAAGCCCTAAAATAGCAAGTCAATTACTTAGCCGGTGATGAATGTGAAGAGTCTAACAAAATACTGTTATTTGGGGGTGCCTGGGTGGTTCAGTGCATTAAGCCTCTGCCTTCAGCTCAGATCATGATCTCAGGCTCCTAGGATTGAGCCCCACATTGGGCTCTCTGCTCAGGGGGAATCCTGCTTTCCCCCCACCTCTGCCTGCTGATCTGCCCACTTGTGATCTCTCTCTATCAAATAAATAAATAAAATCTTTAAAAAGAAAAGAAAATACTGATATTTGTGGGTTTGAGATCACTAATGGCCTTTAGTCACATTTCTTCCCAACAGCCATAAGTCTATGGCAATGAAAGATTAGAAATATGATTAAGTATTCAACAACAGAGAAATGATAAATTAAATCAATCCAACTAATCATTCAGTGGCTAAATTAGGGTAGTGGAATTATAGATGATAATTTTTCATTTTCAAGATATTTTCTGTGACAATATTGTATCTGGAAATTAAAGTCAAAATAAAAAATGTACTGCTAAATAGAAAAGGGAACAGTTCACAATTCATTTCAGGAATGACACCAAAAACCAAGGACAATGCAAGAAACAAAAACTATAAACAAATACTCTTCATTTTACACAGGTGCAAAAATCTTTAACAAAAGTTGAATCCAGGAATATATAAAAAAGGTAGTACACCACGACCAAGTGAGGTTTATCCCAGGAAAACTGTATTGCTTATATCTTCCAGTTATAAATACAAGTATAACTATCACTTTGTATTTTCCATATATAACTGTATTACCATAGACAAAGGTTTGACCTGGTTCACTTGACAAACCTGAAATATTTGCTATAAAACTTCTCAATCAAGTTTATTATAAATCTGCCTTCTTGGTCAACTGAATACTTCAATTTAAGTGTTTATTTAAGGGACACTTGGGTGGTTCAGTTAGTTGGGCGTCTGCCTTCAGCTGAAGTCATTATCCCAGGGTCCTGGGATCCAGCCCTGCGTCAGGCTCTCTGCTCAGCGGGGAGCCTGCTTCTTTCTCTCCCTCTGCCTGCTATTCCCCTGCTTGTGCTCTCTCTGTCAAATGAATAAAATCTTTTATTTTTTTTTAAATTTCATTTAAATTATCTTCATTTGGGGGCACCTGGGTGGCTAAGTCAGTTAAGGGTCTGACTCTTGGTTTTGGCTCAGGTCATAGTCATGGGATTGAACCCTGCTAGGGCTTTGCACTTGGCAGGGTGTCTGCTTAAGGTTTTTGCTCTCCCTCTTCATCTCCCTATGTGTCAGCACACACGTGCTCTATCTCTCTCTCAAAAATAAATAAATAAATAAATCTTTAAAAAAAAATCTTCAATCACTGAGTTCATTCTAAGATTAAACTGCAGTTACAACCTATTTGACTTAAAAGAATTCAACATTCCTTGGAATCATAAAGTCAAGGACCTCAAGTAAAATATGGCTTCACAAACATCCCTGGGTGATACGGTAATATCACTGTACTGAGAGACTTACGGAAAAGGGCATCCAACCACTTAAAAGTAGCATCTTTGATTTTTTGCTGGACAATTCTAATGATGAAGAGAACTCCTCTTTATATTACGCTAAACTCTATTTTACTTCAAATTTGATTTACTGGCAAAAATACTGACTTCTGAAGTATTAAGAGTAATGAGGCCTTCATTAATATATTCATTCTGCAAGTACTTGAAAATAACTAGTGAGTTACTTTTTAGACTTTCCCTCTCCAGGCTAAACTGAATTCTCCCAACCATCGTTCAGATAATAACACTACTAAATTTCATTTTTTCTTACCATCACTTCCTGCAAAAGACAAATATTTAAAAGAAATGGGCTATAACATAGTACCACCTTCCTACAGGAGTATGCAGGGGATGACTCCACTCTAGGAAATTTATTACAATAGTCAATCAACTCTCAAATATCAAAATATACCCACAAATAAAAATCTATGCAAACATTTTATTGCCCGTGAATAAACATACTAGTTGTAAAAAAGATATAACTGAATATAGAACACTTAATTTTTAGCAATGATATTCTTACAAGTTGTTCGTATTCTTTCATCTAGAGATGAATTATGGCAAAAGAACTGAATCTTGGTCAAAAATTCTACCTAGCTTTAAACAATATACATGTATGTTGTACACTGGAAACGAATGTAACACCATATGTTATCTATACTGAAATTAAAAAAAAAGATATACATGTATGTAAACAGCAGTAATCTCCAAAACCAATCCTGTTTCCGAGGGTACATGCTGCTTTGCTCAGGTTGCTAAAAAAATGGGTATGCTAAAAAAAAAATCCTCATTTACAGTAGCTTTTTTCTTTGCTTAGCTTTGACATGGTTTTAATTAGTATTGTACCACTTTAAAAAAAGTTTGTGGAGCCCTTCAAAGCAGTTATAAAAATCACTTACGATGCTGTATTTGACTCTTCACAGCAAAACTGAGATAGAAAACTATGTATTACATATTTTGTGCTAGTGAAACCTTGGTAATTAAGGATTAGTAAGAGTTATGGGAGAAAAGTTCACTTATGAATTACACATTTTAAAAAGATGTTTAACGATCTTAGAATTCATGGTGCCTGGATTCAAGTCTGTATATACTGAGCATACTGGAATCAAACCTAGGAAAGGTCTACCTTCATAAGTGGACAGAAATAATTTGTAGTTAGTTAATCAAAGAAACCAATCAAGAATAAACTGGCAAGAGTCTAAAACACTAATCCTTAAGGGAGTTAAATGATGTATGCAATTACCATGTTAACTTCCTCACCAAAATATTCCTGGCAAATAAGATTTTTTTTAGGCTTATGTTTCCAAGAGTTAATATTCTTTTCCTTCATATCTAAAATGCACTCAACATCTTGAAATGAAGAAAAACAAGTAAACATTTAATGAATATCTAATTCTTACCTGGAACCCACTTAATTTCCATTTCCATATCATTTTCTTTGCCTTTCTTTTCTTTTTCTTGAATAACCTGTAAGAGCTGCCTGTATTTAGCAATTTGTTCTTCATCATCTTTCTGACTTTTCTTTGTTTTCCCCTCTTCTTCCACACTGACTTTATCATCACCTAATAAAAAAATAAATTTCATTTAATACACAGAAATAATTGACTTTTAAATCCAGTATTTAAATTTCAGTCACTACAGCACCTTTTAAAAGTTGTTGTCAGATAAAATGCAACAACAGAATACCAAAATCAGATAAACATTTTTAAAAAAAATATTTTATTTATTTATTTGGCAGAGAAAGAGATAGTGAGAGAGGGAACAGAAGCAGGGGGAGGGGGAGTGGGAGAGGGAGAGGCAGCCCTCCTGCTGCAGGGAGCCCAATGTGGGGCTCAATCCCAGGACTCTGGGATCACGACCCGAACCAAACTGAAGGCAGACACTTAACAACTGAGCCACCCAGGCGCCCCTCAGACAAACATAGTATTAAATGAATTAGATGAAAGCATTTGGTGTTGTTTATAATAAAAATCAACTGTAATGTAAGTTAGTCCTGTCTAAGCAGGATATTGGGACTCTCCCTTTTTATTAAAACTCATGTTTCAAAATAATTTACTAAATATGCAACATCCTTGGACTGTCTCTTCCCTATAAACAAGACAGGGGAAACAGCACTTTATCCCTCTTTATGTCTTCCACCACCTGCACACTGGCTTTAAAATGTTACGGTCACTAAAAGGAGGCTGAATATTGTTGGGATGCATTTGGTATATGGATTTAACTATTTATGCTCAAGAGGCAGATAAAGGAAGCTCCACGAAATCCAAAACAAACAATTATGAATCTTTTCCATTTGATGGTGAATAAAAGTATACTTACTCTCAGGATGTCATCAATACACTGAGAATAAAAGTGAATAAAATAGAAATTAATTCAACTAATATCCCTGTGTGGAAAAATATCCACATTTCCATTTCCTAATTTTATAAAAAATAATCAGAATACAAAGGAACAACATAAAATTCATGGCCAACAAATACCAAAGAAAACTAATAACGTGAAAAGTTTGTTTGTTCTGTATTTCCACTGTAATTTTCCAAGTCAAAAACATAAATTGAGAACCTGGGTTTTAATGCAAAACATACAGACTTATTGAATTGACTAAACGTCCCTGGTAGAGGAAAATTTAGAAGCAGCATAATGAAGACCCTCTCCTCTATAAGCTATGGCTAACTGGTCACTAAGAATGTCTAACATCATTAAGCATTTAGCTGTCAAACTTCAATGTTAAGATTGTCCTCACATCTTAAAAAAGGTGACATGAAAAAAGCACTGGTTAAGTAAATGTTTTCATAGTTTTTTTTTTCTCTAAATGAATAAAAAAATAGTCCAGGACATTCTTTCCATCCTATCACACTTTTATATTTTCACTCAAACAGCTGAAATTCATTTTTTTCCTGTTTGTGCTTTGTGCCACAAAAATAATGTTGGATGGAATTCTGTCATGTATCCCATAATTCAATGGATAAAACATCAGGAACACATTAACAAAATGGCAATGTATTTCTTTCTATTAAAAGCTTACTTCTGAAAACATAATTAGAAGCAAGCTCCTTCCAGGTTGAAATTTTAGTGGTAAGTCTCTGATGGCCTACTTTAAATTGATTTTTTCCAGTACTAAAATTTTACTTTCTGAAGCTCTAAAATGTGGGATAACTCATGTATGTCTGTTTTTTTCCAATTCAAGGACAATAATTTGTGAAAGCCTTACTACTATATAAGGAATGACAAAAAATCCAACGGGAGGAAGCCCTGCAACGATCTTTTTTTTTTTTTTTAAAGATTTTATTTATTTATTTGACAGACAGAGATCTCAAGTAGACAGAGAGGCAGGCAGAGAAGAGAGGAAGGGAAGCAGGCTTCCTGATGAGCAGAAAGCCCGACGTGGGCCTCCATCCCAGGACCCTGAGATCATGACCTGAGCCGAAGGCAGAGGCTTAACCCACTGAACCACCCAGGTGCTCCCCTGCAACGATCTTTTATAAACACTGGGAACATCTACTAACTTCAACGCATTCAAATATACTAATCTATCTATCAGAAGCACTAAATTATAGATTAAAGTAAGCTGGCAATCAATTCAAATACTGAAGAAAAATGCATGCTTTTAAAACTTAATGAGTAGTGTATGTCAAACAAAAAGCCATTAATTCTTAAAGTTTTAGAAATAAAAATATTTGATATGGGATAGTATGCTAAGCACTTTATGAACATTAACTCAATCTTTCCAACCACGAGCCAGGTACCATTATTATCCTCATTTCATAGCTATGGAAAGAAAAGCACAAGGGCTTAGGAAACCTAATCTATATAACTCTACTATGTGGTAAACTCAGGCTTTGAAACCAGAGGGCCCAAGATCTTGAGAATATATTGACAAATTAATACATTTTTGTCCAAATGCCAATAATGTCATTTTAAAATCTGTATCAGTTCTCCCAAACCAATCAAAGAAAACTGTTAACATACAGCCACTCTTCACATGTATACATGTTCTCTTCTTTCCTTTAATCTACAGCTGCTAATGAAGAAAAACTAACCAGAATTTTCAGAAAGTGCTAAATGACCATATAGGCATTATGAATAAAAAGAATATATACATAAACCAGTATATATATATTTCAAAGGCTATCTGAAAAAGGGCTTAGCTCTTCTGGGCACATTAGAAATAAAATGGTCACTCAATTGTTTGGAAAGCCAAAACATTAACAAGCAACAGCCACTGAGGCCTTAAAATAAATGAGAAGGCTTTTGTGCCCATAACTACTCCTGCAAATCATACTTTTTCAAAGACTATTAAATACCTAAGAAATTATGTGGTTTTATTAATATGAGATGTCTGAACAAAGAAACTAGAATGATTAAGCATGATTTTCCATTCCATGTGTAGAGCATAGTTCAAGAGTAGCACTTTATGAAAAACTCAGAAAATGAAGCAGTGTAGCAGTGTCTTCAGTAGTTTAAAGAAATGATGACAGGCCAATCACAGGACCTAAAAAAGTTAAGAATTAGTGGTCCTATGTTAACACTAAAGAAGAATTTTATTTAATTTGATGTTCAGGTCACAAAAATAACACATATAAAAAACCAAAACCAAAAGACAGCTATGAAAAATAATTAAGCTATAAATAAAAGCAAGAATATTCATGACTGCTAATTTAAAATACTTATGCTTAAAATTTGTGGTATTCATTGTCAGCACTAAACCTCTTAACACAATTGTGCATGACTGGGAATTCTATCAGATAAATAAATGAAGATGTGAATATATCAGGGACACAGCATCAACCAAAAACTGATTAAGAAATTACAACTAAGCAACCATTTCCAAACAGAGCCAGACTACATAGAGGAAAAAAGATTTTTTTTGGTTCTATTTTTAAAAAATGAGCTATTTTAAGCAAATAGCATATACAATTAGAAAATATGCTATTGAACATTTCAATCATCAAAACAAAATTTTAAATAAAACATAGATAATTTGAGAACTTCTGCTTCTATTCATGGCAAGCTAGACACTTCAGACCAATCTTTTCACCAAGCATATCAAGTTGGATGAAATATTTTAAAAATCTTCAATGGGTTTAAAAAAAGGAAAAAAAAAAAACCTTCGAAGAACTGATAAATTAGTAAAAAATTACTGACTCAAAATCAAGAAGGGAGTACCAGGGAGTTGATACTACATTCAAGATTTATTTTTTTCCTGAGAACATTTACTGATCCACAGAAGAAACAGCTATAAAACTAAACTAGTTTTGGCAGCCTGGCAGGGCCAAGAGGACAAATGTTACCAGAGAAGAGAAGATTTCAACTACTATGTCCACCTTAAGCAGGGACCCAGAAGGATAAACAATTAGGGTAGACGCCAACTAAAAGTAAACCAGCCTTCATGAAGACTTGCATCACCCACAAAGTCCCCGGAACCTAAAGCCTTAAACCTTGGGAGTAATGTAGTCCTAGAATGACCAGAGTAAATGAAAGTTCTGTCTGATCAGATACTCATCTCAATTATCAAATTAGCACACAAAGTTAACCATGCATACAAAAAAACAAAGGAGAAATATCTTGTAAACAAAAAATGAACCCCAAAAGACTTAAAATACTGAAATTATCACACATAGACTACAAAAACATGCTTACACCATTTAGAGAGATAAGGATTGAAAATATCTGCAATGAATATAAAATTATAAAAAGTGATATTGCTGATTTGAAAATTAGCCAAACAGGACTTTACAAACAGGAAAAATACAATAACCAAAATTAGGAACTCAAAGGATAGGTCTATCAACAGATTCAACACTGATGAAAAGCAAATTAATGAACTGGAAGATAGGTCAAAAGAAAATATCCAGAACACAAGGGAGAGACAACAGATTAAGAAATCTGACAGTAGCAAGATGGAAGTCATACTGGAAAGAAATAATATATATACTTACTTGGAACCCCAGGACAGGTTAGAAGAAATATGTAATTAGATAATGGCTGAGAAAATTCCAAAACTGATGAAAGATAACATGACACAAATGCAAGAAACCCAACAACCTCCAAGCACACGAATAAAAAGAAATCTACTATCATAGTAAAACTGCAGAAAGAACAAAAAAAGAAAAAAAACTTTAAAAGCAGTCAAAAGAAAAAAGAAAATTCAGAAATTCAGATAATCTTCAAAAGACTAAAAAAAAGACAACTGATGTCTCAAAAACAACAATGAAACTACAAGTCTGTAGGATATTATCATTAGTGTGGGGATGGAGAGGATTTCCCACCTACAATTTTTTGCGTGTGGAAGTATCTTTCACAAATGAAAGCAAAATAAGGATATTTTTATACTAAAACTCAAGAGAGTTTGACACCAGCAAATACTACCAGAACTTATCAAGGATATACATAAGGTAGAATGAAAATGATCCTAGATATAAGTGTGAGATTTAAGAAAGTAGAGGAAATGTGGGTAAATGGAAATAAGGGCAGTTTAAATATTAACAGCTCAAAGGAATTACAAAAAAATAGAATTACAATACATAGGATAGGATGAGAGTTGTTTTAAGATTCCCTGTATTATCTAGGAGGGTAAAAATATTAATTACTATTAGACCTTAATAAATTAAGAATGCAAGTCACAATTTCTAGGATAATCACTAAATGGACAGAAACAGAGTCTACCTTCAAAACTATTTGAAGAGAAATGGATATAAAAAATATTCAATCAACTGGGGCACCTGGGTGGCACAGTTTGTTAAGGATCCAGCTCTCAGTTTGAGCTCAGGTCATAATCTCAGGCCTGTGATAAGTCTGCTTGGGATTCTCTCTCCCTCTCCCTCTGTCCCTCCCACTTGTGCTATCTAAAATAAATAAATAAATCTTAAAAAAATAATCCATCAATCCAAAAGAAGCTCTTACTTAAAAAAAAAAAAAAAAAAAAGGAGGAGGAGGGGTAATAGGGCATTTTACTAGTTTGTTAAGAGACTGCAAACTATATGAATCAGGACAAATCTAAAAGGCCAGGCTTTTTTTGTTTGGTACAGTTTTAAACAAAATGTTCATGGTTAAAGAAATTCAGGCTAAAAAAATACCTCTAAATAAAAAATTTCAAATACTATTTGCAGGTGTATATAACACTATAATGGGAGTATGCTTTGCAGACAGCTTAAGAATTAGCTTGGTACTCCCTTTTAAGCTACCACCAAAGACATATTTCCATTAACAAGTCTAGATTAGGCACAGTCTAAATGCTTACAAATGTAAAATATCAAAAGATTAACAAGTACCCTGTAGCTCCTCTTCTATCTCTTCTTCCTCCTCACTAGAGGAAGCTAAGTAGGCTTGAAAATCCATGTCCAAAAGCTCTTCCTTTTTAAACTTCCTGTTGAGTGTTGTAATTCTTTCATGATCAGTCTCATCCCACGTGATCTCCACCTTTCACCAATAAAACAAACATAAAAACAGAAGTGTCAGTAACTCTTACTCACAGAATATTTATCACTACTGTGGATGTAAGCTAAAAAAGACATGCTAAAACAAATAATTAATGACATGCATAATAGAAAGTATTTTACTTATGAAAGAGGAACCATATCCATTAACCAGTATCTTTTCCTTCCTAACTCTCCGCTATATGCAAGCTATTCTAATATTAGGAGTAAAAATTCAACTAATTGTAGGGAAAAGAAATAAAATGCACAGTGAAAAAGTTAACATTATGAATCAACAAAAACATGTTTTTCACCTGGAGTTCTAAGTTTTTCAGGAGGTCTACAAACTACACGAAATCTATTCATAAACTTTCAACAGAATTTCAGTAGGGTCCCTTTTCCAAGAAAGATTAAGAGCCACTGATAAGAAAGGCATGTACTGGTTGGAAGTATAGTAAACCCCTATAATACAGAAATTCATCTATAGCATGACTGATTTGGCTCCTGTCCTCCATGCTGCCCCCATTCTCAGACAGGGTCTTGTCAGAAGTTTTAGCTTCATCACAGGGTAGCTCCCCTACCCTTGTTTTTTTTTTTTTTCCTCAGTCTAATCTCCTCAGATCAGGACAACAAAATGGGCACCAATTAACAAAGAGAATCTTTAAGATAGCTGTCATTACCTTAGAAGTTCTGATTAGTCAGTCATATTATCCTATTCTGATAATTTGTCAGAGTGATAACCATAAAACTGCTGCTGGAACTGGGACATGTCTATATGTGGATGGTATGGCCGGACCCTAGAATTTTAGAATGGGTGTCTGGACAGACTTGCCTCAGTGTTTTTTCAGTCTTGAAAATAATCTGGCCCTATATTTTATATTACTGAAGCTTTTAAACGTCATTTATTGCATAACAGTGGGGTTTTCCCATACTCAGTAACTAAACAAGGCCAAACAGTACCCAACATAGTATGCAGGTGACAGGTAACGGTAGCTCTCTACCACCAGCCTATTCTCAGAAGAGCACCGTGGTCTGTCACAGAAAAAGCAATGGGAAACCTGTGTGGTTCCTGCAGTCTATCTGTGGGCAGAAGGTTTATGGTGGGGGTGGGGGAAAGGAGAAGAGAGAATGTAGGCAGCTAAGTAACAAATTAATTCAACAGAAATCTTCTGGCTGTTCATTACTAAGCAATAATGTGATATCTAATAGTCCTGAATTATTCTACTTCAATTGTTTTTATAATTTTAGATCATATCTGCAGAAAAAAATGTGTTCCTATTTAAAATTTCCACTGGTTTTAACTGTGATTTGAGATTATCTGTTACCTCCTTTCCCCTCCTCAGGATATTAATAACTGACATATTACTTATTAAAGAATTTAACTGAATAAGAATATATGGGAAAGACAGAGGAAAAAAGAAACATTTGTGGGTAT
This sequence comes from Martes martes, assembly GCF_963455335.1. Taxonomy (NCBI): domain Eukaryota; kingdom Metazoa; phylum Chordata; class Mammalia; order Carnivora; family Mustelidae; genus Martes; species Martes martes. The sequence continues at coordinate 37,886,569 of NC_137896.1, forward strand.
TGACTCAAGCTTAAAAGGATAACAAAAATCTGAAAATAGGTTCAAACAGATGTGGTAGATAAAAATGCAAATACACTTGTGTCTCACATCTATTTGTACTTGTGCATTAAAATTTTGAATACTTCCCATTTCTGAAGATGCTATAAGTAAATAATACACAAATTCTTTTTTGAAAGCAAGAGTCCAGCTATACATTTTTAAAAGTTAAGAGATACCGTTGATGTTCCCATCGCGGCAGATGTGAAATATTTTGGTTTATATGCTGTTAAATCCACTTCTGAGGCTACGTCCTTGGGCTCATCATCAAAAGTAGTATCATCTGGTATAAACCTAAGAAGCAAAGAAAAAGTAAATTTATTTAAACATATGCTGTAATGATAAACAACCAGAGTTTAGGTTCTCTTCTAATCAGTTATAGTTTATATATGCACACCATAAAAGTTTCTATAGAACACGTATGTAGATGGGGCAAACTATGTTAGAAATAACCTTGGCACAAAATTTCTGAAATTCATGAACTATAAATCTCTAATTCCACTAAACTGAACTCTATAGGCAGAAGCCCTGTGCTGGGAGTCAGTTAATATGAGTCAGGTGCAAACACACATGGGTCCCTCATGTTTCAAAAAGACCTAGACTCCTGCACAGTCTTCATTTGCTATATGATATGCCAAAGATCAAATAGAATTAGTAGTAGATAAGTGTTCTGAATGTAAAGCGTCAGACACATAAGGTGTCACTGAAAATAAGAAAAACGCTTAAGGTTGATTCTTTATGACTAAAAAATCTTCATAATCTTATCTTACAAAGATAATTTGTAATTATTTTCACAAATAATTAGCTATTATATGTAAATTAACCACTGTAATTGTCTGATAATGCTTAGGCATCAGGCTAAAACATAGGGTGAAAATGCAGAGTTAAATAACCCATGGTTAATACATTTAGGTTTTATAATTTATATAAGGAGATTTTTGGTTCCTTACACACAAAAAGCATATGCTCTATAATCCACCAAAAATGATTTTGGGGGGAAGAAACAGGTAATTAAGGCTCATTAGGTTTACAAAATATCCTCTCCAGCAACACTTTTACAAAGACCAAAAGAAAAAAATCTGAAATCAATATTTTTAAGTGTTAATAATATGCATGCATTTATATTTTGGGGCAGATGAAACAAAGTTTCTAGATAACTGGATGGTAGCAGAAAACTCAACTTTCTTTTCTGATGTTATGTTTAACAAAATAAAACAGGGAATGTAATTTTTTTCCATGCTCATTGATCTTATTTTCTAGGCCTGCCAGAGCTTATTCTAACTATCCTTATTCTATCCCTATTCCAAAAAGGAAACAGAACAAAATGATCCTGAAAAGAACATGTTAACATGAATTCACGAAACCCAAGGAGTTTGACATTCTAACAAATGTTTGGTACCTACTATTTAAACACTCAAAACAAGTACCTCCTATTGAAATTGTTAAAAGAAAAGAGAAAGAAATACTTGTCCGATGAGATAAGCCCTTCTTGTTATAAATGCAAGCGTACTAAAATCTTACCTTAAATTATCAATTCAAAAATTTTTATTTGTATTTTTATACCAGTCCAAATGCCTTTGAAATATGAAAGCCAGGGACTATGAAATGATGCATTTTTTTTTCCAGAAATATTTCATTTTGAGAACAAAGCCTCTCACAAACCTGGAAACAAAAGAACTGATTTCTATTCCAAGTGTCACAGGAGAATGATTTGCTGGGTTCAAAAACACTAGGCTAATGAAAAAATGGTATAGTAGTTCAGATTCCCGTTTCCTCGGAACTGACATTTACCACCATTTAAGGTTTTTCAGCCTAGGGCCAGTGAAACCTGCACGTGGGGTGAAAATAATGCCCAAGTCTGAAGACAAAGCCAGCAACACCATCCATTCACTGAGCATTTAGAGCAGCACCGTCCAATGGAACTTTCTGTGACTATAGCAATGTCCTGTATCTGCTCTGTCCAACATATGGCCAGTAAGTACTTCAAATGTGTCTAGTGATGAAGCAAATGAATAAATTTAAAATTTTAAAAAATTTTAACTAAATAGTCAGATATGACTAGTAACTACTGTATTAGACAGCACAGGTCTAGAGGAACCAGTTTATTAGGAAATTCCTTTGCCCCCGCCTCAGTGCCTTTTTTCAGAGTTAATTCACCTGGCTCCTAGTTCTAAAAGAGAGTTGCAAAGAAATATCACTACATATAAGCCATTATCCTAAAAACATTGCCAGTATATTGGAAATTCAGGACATAAATGTGGAGTGACGCATACACAACACTTTAAAATTTTCTCATTATAATTTTCTTTGTTAAGAGTGATGTTCCATAGGACAGAGTTCACCTAAAGCAAAAAATTCTCTTTTACAATATGAAACAACAGAAAATACTACCAGTCTAATATCTTACTTCCTACAATAATATTATGCTACAAGATAAAACTAGCAAGACACATACTGGATTACCTTAAATCTATGAATGAACAACTACTTTCGAATTCCAGGCCATCGCAATCCTCATAAATTTTACCAGCTGTTTCAGGAGAATCACAGTCTACTACTGCATAATAGTATTTGAGTCGTTTGAATTGATAATCTCTCAATTTTTCTCTAGAAGTCCTAAAAGGTAGAAAACTCATTAAACTTACTTATTCAGGAACACAAACACCTACCTTCCTTTAAAAAATAAATGTGATTATTTAAAGAAAAATATATTACAACCTGGCCTTCATTTCAATCCATCTTTCCTTAAATTCTACCTTTATGGGCATTAGATATCTAAGCTCAATTTATTATTCTGATAATATTTTGATTGAAATTTAGTATCCAGAAATGGAGCATGTGAGAATTACATATGCTTACTCATAATTTTAATACTTGAATAGTCTTTTCTGTTTTGCTACCACCGGTAGCCTCTCAAGTAAAACTCCTGAACAAGATCACTATTATAAAATAAATATGCTAGGAAAACATTAGCTCTCAGTACAAAGAAATTCCTATTCTTGAAAATGTTTATTCCAGATTTATGTGTTGTCAAGTCTAAATGGTTATAAGTTTAATTTCATTGAACTACAACATACTCCTTGAGGGTCGTCATTGGCTGTTCTGCCACTCATCTATTTAACTACCATTTTTATTACGTGCACATATAGCTCCACCTAGTGGTTTAAAAACTACCTTAAATTTTTTTCTATACATTATTATGATAAAAACTTATTATTTTTTTATTTAATCTTTAAATTTAAAAAAAATTATGTATTTCGAAGGCAAACAGGGTTTCAGTGCCACATGTATGGAAAGCAACATTCCAGGGAAAAAGCAAAACTTACTAAGAGCAAGGAGGTTGAGAGCCTTAAATCAGTCTAATCATGAAATGTGTTTCAAAACTGCAATAATTGTTTTGATGAATATAGAAATATGAATATACACACAAAAGGTTGTTGGAATAGTGTGCCACTTATGATAGACTTTAATCTGCTTGCAACTTGTTTTAAACTATGAAAGGCAGGCACAACGTATACTTTAGTCCCATTAAAGTGACCAGAATTGTGAGTTAGCAACATGAACTTAGGAGATTTAGTTTTATTTTCCCTAACAGGTTAATACCAGTCCTTTTCAGGGGCATCTTCCGGAATACTTAATAATTCTACTGGTCCTTGAACTTGCTCTTCCTTCATCCTCTCCTTTCCAAACTCCGAAGGATATATCTAAACACACAAAAAATAAGATCAATGTAATTTATACTTTACTTTTCTTAAAACGTCCAGACCTATCAAGGTCAGGAATTCTGAGAGTTACAAGTGAACTCGATGAAAACAGCAAGGATGACTCACTTCCAAACCTACTACAGGAAGCTAAAACACCCTGAGGAATCTCCTTAAAAATAGTTTTCGCTGGAGAGTAACAGATATGGAGCTTGAGAACAAAAATAGATTTATCTTCTGCATATGTCAACTAGAACAAGATGGTCCTGGGATCCAAAGGAAAAATTAAGAAAACCAAAAGAAGACTCTAAGTGCTCAAGGAACTTAAAGTACCTACACACACACACACACACACACACACACACACACACACACACAACTAGATTAAATAGTTGGCACAAAATACACAAAAATGATTAAGGAAGTATATAAAACATAAAGAAAAACAATTTTGTTTTCTCTCTTGAGTCGTATCCTTTATCCAGTGCTTTCTTTTAAGAAATATTTTAAATAGAAAAGAAGTGATAGTAATCTTTTTTTTTTTTTTTTTTAAATATTTTATTTATTTTATTTGACAGACAGATCACAGGTAGGCAGAGAGGCAGGCAGAGAGAGAGAGAGGAGGAAGCAGGCTCCCCGCCCAGCAGAGAGCCCGATGTGGGGCTCGATCCCAGATCCCAGGGATCATGACCTGAGCCGAAGGCAGAGGCCTTAACCCACTGAGCCACCCAGGCGCCCCAGTGATAGTAATCTTATCACACAGTTTAGAGGGTCTTGGTAAAAGAAAAAGGATTCACCCTCATTGGGATTTGGTAATTTTGTATGTTGGCTACTTTTGAGAAAAAATAAAACTGTATTAATTTGTATTATTTTGACATTACTGGGCTTAATATATTTTTGCTAACCAATACATGCTTTTCTGAGTTCTCTGCAATATGCAATTTATTAAATAGGGGATTTGAGTTTTCCTTACTAATCTGAGTGGCAATAGGTTTTGATGTAGAAATTTTAAATACATATGTAGTCACATCTGCTGACTCTGTTTTTCTAAGTCTAGAAATTCTTACCACGCATTTCCTGAAACACAAGATTTAACAGAAACACAATCCTATTTTATTCTGTTTCTATGGTTTGAGTTTTAACTTTTTTTTCCTTACTTTATCCGGAGTTAATTTTGGACTATGATGAGGTGAAGATCTGAACTAAGCTCTTTACACAAAGACTCACTCATTTGTCCCAATTCAAGCTTACTTTGGCCTGTATTATAATACGAATTTTTCTATTTACCTATTTCATTCCATCAATTTGTCTTTCCATTTTTAACCAAACTTGTTAACTCTTGTAGTAATATAAAATGTTCACATGTTGTACCTCACAGAGCGAATCCTTTTATACTGGTATGTTTTCCCAAAAATTTATTAGTCATTCTCACTTATTTATTCTTCTAGATGATTACTGGTATCCTTTTTCTTTGATATGAACTGAGATTATAACTGAAAGTACAATAAAACTATAGAACTGACATCTTTAAATACTTAAACAAAACAATAATTTAGAGCGGTTTCTGGTACTGTACTAAATGCTTAATGTGAGCTTCTTTTCATTTTATCCTTACAACTACCCTAGGAAATGCTATTGTTACATCCGCTTGTCAGGTGAGAGAACACATCTGAGAAATTAATAAAATGCCCAAGATCACATGGCATGTATCAGGGTTAAGATTTGAATGCGGGTCTGTCATACTGAAAAGCCTAGATTCTTAATCACTAGGCTTGCTCTACAGAAATATGGTATCTCAACAATTATTTAAGTTTTTCAAATTTATCCAGTGTTATAGTTTACTTCATGTATATCATATATATTTAAGGTAATTCCCAAGGATTTTACATTTCTGCTGCTAGCAAAAATAGATTATTCTTAATTGGTTAAAAATTGAAGAATGCAATTAAAAAAACATTTATTTTACTTGCCCCTTTATTGAGCCTTATATTATAATAGCTTTTCAATTGTATTCTTCAGGTTTTTAAAATACATACAATTGTATAACCCATCAAGAGCAATAATTTTACCTCTTCCTTTCTAACTTTTACATCTATTCTACAAGTTTTGTGCCTAACTATACCAGACAACTGCCAGATTATTTTCCTTAAAAGGAAAACTATGACTTAAAAAAAGATTAAACTTAAAATGTTTAGAAATATTTCAAAATGAAATCAATTCTCACCTTTACAGAAAATATAACACCCCCTTTAGGTTTAAATGAATTGAACAGAGCTAGCAAATCTTTTGCCTTTAATCTGTCCCAGTCCATGTTGCAAACTGCTAATCGACGTGTAACCTAAGAAATGAGAAAAATTAAATATTACATAATCTCTATCATTCCCATCCTATCAATTGACGTATAACCTAAGAAATGAGAAAAATTAAGTATTACATAAGCTCTATCATTCTCTAAATATATAAAAATAATGTCTTCTTTCCCCCAAATTCTGAAATCACCAATACAATATTTATCTAAGTCGTTTCAATATGTTAAATTAAACTTCGCCTGAGTCAAACAATGGTAAACATGTCAACAGATAGATAAGCACTTTCTCTTACTAGGTTCTTAGTTCTTGAATCAGAACTTGATAATCAGCTGACTTTTTTTTTTTTTTAAGATTTTATGTATTTATTCATTTGCCAGAGAGAGAGAGTACAAGCAGGGGAAGTGGCAGGTAGAAGGAGAAACAAGCTCCTCACTGGGCAGGGAGCCCAACATGGGACCCAATCACAGGACCCTGGGATCATAACTTGAGCCGAAGGCAGAAGCTTAACTGACTGAGCCACCTGGGCATCCCAATCAGCTTACTTTTTAACAACCAAATTTGTTAAGCTATTTTGCTACCTATGCATTAGTATGGAGGTTGAGTATGTTACCCTAATGTGTTTCTAATAGTGCAGTAAGAACTGAACTATAAACTACCAGCTACAATAACTATCTTCTAAAAATTTCATGTGACCTGGGATGCCTGGGTGTCAGTCATTACAGGTCTACCTCTGGCTCAGGCCAAGATCCCAGGGTCCTGGGATCGAGTCCCACCATCAGGCTCCATGCTCAGCAGGAAGCCTGCTTTTCTGTCTCCCACTCCCCCTGCTTGTGTTTCCTCTCACTGTCTGTCAAATAATAAAATCTTAAAAATTTCATGTGACCTTTATTTTTTTTTTCATGTGACCTTTAATTATTTCTTTAATTATCTCTATTTGCTTGGACAAACATCTAATTTATATAGCTATAATCCATATCAAGAATTTTTTTTGTATCAAAAAGTTTCAATCAGAACAATCATTAAGATTATTATTTACTAAAAAAAAGTTTTCCCACTCATTTTAATGACATCAATTCTACCATCTATAAAAGTTACTTTTACTATGCTTTTCACAAATAATCTTATTTATTCAAAAGTTCACCTCATCAGCACGAGGAGCATCTTTATCTAATTCTCTCCAAGCATGCTCAAAACCAGAGTCCTCTGGCAGTAAATCTGCCATATCTTCTTCATCTTCAGAACTAGTTTCTATATTTCCTTTACCCCTTGCAAGATCAGGGCCACTGTCACTTTCATCATCATTGTCACTATCCTCATCTTCATCTTCCTCCTCATCACTTTCATTTCCATCAACATCATCATCATCATCATCATCATCATCATCAGCTGAAGCTCTACCAGTGAGTGGAATTCCATCTTCAGATTTCTCATCACCTATTTCACTAGCACTTTCTGAATCTTCCTCCAGAGCATCTTTGTCAAACATCTTACCACCTGTAGAGTTTTCATAACCATCACTGTCTCTTGCCATTATTAGAGGAACCACTGCAAAAAAGATTAAAGGAGGGAGAAATTAAGAAAATGTAGACACAATTAAATTGAATCCACTTATTTTGACCTCAAATCCAGGAAAAATATAAGTTGTGTTGTGGATGAGATCACCTATGCAGAGCAAAATAGTTAAGTTTTCTACTAAATCCTGAACTTAGTAACTAACTATGGTTAGCGATATATGAGAAGTAAGACTATTTTTACTTAAGTTGGATTTTTTTAACCCACATAACTCTGAAAAAACTCATTTTCTATTTCTAAAGCAATCATATGATTCTACTGTGGGTATGTGAGTATGTTGATATACAGTACCTTGCACATTTTATTCACCTTTAAATTGAAACTTATGTTTCTGCTTACAGGCTCTGCTTGCAGAATTGAAAGGAAAAAAAACATTAAAAGCTTAACACTTGGAATGAAATTCAAACTTCGTTTTTTTTCTTGGTCCTCTAGTCTTATAACAGTCATTCACTGACTAAATATTTATCATCTACTATGTAAAATGCATTGAGCTCAGGAAAAGGAAAAGGGAGGGGTGCCTGGGTGGCTCAATCAGTTAAGCCTCTGCCTTTGGCTCAGGTCATGATCCCTGAGACCTGGGATCGAGCCCCGCATCGGGCTCTTTGCTCAGCGGAGAGCCTGCTTCTCCCTCTCTCTCCACCTACTTGTACTCTCTATCTTTCTGCCAAATAAATAAACAAAATCTTTATATATCATAAACACGTTTGGGTATATCACAATTTAATCAAGTCCCTAATGATTTATATTACTTTTTAAATTTTAAAAACAATGCTAAGGTATACATTTTCTTTTTTTAAGATTTTATTTATTTACTTGACAGAGAGAGAGACAGTGAGAGGGAATACAAGCAGGGGGAGTGGGAGAGGGAGTAGCAGGCTTCCCACTGAGCAGGGAGCCAGACGCCGGGATCCATCCCAGAACCCCAGGATCATGACCTGAGCCAAAGGCAGAGTCTTAACAACTGAGCCACCCAGGCAGCCCTAAGATGCACATTCTTTGCACAAATGTGCAATCATTTACTTAAAATAAGTTCTTAGGGGTGCAAGTGCTGGCCATCAACATTTACGACACAAAATATCAAATTGTACTCTTTCCATCACCTTTACCTTGTAGCATTTAAAAAGCTCTCTGCAGGGGTGCCTGGGTGGCTCAGTAGGTTGGCGTCTACCTTTGGCTCAGGTCATGATCCCACTGTCCTGTGATGGAGTCCCACATCGGGCTCCCTGCTCAGTGGGGAGTCTGCTTCTCCTTCTACCCGCTTCCCCCTGCTCATGATCTCTCTCTCTCTCAAATAAATAAAATCTTAAAAAACAAAAAAACACCTCTCTGCACACAGTAGTTGCTGGTAACTGATGAATAATGAACAAAAGATGGTGTACATATAAAGTCATTTATTCCTACTTATTACATCATGCCTTTCTGGACTGTGGAACGGATATAAACTACTGGAAGCAACATGATGCAGTAGAAAGATTTTTCGAAGTCTTGAACTGCAGGCCCAACTCTGTATACCCTCACATAAATCACTTTAGTCTTGTCTCCTGATTAATCTATCCTAATTTCTCAAGCTTATGGAGAAATTTTAATAAAAAAGGATAAGCAAAAAGATTCTGTAAAATCAATCCAAAGGATTATATGGTTATGTTTTATTAATCCAGTGCCCTAAATCAAGTGAAATTTAAAAGATGCTAAACTAATTTACCTCACAAACAGCATCAAACAAACCCTGCTGCTATTCTTATTTTGATCTTATTCTCCAATTTCAGTAACCAAACTCCTATCCCTCTCCCTATACCTCAGTTTGCTGCCTCCTGGTTCCACTACAAAAGGAATGAGATCCCACTCTGACCTCCTAGTCCCTGCTATCTAGAATTCTATCCACTGCCCAATACCTCCTATCTTTCAAATATGATCTCAGCCTGTCTAGTCCTCTCTGACTTTTCCCCAATATCTGTCTTCCTTGAATCTTGTAATCATGGCCAGCCTTTGGCTCATCTGAATACCAATTTTCAGTTAACAACATAAACAACAGGCAACACCAACACTCAAAATTTCTTGCTACTGGAGGTGACACCAAATTTTAACAAGCTCAGTAAACAAGTAAGCATGAACCAGAACAGATGTTTCTTAGTTCCAAACAACCATTTCTAGTTGTATTACCTACGTACCCCTTCAGAGCCCTTATTATCTAATTAAATGGGAATACTGATCTCTTCTGAACATATCCAACCACGTCTTTGCTCAAAAAGTCCTTTCTATATACAGTGCTCTGTTCTCTCGATTTACTTTTTCCAAACCCATTGATACTTCCCCTAAGAATTTCTCTGGTTACCATACCTTGAGTGACCTCTTCCTCTGAATTCCCATAGCCCTCTGCTAAACACTGTTTATGGCACATACTGTTATTTATATTATATTACAGATCTAATTTCTTCCACATTAGATCTGTGGTGTCCTGTATGTAGCCAGCAGCCACATGCAGCAAGTGAGCACTTGTAACATGGCTCGTCTAAATTTTATACTTCAGATTAGTATGAAAATAGAACATAAACTATGCCATTAAAATTTGAGTTGATGGGGCGCCTGGGTGGCTCAGTGGGTTAAGCTTCTGCCTTCGGCTCAGGTCATGATCTCAGGGTCCTGGGATCGAGCGCCGCATCGGGCTCTCTCCTCAGCTGGGAGCCTGCTTCCCCCCTCTCTCTCTGACTGCCTCTCTGCCTACTTGTGATTTCTCTCTCTGTCAAATAAATAAATAAAAATCTTTAAAATAAAATAAAATAAAATAAAATTTGAGTTGATTACACATTGAAACAGTTGGCTGGTGCCACTGCAGAGTTTAGCAGGCTTTTATTTGCAATACAGGATCTTAGGAAGGGCTGAAATCAAGATGAAATCCACTCAACTAGCTATGCACCTTGCAAAGGAGCTGTGTCTACTCAGGGGCAATAAACCTACTGCTTCACTCAAAGATGCTGTCCCTTACCAAACTGTGAACTCTAGGAGTTCTATGAATCCAAAAGGGCATAACTTTTTCTAATTTGCACAGGCATCATATAAGCTAGCAGTAGCCCCAAGATGGGGGACCATGTCTTACTCACATTCTACCTGCCACATATTAGTTACTAAAAGTAGTTGAATGAATGAAGGATGGATGAATACACAACTCTACTAGCCCTCTACAGACACACCTCCTCTTACTACTGATGACAACATATAATACTTGATCTGGTTAAAGAATATAACTCTCACTAGTGCCTATCACAAATCAAAATCATCGCTTAGCCTCAAGTTTTTCTCTCCTAGCCATTATAGCACCAAATAAAAAAATAAATAATCATTACGTGGCATTTTTTTTCTTTCACAGCTTTATGCTCCCAAGTAAGCATTTAATCATTCCCATTATACTATGAAAATGCCATATATGCCTTTTTAAAAAAATCAGTCTAGAAACAAATAATGCATTATCAAAGAACCTATAATTCTTTCCAACCAACCTGATCGCATTTCTCTTCTTGCCTCAGAGTGCTTGACCTTGGGAAATTTCACAATTTCAGAGGGGCCCAAGTCTTCTGTGCTTAGTTTTCCTTTGGGACATGAGTCTGTACAATGCTGAATAATGCTTTTTTTCTCTGTTGTACTTTTTTGTGTAAATTCTTCTATGTCTTTCTTGGGAATTATTTTTGAATCTACCTTCTTAGATTTGCATGACTTTTTCATTTTCTGGATTCTGTCAGAGTTATCTAAATCATTTTTATCTCCAGAATCCTTTTGATTAATTTTCTTGGTTTCTTTCTTTTTCTCCTCAACTATATTTTTTGATTCTATTTTGTTGTTAGTCTGGGGTTTTTTCTTCTTCATCTTCTTTTGGTTCAATGCATTACCATCTTCATCAGATAGATCTGAATCAGAATCTGAAAGATCGTAAAAACGTTTCAAGTCCTCTGTAGTGCTGTGGTTGATACGGCGTCCTCTTTTATCCACAGCATAATTCAACTTGAACCTTTTGTCATGAAACATTGCTCGAAATCTCTTGTCAATTTTGACTTTTCGGTCCTTTTCTGGCATTTCCCAAAATCTTGGATCTTTTGTAACCCTCCTAAACCGCTGGTCACTCATTATTTCTTGTTTGGATGCCATTTTTAAATGTCTGACTGGACAAATGCTTCAAGAAATCAAATCCTAAGAAGTGAAACAAATATTACGATAATGAAGGATTAGTTAAAAAAAGATGCTTAGGGAAAAAATGCTTATTCACAATATAGTCTAAGTTAAATATAAATAAAGGTAACATATCCAATTTCATTTCCCAAACTTATTCTGAGTCACATACAGAAAAGCAAAAACTATCAGAATATCCTCGTTTGATTATAGAGCATTTGGAGAAAGAAATTTAAAACAAAACCAAGCAGAATTCCAGGGCTTTACAGAGGGAGACAAACGCTTACTAGCCAATTGCACTCACTTGGAATTTCTACATTTCTTTTTGTATACCTGTGTACTTGTTACAAGTTAAAAGCTAATGTAATCAAAAGTTTCCCAAGCCTCAGTGGATCCTCTTTGTTTCTTCACATTCTGGTCCCACTCTTCCTGTTAGTCCTTACTTCATGCTACTACTCTGATCAGTCCTTAGTTGTACAAGGCTGGTCTCCTAACTAAATAGACTCAAATCAATTTAGATTCAGCTCACAAAAATCCCTCTTTAAATCCGACCATCCTTCAAAGACCTGGTAAATTTTTATCCTAGTTATTAACAAACATCACTTCTCTCTATAATTTATTCTATAAGGCCCAAGTGGGCTGATTCTCCCCAAACATATGAGACTGTGTGTGTGTGTGTGTGTGTGTGTGTGTGAGAGAGAGAGAGAGAGAGAAAGGAGAGAGAGGGAGAAAGAGAGAGATTAGTATTTTTCAAGAGAGAGGAGAGAGGGAGAGAGAGAGAGATTTGTATTTTTCCCCATCTCGATTAGATTTTTGCAGAGCTAAGAGTCAATGATTTTTTACGATTTTATCTATCCATTTGTCAGAGACCGCGCACAAACAGGGAGAGCGGCAGGTAGAGGGAAACGCACGCTCCCCGCTGAACAAGGGGCCCATGGGGAACTCGATCCCAGGATCGTGGGATCACGACCGGAGCCGAAGGCAGACCCTTAACCGATGAGCCACCTAGACATCCCAAGAGTCGTTGACTATTATGAACAAAAAGGAACTGATCAAACAGGGTAGCAATAGCAGTGCTTTGTTCTGAAAGCAAGCCTTGAATTTTTTCCTTAAATTTGAAAACAATTTTTATACATCAAAAAAAGTCACATAGGTTTCAATGATGCACTTATACATGAAGCATTTAACCCTCTGAACAGGTAGGGACCGAGGTAGGTACCATCTCATCCAAATGTGAGTGGCAATGCATATAAATGTTTACAACAAAAGCATTCAATAAACGTCAGATAGTCAGACAGGTGGGTGACCTGACCTCACCTTCCGACGCCCACCTTCACTCTCCCCTCTAACCACCCTCTAAGGCGGAGAACACCAGGGTGGTCCTAGAACGGCGATTTCCTTCCCCAGCCCAAACCTCAAAGCACAGCTACTGGGCTGAGGCCCTTCAACAGGACCCTGGGGAGGACCAAGAAGTCTGAAAAATGAGACTGGAATGGGAAAGAAAAAGGGCGCAACCCCTCATGAATCCGACGAAGACCCTGTCAAAAACCGGTTCGGCACTCTCCAAAGCCCATCTTCTTGAAATCCAAATCCACTCACCTCCTCCGAGCTCTCGCCGAGTCTCATGTGCGACCCAAACCCACAATCCTCTGCGTGACGCACCGCCGTGATGGCAAGAGAGCTGGGCCAAACTACCTCCCCTTTCCTTTTTGCGGGGATCTTCGGCGCAGGCGTGGGAGCCGCGGTGGCGCATGCGCAAGATAAGTGCGCCGGCAAGTGGCGTCGCCTCCGGACATGCTGCGGCTGGGCGGTCTCTGGGTCTTGAGGCTGGGATCTCCCGCGGCTGGGGTCCCAGCAAAGAACCTCGGCCTCAGGGAGGTCGCCTCCCGCGTCTCTTCCCCGGGCAGCACTTCGCCTAGAGCCCTAAATATCTTCGATCGGGATTTGAAGAGGAAACAGAAAAACTGGGCGGCCCGGCAGCCTGAGCCGATGAAGTTTGACTACCTGAAGGAGGAGGTAAGTCCGCAGGGCAGTGGGAGAGGACGGCCCGAGCTTTGGCGCCGAATGAGGGGCTCCGGCCAGGCCCCAGCCGACCCCACCTGAGTCCACTTCGCCCCATCTCGCCGGATGACCTTGAGCAGCTGCCCTGCCTATCTGAGCGTCTACTGTAATCACTGAGGGGGTGGGTGAGTATATTTGTACGTTGCTATTCATTCATCCATTCACTCACTCACAGCAAGTATTGCTTGAGTTACAGCTCTGTCATGGGCAGAATAAGACCGCTACCTTCAGGAAATTTCATTCTTGTGGGCGTCGGTGAACAAGAAATGTAATTTCAGCCAAAGAAGTAAGGTGAGGTGCTTAAGTGAAGTAGTATAATGACTGCGATGGTCAGAGAAGGCGCTCAGGCAGACGACATGATGCGGAATTAGGCAAGCTAAGATCTGGAGGGAATAGCCTTACAAGCAAAGGGAAGAAGAGTTTCTGAGGCGGAAAGGACCTTATTGAGGTCTCTACTGAAGCTTCGGTGAAGGAGAGAGTGGGAGAGGAGGTCAAGGAGGGCGCAGGTTATTAGGGCAGTAGAAGATAGGAACTTTGGATTTTCTCGTCCAACTGAACTGCCCGATCAGTATGATAATCACTGGCCACATGTGGCTGAGTGCTTGAAATATAGCTAGTCCAATTGAGATGCAATGCACCTGTAAAATGCACCGGATTTCAGTAACTTAGTGTGAAAAAAGGATGCAAAATATTTCATTAGTAGATTTTTAAAAATCTTGATTACATGTTGAAATTGTAGTTTTGAGGGGCACCTGGGTGGCTCAGTGGGTTAAGCCTCTGCCTTCGCCTCATGTCGTGATCTCAGGGTCCTGAGATCAAGCCCTGCATCGGGCTCTCTGCTCAGCACGTAACCTGCTTCCCCCTTTCTCTCTGCCTTCCTCTCTGCCTACTTGTGATCTCTCTCTGTGTCAAATAAATAAAATATTTTTTTTTAAAAGAAATGGTAGTTTTGATATATTGTGTTAAGTAAAATATGTGAAAAATAATTTCTCCTGTTCCTTTTTACTTTTTAAAAGTGACTATTAGAAAATTTAAAATGACATATATTGATCTCATTGTTTTTCTGTTGGTCAGCCCTGCTCTAGAGGAATGTGAACCTGTTGAATGGTTTTTGGTTTTGGTTTTGGGGACGGGGGGTGGAAAATCAACCCTGGGGCTTGATCTCACAACCCTGAGATCATTACTGGAGCCAAAAATCAAGAGTCAGTCTTTTTTTTTTTTTTTTTAAGATTTTATTTATTTGACAGAGGGAGAGACAGAGAGCACAAGCAGGCAGAGAGGCAGGCAGAGGCAGAGAGAGAAGCAGGCTCCCCGCTGAGCAAGGAGCCCGATGCGGGGCTCGATCCGAGGACCCTGAGACCATGACCTGAGCCGAAGGCAGTGGCTTAACCCACTGAGCCACCCAGGTGCCCCAAGAGTCAGTCTTTTAACTGACTGAAGCATCCAGGCACTCCTAGCCTGTTGAGCACCTGGATGTCTTTAAGTAGTGGGATGATAGGATCTGGTTTATGTTTTAGGAAAATTAATTAAGATAAATTAAGGTCTCTGATTTGTACTCGTTTGAAAGACCTCTTCCTCTGCCCAAGTGGACTAGAAACTGAGGGTTTGTACTCTCTGGACACACAGCACCAACTTCAGGCCTAAGTGAATGTTTCTTTGGGAATGAATCAAAATTGATGTTAAGTGTAGTGAACTCTTAAAAGCCAAAGCAAGAAACAGTTTTTGAGCTCCTTTGGACAGAACTCTGTGCAAGTTTGGCCTGACCAGATGATTGACTGTGTTGGTTCTTAGGGCTTATAATGACATGTACTTAGAAGATGTATATTTCTAACCACTCTTCTCCAAGCAAAGTGTGTAGATTATGACTTGACTGAGGCCTTATCAATCTGTAGGACTAGAATAAATGAGGTGAAGTATATGAATGTTCTTTTTGTAATAAACAAGTTATTCATAATAAGAATGATATACAAAGTAGACTCCTCCAGGGAAAGACTTCTGGTATACCTCTTTCCCTTCCCCTTCTTTCCCCCCAAAGCAAATACACATATGTTCTGAACTTCCAAGTCCTAATAGAAGCTCTGGGGTGTTTATGAAGGAATAGTGGAATGTGAAGAATCTTAGGCTTTCCCATCTTTATTCCTGACAGATGAAGCTAGCCTAGCAAAAGGAAGCACTTTCCTTATGGCCTCTTTTAGATTGGGATGGGACTGGGAAGAATAGCATGAAGCGCAGTTTCTTCAGATCTGACTGACTTTCTAATTTGCACATGTTCCTTGGAAAAGTTGTTTACTTGTTTAGTAGTTTCACAGAATTTCCTATGAATCTTCAAATAATAGAGTTTTTAAGTGATCATTTATACATTGATCTGTAATAAACCCTAGCTAACAATATTTTTTCACTTTCATATACTTCATGCTAATATCTGTGGACAATAATGTATCTGTTAGGCTCCTGTTGCTTCTTATCCTAATAATCTTACATAGAACATAGAATGTAAAGGCCAACGATTACATACATATTTATGGATATTTAGTCTTGGATTCATTAAATGGACTTCTGAAGTAATTCACTTCAATTTGTTTCCTGGGATAGTGTAATTTATTGTGTTTATAATTTATGGTTAGATTTATATAATTTGTGGTCAAATTGAAAATGGGATAGTGAGAAGTACTTAACAATATGTAGAAACATAAGTAACCTGTGGATTATTGAATACTGAAAAAGTGTTGCTCCTTTGTTAAACCTATTCAACTTGTATACGTCATTGCTGCTTGTAATCCTTCAGGTTGGAAGTCGGATCGCAGACCGTGTGTATGACATAGCCAGGTAAGTGATGATTATCATAATAAAATGCAATTAACTTTTTGTTTTTTATTTATTTATTTTTTTTGACAGGCAGAGATCACAAGTAGGCCGAGAGGCGGGCAGAGAGAGAGGAAGGGCAGAGAGAGAGGAAGGGAAGCAGGCTCCCTGCTGAGCAGAGAGCCCGATGCGGGGCTGGATCTCAGGACCCTGGGATCTTGACCTGAGCCGAAGGCAGAGGCTCTAACCCAGTGAGCCACCCAGGTGCCCCTGCAATTAACTTTTGACTGAAGGTTCAAGAGATTGAATGTTGAGAGCTTAATGTCTTGAATGGCAGAATCTGAAGGAATTTATTACAAGGATTAGTGATTTTAATCACTCTTAAGTCTCTCCCTTTTTTTTTTTTTTTTTTAAATTTGGGAGAGCAAGAGAGAAAGCAGGAGCACAGGGAAAGGGAGAAGCAGACTCCCAACTGAGCAGGGAGACTGATGTGGGGCTTGATCCCAAGACCCTGAGATCATGACCTGTTCCAAATGCAGATGCTTGACTGACTGAGCCACCCAGGCTCCCCAGATTGCTCCTTTTTTATGTATGGAGAGCAAGTGTTCTTTTTTTCCCCCTTGTTGAAAAAAAAAAAAAAAAAGAATGAATAGAAGCACAACTCATAGCTTCTTTATGAGCTTGAATGACTGATTCAGTTTCATTTGGCTAAAAGCCAGTAATGAAAACATTGCTCCAAAAATGAAGATAAAAATTGACCACCTGTGAATTTTTAAGATTTAATAAACCTAGCTTTAAAAATTTAACTACAGTTAACAACAGAATCCTTGACTAAGTGAAGGAAAGAGTCTGCCTAGATTCATTCCCCACTCAGGTTATATGAGACTTAAGCCATTTTATCTTAAGTATTGTTAATGGCAGTAGGTTTCTATGACAATTATATAGTGGCAGATTTGAGAACACTTTGATGAAGTATTAAAACCATGGGCACCTGGGTGGCTCAGTGGGTTAAGCCTCTGCCTTCGGCTCAGGTCATGGTCTCAGGGTCCTGGGATTGAGTCCCACATCAGGCTCTCTGCTCGGCGGGGCGCCTGCTTCCTCCTCTCTCTCTCTCTGCCTGCCTCTCTGCCTACTTGTGATCTTTCTCTGTCAAATAAAAAAAAAAAATTATTAAAAAAAAAACCTTGATGAATTCATTGCTCTGTATTAGGCATAACAAAAATTTTACAAATTCAAGTTTATAGATGTGTGGCAGGAACCACATAAATAATAGTCAAATAATGTCTTTACTGTAGAATTGTTCTATAATGTTAGCAAATCACTTTTTTGTGCTCTTTTTTTTTTAAAGACATCCATTAAATTAGACCAACATGGGATGGATTTATTACATTTGTTTATAAAAAGGGGAATTTCTTTTTTTAAATCAAAAACTCAAGTCATTTTTTAGAGATATTCTTGCTACTTAAAAGAGCTTAGGGATGAATTAATTTCATATGGTAAAAAATGCTTCATTGTTGCAGATAATCACCCCCATTTCATCTGTTTTATTAGTTCCATTATTTTAAGGATCTGAAAAAAATAGCTAGTTTTCTGTACTGCAGTCATTTGTCTGGATTTTAGGCCATTGATTAAAAATGAAACAAATTTTCCAAATTAGTATGGATTTTGCAGTCTTTTTATGTCATAGTACTGAGCAAAACATAGATCTACAGAGAGACTTGTGATTGTGGCTAAAAGCATGTTTTAAACTAACATTAACTCTTTAGAACTAAATTATTAAAAATGCAGTCTAAAAAAAAATACCAGTGTAAATGCCCTTGCACTAACGTTCTGTTGTTACAAAGTATAGTTTATATTGTCCACACTGATCTTTTGTTGATTCTTAAAAAACTTAACCCCACAGATTATTAAGTGTCTTCTTTGTGGTATCTGAAGTCTATTAAATTACTGTTATAAACTGGGGGCTCCTGGGTGGCTCAGCTGGTTAAGTGTCTGCCTTTGGCTCAGGTCATGATCCCAGGGTCCTGGGATTAGGCTCCCTGCTCAGTGGGGAATCTGCATCCTCCTGTCCCCCCACTATGTGTGCATGGGCACGCACTCTCTGTCTCATGGATAAATAAATCTTTTTTAAAAACTGTTATAATCTGTGATAATAATAACTCATAACCAACTTTTGTTGAGCATTTGTACTGTGCTAGATACTTTAAATGCACCATTTCATAAAATTCTCTTGAGGGAGGTAGTAACTTTTTCATTTTATAGATGGGGAAACATTCAGTAAGATTAAATCACTTGTCCATGGTCACAGAGCCAGTAAATTGCAAGCCCAGAATTCTAAATCTTGTCTTTCCGATCCCAAAGCTTGTGTACTTTTATCATGTCATACTGCCTGTGTTCACAATCAAGATAGAGGGCATTATGTAAATAAATGATTCATTCTCACCACCAGTTCTCTGGTGTTCTACACTTTTGACATAAGTTTTTAACAGAAATTGAAAAAGGACTCCCAATTTTGGTTCCAGTAGAAAAAAATGTTATTAGTGGATAAAACTTTTAAGTTTTCTTGTCAATGAAATTGGCTTACAATTAGATGTGTGAACTGGTTTTGTATGACATCTACTTAGAGGAGGCAATGTAGTATGGGAGATAATAATTCTCGTTCAGCACAGTGAGGTACCACCTCACACCAGTCAGAATAGCTAAAATTAACAAGTCAGGAAACAACAGATGTTGTTAAGGATGCAGAGAAAGGGGAGCCCTCCTACACTGTTGGTGGGATGGCAAGCTGGTGCAGCCACTCTGGAAAACAGTATGGAGGTTCCTCAAAAAGTTGAAAATAGAGCTACCCTATGACCCAGCAATCGCACCACTGGGTATTTAACCTAAAGATACAAATGTAGTGATCCAAAGGGGTCTGTGCACCTGAATGTTTATAGCAGCAATGTTCACAATAGCCAAACTATGGAAAGAACCTAGATGTCCATCAACAACAGATGAATGGATAAAGAAGATGCGATGTGTGTGTGTGTGTGTGTGTGTGTGTGTATATATATGCGCGCACACACACACATCACATCACATAGTGTGTGTGTGTGTGTGTGTGTATATGTGCACACACACACACACACATACTATGCAGCCATCAAAAAACCCGAAATCCTGTCATTTGCAACAACATGGATGGAACTAGAGGGTATTATGCTGAGTGAAATAAGTCAATCAGAGAAAGACAACTATTGTATAATCTCTCTGATACGAGGAATTTGAGAGACAGGGAGGGGGTTGTGGAAGATAGGGAGGGAAAAAATGAAACAAGATGGGACCAGGGAGGGAGACAAACCATAAGAGACTCTTAATCTCAGGAAACAAACTGAGGATTGCTGAGGGGTGGGCAGGGAGGGATAGAGTGGCTAGGTTATGGACATTGGGGAGGCTATGGGCTATGGTGAGTGCTGTGGATTGTGTAAGACTGATGATTGACAGATCTGTACCCATGGGGCTAATAATACATTATATGTTAATAAAAAAAATTCTGGTTCAGGATTCTGACTAACTGAATTCAAGTTCTGATTACTGCTTATTAGTTGAGTGACCTTGGGTTGACTTACTTTGAACACTTAGCATATTGCTTTGAACCTGCTATGATTTTAGTAAAAGTTAGCTACTATTTAGTTGGTGTTTTGTTTTGTTTTTAGTTTAACATATTAGTATTTCATGGTATTTTACATGATGATTTTTTATTTATTTATTTGACAGAGAGAGATTACAAGTAGGCAGAGAGGCAGGCAGAGAGAGAGGGGGAAGCAGGCTCCCTGCTGAGCAGAGAGCCTGATGTGGGGCCCGATCCCAGGACCCTGGGATCATGACCTGAGCCGAAGACAGAGGCTTAACCCAGTGAGCTACCCAAGCGCCCCTTACATGATGATTTTTTAAGTTATCTGCTGCCTCAACAAATTTGAGAAAAAGGGATCATTAAGTTCCTGACAGCTACGCTGGTATTTTCATGTTAATTTATGTTAGCTTCTTTTCATTCTTTATTTGTGTGATTAAATTAAAATATCCCCACTAAATTTGTTCTTTGAATCCACATCATGGACCAACCTCATGGGAAGCCAGATGACTGTGAGGTCCTGTGAATGTCTGGAACAGATAGACTTGCTCCTTCAATATGTTCTCTGGTAGAAACAGCTTATAAGGTGAGGCAGAAAAGGCAGATGGTATAACTTTTTGAAAGTTGTGTTCATTAAAATGTTTTTACTTAAGAAAAATCAGTTTTAGTAATTGTTCTGTGGACTGTGTTATTACAGACAAAATATAACTTCTGTGTCTATTTTTTAGAAATTTTCCCCTTGCTTTGGATGTTGGTTGTGGAAGAGGATACATAGCACAACATTTGAATAAGGTATATGTATTCAGTGACTTAATTTACTTTAAGAAATAAAATGGACTATTTTTAAAGAAAGCCTTCCTTAGTTCAGTTTGTATCATATTTAGATTTTTTTTTTAATTTATTTGACAGAGATCACAAGTAGGCAGAGAGGCAGGCAGAGAGAGAGGCAGAAAGAGGCTGAGCAGAGAGCCCTATATGGGGCTCAATCCCAGGATCCTGGGATCATGACCTGGGCCGAAGGCAGAGGCTTAACCCACTGAGCCACCCAGGTGCCCCTCATATTTAGATTTTATCAAAATCACTAAATTTTTTAAAAATGGTGAACCAGTGGTTGTTTTGTGTCTCCTCTAAAGTATTTTTTTCTTAAAGTCGTTATTTTTTTCAATCTGTTTTATACAGTGATTCCTACTTAAAATTTCTTTAAATCTGTATAAGATGTGTTGCTCTTCATTCTCATTTTGTGCAAATGTTTTTGATACTTCAAGTAAAATCAGATTGACATTCATTTGGAAAATATGATTAAGCTAATCTTTTAGATGAGAAAAATATTAATTTTATCATTTAATTAGAAATGTTTCTATGTGATTATATGTAAGTATCTTTTTTAAGGCTTATACCATTTTATTTTGCCTTTTCTAATTCAGACAATAAAGACATTCGTTTATCATTTTAGCTTCTGTATATATGACACTGTGTTGGACAACAGATTACAGTGGGCTTTCTATATTAAATCTACTTCAAAAAAAACATACACTTGGGCCAGGCTGGTAGGAGTAGGGTGTGAGAAGCTCCCAAAATACTGTTGTCATGGACAGGGAAAATCTATTCTTCTTGTTGCTCAGGCCAGAAAACTTGTTCATTGATGCCTCTTCTGTCCTCACCTCCCACATTGAATCCATCAACAAATATTACTTGGATTTCAAAATATATCCGTAACTACCACTTCCTACTACTTTCATTATTATCGTATTGGTCTATACTGCAGTAGCCTCCTTACTGGCCTCCCTGCTTCTGCCCTTGCCCTCAAAAGTCACTTCGCACAGCAAAGTAATTCTTTTTTTTTTTTTTTTAAAGATTTTATTTATTTATTTGACACAGAGAGAGAGACAGTGAGAAAGGGACTATAAGAAGGGGGAGTGGGAGAGGGAGAAGCAGGTTTCCTGCTGAGCAGGGAGCCCAACCCCGTGGGGCTCAATCCCAGAACCCTGGGATCATGTCCTGAGCCAAAGGCAGACGCTTAATGACTGAGCCACCCAGGAGCCCCGCAAAGTAATTCTTTTAAAGCACAAGTCATTTCTTTGCCAGCCCTCTGCTCAGAACTGTTGGCTTCTCCTCTAATTCAGTAATAATCCAGATTCTTAATCCATAAGACCCTCAGTGATCTGGCTCCCCTAACATTTATCTGGCCTTGTGTCCTTCCCCTCATTCCTTACTTTTCAGCAACCCTGAAAAGTAAGTTTTGTTTGTTTGTTTGTTTGTTTTTAAAGATTTTATTTATTTATTTGACAGACAGAGATTACAAGTAGGCAGAGAGGTAGGCAGAGAGAGAGGAGAAAGCAGGCTTTCCATGGAGCGGAGAGCCCGATGCGGGGCTTGATCCCAGGACTCTGGGATCATGACCTGAGCCGAAGGCAGAGGCTTTAACCCACTGAGCCACCCAGGCGCACCCTTTTTTTTTTTTTTTTTTAAACTTCCACAGTCCAGTAATTTATTTTAAATTTGAGTAATTCCAAATTCTCTCTCTCTCTCAAACTGGCCAGGGCTTTGCATTATACTTGTTGTTCTCTGTTCTTCCCCATGATATCTGGGTGGCTTACTTCCTTACCTGTTTCAGGTCTTTGCTCAAATGACTCTTCATCAAAGATTCCTTTCCTGACTGTTCTATGAAATAGGGTCCCCACTCGCTACTGGGTATTTGCCTAACTTGTTTCCATAGCTTATTTCCACTTATTTATTGGCATCTGATATATGTTTGTTTAATTGGTGTCTCTCTTTTCTTACTGGAATATAAACGCCATAGTCTTGCTCATTTGTGGTCACTGCTAAATTCTCAATACCTAGAATACACAGTGAAGATTTGTTAAGTTAATATTGCATGAATAAATGCAAGATAACTTTGAAGTTACTACTTCAGTGACTGGAAAAAGTCAGGGGATGTAGTGGGGCAAGGAGCCTGGGAATTTCCCATTTTAAATATGTTACGTTTGAGGTAACAGTGGACTATTTTTAGTGTTAATGTCTGACCGGTGGCTGGAAATGTAGAACTGGAATTGGAGTGTTGAGGTTAAGAGCACTGACTTGAACTTGGACAGTTAGGGATTTCAAATTCTGCTCTGCCACTTACTGACTATATACTGTTGGACCAGTTACCCAACTTCTCCAGACCTCAATTGCTGTAAAATGTGAGCAGTAATACCTATCTCCAAAAGTTAGCAAGAGGATAAAGTGAGACAAGGTTACGTGGAGGCTATTGTTCTTACTTGGAAGCCTGTCAGAGGTGATAACTGAAGCCATGGGAATATAAGCTTACTTGAGAAGCATATAGAAAAGAACCGTCCACAATTGTTTCTGGGGGTGGGAGAATGAAGAGGAATTACACCATGGAAACTGGCAAACACTACAACTCAGGGGACTTCTTTTTTTTTTTTTTGAGGCCTGTAGTTAAACATTCACCTGCACACCAGTTGCACTTGACTAGTTAGCAGTGACCAGGCAATAATAGGGTACCCTTTCCAAGTTGTGGGCAAGAAAATTCTTTAAGAAGGGGGTGTGCATGAAGTGGAAAGGATCAGAAGGAGGGGAGGCAGAGTAGAAAGTACTGAAGAAGTTTCTAGGAGACCACCAACAGTGCTGGACCTCAGAGAGGTCAAGTAAAGTAGGACTGAGAGCAGACATGCTGTTGTAGTTGATTAGGTTGTTAACAATCTGTGTAAATAGTGTTGTTAGGGCAGTGAAAGTCGGAATAGATTATGAAGAATTGAGGAGAAAAACATTGAGAATTGGAGTTGTAGATTGCAAACAGAACAACTGGAAGGTAGAGGTGAGGCGATATTGGGAGGCGTATGCCTGTTTCAAGGTAAGGGAAGGAGACACAGAAGACAGAGATGGAAGATTGATAGAGATGATGATGGGGGCAGCAGAATCCTGGAGAAAAAAGTATAGTGGAAAGTGTTATTCTGGGAAAGAAATGGTGCAGGGCTCTTGGAAGAAAGAAAGGAGAGATGAAACAGGGAGAAATGAAACCAGTGAGTTCCCCTTCTCCCCAAGTGTCTGTGTTTATTAAGTCTTTCTTTACTCTTTGTAAACTCTTTGAATGAACAACTGAAAGGTCCAGGTCTTTTGTGGCCCAGGAGTAGAGACCAACTCTCAGCAGGTTGTGCTATGGAAAGGTTAACACATAAGCCCTAATGCAGTGGCGTGAACTGAAGAGGTTGATTACTCATACCTATGTTGTGTATTTTTTAAATGTAGTTAAATGTGTTAAATATAGGCATGATTGCATTTATTCAACTTTGTGTAACTTCCTATATGTTATTAAAGCTATTAGTTTACCATACTGGTTTTATTGCAGAAAAATACCCTTACAAAGCTGAAAATGACTCTGTGATTTCCATTTTCTCCTTTAGCAATTTCAGCAGTTATTTTGTTTTGTCAGTGGCTTTTTGTTTGTTTTTGTCTTACCTGATTAACTTTATTCCGTTGCAGGAAACTGTTGGAAAGTTTTTCCAAGTAGACATTGCAGAAAATGCTTTGGTAGGTACCCTTATAACAGCCTTGATTTCTGATCTCTTGGTTTTTATTTTTAGTTTTTTATTTTTATTTCCTTCAAAATGAAAATAGTTTTTTTTTTCCTGATTATATACAATGCATATAAAGAATTAATACAGGAAATGTAAAGGGGAAAGAAAATATCATCCCTGGTTCCACCATTCAGGGGCAACCACAGGTGACATTTTGATCTCCACCTTTGCAGATGTGTAACTGTCTCCCAACATATAATTTTGTACAGATAGTATAATGGTAACATGCCATGTTTTTCACAGGGTATCATTCTTTTAAATCAACAAATGTTACATATACACCCAAATTCCACCTTTTTAAATGGCTATATAGTATTCCAATATAAGAATATTCCATGGTTTATTTAGCTAAATTTCTATTGAAGGGCAGCTATATTTCTGTTTTCTTAATGACCAGTACTGTAAAGAACATCCTTATATAAAGCAACTTGGTACATTTGATTTATTTTTCTCCCTGGAAATAAATTCCTAGTAGTAGAATTTACAGATTCATTAATGTTCATCTTTAAATTTTTGATATACATCAGACCGCCATTAGAGAGAAAGAATAAAGGGTCTTAGGATTGAGCGAGGCATCTGGCTCCCTGCTCAGCAGGAAGCCTGCTTCTCCCTCTCCTGTTCCCTGTGCTTGTGTTCCCTCCCTCGCACGCTTTCTCTCTCTCTGTCAAATAAATAAATAATCTTAAAAAAAAAAAAAAAGGAGGGGCACCTGGGTGGCTCAGTGGGTTAAAAACTCTGCCTTCAGCTCAGGTCATGATCCCAGGGTCCTGGGATCAAGCCCCTCTGCTCGGCAGGGAGCCTGCTTCCTCCTCTCTCCCTGCCTGCTTCTCTGCCTACTTGTGATCTCTGTCTGTCAAATAAATTAAAAGAAAAAAAAAAAGATATATTTTTTTAAAAAAAAGTATACTTCTTGAGCTCCTTTGTGGCTCTTTTTATTTTTTTGGAAGGAATAGAAACTGCCAAGTAAATATGACATTGACTTAAATTTAACAATGATTGCATTAGTAACTGAGATTCTATATGAATGTATTTTGAATTTTTATTTTTTAACCGCTAGAAAAATATCTTAGAAATGGAAATTCCTACTGTCAGCGTTTTAGCTGATGAAGAGTTCCTTCCCTTCAGAGAAAATACATTTGACTTGGTGGTTAGCAGTTTAAGGTTGGTAATCCATTTGTACTTCTTAAAAATGTATGTTATAAATAAATAATTTGTGATGTACAGTTTTAATATTATGGGGTAAAGAAAAAATAATGAAGTAAATTCTTAGTAATTTTTTTTAAGTCACAAACCAGTTTTCTTATTTTATAAACTGTAAGATTTCTTTGGTAAAGAATTACGAATTATATGCTCCCTAGTGGAGTTGATATGATATAGTACCTTAACTTTTTTCTCCACAACTTTTTTTCAATTTGCTAAAGCTCATCTGTGATAGAAGAGTTTCTTCCCCAGTATACATAACTTAGTATCCATATTGATGGAGGCAGAATTTGGAAAGAGTATACTGGCTCCAGCATTCAAATATTAGAGCAGTCTTAGAAACTCATCCTGGCCAATAAGGAAAAGCTAGTATTTCCTTCAACTTCAGTTTTTCTTCCACACAGAAATATAGTCCTTAAGGTTATGTTTTCCCATTTGTGCTTCCTTACATGTTCCCTCCACATTGATTACACAAACATATAAATATTTATTGAATAGATTGTAATATGTGAGGCTCTGAGCTTGATGCTTTGGGGAAATACACAAATGAGTCCGGACAGAGATCCTGTCCTCAAACAACTCAGCAGTAATAGTCTGTGTGTAACTTTATTTCCCCTATCTCATTTTGTAGTCAGATTTTCTTACAAAAATTCAACATGCTCTGCATGTCAGCACAGCCCTTTTGATAGCTGTTTTTAGGGTGACCAGTCACTGTGGTTCACCTAAGACTTTGGCAGTGTTAGCACTGAAAGTCCTATCTCCCAGGAACCCCTCATTCCCAGACAGACTGGGAGAGTCGTACTCTAGCTTTTTCTTCAGTGAGTTTGTAATTTCTTCCATGCTTTTTAAGGTATGATAAGCAAATTTAGAAAAGTAAATTCTATCATGAAATGAAAAACATTACAGAGAATGTTAGTCTAAGGGAAAGAGCCCTGGGCCGGGAGTAAGAATGTGAGTTTTAGCTCTTCTGCTTGCTGTTTGCAAGTACCTAATTCTGTTGCTTTCAGTTTCCCCATAAGTGTGATAGAGCTTGTGATATGACCTTCTTCATTTTTAAAGTCTCTAATAATTGCTAGAAAGCATTATGAAAGATAAATGTATCTTAACATAGTATGGTTTGAAATGGGTATTCAGTACTATCCTGGAAGTCAGTATAAGAGGATGCCACCTCTGTCAGGAAAGTATGACCATACTCTACAGAGACTGTGATTCTTGCCATCACATATCACCACACACTGGTAGGGGGTGAATAGAAGCAAAATAAAATGCAAGAGATTTACTAAATTAAGTTCTAAATGCTTTGTAGTATTTATAGTACTGTCACATTTTCTACTGTGACAGAAGAAAGGTTTTCCCCTAGGAATATTTTTTACTTTAAAGCTTGTATGAAAACAATCAGTGAATTTTGATATGCAACTTCAGACCTCAAAATTATTATCTTTTTGTTGGCTTTTATTTATAGGAGTGATAATTATACCAATTAATTACATGAATTAAGCTAAAACCAATATGTTATTAATATTCTAGTTTACACTGGGTGAATGACCTTCCTAGAGCACTTGAACAGGTAAGAAACTTAATGTTGATTCTAATAGCCTGTGTTATTTTATTAGTAGAAACTTCTAAATATTTCTACTTTTTACCAGAAACTTCCAGATATTTTCCATTTTATACTTTTTTTAAAAATTTCTTTTTAATATTTTATTTATTAATTTGTCAGAGAGAGAGAGAGAGAGAGAGAGCGCACACACACAAGGAGGCAGAGTGGCAGACGGAGGCAGAGAGAGAAGCAGGCTCCCTGCCGAACAAGGAGCCCGATGTGGGACTCAATCCCAGGACCCTGGGATCACGACCTGAGCCAAAGGCAGGGGCTTAACCGACTGAGCCACCCAGGCGTCCCTTCCGTTTTATACTTTTGATAGTTGGAAATGGAACCAAATCAAATATTTACTATCTTCTATGGGCCAGATATAGTTGGTGCCCGTTGGCATTTTAAGAAGTACATTGAGGGAAGCCTGGGTGGCTCAGTGGGTTAAAGGCTCTGCCTTCGGCTCAGGTCATGATCTTGGGGTCCTGGGATCGAGCCCCACATTGGGCTCTCTGCTCAAGCAGGGAGCCTGCTTCCTCTTCTCTCTCTCTGCCTGCCTCTCTGCCTACTTGTGATCTCTGTCTGTCAAATAAATAAATAAAAATCTTAAAAAAAAAAAAAAGTACATTGAGTGACTTCCTTGTCTAGGAATTCAAGAAATCTAATTATGGAGATGTTTCAAATATTTATGAAAAGTCATACAAAATAACTTGGACAAAATAATATTGACATCACATTGATATAAGACATTTCCTGTGTGGGTCCCTTTTCTTAATTGCCTATAAGTTTTGTGTGGGGAGGGTACTATTTCTTCATATTTGTGTCTTCCCTGCACCTTATAATTAGTGTGAGGTATATTTGTTGGTTGACATTTATCAGTGAACTGGTGAAGAGTAAGTAAAAAGCATTGTGTTCAGAAGAGGGAAGGGGATCACTGTGACTAGGAGTGGCCTCGGAAAGCTTCAAGAAGCAGGAGTTACTTGAGCAGGGCCTTTGAGGATAGGTCAGATTTGGGGCAGGAAGGCAGAATCACGGGGTAGGTAGGTGGGAGGTAAAAGAGCCTCAGGAGCATGAGGGACAGAGAGGAAGCCTGTTGGGAGATTAATGTACTAGGAGATAGGGCATATTGGGACCAGATTTAAGAAGACTTGGGTAAGATTAAGGAATTTTGAGTTCATTCTTTATACAATTCAGAGCTGCTGGAGAATTTTGAAGAGGAAAGTGATGTGATTAAAAGGCTGGTAGGCAGGATAACTACCACATCTTAAGCACATACTGTTTGCCAATTGCTGTGCCCTATTTTATATGTGCATTAAATAAATAACTCTGTAGGATGTCTTCATTTTGTACTTGGAAAACTGATGCCAGAAGTTTTGGTTCAATTAAAGAGACTGTTTCCATGGTCCAGACATGAGAGAAACTAAAGCTAGGTGGCAGTGGCAGGAGTTAACAGGAAGAGAGGGTATTCAGTTTGGTGGCTGGCTGGATCTGAAGATCAAAGACAGGGAGGGATCCAAGCTCACCTTAAAGTTTTGAGTCTGGATGCCTGGGAGAGTAATTAGTAAAAACAGAGGAAAGAATGGTAATGATCAGATAAAGGGAATGGAAAATGGTAACGGATAGAAATACAGCAGCTGGAGAGGGGAGTGGGTTTGAGAATTAACTGTTGTGTGTGTGTGTTGGTTGTGTTGGGAGGGTGAGTTTGCCAAGAGACAAATGGCCATGGCACAGGCAAATGAAAATGAGTTTAGAGTTCTGGGAAGATGTCCAGACTAAAGATAGTGATTGGAAGTCATCCTTATGAAATCCATGGGAATTGATAAGCCCCTCTGAGGTAGAAAGAAGCCGCAGAGAGCTGAGGACTGAATCTTAGGTCCCTGCTATATTATAGTTTGGTGATAAGAGAAGGAAGCAAAGAAGTGGAGGGGAAGGAAGCAAAGATTTTACCGTTGGTTTGCTTATATGCTGTTTTGTAATTACTTCATAAATTTAAATATAAATTTTAAGATGGATACTTCGATGAGAGAGCCTACTACGATTTGGGGTTTACTTCAGAATCTACCTTTTCCTGTAATGTTCCTCATTGTTGAGAATAGTCCATTAAATCTAGTTACAGATGGTAATTCTAAGAGAGTCAGTGAGTAAACATTTGTGATTCTGGAAGCCATTATAGCCACTATTTTGCTTGAGTTATCAATTAAAAATTGCTTTCGTTTGAAAGTTGGAAAATAAGTTAGTTACTTCTCCTTAAAAGAAACTAATGTTTGATTTGGGTTAATGTGAATCATAATAATTTCTGTATAAATTAGCTTTTTCTGCTAAAAAGCGACCCCAGCTTAACAGTTTAAAATAACAGTTTACTTAGCTCAGGATTTTGTGGATTAGGTGGGAATTTGTGTTGGCGTTAGTTAGGAAATCCTTCTGGGTCTGGCTTGGCTCACGAAGCCAGTATCTGTGATCTGTTGCTAGATCAGAGCTGGCCTCTCAAGAGTGGCATTAGCTGGGATGTCTCAGAGATCTCTGTTCCTCATACCTCTCAGCCCTCACCAGGCTAGCTCAGGCTTGCTCACAGCATGGTGGCAGCACAGGGAATCAGGTAAGGCCATTTCAAACTTTGGTGTGACCCTGGCACACTGCCACTTGCACTGCATTCTTTTGGCTGCAGCAAGTCACAAGGCTGTCCCAGATTCAGGGAGAGGGGAAGTAGCTTCATTTTCTGATGGAATTGTTTGATGGGAGTGACGTGTAAAGGGCACAGTAGAGGTTTGTGATTTTTGCAATCTACCACACTTTTAAATTTTTTTCTTTCAGTATTTTCTCATTATAAAAGTAATTTTTGTCTATTATTAGAAGAGTTGAAAACATTCAGTATATTTTAGAGGTATTAATGCTATTTCAATGAATTATTGCCTGTCTTTGTAATATTACACTGCAGTTCCTTTCTGACATTTGGTTGCCTTAAATGTTATTTATTTTCTCATTATTTGACAAAATAAGAATGGTAATTGTAAAATATTAATTTAGCGTATGTTCTTTTAACGTTTTTCTCCTTCTAACATTTTTTAATATAAAATTTTAACTACTTTTGTTGTCTTGTATTTATTACAGATTCATTACGTTTTAAAACCAGATGGAGTATTTATTGGTGCAATGTTTGGAGGTGACACACTCTATGAACTTCGGTGTTCACTACAGTTGGCAGAAACAGAAAGAGAAGGAGGATTTTCTCCACATGTTTCTCCTTTCACTGCTGTCAATGACTTAGGACATCTGCTTGGGAGAGCTGGCTTTAATACACTGACTGTGGTAACTATCAAGAGAGTTGATTAATTCTCATTAACCCATTAATCACACAGTTCAGAAACAACTTCTCATTTTAAAGTAAAAATATGTAGGTACTGATGGTATCATAGAGAGGTTTTTGCACTTTTTCTCTCTTTAAATTTAGTTTGTATAAACACGTCTTGATTGATAAAGGTAGGAAAGTGAAATTTTTAGTATTCGGTATCTGAAAATGTAGCTCAAAAAATCCAAACCTCAGTTAACAAGGAGGTTGTTTTCCAAGACTTACTATTCCATTA
The DNA here is from genome assembly GCF_963455335.1 of Martes martes. Classification (NCBI taxonomy): domain Eukaryota; kingdom Metazoa; phylum Chordata; class Mammalia; order Carnivora; family Mustelidae; genus Martes; species Martes martes. The sequence continues at coordinate 37,917,767 of NC_137896.1, forward strand.
GAATCTTTAAAACCAGAGTTACACGTAATATGAGACAGCATTTCAGATGATGGAGAAAAGGAGATGTGTAGGAGCATTTACAGCTCTACCCCTGCCACCAGCCCTTAACTGAAATGAGGCAGAAATGAAGGTATGTGCATTTTCGGTCAACAGTAGAAAATCAACGGTAGATCGTAGGGGGAAAAAAAACAGTAGGAAAGAGAGCTATACTACATTAGGGCTAGAGAGATCTGGAAAGAGGACCTGTAGGCTGTCAGAAGAAACATGGAGTCAGCATGGTACAGTGATGGTATGGGGCATAGATGTCTGACAGGTATAATTTGGTTCCTTACCTTGTCCCTTTACTAGCTAGGGAAATTTGGGAGATTTAATTCACTTCTTTGAGCATTCTTTTTTTTTTTTTTTTTTTAAAGAAATTCAAATGTTTCTCACCTCAGGTGGCAATTAGAATTAAGATAAAGGATGTGAAATACCTGGACCATGGTAGATGCTCAATTAGTATTTGCTCCTGCCTTCCTCTCCCCCTCCTCATACATCTAGTACTTTGCCATCCAGGGCTTCCAACAGGGAGTTATCTGGAAAGACAGTTGCCCCCTTCCAGCTCCTTTCACTAGCATAGTCACTCTAAAGGATTTTATTACTGCCTTCAGAGGTCAGTTGAGTAGACTTGCTATGATTTCCAAACCCCTCAGGTTTAAACACATCTCTATTTTGGAGGAAATAGGGATTTACTGACGTAGAAAGCTTCTCATTGATGATAGGGTTAAGACTGAAATAACCATTTAAGGAGATTCAATTTGAATATATTTCATAAAATCAACCAACCAAGAAAAGGTTGTTCTGTCCTTCCTTGTTTGGGTAGAAAGCACAGGGCATAAACCATAGACCACTAGGGTCTCTGAAGTTGGAAAGGGGCCTCAAGAAGGGAGGAGACAGTAGGCTAGGAAATGATAGCAACCCTCAAGATTTCACAGCTGTGTCTTTTATAAATTGCTAATGGCCTGAGTCAGCAGACGACAGTCAGCTGTTGGCAGCTGGAAAGGGGAAAGCTCTGCCTCATGTGAGGGTTCTGCTTTACAATTAAAGCAAACACTGGCAAGCACAGGCAGTTGTACAAGAGGGATCACTGTGTATTTTTCAACACTTTTTAATTATATAAGCAATAACAAACATATTTTGTAAACATTAAACTGTACATATAAAGTGGCAATTTGTTATTTGCCTTTAATCCCCCAAATCTTAGCTCTCTCCTTTAAGAAACAGTTCTCAAAATTTTGCTTTTAGGACCATGCTACACACTTAAAATTATTGGGACCTTAGAGATCTTTGATTATGTGGGTTATATCTATCAGTATTAACCAAATTAGAAATTAAAACTGAATTTTAGTATTTACTAATGCATTTAAAACTAACAGTAGTGTACTTATTATGTGTTAACATAAAAAAACCTATGAAAGAAACTATTTTCCAAAAGAAAAATTTAGAAGAATGTCATTGCTTTACATTTTTACAAGTTTCTTAAATGTATGACATAATAAAAGTGCTAAATTCTCATCCTCCTTCTGCAGTAATAAGACTATTAAAGTATCACATGTCACATAACTTACAAAAAATCCGTTGTACTCATGAGAGATTGAGAGGTGAAAAAGCTAAATAGCATCTTAGTATTATTATAAGAATAGTTTTTTGGGGAAAAAAAAAGAATAGTTTTAACTTTTGACTTTGTGGACCCCAAAGGTGTGCCTTCTTGCAGTTTTCTATGTTGTAAAGTGGACTTAATTTTAGAAAAATTTCTGCTGGAGCCCTGGGTGGTTCGGTCAGTTAAGCGTTCAAATTGCTGTTGGCTCAGGTTCAGGATCTTGGGGTTGTGAGATTGAGTCCCATATTGGGCTCTGTGCTCAGTGCAGAGTCTGCTTGAGATTCTCTCCCCTGCCCCATCCGACTAGCACATGCATGCTCCATAGATAAATAAATAAAATTTTAAAATTTTCTACTAAAAACGTTTAACCTAACATAGCACTTAAAATACATTTCTGTTAGTTGGGAAATCTATTGAAATACGTTCTGTATTCTTCTCTAAAAAATGAGCTGAGTAACTCAAACAATAAGATAATACAAAAATGTTGGTGTGGAATCTTCTTTGTGGTTTACAAAAATTAAGAGAGTTGCAAATTTAGTAATAAATATATACAGATTTGTTCCTTGGTACATATACACTGTCTCTAATATGTTGTATTAACATTATATCATAGTTCATTGTCTAAAAAATCTAATCCCAAACAGCTAATAAAATCCGTTACACAGGTTTATGGCACATACATTAGGTATATCATTTTTATACTGCAGTGGGTTTTTATTTTTAACGTGAATTCCAGATTTGCCTGTTTACATTTATGTGACTTTCATAATGAATTATTTTCAGAGTTAGTGGGCATTCTGAATGAGGCTCATTTCCTTTTAGAATAGAATTGCCAGACTAATATATTAGGAGGAAACAGCAGATATGGTCCATCTTAATTTGAATAAGAACTTTGACAAAGCAATTGTAGTATTCTTTGGATTGAGATGGAGATAGTGCTTTTAGTTTCGTTGAAAGATTGTTTTTGATGGATCTTGCTTAAAGGCTACGTTTCAGGCTGGAAGGAATTTTGTTTTTAATCTTATGATTTCTTTCTTTTTTTTTTTAAGATTTTTTAAATTTATTTGACAGACAGAGATCATAAGTAGGCAGAGAGACAGGCAGAGAGGAGGAAGCAGGCTCCTCGCTGAGCAGAGAGCCAGATATGGGGCTCGATCCCAGGACCCTGGGATCATGCCCTGAGCTGAAGGCAGATTTTAACCCACTGAGCCACCCAGGTGCCCCGATTTTATGATTTCTTATTAAAAAATAGTTTCCTAAGGTAGAAAAACATAGAGAAGAAAGTGACTACCCAGAGATGGTCTTATTAAAAAGTGCACATACAACATTGTCATGCATGTGTTAACAAGAAAAGAAATTTTTTAAAAATGTATAGATAAAATGAGATAAACAGAGCAGGTCTAAAGTAAAAGAAGTCTCCTCCTCCTGACTTCTGATACCTGGACCCTCGCCCCAAAGATGACCATTGTTGTGTGTATATCCTTTCAGAACAATTTTTCATTATACACGCTATACAGTTATGTCATTTAAACATATATTTGCAACAATATATATACTTGGTTGCTTTTTTTTCTATAAGTACTCTTTGGTTTCTTTTTCGTTAATAGCATATTGTTTTTCTAAGATTTTATTTATTTATTTGACAGAGAGAGGAGCAGAGGGAGAGGAGAAGCAGACTCCCCTCTGAGCAGGGAGCACGATATAGGGCTCGATCCCAGAACCCTGGGATCATGACAGGAGCCAAAGACAGTCACTTCACTGACTGAGCCACCCAGGTGCCCTAGTTAAATAGCATATCTTGGAGATCTTCCCCTACACATACCTATTTTTCCATTAATGGACATTTAGATTATTTACAGCTAGGTTTTTGGTTTCTTGTTGTTTTGTTGCATTTCAATTCTAATTCAGTGCATTAAATTTCCTTTCACATAATTTTGGCATATCTGTCAGGTCAATTTCTAGCAATGAAATTGCTGAGTCAAAGAAGCTGTACATTGAAATTTTGACAGATAGGGTCAGATGACTTTCCAAATGTAGCATCAATTTATATGCCCCATCAACAATATAAGAATCAGGGAACCTGACGCAGGACTCGATCCTGGGATCCTGGGATCATGACCTGAGCCGGAGGCAGCCACTTAACTGACTGAGCCACCCAGGCACTCCTAGAATGGATGTTTTTGATAAGTGTTCTTTGGGCTTTATCTTCAATCTGTTCAACATTAAAGTCCAAAATAAGGAGGAATAATGAACACATTAGATAAAGTTACAAAACATGCAAAGATCTAGACACTTCAAAAGTGGTTAGTGCAAATAAGATAAAGTTTGAGATACATGCAGCATTTTGATACCAAACTTGGAAAAAAAATAAAAAGTATGTGTCCTGTATTTGGGAGCTAATTTTGAATATAGACAAACTTCTATATCTTTGTGCTTAACACAGAATTTTATCACATCACAGCCCTGTGCTGATTGGGCAGCTTTTCTCCATCCTGTAGTTGTGCCACCTGGCCTTGGCATCTTAGGTTACCACAGCAAAAGGGATGCCTGGAAAAGCCTCACTAGTTCTTTATTACCTTGCTCTTTCCTTTCCTTTTGCTGTGGTAGGCCAGAAGAAATGCCTTCTGGGGTCTGGCAAGTATCAAGGAGCACCAGGATATTTGGGGAGCATCAGTCTCTGCCACTGTACCAACAGTAAACTCTTGTATCAGGCTTCAGAAAGAATGGAACATAATTGCCCAGAAGTCGATTTGAGAAATGTTCCAGTGGTATGCCTTATCTCCCAAGTGAGCAGTGCAGTATGGCTGCATTACTAGAAGCAGATTGGAAACATCTTGGGAGATGACCCTATTTGGCTTGATTTGGGGTGCCACTTTTTTTTTTTTTTAAGATTTTTAGAAACAGGGAAGGTGGGGAAAGAGAGAGAACCCCAAGCAGACTCTGAATTGAGCACAAAGCCCAATGTGGAGCTCAGTCTTATGACCCTGAGTTCACAACCTTAGCTGAAACCAAGATCTGGACGTTTAATGACTGAATGACCCAGGTGCCCCTGGGTGCCACATTTTAAGAGACTGATACTGACAATGTACTTAGTAACACAGTAAAGATGTGTTAGGATTTATAAATCTATAAATTTTGTCCAGAAGATTAATTCCTCCTTCTAAAACCTACAGTGTCCTGGAAAATTTCAAAGACTTGAAGAAGAGGGTGATGGTTTGCAGATACAAAATAGATTTGTTCTGTGTTGTTTCCAGGGAGAGAACTGGAACTGGGTTGATGGAGTTTTAGGAAGATTTCTCTTAGAATAGTGAGTATTTATTCTGCAATTTGACATTTTCATATATCAAGCATAAACCAGATGACATCTGTGAAGATTATTATAGATTTTTTTTTTCTTTTATTTGACAGAGAGAGAGGTCACAAGTAGGCAGAGAGGCAGGCAGACAGAGAGGGGGAAGCAGACTCCCCACGGAGCTGGGAGCCCATTGTGGGGCTTGATCCCAGGACCCTGAGATCATGACCTGAGCCAAAGGCAGAGGCTTAACCCACTGAGCCACCCAGGCGCCCCTGTGAAAATTATTATAAAGAACATTCCTGTTTACCATCAGAAATTGGTCTGGGTAATCTCTGTGGCCTGTTTTCAAATCTGGGTCTTTTATGATGAATGTCAAATGAATATTCCTTTTTCTTTTTAAATAGGATACTGATGAAATTCAAGTTAACTATCCTGGGATGTTTGAATTGATGGAAGATTTACAAGGTAACACCCTTTAAAGAATGTTTAATCTCTATTTGAGAGTCATTTTGAAAGCAGACTCAATGGCAGGTACTGGGGCTAAACACTATGGATACATTGGTGAGGAGAACGCAGACTGTCTTCATGGAGCTTATAAAATAAATGAATGAGGCAGACATCACACAGCTGCCGTAAAGATAAATGTTAAATTAGAATTGTGATAGTTCTACTAAGTGGAAGTGCATAGTGCTGTGACTGCTCCTAAAAAGAGGGCAGGACTTTTTGAAGGGTGCATCTGAGGCTGGTAGAGCACATCAGTGACTTTCTCCAACAACAGTTGGCAGCTCAGGTCCAGGCACAAGAAAGCGGGGTAGTTGGGTTAGTGTAGGTTTGGGGTTTATTAAAGGGATAAACCCTAGTGGGAGAGAATCAATGAAGTCATGTCTGAGGAAGTGGTGATTGTGCTCTAAAAAATGATGATGAGTTAACTAGGTGAAGAGGGGAGGGAAGCGAGTTGCAGGCAGGGAGAATAGCAGGTGCAAAGGCTCTGTGGCAAGAAAGAGCATGGCAGGTACTAAAAGCAGGGCATTTTGACTGGAGTACAGGGAATAAAAAGAGCATTAAATAATGAAATTAGTGAGTAAATGGGGACCTTTTGTCCCTGTTGAGATTGTCTTTGTCTTAAAACCCCTTTGAGGCATTTAATGGAATGAGAGGGGGGAAGTCATGATTCTAGATTTGCATTTTGGATAAAATGCATTTGCATTTTGATCTGATTTGCAGATCAACTAGTAGGGGAGACTCATTGCTGTAAAGCTTATTGAGAAATGATGGCAGCTTAGACTAAGGTGGTGGCCATGGAGATTTGAGAGAAGTGAATGGATTCTGGAGATAATTAGGATGTAAATTTGGCTGTCCTTGCTAATGGGTTACCTGTGGGTGCATGGAGAGAGCTATTTCAAACATAACTGCTAAGTTTCTGGCTCACATAACCAAACAGATGGTGCCCCTTCACTGACAGAGAAAATAGTAGAAGAAGACCAAGTACAGGCAGAGACACCTCTTGAGTTCACATGTGGGTATTTTGGGTTTGAAGTGCTTATGAAATATCTAAGAGGAGATGTCAAGTAGGTGGCTATGTGTGTGGGTGTGCCGTTTTAGAGGAGGTGATTGCCTGGTTAAAATATCATGAGTCATTTGTGAATTGGTGGTATTTGAAGCAATTGCCTGGAACGAGAGCATGAAGTGAGAAGAGAACACGGCCAGATTCTGAGCTGTTAGGAACCTAATAGACAGTGTAGAAGAAGGATGTGTCTGGACATATTACTGAATGATGGCAGAGGCAGAGTAATGGAGATCCATTGGTGATGGGGACACTAAAAAATCTTGGAAACCGTGGTACTGGTGATTGTTAAAACTGAAGTCATCTAAGGTGATGGCAGGACTTGGGGTACAGATGGGACCTGAACCAGGTGCCAACCCTCCAGTAATGAGAAGAGGGACTGGGAGCCTGATGTCTGTGTCACAGCATGCAGGAGTGGGAGAAGGTGACAGCCAAATAGTGTGAGTCTCAGCAGGGCAAGGGTTTTTAACAAGTTAGAGAAAAAAATGGTCTGGAAGAGGCTCAGAGGAACAACAGGGATACAAATCCTTACCTCCTAATTCTGAAAGAGGTAAGGCACTCAGACATACACGTCTGCCACAGAGGGCGCTGCTGGAGAAGTGATTTTCTCCAAGGAGAGCTTCGACTTGCCTAAGAAATTATGAGCTTTGACTTTGTATTAAACAAATGGCATAGGCAGTTTTGATAAATGAGGGAAGCTGAAGCGACTAAAGGTATGCTCGTTGAAACCAGAACTGTGCTTACCTAGGACAACCTTAATCTGGATCCTGAAAAAATGATAAGATGATTTAAGCAAGAGATTTGTAAGACTAAATACCTTTCAGTTGTTTACAGATACATAGTTTTTCTTAAATGCTATTGAGTTGCTTCTCTCAGTCGTCCTCTGGTAACTACTTAATGCCTGTATTACAAGTGCGGAATGAATATGAGGCCCAAAGGGAACACTTGCCTGTTACTGGCAGAATTAGGTGCCAAACTCTTGCCTTCTTGACTCCTGCTCTGGCACTCTGTTATCCGACTCTACTTCTTTTGGCTAGTCCTTTATAACAGTCCATCATCCAGCCTCCTCTGAGTATGGTACTTCCGTTGGCTTTACAAGGAGAAAGATATATAGCTAAAAACTTACTACTATAGTCACTCTTTGTTTATTATAATTTAATACAGGGATTAAATTAATAGCATGTGTGCTTCAAGGATTGGATCAATGATCAATCACACATCCCTTCCCAGGCACTGCCCCAAACACTTAGCTTCCCATGACATAATCACAGAGTCTCTTCATCCAAGGGCCGGTGGTGGTGGACCGATGATGTATCATTCAGACTCTAATGATAAAAATATTTCCCCAAATGCAGCATTTTTTTTATTCTGCTATACAATAAATGCTATGCTCATAATTGATTTCAAGAGAGAAGCAAGAAAGAGACTAGAAATTAGATACATCAGCTGGAAGAGTTTACTACCCACTGATTTAAAAATACAGAACTTACTCTGTGCTGGGTGCAGTTCTGTGACATTTTCTGATATCCTAGTTTTACAAATGAGCAAATAGAGATATTGAGAAATGAGTTAAGTATCTTGTTCATGGTCACACTGGATCTGGATCCGAAGTCCAATACTGCCTACTTGATCTGTGTGCTTTTTTTTGTTGTTGTTGAAGTTAGCATAGTATAATGCTCTAATCTTACCTGTATAGTTGTTTGTATTTTTAATCACTATCCAGACAAGGACTAGAACATTTCCAGCCCCTCAGAAGGTTGCCTCATGCCACTATCCAGTTGAGAACCGCTGTTTCCCCCACAGGTTTTAAATGGTCCTTTATTTTGAGGACCCGTTGCCTACTATTTACCTTAAGAGGCTTTGCCAGTGCTTCTCTTATTTTTACTGTTAAGCCTTTTACATAAATCATATACTTTTAGTCTTTGAGTCTCTTATCCTTAGGAGAATTAAGAAGAATTATGTAAAGATAACTTGTAGAAGTGGTATTTAACAAAGTAGATATAAACAGTAAATGGTTGTTTTTCATTCCCCTACCATTTATTGAACGTCTACCTACCATGTGCCAACTATTGAGCCAGTGATGAAATTACATAGTTCCTAATCTCAGGGAGCATGTGCTCTAGTAGAGACACACAAAATAAAGAGAGACATGTAGCCATTTAACTGTAAAATGAGATAATTGTGGTTTAAAGTATAGGGAAAAACAGAATCCCTAAATTTGCTTAAAGTGTCAGGGATGCTTTTGTAGAAGAGACAGGACATAAGCTAAAATGAGTTTGCCAGGAGAGTGAATCAGTGGGTACAGGTTTGGGACATTGCCTTCCAAGCCAAGGGAATGGTCTGTGTAAAATCATGGAGATGCGAGAGGATACACAACTTCCTTCACTTTCCTAATTAAGAAACTCTACAGTAATTCTCTATTGCTTGATTATTTAGAATGGAGAGATAATGGGAAGTGATGCAGCATAGTCCACCAGAGACTTCCAAATTTTATCAGGTGAGCCTGGTACAGTGGAGGAAAATTTCATGCAGAAGAGTGACTGTCAGATCACTGTGTTAAAAAAACTCATCCTCCAGCATTGTTTATAAGGCATACTCTATGAGAAAGGTAAGACTAGAACTAATATAGTTCATTTCTCATGTTACACATGAGTAAACTGAGGCACAGAGAGAAATTAAGTAACTTGTGGAAGGTGATATAAGTGATAGAGACAGGATTTAAGTCCAGTGTAGCAGCCTAACTCAGATTCTGAAATCTCAACCACTCTGCCTTTAGAAGGTCAGAGGCAGCTGAGATGGGAAGAAGAGTAGTCTAGGGATGAATGGAGGAGGGGAGGAGCTTGGGTGACTACTTCCAGGTATGCTGCTTTGCCTACCGGAAGATGGTGTTACCTTCAGATTGGTTTTTGGTATTTTATATTGTTATACTTTTTCTTGATGTTGTAGTGTTTCTCATTTGAGCTGCCATTGTTATTAATTCACAGAAAAAAAGTCCAGAATGTTGATATAATTTTACAAAACAAGTTGTGTATCAGCTGATGAATGCATGAAAAGTTTTGGAGGCTTTCACAGTAGTTTTAAGGTAAGTTCAATTTGTTTGTTTTTTAAAGACAATACTCAGTATTGTTCCTCCTAAAGCAGAATGGATTAAATTTTTGTACTAGCAGTTGAACTTAACCTTAAAAACACTGTGAGAGTCTGTAACAGTCACTTGCTTCCAGGATTTTTCTGTTATCCCAAAGCCCAGAGCTGGTCAGAAATTCCTGAATGTGTTTCCCAGGTTGTCTTCAGTAAAGGTCTACCCTGACGCATTATGAAGTGCTGTCATTCCATTTTGAAGATGATAAAACTGAGTTTATAATTAGAGTTAAGTGACGTTGCCCGAGATTACTTAAGGTTATGATCCCAAAGTCTAGACATTCTGCACCACACCACACTGCTACCATGCGGAGAAAGGAAGGTTGGTATGGTGGTTTGCTTCTCTTGTGAGGCAAGGGTGTGCTCCTCTAGCAGCAGTTACTGAGTGTGTTATGCAGTAGTGTTCTTGAATTTCTTTATCGGAGAGAACATTATGCCTGATCATCTTAATTAGTATATCTAATACCAATTATTTAAAAGGCATTTTAGAATTTCTAGTGTATTAAGCATTCCCCCCATCCTTGTGTATTAAGTATTTACATTAAATAAATTAAACCTGTTTTCCACTGGTATTGCCTATATCTAATGTATAGTAAGTCATGACACTGGGAAGGTGAGCGGGAATGAAAGCACCACAGCCGTCATCAACATAGAGTCTTTCAATCCAGCTTCCAGTTTACCTCTGGTCACTTGATATGGTTGGTACTCACAGTGTAGGAGAATGTTTTTAAATCAGGTTATATAATAGGTCTCTAATGTTAGCCATAGAAGCCTTCAGAGATCATCTAGTCTGGCCACCTAGAAGACCCACAGCAATTGGTCTAAGGTCATAGCTGCATCGTTATGACAGTAAGAATACGATCTGCCTTTTTCTTCATGACAGTCTAGTTTGTATGTCTGTTGTTTCATGAATTGGGGCTATTGTACTCACAGGATGCTGGACATTGCTTTTAGTATCAGAGAATCATTATTTTAAGGAATAATAGGAACCTTTTGGGATTGGAGAAAAAAAGGTTCACTTATTAGAGCTGATTTGTTGTTTTTAATAAAGCCGTTGAAAACTTCTAAAGAACAACTGACATTGGGAAGTTTGTTGGGCCCTTTTTGTGAAGGAGAAAAACAAAAGTAAGAACTGATTTTTGATGGTATGGTATATAGAGAATAAATGTAAAGGATTTTTACTTTGGAAATTTGTTTTAATTTCTTGGACTAGTTTAAAATGTGGCCTTTCAGTGGAATTTTAAGTATGTGCATAAAAAAAAAATCAAATACACAGCACTCATTGTAGAAAAATATCAATCCTAGCTTTTAGCTATCAACTTGACGAAAAGAAGTCTAGGGATGCCTCCGTGGCTCAGTGGGTTAAGCATCTGCCTTCAGCTCAGGTCTTGATCCCAGGGTCCTGGAATCGAGTCCCACACTGGGTTCCTTACTCAGTGGGGAGTCTGCTTTTCCCTCTGCCTGCTATTCCCTATTTGTGTGTGCTCTCTCTCTCTCTGACAAATAAATCTTTTTTTTTTCAAAAGTCTAAAATTTTGTATATGTATATATGTATGTATGTAGGCTCCAAACTGGACTTGGCTTAAATGTGGGGCTTGAACTCACAATCCTGAGATCAAGACCTGAGCTGAAATTACGAGTCAGATACTTAATCAACTGAGCCACCCAGGTGTCCCAGAAGTCTAAATTTTAAAACATTAGGAAAAGTGCCCCTGTAAAGAATGCATATAATTTCTTCCTAATCTGGGAGTAAGAAAATATTGTAAAATCTGAAAACACATTGTAGTTTTGATACTGTCTAATGAATTTCAGAGCCCTCTCCCAAGTTTCACAATCAGACATTTATGGCTTTGAGGGAGTGAGGCATTGTAGCAGTGCTCTAAAAGGGGCATGAAAGGTGGCATCCTTGGAAAGGTACTTGCAACTCCTTGTGACTCAGCTGGAGGGTCAGTTGCCTTACTTTTGCCCATCTGACCACTGTTAGCAAGTAAGGTGTGCTTATGGGACTTGCCTCCTGAAATTTGACTTCTTCTCTGGTCTTAATATCCAGAAACTTCAAGTAGTTTTTGTTTTAGAGTCAATAAGGAGCCTAGCTACAACCTATTAGGGAATGGGGATGGGTACACTGTTGGATGTGAGGTTAAAATTGTACTTTGAGCAGCTCAGCTGTTGGCGGTATTATCTAAAACTGCCTGTAGTGTATTTTTAGGTATGGGTGAGAGTAACTGTGCTTGGAATAGAAAAGGCCTGCTGCACCGAGACACGATGCTGGCAGCGGCGGCGGTGTACAGAGGTAAGCGAGCGGGCCGTCTTTCCCCACCCTCCCCTCACTGAGGAACGTGTGCCCTGCCGGGTTTATCCCTTAAAGTTGCCAGTACTTTTTCCTTTCCCGTTGATGCATCAGATTTTTTGTCCTTCCTTTCAGAACACAGATCCTGTAGTTCCATATTCTTTTTCCAAACAGCCCTTAACTGTATTTCTGTCAGCTTCTCAGCGTTGAGGATTTTTCATGTAAGGCATTCTCAGAGTCCTCCAAATATCCCAATATCCATTTCTCTTCGGAGACATGACTTTTACTGAGCAGATTTTTTTCTTCCTACTTCCATTTTTTTCAGATTGTAACCATTATTTGTCTTTATAGAAATGTACAAAAATGAGGATGGTTCAGTACCTGCCACATATCAGATCTATTACATGATAGGATGGAAATACCATGATTCACAGGTAATATTATTAAGACAAATCATTTCTCTTAGTGAGTTCATGTTTTCATTTACTTTTTATTTACATAGGGTGGGTTTAAAAAAATATGGCATTAAGGGATTTCATGTAGAGCTGTGTATCTATTTCTAATATCTTTAATATTTCATTATTTTCAGGCAAGACCAGCTGAAAGAGGTTCGGCAACTGTGTCATTTGGAGAACTGGGAAGGATAAACAATTTTATGTCACAGGGGAAAAAGTCACAATAAATATTTTATTCAATGTTAATGTAGTCCAGAATTTTCATCAAAGTTGGATAACTTTCACATTTAAACGTATTATATGTTGAAGCAAGAAGCGATCTATCAGCAATGTACTATCAGACTTGTAGTAATTAGAATAACCTAATCCTAATCTACATTTGGTAACCCTTTCAGTTTTAATGTGGTTTCTGTTTTCATATGGATACTGTTATCTGGTGATTTGAATGTCTTATTTACAGATTCAGCCAAAAGCAGGAAGATATTTCAATGAAAAAATCTACAAATATGTTCACATTTATAAATGCTGACTTGATGGAAAGACATTGCTCACACTGACATTTTGTACCTTTTTCTCCTGATCTTTTGTTATTGCCGTGAGAGGGTGATAGCTATGGAGATGAGAGGAAGACAAGTTGATTGATGATCTAGAGTTATGGATCATTTGGAATAAAAACAGTTTTTATAATGACTAAGTTACTCAAGCTAAATTATTTGTCACACTGTCATCTTTGTTGTGAAGACAGTATAGGGTTATATGTCTCTCCAGAGCTATTACATAGTTTTATACTTCAGGCAAGTGTGAACCTTTATTGAATCTTTCCTCAACCTTTTTTTTTTTTTAAGCATCTGAATTCAATCATTTCTTTTTTACCTTCATGATCTGGGTAAGACCCTAGGGTTTTATACCCCATGCTACCTTAGTAAGAAGGGACCATTTTAAAGAACTACAGAAGAAAAATTCTGTGTGAAAGTATCCGCACAGTGATGAAAAATGCTCTTTGTTGTTTGACTTTCCTTTGTCATTTCAGGACTTTGACACTGTTATTCTGATCCAGGCCCACTGTCCCATTATCATCTAGTGGGGATCACCATCATGTGGAAGCAGTCAGGCTCAGACAGCTTAGAATGGAGGGAAGAAGATGGTGATGAGGAAGCAGGGAGGAGGCTGGGAAGCAATCAAGAGTGAGTGGCGACTTCCATTGCTCCAAGTTGAGTTAGGGAGTAGTGCTGACAGCTTTCTAACTGTGGGACCCTGAGCAGGTGTGTTAAAACTTCATCCTCACTGGTAAATGCCAAGTGGTGGCACTTGCTTGTTTGTCATTTATGTTGAAATAAACCCAGTAGAGACAGGTCTATGCCAGTTCACATGGAATAAGGCACAAAACTAACCATACTTAAAAAAAAAAAAAAAAATGGTGAGAACTGAGTCTGATTCACCAGGCGGTGGAAAGCCATTGCTGTCCTTTACAGTTCACCGTTTCACCAGGCACGGGCCCCAGCCTTCTCTTTAGCCTTAGTTAAGTTATTACAGTGTTTATCTCCCCCTGCCTTCCCTCCCTTGACCACACTGGCACCAAGCTCTTCCTGGGTAGGGGCAGTATCTGCCTTGTCCACAGAATAGTGCTTTGCACATAGTAGATATTCAGTTACATTTTGAATTGAATTAAATTATGGGGGAAAGTGTGCCCTTTGAAAAACTTAAGTTACAGTTAAAAACCAAGGTTTTATAGGAGAAAAAGAAATTCCTATTCTTGCTGTTTTGGGTAGGAAATATATCAATATTAGAAACTGGGATATTCTTTTTTTGAACCATATTATGCCTGCTTTTCACCCTTCTCCCAGGCTAATTTATTTTATTTTATCAGTGTTCCAAGATTCATTGTTTATGTGCCACACCCAGTGCTCCATGCAATACGTGCCCTCCACAATACCCACCACCAGGCTCACCCAACCTCACACCTTCCTCACCTCCAAAACCCTCAGTTTGTTTCTCAGAGTCCACAGTCTCTTGTGCTTCGTCTCCCCCTCCGAATCCCTCCCTATTTTTCCTTTCCTTCCTTTCCTTTCCTTTCCTTACACTCCACAAGTAAGTGAAACCATATAATAATTGGCTTTCTCTGCTTGACTTATTTCACTCAGCATAATCTCCTCCAGTCCCATCCATGTTGATACAAAAGTTGGATTTCATCCTTTCTGATAGAGGCATAACATAGAAACTGGGATACTCTTTTTAACTCTTATTTTGTTTTTAACACAGGAAAATAATATTCAGGAAGTAAAATTTGGTCAAGTTTTTAAGCTTAATTTTCAGAATTTGAAGGAAGAAGAGAAAAATAACAAAAAACCCTATTATTAAAATTGCAAACTGATGACTGAGGAACGGATAAATACTATGGTGACTATATTTCCTAAAGGACATGTGTTTTGTATGCATTATTTGTTTTTTGAAGAATGCATACACACTTGTGAAGTGCTTATTGATGAGGAATGGGACTGAGGAACTCGGTGTGTGTGCATCTGTCAGGTTTGAATGTCGGGTTTAGGAGGTGGCCAGAAGCCAGGGAGACTTGTACTTTTCATTTTTTTTATCTTTCTGTGAAATTTGAAGTTTCTTACCAAGAATATTACCTGTTTATTTCATGCTGATTATGGATACATGGATGGTGGTAGCCTGGAAAGGAGTCTATCCTGGGCTATTTAATAAATAAATAAATAAATAAATAAGATCATGGCTTAAAAAAACAAAGGAAAGAAAAATTAGCACAACTAATTGAGGACACTTTTTGTTTAACATGAGTGACAGTAGTAAAATTATTTTTTTAGTTAATATCTGCTTGAAGTATCTATCAAGCTTTAATTGTTTGAAAACCTCAAGCAATGCATTTTTTCTGAATAGCTGTGTTTTCCAAGTGATTAAGATCTCATTCTTTTTAAGTAACAATACTTTATTTTTAAAATTTTATTTTTAAAAATTGAAGTATAGTTGACACATTACATTAATTTCACATGTACAACATAGTGATTTGACAAGTTTATGTTATGTTATACTCACCATAAGTGTAGCTACCATCTATCACCATAAAATGCTATCACAATACCATTAATTATGTTCCTTATGCTGTACCTTTCATCCCCAAGATTTATTCATTCCATAACTGGAAGACTGTATCTCCCACTCCCCTTTACCCATTTTGCCTACCCCCATCCCCCTCCCCTCTGGAAACCATCTGTTCTCTGTATTTATGGGTCTGTTTCTGTTTTTGTTTCTTTGTTTTTTTAGATTCAACTTACATGTGAAGTCATACAGTATTTGTCTTTCTCTACCTGATTTATTTCACTTAGCTTAATACCCTCTAGGTCCATCCATGTTGTTGCAAATGGCAAGAATTCATTCTTTTATGAATAACATTCCATTGTATATATGTATATAAACACCATCTCTCTCTTTTTTTTTTAAAGAGTTTATTTATTTATTTGACAGAGAGAGATCACAAGTAGGCAGAGAGGCAGGCAGAGAGAGAGGGGGAAGCAGGCTCCCCGCTGGGCAGAGAGCCGGATGTGGGACTCAATCCCAGGACTCTGAGATCATGACCTGAGCCGAAGGCAGAGGCTTAACCCACTGAGCCACCCAGGCGCCCTAAACACCATCTCTTGATCCATTCATCTATTGATGGACGCTTGGGTTGCTTCTTGGCTATAATAAATAACACTGCAATAGGGTCACCTGGGTGACTCAGTTAAGTGTCTGCCTTCAGATCAGGTCATGATCCTGGGGTCCTGGGATTGAGCACCAGGCTCCCTGTTCACCGGGGAGTCTACTTGTCCCTCTCCCTCTGCTCCTCCCCCTGCTTGTGTGTGCACTTGTTCTTTCTCCCTCTCTTTATCTCTCTTTCAAATAAATAAAATAACACTGCAATAAACATAGGGATGCATATATTTTTTTTAATTTTGTTTTTTGTTTGTTTTCTTGGGGTAAATGCCCAGTAGTGGAATTACTGGATAACATGGTATTTTTATTTTTAATTTTTTGAGGAACTTCCAGTGTTTTCCACAGTGGCTGGCCCAATTTGTATTCCCACTGATAGCGTATGAGGGTTCCTTTTACTCCCCATCCTTGCCAACAATTGTTATTTCTTACCTCTTTGACTCTAGGCATTCTGATAGGTGCAGGTGACAGTTCATTGTGGTTTTGATTTGTAATTCTCTAATGATGAGTGATGTTGAACATATTTTTCATGTGGCTCTTAGCCATCTGTATATCTTTGGAAAAATGTCCGTTTGGGTCCTCTGCCCATGTTTTAATTGGTTTGTTTGGAGGGTTTTGGTGTTAAGTTGTATAAGTTCTTTATATGTTTTTGGATATTAACTCCTTATCAGTTTTATCATTTATAAATGTCTTCTCCTTTTAGTAAGTTTCCTTTTCATTTTGTTGATGGTTTCCTTCTTGTGCAAAAGCTTCTTATTTTTGTATAGTCCCAGTGGTTTATTTTTCCTTTTGTTTCCCTTGCCTGAGGAAACATATCTAGAAAAATGTTTAAGCAATAATATATCCAAAATGTGTCATATTCTTGAATGGTGTGTAGGACATAACCATTTCTTTATAACTCCACAGTTATTATCATAAACTCAAGTTGTACTGTATTGCTTATTCCGACACTGGAATGATGTGGTTTGTCTCTTATCCAACTCTTTTTAGATTTACTGCCACTTGTCAATTTCATCAGCCCAGCAAAAATGAACTTTATTGAATCCATTCTACTTACTGATCTATTAGAATTCAGATTAGAAGGTTTCTAGATTCGTGTGTAAGGTAGGAAAGAGGAGCAAGGTTCTGGGAAAAGGACTCTCCTTTGCAGTAAAATGCATTGGGTTTTATTGGTTCCCTTAACAAATCTCCTTTGAGTTTCTTGTGCTAGGCTTCCAAATTGCTGCTTTTAGTTGTCAGTCTAACAGGGCTTCCATCTGTGCGCACTGGGACATCTGTTGGCTGCTGGGAGACTTTGGGTTGTTCTCTGGTTCTTAACAGTATTCCACATTGTTGGTATGCCGAATTCCAGAAGTGACAGTGTATATGAAAATTTATATTTTTAAAACAAAGATTGGGGCACCTGGGTGGCTCAGTGAGTTAAGCCTCTACCTTCGGCTCGGGTTATGATCTCAAGGTCCTGGGATCGAGCCCCGCATCGGGCTCTCTGCTCAGCAGGGAGCCTGCTTCCCCCTCTCTCTCTGCCTACCTCTCCCTATTGTGATCTCTCTCTCTGTCAAATAAATAAATAAAAACTTTAAGAGAAAAAAAACCCACAAAGATTGTTGGGGCACCTAGGTGGCTCAGTCGTTAAGCTACTGCCTTCGGCTCACGTCATGATCCCCGGGTCCTGGGATTGAGCCCCGCGTTGGACTCCCTGCTTGGTGGGAAGCCTGCTTCTTCCTCTCCTAGTCCCCCGCTTGTGTTCTCTCTCTTTCCCTGCGTCTCTCTGTCAAATAAATAAATAAAATCTTTTAAAAACAAAACAAAGATTGTTGCTTTATAGAAACATTTTGCAGGATTTGTTGAGATGGAAGCCACTCCTAGACGTCAAATATGTGATGTGAAAGGTGCCTGGGTGGCTCAGTGGGTTAAGCCTCTGCCTTTGGCCTAGGTCATGATCTCAGGGTCCTGGGATCCAGCCCCGCATTGGGCTCTCTGCTCAGCAGGGAGCCTGCTTCTCCCTCTCTCTCTGCCTGCCTCTATGCCTACTTGTGATCTCTCTCTCTCTGTCAAGTAAATAAATAAAATCTTAAAAAAAAAAAAAAAAGTATGTGATATGACCATAAAAAGTGGCACAAGTGTGTCTCTCATAAAGTATGAAGCAAGTTTTGCTTTTCAGACTGTTTTAGTACCATTTTATCTATTAGGTGGGAACAATTACAGTATGGCCTGTACTGAAGACAAAGTTTTTATACTCCACATCTGGCCCTTAAGTAAGGATGAGATAAAAGTATATCAGGATTGGATTCTGTGTAGGAAAGAAGTTAAGATTAATAGATATCTGGGGAAAAGAAGGATAGTTGGCATAGTCATTGTTATTTTACTCCTTTGTAAGTTACTATTTTATTCTCTTGCCCAAGAAGAAATGTTTTGAGCTTTGGGTTGCAGGGAGAGGTTTGAAGTAGTGTTTTATTACTGTTGTCATTAATAATGTGAAGTTTATCTTTGGAAACTTACCATAAGTGGGCCTGTCCTTTCAGAAATTGGTATACTGTGGTTCTCTGCCTGGATACTTGACAGAGAGATTTATCTTGCTGGTATAAAAACAATTAATTTGAAAATAATGGAAGGTACAGTGGGCACTGTTAAGTTGTTAACAAATAAGTAAATAATGTTTTGGACTTGTGGTGGTTTTAAAATCTATCCACAGATTGTGCGATATTTTCCTTTCTTTTTTTTTTTTTTTTTTAAGATTTTATTTATTTATTTGACAGAGATCACAAGTAGGCAGAGAGGCAGGCAGAGAGAGAGGAGAAAGCAGGCTCTCCATGGAGCGAAGAGCCCGATGTGGGGCTCGATCCCAGGACCCTGAGATCATGACCTGAGCCGAAGGCAGAGGCTTAACCCACTGAGCCACTCAGGCGCCCCGATATTTTCCTTTCTAAATGAAGGAGCTTAATTTCCCTCCCTTTGAGCATGGGCTGAATTGAGTGATTCCCTTCCAACAAATAAAATATGGAAGAGAAGGTGTGTCACTTCTGAGAGACGGTGATGAAAGGCATTGCTTCCACCTTGCTCTGTCTGGGATCACTTACTCTGGAAGCCAGTGGCCATAGCGTGAGGGCATTCAAGCAGCACCGTAGAGAGGATATAGAGGTGAGGAAATGCCAGCAGCCGTGTGAGGGAGCTGTGTTGGAAGCAGATCCTCCACTCTGTCTAACTCACATCATGACAGTCCTGGCTGACATACCTCGATGCAGCCTCCTGAGAGACCCTGAGCCAGAACCACCCAGCTAAGCCTCTCCCAAATTTCCAAAGCCTGAAAACTGAGATAATAAATATTTGTCATTTAAGCTACTGTCTTTGGAGTCCTGTCTTAATGTAGCAATAGATAACCGACAATACTGTCTGAGAAAAGTTGGGTGCCCGGGGTATGTCAAGTTGTTGCTTTAAGTGTAGAACATAGCCTGCTATTTCAAATTATGTCAAGTCAAATGAAACCATAAAGTCAAATTCTGACCATGAGGATTCAGTGTTAAAAGTACATGTGGCTTCCTCACTCCCTTCCCTTTTGCTTTAACTGTTGAGTTCCTGACAACTTATTACCAGTATAGACTGTCGACACTGCACTTGATTGCCAGGCTGTCAGATGAGCATGATGCTGTGGAAGTAGGTAAAGGTTTTCCTAAAGCTGGGTTTGATCTTGGCTTGCTAGCTGTTGCTGAAATGTAAAGGTAAATTGCCTGCACTTTTGAAGTGGCAAGTGTAGTCCGGACATTCTCGACTCCTTAGACAAAACTGTCATGCAGGTGCTCAGGATGCCATCAGTAGCTCTGTCAGTGCAGGGCCTGGGAGTCGTGATCTGGATTTAGTCCTGGCCCTGTTGGTTCCTAACATTTGGGCAAACTCCATCTCTGACCTCAGGGTTTTCATCTGTGAAATCACAGGTTTGGTACTCAGTCTTAAAGGAGGGCACAGGCCTGCCTTCCAAGTTCCTGAGGGGCTTTTTCAAATGGAACATTTCTACTGTCTTCCTGTTGTTTGGAAACCTTGACCATAGGGAACTTCTGTCACTAAAGGGACTGTGGGACACCCCTTCATCATGTCATGGTGGGAAGATGGCAGTGAGCCATTCAGCGGGATGATATCATAAGCATTTAGCCCAGTACTAGGAGCTGGGTCCCAAGACAAGTTGATACGATTGCCCTCCCAGCTGCACAATCCTTCCTCCATCTGTCCACCCATCCGTCTTTCCTTCCCTCCCTTCCTTCCTTCCCTCCATCCTTATTTCTTTCTTCCTTTTTTTTTGAAATTCTTTACAATATTGATTTATTTTATTGTTTTTTTCCATAAATATTTAAATTCCAGATAGTTAATGTACAGTGTAATATTAGGTTTAGGTGTACAATACAATGATTGAACACTTCCATACAACACCTGGTTTTCATCACAAATGTACTCCTTAATCCCCATCACCTATTTCACCATCCCCTACCTACCTCCCTTCTGGTAACCATCAGATTGGCTCTATAGTTAAGAGTCTCTTTCTTGGTTTACCTTTCTTTTTCCTCTCTTTGCTGTTTTTCAGACTCCATGCTGATGCTTGGGGTCTTTTCCCTTCAAAATTATCTTGGATTTCATTTGAGGATAAGGTAGGCACAGTGTGGTTTACCTTAGGTCTCCTGGTCTTAGAAGTGGTCCAAATGCATCATCGTTGCTCTAAGACCGTGGGCCACAAAGGAGGGCTCCACATCCTTACATATTCAGCATGGACTGCCTTCTACATTTTCCACGGAACACGCCATTTTTTCACAGTCACCAAACATTTAGCAGGTAGGAAGTGTTCCTGAATCTCGCAGGAAGTTCCCAGTTATTTGTCCAGGTGACAAGGTTCTGTCAGTAAGACCAGAAGAGACAGTGCTCCGGCTGCAAGTGGCAGCACTCTGGAAGACCAAGCAAAGACATAGATAGGAAGTACCTTGTGATCTCTGAGTCAGGAAATCTGCATCGTTTCTTGAGAAGCCAACTGAACTTCTCAACAAAGGCAGCTTCCTTTAACCTGTACCAAAGTGTCATGAGTTGATAGAGCCCTTTCTCTAAAGTGCATTCTTGCACTCTTGTATTGTGCCAAGCCTTTGATATGCATTCTCAATTATTTCATCCTCACAGCTCCTTATGGGGTGGATACTAGTACGATTGTCCCTATTTTTCAGAGGAGGAAACGGTTTCAGGGAGACTGTTCTTCAGAGTCACATAAATGGCACAGCCAATATGGGACTTCAGTCTCATAGATGACAAACAGTGCGATTAAGGTCAAAGGAAGGTCAAAGCCTTCCAAGAGCTACCATTCTTTCCTTCTATGTCCCCCCAATCGGCCACAACACTGTACACTCCAACCAGCAAATTGGAACCAGGCAGGTGATTCCATCCACTGTCCAAAACATGCTCACCCCTGTGTTTGAATCTGTTCCTGCAGAGCTACCTGCCCTCCGACCTCTTCTGCATCCCTCCCACTCTACACTCAGCCATCCTTTAAATCATGCTTGGGATGCCTGGGTGGCTCAGTTGGTTAGGCGTCTGCCTTTGGCTCAGGTCATGATCCAGAGTCCCAGGATCAGCAGGGAGTCTGCTTTTCCCTCTGCCCCTCACCCCACTCATGCTCTCTCTCAAATAAATAAATTTGTCTTTAAAAAAAATTAAAAAAAAAAAGAAATTCAGCTCAAGTTCATCTTGCTTTCTTGTCCCAGACCATCTTGAACTTTTGTTAGTTCACTCTCCTTTCTCCATTTATATGTTATTTCCCATCCTTGAGTTCTTCCTCTTCAGCTAAATATTCAGTTCTTTGAACTATTGGCATTGCTATAACCAGAGTTTCATGTGCCTCAGGAAACTCCCAGAGGAGTCACTGCCAAGCAGACAATGGGATTCTGTGAGCACAGAAAACAGCAGGAGACTGGAAAGACCAGCAGTTGCATTGGGCATATTCAGCAGCAAATCCTAAGAATCAGCCACTTGATTGGACTTCAAGGCTAGATTCTTATTGTGGTGGGATCTGGGTATCATACAAAGCAGATATGGATAACGGTACGGGACACAATTGCTGGGACTGGGAAACAGGGAAGAGCTCAGTCCTAGAGAATAAGACTAGAGCTATGATGGAAGGTCAAAGCAAGATCTGCAGTGGTGCTGGTGGGCATTATGTTGGAATGGTAGGTCTCAAGTCCAGGCAAGATGTCCAGCTGTCATTGAATTCCAGACTAACGGACTTAATGACCCAATAACCGTTTTATCAAGGTGCTTTGCAAGGCCTTGAACCTGTTTGAGGGAACATTAGCCTAGATAATGCTAAGCATTGTATAGCCTTGTTGAATTGAATAGTTGCGGGAGAACCTACATTCAATTGTCAAAATCTACTCACCTGAAAAATTGTTTATGATCTTTCTCAAGGCAGTCCAGTGCAGTGGTTAAGAGCATGGACTCTGACCTGGTTGTCCTGAATGTGTGGCCTTGAACAAGTTTCTTGACCCAGTTTCCTCTTCTGTAAAAGAGATAGGCTATTCTCCTGGGAAGGTAGCTGTGAAGATCAAATGAGTTAATAATATATTCGATTAGAACAGTGCTTGGCACATAATAAGCATGAAATGTTAGCTATTATTATTCTAGACAGAATGAATTTTAAGGATGCTTTCAGGAATAAATTACTGACTTATGTTGTGATGCTAGCTTACCATTTGTCCTACATAAAATTCCCTCTTGCTCACACAAGAAGATTGGTTAATAAACAGACACTGCTTTTCAAGTCATTATCTCTTTTTAAAAAGGAATAAATTGGGGGCGCCTGGGTGGCTCAGTAGCTTAAAGCCTCTGCCTTGGGCTCAGGTCATGATCTCAGGGTCCTGGGATTGAGCTCCACATTAGGCTCTCTGCTCGGCAGGGAGCCTGCTTCCCCCTCTTTCTGCCTACCTCTCTACCTACCTCTCTGCCTACTTGTGATCTCTCTCTCTCTGTCAAATAAACAAATTAAAATCTTTAAAAAAATAAAAAGGAATAAATTGCACAACCTCAGGCAGCTGTTTAGCCTCTATGGCAAAATTCAAATAGATCTCAGTTAAGTGATATTTGTTCTAATTCTCTCTTAGGTGAAGATCGAATGTTTTTTCTTAGAGGCACTTAGACATTATTTTCTGACTAATTAAATGCAAGTTAGGATAATTTATTTCACACAAGCACATGATACAAAAAAAAAGTGTTTCTGTATCAAAACATAGATACCAATGCTGGATGAAATTAATTGGGTGTCAAAAAAACCCAACAACTTATGCTGAAAAGAAATAAAACATTAAAAAAAAAAAAACCCCAACAACTAAGAATTAAAATAAACCTCATAGTTTAAGAAATAATTCTGTTCTTGCCTCACATGAAAAGATTTTAAAGCACTTTTCTATTATAGACATTTTGTTTCTTGTCTAGAGGCCAGATTAGAATTATAAAACTTTTGAGGTATAAGACATGAGAGAAATCTCGTTTTACCATTGAGGAAACTGAGTTCCTTAGTTTCCATATTCAGGGATGGATTTGCCTGAAGTCACTAGCTGGTGGTGGAGAGTTGGGTCTGCAATGCAGGTGTTCCACAGTCTGGTGTAGGAAACTGTGGAAGGCTGACGTCCTTCATGCAATCCCAGCAGAGCTGGGGCCCGGCTGCCACACCTCCCCTACGTGGGATGCAGAGTCGTGAAGCGTGCCAAGTGAATGTTCTTGAGGTCCCTTGCACAACACTCCATTTAAGGGCTTTCCATATTGAGTTCTTTGCAAAACTTGGAGTCACCCCTTATGTGGAATTTATTTAGAGCAAATTTCTATGTTGCAGATTATAGTAGACTGAATGTTGAGAACTGAAAAGTACTACCGCCTGGCTCCTACCCCAGAGATTCTGGTTTAATTTGGCTTGGGCAGGGGTGGGTGGAGAGCTGGGGTGGGGGCGTTGAAAGCTAAAAACTTGCTCTAGAGCAACAGCTTTTCCTGCAGCGGGACTGAATCACAGATAGACCCCATTTTTAACCTCTCTTCTCCTATGGTTGTGGATTTTGAAGGACTTGTGCTGCCATATTGGTTATAAAAACACATGAGTCTTTCTTTGTGCGCTCGGTGATGAGCTTGTGTTGGAGAGGGAGAGTGTGTCAGACTGGGTTGGAGGCTGAAGAAAGGTGGGTGTGCGCAAGTTCATCATTCAGTACTTACTGAGCATCTACTAGATATAAGGCACTGGACACCCAGTGATGAGAAGGACCTAATTGCTGCCCTCACAGAGCTCCCCCTGGGCTGACTGGAGACCACAGTGAAGCTGACATTATGTTTTGTTTGTTTGTTTGTTTGTTTGCAACCAACAGTACTTTGATTGAGACACATGTGTGAAGGCACTATACCAAATAGTGTGTGGTGATTCTCAAATAAATAGGGCAGGGATCCTGCCTTCATTTCAGTGGTGCAGGGTAACACAGGTGCTCCCCTGTAGTTTGTGATAGACTATGAGAAATGCCAGAAAAGAGGTCTGGCCAAAGCATGTGGGGAACTCAAGGAGAGAGATGATATGCCATCTGTATGGGCGGGGAGGGTATCAGGGAAGACTTTGCTAATTGTGTTGTTTATTCCACCAATTCATTGGGCCCCTACTAGGTCCCAGACATCGTGCCAGGTACTAGGGTGTAATGATGAAGAGGCTGCAGTCTTTAAGGGCCCTCAGTCAGCTGGGGCAGAACAACAACAAAAGATACAGGATTTTTTCCAATTCTAAGTGCTGTTCATTGTGATTTGTATCCTAATTTTAGAGATGTTAAATTTGGGGAAAATATGTATTTTAGAATTAATGAAATAAGGTAGGAATAGATAATTCAGAGTGCTTTCTATGGCCCAGACAGAGTGAATGATTTACATATACCAAGTTCTTGTCTCAAGGTTTTCTTCAGGGGAACCCAAACTAATAATAGGGAGTTTGACCTTCATCCTAAAGACAATGTAGAGTCATTGAAGAGTTTTAGTTGAGGAGTGGTACATCATTTCTTTTTGAAAAAGAACATAATTTCTTTTTGATACAGTGTGAGGAACATCATTTCTTTTTGACACAGTGTGAGGAATGCCATAAGGGAGAAGGAACATTTAGGTCCAAAGAGCTAAGTGTCCAGAGAGGTGGAAGCATCCCAAATAGAGGAACAGATGGTGATAAGGGTGAGTCTACACTGAAATGTGAGGATGGGAGCTCTACGAGGTGGTCATCAGTAAGAACCCATGACTGACTGATCAGCTTGGAAGCTGGGGAGAGGATGGAGAATGCTAGAGGGAAGGAAGAATGTATCCAGTGAGAAGTAAATACCACACAGGCAGGGAGCTTCCTTCCCATTTGAGCTGCCCATTAAAAGATGACCAAGACTTTCTGAAAATATTTTTCCTAATTACCCCGTACTGTCATTATAAATGTCGTATGGGTTTTCTATGGACATTTGGGGAGATAATTCTTAAAACCCTGAAATCCTATCAATCACCATTAAATTTTCAGTGTCTATCTCTCCAGTATTATACTACTAGATACCTAGATAACAAAAATCAAATATAGTATATCATCTGGCATCCTGTCCTTTTCACATATCATACTGTGAGCATTTTCCTGTCATTCTTTAAAAAACTTTTTAATGACAACTTTTTAATGACAATGTAACATTTCATCATGCGAGTAAATCATATATTAGTAAGAGATTTCTGTTTCGTAGGATTGTATCTTTTTCTATTTTTTTTCTCATCATAGCTATAAAATGAATAGCATAATTACTAGGAGTGGGATTACTAGATTAAAATCATGAACATATTCAGGGTTCTTGATAATTATTATCAAGCTGCACCCCTAGTAAAGTTGTACCAATATATACCTGCTGGATAGAGGACAGTTCCAGAAAGGCAAAGACTTAGGTCTATTTTGTTCATTGTTACACTCTCAGGACCTAGAAAGTACCTGGCTTCTCATGGATTTTCAACAATTACTTAATGGTCAGAAATTACAGATGAATGAAGAGTGAGTGGATGTCTTACCACACCCTCGCTATTTCAGTTATAATTTTTCATGGATCTTTGCCAATTTGATAAGTGAAAAATGATATATTATTGTTTTCAAATACTACTTTGATCATTAAGTATGAGCTCATGTATTTTCCTGTGAAAGGGTAGTGGCTCATTCGGGCATTTGATAAGATTCAAGTTCACATACACTTACTAGCTGTGCAATTTTTTGAGTCTTGCAAAATGCTTCACTAAGCCTGTGATCTCCTTTTAAAACGGAAATGATAATAGTACCCCCTTTTATAGAATCACTGTGAGGAAGAATAATATAACGTATAAAGCATAGTGCGGGCAAATGTAGCACAAATCAATGTTGATCATGTTTTAAATTATTTGTCTTTTCATGTCTTTTCCCCCACTTTTTTCTATTTCATAGTTTATTTTAAACTTTAAGGACCTTAACTCTCTGACATATTCATTCCATACATTTTTCCACATTTCTATCATTTTGTATGTGGTGGCTTTCTTAATGTACCGAAATTTTATTTCATTTCTACTCATATCTGTAAGATTTTCCTTTGTGATAACTTTCACTACTTGGTGCTTAAAAATTATTTCTTCATGCTGGTATGTTAACATTTTTCTTGATTGTTTTGTTTTTTTCTAGGCTAATTCTTAATGCTTCTGTACAAAGTGGTTTAATCTACCTGTTATTTATTTTAGTTAGACTAGTATAGACTAGGCAGCAGTTACAAATAAACTCTGAATTACCAGTGGCTTGCACAGCAAAAATTAATTTCTCATTCAGGACAAGTCCGCAGGATTTGGGGAGAGGGCCTCTATCTAGTGCCTCAGAGATCCATGTTCCATTTTCATGTGTGCTTTTATAGAATTTTCTAATATATTACATATATAAATACATGCTTCTCAGTTTTTATACAGTGGGGCCAAACAGCATAAACTATTTTCAAGATACATAGTGAACAAATTAAATATGGTCCCTGTTCCCACAGAGTGTACAATCTAGTGTGTACGGAAATAGATGCTGATTTCATTCCCAACTTGGTTATTATCTCTGTTTTCTGGTATTTTAAATATGATCTTTCCTTAGATTCTATCTTGGTTTGAGTTCTCCCAAAAGCACACCCTGAGACAAACATTTGAGGGCAAGTAGTTTATTTGGAAAGGGAGTGGGAAAGTGAGGAAATGGAAAAATGGACGGGAGAAAAGTCTGTAAAAAAAAAAATGTGTTAGTAGGTTACTACAGGGGACTACTGGGGTTCAATCCTGCTTGGACACCTTCTGAGAGCTCTAAATACTCCAAGTCAGCCCGCTGAGGGCAAGGAGACTGGGAAATTCCTCTTCTTTGGCTGAGGCCTGGTCCTAGTGCCCTATGTGTGGCCAAGAATTCTCCTGCAGCCAAGGACCGTCCTCAGACCGAGGAATGCAGGTACTAGAGGTAGGAAGCCACGTGCAGGGACTGCACATGGAAGATGCAGGTGATCTGAGAACTGGGCTGAGAGGACCCGGATGGGGCACTGATGGTATCTATTGCTGACACTGTTCATCTGGAAAAGGGAGCCATCTTTGGAAAGCAAATTTACACAGAGTGGGGAAGGGGGTTGGGGAATGGGAGAGAAAACCAGACAGTGTGGAAAGTCAGTATAGCTCAGAGAATGACCCACAGTATTGGTCAATGGCATTGATTGATCACAATCAAGATTTCACATTCCATTTTGAGTTGTCAGTGAATTACATGGCAAGATTAATGATAGCCTTTTGGATTTTTGTATGTTGGCAAGGTTTTCTCTGTGATGCTTTTAAAACATGATTAAAACAAGGATTTTTCTAAAGAAGTTTATATAAATTTTAACTTTAGTTCACTTTAATATTTTTAATGGGAAGAAGGAAAAATAATAGATGTCACGTTAAAAGCTATATTTGACAATAAGATAATAACATAATGGGGAGGGTGGATAGAATGGAAGAGAGCACTGGCTTTGAGATTGGCTCTGAGTTTGAATCCTAAATCTTTCCACTAACTGGCAGTGTTGATGAAGTTTTAGAATATAAGTGAGGTCCAGAGCTGAACACCAAGAAAGAATTCTTAAGACGTCTCTGGTGTCAAAAGGTGATTTTATTAAAGCATGAGGACAGGACCTGTGGGCAGAAAGCGTTGCTGCCCTGGGGTTGTGAGGAGTGGCTGATTATATATTACCCAGTTGGGGGAGGTAAGGAAAAAGGGAGGTTTCAAAAGAACTTTCATATGATAAAGAGGACCTACAAGATACCAGAGGACTTGCCATTGTCAGGTTAAGATTGTTTTTCCTGGGACACTTGGGTGGCTCAGTTGGTTAAGCCACTGCGTTTGGCTCAGGTCACAATCCCAGGATCCTGGGATCAAGTCCTAAACTTGCTCGGCAGAGAGCCTGCTTCTCTCTGCCTCTGCCTGCTTGTGCATGCTCTCTCTCTCTCTCTCTCTGACAAACAAATAAAATCTTAAAAAAAAAAAAAAAAAAAAAAGATTTGTTTTCCCCTCTAGCAAGGCATTAACATTAACATAGTTGGGATATTTCTGGAAGAATGTCACACGTGTCCCACCCAGGAGAGGGGGGAGGTGGGCTGGGGGAGGAGGTGCTTTGTCCTCAGCCAGCCTTCTGCTCCCTCATCAGTGTGACCTTGGGCACGTTGCCTATGTGTTCTCTGAGCCAGGATATTCTTTTCTGGAAGATGTGACAATTCGTTCTTCAACAGATTATTTTAGTTTGGGTTTTCCCAGAAGACGCTGAGAAGATAAGCATTTGGAGTTTGGGGAACTATAAACCTTTCAGGTCCATGGTGCCTCTGGAAATGCATGTTCAGCACAAGACTGTTTTCCTCCAGGTAGTGCTAGTGGAATCACTATTTTTAGTTTCTGTTTTTCTGTTAATAATAAGCCATTATTACAATGGCACGTTTATTGTTGCTGTGGGTTGCTACCTTTCCTTATGAAAAGGATACATCTTATAGGAGGTAAATAGCTTTTCCATGTTAATCATATATAAGAAAATACTCCATGGGGAAAGAATTCATTCTCACAGAGTAAGGAAAGAAGGGAAGACAGAAGTGGTGGGAAAACCTGTAGCCCCACATAGAGCAAAATTTAATGTGAAATCCATGATTTATGTTTCTACCCGTTCTGCATTTTCCTTTTTTTTTTTTTGTAACAATGACTTTTATTTTAAAAAAATGAATAAATTTCTTTTCTGATGCCTCAGGTGTTTTCCGTGGGTGTGGAATAGAGTTGGCTGAGACTATTTTTATGAACCCATTACAAACTGAAGGAGCCTTTTCTAACTTGCCAGTGGTAGGGGGGGCCATCTTAGCTCTGAAGCTGCTTTTGTGCACCTCACTGTTGCTTTCGTGGCTTTGGAATTGCAGACTCTTCTAACCTTTGTACTTTCCTGAGAAAGAAACTGGCAAGGCCTGCGTGGTAAGTGACCTGATGGAGCCCACAGCAGTAGTTTCTGGCACAGTTAGAACTGGAGCTCTTTGTTTGCTTTTTCCCAGCTCGGAGCACGCTTCTTAGTAATGACATCGTCAGATGGGGATTTCTGGGTGATAATACAGGACTCTTGGTGCCTAGATTTATGTTGAGGCCTATAGGCTGAGAATTAACTAAAGGAGCCAGTTTTCTAAACTGAGTGGCTGGATGTCCTCCGTGGATTTGCAAAGTGGTGGAGAGTGGGGGCTCGGGTATTTGAGGCAACTTTTTCTTGCAGGGAGCTTTCTGATTGCTGTTGTATTTCCCAAGGCAGGAGGGAGAGAGGGACCTCTGCCATCAACTGTCACCAAAGGAGAGGGGCTCAAAGGAAGCAGCTTGGAAAACTTCATCTGAAGTGCCTAGAGTGTGGGGGATGGTAACCTGGAGTGTGACAGACCCTGAGTGGGGAGAGGCTATGGCTACCTGCTCTAGGGGAGAGAGAGAATGAGACCAGCAGAATCAGAGGAGCATTCCTTTTCTCCTTTCTCAGAGGTCCCAGGCTGAAGTAAGCAGGTCAGGAGCTACTTAACTGCATTCAGTTCTTTCAACATACTCCTTACATTTGTTAATCTATTTACTTTGTTGCACCTGCATTTCCTTTTGATACAGAGGCTGTTCATGAGCTAGTATCAAACACCATGATTCTGCTTTTTCTGTATCATCCTTCTCTAATGGGCTGTCCTTCGAGCTGGCTGCTCTTCCACCAAGGGCAGGGGCAAGAATGTGTGTTCTTCAGGGACCAGATGAAGGACACAAGGATAGAGCCAGCCTAGAGCTTGCCTGGAGAGAGGGTACTTCATTAGTTTCCTAGAACTATTGTAAAGATATCGCCACAAGATTGGTGGCTTAAAATGACAGGTAGTCATTCCTTCACAGTTCTGGAGGTCAGAAGTCTGAAATCAGGGTGTTGGCCAGACCACATTACCTCCATATGTTCTAAGGGAGAATCCATTCCTTGCCTCTTCCAGCTTCTGATGGCTGCTGGCATTCCTTGGCTGCACCCACATCACTCCAGTCCCTGTGGTCACACTGCATCCTCCTCTTCTGTCTGTGTCAGGTCTCTCTGCCCCTCTCTTATTAGGACACTTGTGACTGGATTTTTAGGTCTTACCAGATAATCAAGGATAATCTCCCCATCTCAATAATCCATATGTAATCACTTCTGCAAAGTTTTATTTTTGATATAGAAGTTAACATTTATAGGTTCCAGGGATTAGGACATGGATATTCTTGAAGGCCCATTATTCAGCCTACCATAGGTAGGGAGTCCCACCAGAGAATCTGTTGGATGGACTAATGGATGAGCAGGGTTTTTGGGCTCAGGAGGCCTCATTCATGAAGTACATGCTTTTCTTGGTCAGCTCTGATTTCAGTTAGAGCTGTGGAGGGCCTTTTCCTGCAACCTCAGATTCCTGCTAGCTGTGCCCAGTGTTAAGGGAAGGCACAGGTCTTTGTTCATCTCAGAGACATCCCCAAAGCCTCTGAGAAATAGCCTGGAAAGGGATGAGGGGTAGTTATTGCAGCCCTGAGCAATCCTCAGATGTTGGAGGAGGTAACTGATGGGCAAGTGCCCCAGCCTTTCATCTTTCAGACATAAAACTTGGAGATATTTTGTAAACTTTTGGTCCTTGGTAGGACCCCCATTGTCCATAGCAGTGACCTCAATAATACACCTTTTATGACTTTTCATCCTTCTGGCTCCCTCACTCTGAATCCTGGGATCACCTTCCAGTTGAATTATCTAGACACAAATCCTTGTCTCAGGCTTAGCTCTCAGGAGATCCCAAACAAAAAACGTTCCCAGCAGTGGAATCCCCAAGAAAGCCACAAAAGTATTCCATGGGAACGGACATGGTAAACTTCCATGCTCAGCAAGCACTTTTTGCAGGATTTCTTCCAGGCAGCTTTAGCATAACCTGCCCTAGTCCTTAAGCCACACCTCTTGCCACCCCTTCTCCCTCTACCATGGAAGAGCCAGAAGCATGGCAGCTGGGGATAGGAGAGGAAACAGCTCAAACTGACCATTTCCCATACTCCCTTGCTCCTCAGTCTGGGGTTCCATGCTGAAGCAGGCCTACTTGCTGCATTCAGTTCTTTCGACATACTCCTTACATTTGCCAATCCATGTACTTTGCTTACACCTACCTTTCTTCTTGAGACAGAACCAATTCATCAGTTAGTATCAAAATACTATGATTCTGCTTTTAAGTATCCTCTGCTAATAGTCACACTATTCTGAAGAAGTAATCAGATCATTGCAGGGGGAAGTCTATAACATGGAAGAAGAATCTCACCTCACAGACAATCCTGTCTTCCAAGTAGCTCCATGCCTCAGTGAATTTATATAACCCTTGGTAGGTACGTGTTTTTTCCCCCTCCTTGGTCAGTTTTTAGATCATGTATTTGTAGTAGGTTAAATATGGCTACAAATTCTTTGTTGCTACTCCCATTGAGAGATGGAGTCAACAGCATGTGGCAGAAGTGATATTCTGGGATTTTCTGAGCCTTGGTCTTAGGAAACCTGCAGCTTCTGCGTGGGTCTCTGTGAACCTCTCTGGGAGTCCTGAGATGTTGTGTAAAAAGTCCCATGACTCTGTCCATCATGCAGAAGAGATCATGACATACAGACAGTCTGGTCACCCCTCACAGCTAAGTCTAGCCTTCCGCCACCTTGCCAAGGTGCCAGGGTTGCAAAACTGCCTTAGAGTCTCTAGAACCATCTGTCTACCAGCTAGACACCAACCAGTGACCTCTGTCAATGCTATGTGGAACAGAAGGGTCATACAGCCACTCCCTGCTCAAAATGCCTGAGATATAATGATGGTTGTTTTAAACAGCTGAGGTTTGAGTAGTTTGTTAAGCAGTAAGAAATAACTGGAACAGTAATATGGAGGAAAAAGTATTTTGGAGTCAGGTCTGGACTCAAATTCTAGCTTCATTATTTATTATTATGTGATCACACTATTGTGTGATCTTAACAAGTTGTGTAGCTTCTCCTAGCCTCTGTTTCCTTCTGTGGAATACAGAGGTAATTATGTGCACCTCCAGCCTCATCCTGAAGATGGAATGTGAAAAACAGAAGAGGGGGCGCCTGGGTGGCTCAGTCGGTTAAGTGTCTGCCTTGGGCTTAGGTCACGATCCCAGGGTCCTGGGATCCAGCCCCCTGTCAGGCTCCCTGCTTAATGGGAAGCCTGCTTCTCCCTCTCTCACTCCCCCTGCTCCTTTTCCCTCTCTTGGTGTGTCTCTGTCAAATAAATAAATAAAATCTTTAAAAAAAAAAAAAAAAGGGAAAAACAGAAGAGTCTCCTTAGCCTCCCCACACCCTTTTCTCTGTGCTTCCTGGGATTCCTAGAAAAGGGCTGCAGCAAGCTGTACCATGCCACTGCTTCTCGAGGGACTGTATTCTCTTCTCTTGCTTTTTACCAGCCACTCTCGGCCACAGCTGTTAAAACCCACCACTTAAGATGTTGGGGGAAAGCACGGAATTCTGAAAGCATGCTCCTCATAAAATGACTCTGGACCCTTGCTCTAGGAAAAAAAAATTAATTATACTTGACTTTTAAAGAATTTAGTGACTTGAATACCTACTTGGCTTTAATAAAGAACCAGGGAAGAAAATGTAGAGGGAAAGGGGAGTTACAAAGAAAACTGGATTTAGAAAAACAAAAAGCTTGTACTCAAGGAAGCTATCAGAAGCAGAAGTAATATACGAGCTCTGTGTGCCGGTGGAGGAGGTGGGATTGTCATAAGCAGAAAGAAGAGTTGGACAGGTTGGAGGCTCCTTCACTCTTGGCCAGTCGTCAGGCAGCTGCATGGGTGTGGCAGGGGCTCATGCAGGCACCAGCTGCCTCTGTGGCAGCTCCAGACAGGAGGTCGAGAAATGGACACTTGAATGGTTCAATCACCCTAAACCGCTCATGCTTTCAATGGCTTTGCCACATTTACTTGGTACGATTAACAGAAATGGGAAATTGATGAGCTCACACTGTCCTTGCTCCTGTATTTCTGACAGTGCTCTGCTCTACACAGCAGAGTCGCCCTTTCTTTCCTGCCAGCAGCTCTGTTCACAAGCTTTACCTCTAAGAAGCTCAATCTTCATTCATCCAGACTTTGAGACAGGACCCCCCTATTTGCCTTCCATACTCCTCTAGTTGTCCTTATCCCTGTCACTGATGTGCTCACACTGCAGGCACCTGTGGGGTATAATTCACTGCAGGCCTATTAGGCCTTGACCTGAGGTTTGGATGCCTGTTCCTTCTTTGCATGTTTGTAAATGAAAGTTCCTTCAGAAGTAGAACTCTGTATTCACAACAGCCAAATTATGGAAAGAGCCCAAATGTCCATCAACTGATGAATGGATAAAGATGTGATATATATATATATATATATAGAGAGAGAGAGAGAGAGAGATACATATATAAATATATAGAGAGACATATATATTACCCAGTCATCAAAAAGACTGAAATCTTGCCATTTGCGATGACGATGTAGCTAGAGGGTATTATGCTAAGTGACAAGTTAGTCAGAGAAAGACAAATACCATAGGATTTCACTCATATGTGGAACTTAGGAAACAAAACAGACGAACATATGGGAAGGAGGGAAAAAGAGAGGGAAACAAACCATAAGAGATTCTTAACTATAGACAACAAACAGGGTTGATGGAGGGAATGGGCAACATGGATGATGGATATTAAGGAGGGCACTTGTGTTGAGCACTAGGTGTTATATATGAGTGATGAATCACTGAATTCTACTTCTGAAACAATATTGCATTGTATGTTAACTAGAATTTAAATAAAAATTTGAAAAGAAAAAAAAAAAGAAGTGGAACTTTCTAGTAAGTGATGGATTCTGTCCAGGAAATTCTAAACACCTGGACCTCAGAAAGGTGTGGATTAGTTCATGGTCAAATAAATGACCATGGTCAAATAAATGACCATGACCAAATGACATTTGGACACATAATGTTTATAAAGCATTTTTGAAGTTAGGCTTATGTTAAACTTCACAATTCTCCAGTGAGGTAAGAATTAATCCCATTTTATAGGGGAAAAACTGAGGTTTATAGAAATTGTGCCCAATGTCATATATAGAGTTGACAAGGGACAGAGCTGGACCTCAACTCCAAGCTGTTTTGTTCTAAATTCAGTGCTCTCTCACTATTTCATTCCACTTTCTGATTACAAGGAACATTACTAATTCACTCCTTTCCTGTCGCTGGGTTGGATTTTCAAGTAGGCAAGTATGATTTTTTTCCTACCAAAACACCCAGGATTTTGGCTGGAGAACCAACTGCAGGGCACTGAAGCCACACAGACTGTTATCAACTCAGCTATCCCCATATTCCATTCAATTTTCCATGAGCTTTTAAAGAGTATTAGATGTTACTATTTGTGGATTTCATTCTAGAATACCAGACCTTGTGATCGTTCCTTCAGGTACATTATCCCATCAATCCTTGTACCAGCTTGCTGAGATCTTCCCATTGCAGATCAGGAGACTGAGTCTCAGAGATGTCAAATAGCTAAAGAGCTATGGAGCTGAGATTCAAGGCTGGCCCTTGACAGGAGTCCTCAGCCTCCAGCTCTTTCCTCAGCCACCCTACCCCAGCCCCAGGTCCTTGCTCTCCCTGCCACAGGAGTCAGGGAACCAGATGCTTCAGCTCTATCCTCTCACTCTATGGGAACTTCAGAGGGGATTCCCCAGGGAAAACAGGGTTCTAGCGAGGGATGGCAGGGAGGGGTACAATGCTGGACAGACCCAGGTGGCACTGTTCACTGCACAAGTGCTAAGGGCAGCTTTGATAGAAGGTCCCCCCGTGATGAGTGTAAATCAGCACAGCATGCCACAAGGAAATTTCGCTCATCAGAACTACAATGTGGTTCACAGGATCATTCTTGCAAGATGAAGGGTCTATTTATAAGTCTGTGTCTTTATCAGATTCTGAGGACTCTGTGTTCCTGCCTCCCAAAACTCCCCGTCCTCCCTACTTCTGTATATATGAAGGAGCCGAGAAGCCCAGTTGTCCTCTTGAGAGACGAAAGGCTGTTATCACAACATGAAAATGGGTGGCCTTTATCCTAACTAGGGACTGGATCACCAAGACAACAAGTTTATAAGGAACTTCCAGTGACCAGTCTCCAGCACCTCACTCCACCACTAGTGGTTACCCCACCTAAGCAGGAAGTCTGAAATAGTTTCTGAAGCCAGGTCCTAAGCTTTGTCCATTTTCCATCACAGGCCTGTGTGGGAAACCTGCAGCAGACTCCTGAGTTTGGCGAGGAAATTCTTTATTTAGCGAGGATAACTTGAAGTAAACTGTTCCCGTGAGCAGGTTTTCCTATGGTCCAGATCCTACCCGTAGCGATTTCTAAGCAAGAAGACCAGCACAGCAACAATTAGGCCAATGACAAATAAATCCCAGTATGGTCCAAGGGTGTTGTCCAATTTCATCCATTTCCATCTCATTGTAAACTGCTGGGAGAGACATTCTGTCAAAAAAAAATCCAAGCCTCCTACTCGATCCAGAGCCATCATCTCCTCCCCCCTACCATCCAAAAGTTCCTTATTGTTGTTTTCAGAGATTCGGGACCTATTGAGACAAACTTACATTAAAAAACAGGATATCGCGGAGCAAGTGCATCGTTTCCAATTTCATAAGAGCAAAGAAAACAGGTATGTGAGCATCCGGACTTGTTTGAGCAGCCATATCATATAATCTCCTGGCCAAGTGAATGTCCTAGAAATAGAAGAACAGCCCCTACTCATTAAGTGAAGATTCTTCAGGGGTAATTCAATGAAAGTCACTGTTTGAAATATCATTATTTATCTTTGGTAGGCTCCCTCCACCTCCACCAAGACATTCATGCCCTAACCCTTGGAACCTATGAATATGTTGTGTTACATGGCAGAGGGGACTTTGAAAATGTCATTAAGATTATAGACCTTAAGATAGAGAGATGATCCTGGATTACTTGCACAGACTCCATAGAATCTCATGAGCCCTTAAACGTGGTTTTCTCACGGCTGAGCACAGAAGAAAAAGTCAGATATGGCAGAAGGCTTGGGAAGGGCTCCACTCACCATGGCTGGAAGGGCCATGTGGGAAGAATGAGAAGGAATGTCGACAGCCAGCAAAGAAATGGGACCCCCTGTCCCATCCAAGCACAGGAAACTGAATATGCCCAGCAACTCAAGGGAGCCTGGAAGTGATTCTTCCCCGAAGCTCCCAGGAAAGAACACAGATTGATTTTAGCCTGTGAGGCCCTACGCAGAGAATCTGTCAAGCTCACCCAGACTTTTGACCCACAGAAACTGTGAGATACTAAATGTAAGCTGTCTTAAGGCACTGCATTTGTGGTGATCTGTTACAACAGCCATAGGAAACTAACACAAAAAGCTTTCTTGGATACTGCTGGACCAGACCTTAGATATGATTCCTGTTAAAGAGGCAGAACCCTAGATGCCAACAGTACAGCTCCCCAAACAAATAACAACAGATATTAACAAGCATATAACATTCCTAATTTTCTTCATAGTACTTATCAGAGCTGAAGTTCCAGAATTTGTTTCTTTGTTTGTCCTTGTCCTCAAGGACCTGGACAACCTGTTAGCCCCTCAATTCCTTGTGCTTAGGGAAATGCCGAGTACATAGTTGGTCTCTGATAATACTTACAGAATGAATGCATAATCTATTTAGTTCTCAGGCTGGAATTTGATTCCTCAAATGACATACTATATTTCTAGGGACTTTTTTCTCCACTAAATTAAGCCATGGAAGATAAAAAAAGTTTTTTTCTTTGATTCTCACCTACATATGACTTGTTTTTATTTCTTTGCTTTATTTTTGCTTGTTTTCCCAAACAAAGTAATGAAAAGGTTGAAGGGCCTTGGGCCAATACCAGAATTGTACTTAGCTGGGTGCTTTTGGATTATTTTCAACGGATTGGAAGAGAGATTTTTCACAAACCATGGTTATCCTGTATCTCTTTGTCTTTCTTCTCCATCTCACAAACCTACATTACACGGAGTGCAATAGTTGTGAATCCCTGTGGCCCCTGCTAAACCCACTTTTTCTGTGGTATTCTCTCTTAGTTGTGTTCTGCTTATCATTTCTTAAATTTTTTCCAAAGCTTTGCAGTCTCATAAATTGATTTGTTGGAGAAAGAGGAATGTTCGTGCTTAAAAACTTAAAATGTGGGAGACTGTTCTGAACAAACCTTCCTGACAACAGAGAAGATGGATGTTGTAAAAACTCTGATTTGTGTGTCTAATTCCAACAAATCAGTGGGGGTTCATTTGAAAGCACTATGTCACCCCCACACATGAAAGGCATATTGACTTTAATAGGGCATTCAGGGAACAGCAGCCTTTGCCAATCTCTCAGGCATTCATTCTTATATGAAGCAGGCAGTAGTTATTAATTTATTTCTTAAGGCACAAGCATCACAAATCAGTTGCTTAGTTTATAATAAAAACTAGCAAGAAGTATCATTAAAGTGGGATGAGCTCACTCCTTGCCCCAGGGGTCTCACAATTCTCAGTGGGGGTGGGGCCAGACAAGAAAGTCGTTCTTTAAAATTTCCAGAGAAATTCCTGAACCCACTGGCTAATTAGGGCAACCCATATAAAAGAAATTTTATTAGTACGCTCTAAAAAAGACTCCTTGTTCTTTGATCCTTACCTAGGAAAAGAAATCCAAGTCTTTCAAACAAAAAATTTCCTTTCAAAAGTGTTTTGATGATGGTCAAGTTTCATTAAATAAGTCCATTGTGCACACAATCCACTTATATTTAACCCTCCTGTGGTACATTTGAGCTTAGTTTGCTTTAAATTCACTGACTGAGGAGATGATGTAAAGGGATCTGCAGACTCTTCTTAAATAATGTGTTTCCAACTAAAATATCAGCTGTGCCAAAGTACTGCCCAACGTTCACACGTTCAAAATAGCTTCTTATAATTCAAAAATACAGAATTCTCCAGAAATTCTCTGGTTTATGAAAATTGCTTAATTACATGATGTGGGAGTTCTCCAGCCCTGAATCTTTGGGTGTCATCAAAAACTTTTTATATGGGGACAGAGGTCATTTTTAAAATAATTTAACCTTGTTTTCTTACTATAAATATACCATATTCTAATTGGAGAAAATTTTGAAAACATAGAGCTGAACAATTATTAAAAGCCCACCTACAATTTCACTCTACAGAGATAAGTACTGATCATATTTTATACACAACCTTCCAGCATTCCAGCGTTTTTATATATATTCATATACACACATACTTTTAACTTAGGAATTTTTCACTTTGCCCAATATTTTGTCTTTTGCTTTCTTAACAATGTATTTCAAACAACATACCATGTCCTCAGATATTCCTTCAGTCTATAATATTTTTATTTTTAATAGTTGCACAGTATTTCATAACAATGATTAATTCTTATTAAATACTTCTACTCTGTGCCAGTCACCAGTGTCATTTATTTAAATCTCATGACAATTATATAGGACAGATGATACAGATATGATACTGTAATTATGAAGAAACTGAGGCACAGAGAGTTTAAGTCACTTACCTAAGTTCTTGGGACTTGTGAGTGGCAGAGCTGAGATTCAAATCCAATATTCTCCTTCTAGCCTACTCACTTAACCACAGGGCCAAAGAATACAGAATCCAATGGTATACTACCACATGATGGCTTACAGAACATGCCTTCTATTTTGGAGCAGTTTGTTTATTTGTAGTTTTTTTTTTTAAGATTTTTTAATTTATTTATTGGACAGAGAGAGATCACAAGTAGGCAGAGCAGGAGGCAGAGAGAGGTGGGGAAGCAGGCTCCCTGCTGAGCAGAGAGCCCGATGCAGGGCTCAATTCCAGGACCTTGAGATCACGACCTCAGGCAGAGCCTTAACCCACTGAGCCACCCAGGCACCCGTATTTGCAGGGTTTTTGTCTGTAATAAATAAAGTTATCTACATACAGTTCTTTTGTTTTGCACACTTCTAATTATCAGGTGATAAGGCATTTATTTCAAGAGAAGTCATGGCCATTTCTAAGCAGTGTGTGTTCTGTCCTGTCGTATTTCTGAAAAGGCCATTTTAAATATCTAACTTGAACTTGTCCTTTCCAGAAAATAATTCTATTCTGGTGTTTAAAGCTTCAGCTCTAACACTCCTTAAGTGGTCAGACCAGACAAATGAGAAATGAAAATGCTTCATGCCATAATTACTTTTATTTGTGACGGGCCTATTTATAATTTATTCAATGAATGCAGTTTTGTTTTCCCTGTAGGATCCTGAAAATGTGTTATCTTGTAGGTCTAACTATACATGCTGGAAACTCATCTCCAAAGGCTATTCCTCCCCCCTTTTGTCTTAATTTATGAAAGATTTCTTAGTCATTATCTTAAAATATACATGCTTTCTTCCATTAAAAAAACTGTTGTGTGTTCTTTATACTTCATGGTATAAAATAATTTTAGAACAGACCCGGCAGCACTGATCTGTCCACCTGAATTCATTGTTCCCTCGTTCACATTTTCACAGCACTTTACTTGGGTGGGTATGCTCTAGTGCCATTTTAGGCTTTCACTATAGCTGCAGACTGTCTCTTCCATAGTAGACTACGAGCTCTTTGAAAGTTGTCTTGTTCTTGCATCCCTAGAACAAAGCACAGTGCTTCCTGACACAAAACAAGTACTCGATAAATTTTTGAGTGAATAAATAAAGAACAGCCTGGCAGAGTATCATGGCAGTTTAGAAGCAGATGCAGATATCTTTCATATCATTGGAGAGTTCACGGAGGAGATGATATGGGAACTATCTTTGAAAAACACAGAGAGGGGTCTTCAATGGTCAAAACTGTGGGAGAAGATCATTCCAGAAAATGGGCTGATATGACTATAGGTCAGGAGGGTTTAGTTCAAGGTCTTTGGTTGGGTGTGGGCAAGGCAGGGAAGGAAAAAAGTAGTCTAGAAGATAAGGAAGTAGGTAGGTTAGGTCAAGGAAGGTTTTGAATGCCAGAGTAAGCAGTTTGGACTTCATTAGGGAGTACAAAGTCAATAAGATGCTTTTAGTTTTGTGTTTGCTTGCATTTTTTTGTGTAAATGCATAATTTTGGGAAGAGTGAGGGGGAGGAGTAACAGTACCAGATATGTATTTTATCAAAAATAAACTGATAGTGCTTTGTTAGATGGATTATGTATTAATTAAAGTAATGCTAACATCTATAACAAGTCAATCCCCAAATTTCAACATAGGTATTCCCGGTTGGAGATGAGTTTTCTTTACATGGTAACTGAGGGACCCAAGCTCCTTCCATCATTTGGTTCTGCCATCCCTTTGAGCCTCTAAGTGTTCTGCATTCAAGAAGGGCAAAGAGAGAAAGGAGAAGCGCCATCTACTTCTTAGCTGCCTTAGCCCAGAAATGACACCCTTCACTTTTACTTCCATTCCTTTGGTAAGAACTAGTCATGTGGATGAAGGGGAGCTGGGAAATGTAGTCTCTCACTAAGAGACACATCTCAGCAACAAGGCCTCCCTGTGAACTGGGGATTAAAATCTTTGGCAGACATGGCTTTCTCTGCTGCAGATTTAAAGGAAGAACACCAGAATGGGAAACCACTGAAAAGCCTTTACAATAAGCCTACATGAGTAGAAACTCTGGCCTGAGCCAGGAAACAGAAGGAATGGGCAGGAGGGGATGGGCAACATGTTTTGTTTATGGTTAAATTTCTGAAGTACTTCTGAGTCAAGTGTAAATTGAGATAGAGTTTTATAACAACTTGTGAGCTGAGTGCTTATATTTCTACATTAGTTCAGTTCCTCTCCCAGTTTTTCCTCAGGCATTATTTTGTATTCCCAAAACAATGATGCAGTCAGTCTTGGCCCACAGTTTAAGTCAAGGAGCTCATTGAGCTTAATTCAAAGTCATAAATTGGGGAATGAGATGCTTCTCAGTGAAGTTATTAGGGTAAGTCACCTACATCACCCTCATCCCAATGTCCTTTCCTAAAGACAGATGAGGACAACAACGACCCATATTTTTATATTGATTTACTAAGGGTTGATGTATACTTCACTTCCTTCTCCCAGAGGGCTTTATGTTTACAAAGCCTTTTTTGATACTCAGAGAAATCCTGGTAATGATTTTATTATCTTTCCCACTGGTTTGCATGAGGATTAACTAATAAAGAGAATTGTGAAGTGCCCTGCCAAAGAAATGCTTAATTACTTGATGACTTGAATGCTGTGGAAGTCTGTTCTCCTAATTGCTTTGCTTTCATTAACCATCGCTGGAACAAGATTTCGGCTTTTAATTATCAGCATATTCATTTTAAGGATTAGAAAACATGGTATCTTCTTGTTTATTTGACTATGAGACAGCAAGATTAATAAACTAGGCCCCTGGGTACTTGGTTATTATTTTTCTAATTGCGAAACCAAAGAAATTAATGAGGACAAAGAGCAGTGACTCCTCATTAACTAAATCTAAAATTCCCACATCTGGGTATGAATACAGCCCTGTTTTTTTGTTTTTGTTTTTGCATGTAGAGACTTTTTGTAGGAAAAAAATACACCCGTAACTGTGAGACACTGATCAATGGGACCTGGACAGGCAAGAACAGAAATGTGGCCAGAGAGAAATTTCCAAGTTTTTTCCAAGTGTATGAAATGTATGTTTTGACAACTGCTATTTGACATTGTGAAGAAAGAGGCTGGGAGAGAGGTTAGCGGTGACTCCAAGGAGGAAAACCAGACCCTCTGACACAGTGGGCCATCTGAGCTCCCATAGACAGTGTCCTCTCTTGCACAGTTGGCCCTGTATCCTCCCTGCCCCCAGAGTCTTAAGGTAAAATGGCCTCACTATGGTGAGGATAAGGCTGTCACAGGCACCTGCTCCTTGAATCACATAGGACAGGTAAGCTAATTTGAATTTAACCCATAGAGTGGGGTCACTTTATCCGTGATACACACAGTGCTCTTGTCACCATTATTGTTACATTTTGCATGAGGAATTGTGAATAAAAGCTTTAATCTTACTGAAATTTTACTTAGCAGTCACTCAAATTCTCTTCTGATCTAAATACGAGTCATTCCACACAAGGACTACAGAGCCCCTTCACAAAGGCTTATTGTTTTATTTCTAAGCCTGGGGAGGGGAGGTATCATTGTTCTGTTTTACAGCTGTGGAGGATTGTTGGAAGGGAGTGGGGTGTGGCTAAATGACATCCAAAGAAATCTTCTGATTTAGCTATTTGATCCCATTTTATAAACACAGGAAGCTTGTATATGCTAAGAATGGGGAAAACAGACTGGATTTGGATTTGACAGTCTTTCCACAGCTTAGGGTGCTGGGGATGATGAAAAGTGATCAGTCAAAAGGCAGGCCACAGGGAGAGCTCAGAAAGGCAGGGATCTGGATTGTCAGTGCCTGAATATGAAGCCCTTGGTTGTTTCAGGGTGTGCCATTAGCAGTCAAATAGGAAATTTCCCATCAGTAACACTCAACTACTAGCACAACTGGAAGAAGGAAGAAAGCACAGAAAAGCAGATAACCCCCTCATTATTTAGCTCTCAAAATGCAGTCAGA
Organism: Martes martes; assembly: GCF_963455335.1. Taxonomy (NCBI): domain Eukaryota; kingdom Metazoa; phylum Chordata; class Mammalia; order Carnivora; family Mustelidae; genus Martes; species Martes martes. The sequence goes on from NC_137896.1 coordinate 37,961,001, forward strand.
GGGTTGCGGGGGAGGGGGGTGGTGGTGCAGGGAGAGAGTGGTTAAGTTATGGACATTGGGGAAGGTATGTGCTATGGTGAGTGCTGTGAAGTGTGTAAACCTGGCGATTCACAGACCCGTAACCCTGGGGCTAATAATACATTATATGTTAATAAAAAAATAAAAAGTTTTAAAAAATGCAGTCAGGAGTATAAACACTAATATGAAATATATACTTGAGCACTAAGAAAGACTCGAGGCGGGGCTCACTGTTTACCCTAAAAAACATGGGGTCAGACAGGCCTGGGTTCAAATTCTGACTCCACCACCAGTGAGTTCTGCAAAGTTGGCCATGTGTGTTAACCTCTCTACACTCTTGGTTTCCTGATGCATACACTGATAACAATGATAGGGCTTATCTCATTAAGTGACTGTGTGATTTAAATAGCATAGTATAGGGGTGCTTGGGTGGCTCAGATGGCTGAGTGTTTGCCTTTGGCTTGGGTCACCGTCTCCAGGTCCTGGGATCAAACCCCGTGTCGGGCTCCCAGCTCAGCGGGTAATCTGCTTCTTCATCTCTCTCTGCCTACCCCCCCCACCCTCCCTCTACTTATGCTCTCTCTGTCTCTCTCTCTCTCAAATGAATAAATAAAGTCTTTTAAAAATAAATAAATAAATGGCATAGTATATATAACACATCAAATCCCTGGCTATTACTATCATTATTGATATTCAATACACGTTTCTCACTGTGTTAGAACCCAATGCCATCTTCATCTTAATTACACTTACTAAGGGATTCACCCCATATCTCCTTGTCGTGTTAGCTCTCTTTGTTAATAAATATATATGCCTTATCTTCTCAAGTAAAGTACAGTCTTTGAAGGATGGAGATCTATTTTCTTAGGATACTCTAGAGTGCTCAGCACGGTGTCAGCTACATAGTGGGTGATTTATAAGACATTTCTGGATTAATGTCCCCTTGGTATCCAGCTCTGACCTCAATCCCACTTTCTCCTTGTTTACTGAGAGCTTGAGTGTCAATGGAAATGTTAACAGAGGAAGGCCTGGAGGTGGAAGGGAGTGGGGGAGGGCCCACTACTATTGCTGGAAAAAACTTGAAGTTATGAATCTAATTAGTCTAGACTAGATTTATCTCAACTCATTAGTTATGTCTTTGGGCATAAATGGAGAAAATAATTTCCTTCTCATAGGGTTCATGTTAGGGTAAGTATTATGTGTTGGCACAGGGGGAGGGACTCAGCAAATGTCTTTTTCTTCCTTTTTCTACACTGATGACGTCAATGAAATTAAAAACATTTACAATTTTTTTCCTTCCCACACAGCTGTCATTACTAGGTTTGGATTATTACCTTTGCGATACCTAAACCGTGTTCGTACATATAGGCCAGATTGAACATGGCTTGTGCACTGTGGTACTTGTCCGCTGCAATGCTGTAATGTGTGGCTGCTGTCTGATAGTCTTTCTTAGTCCCGTAGCCATAGTAGTGGTAATCTCCGATTTTTACTCTAGCGAATGCATTGCCTGACAGAAATGTTAGAAAGAGAAGAAAAAGAACTCCGATGATTCATGTATAGTTCCTAGTAACTCAACCTAATGGTAATATACATTAAAAAGGAAAACAAAACACTCGGGATCTTAGAATCAAGATTAGATATAACTTCTGGAATATAAAACATAACACTCATCTTTAGCAGTCTTCATTGCAGGACCACTCCCATGGTAAAGCATGAATGTTCTCAAAGAAAAAAAATTAGGAGTTTTACCTTTTAAATTCTTTTTTGAAGGTAGGTCAACTCTTGGGAAACTAGATCCCACCTCTCTGGTTCTCAAACTTCACCCCTGAAGGTCTACTCTCCTGCATCATCCAAGTCTCCTTCTTTCCTAGACCAGTCCCATCTGTCATTTAAACACACTTTGGTATCTTCTGTCAACAAAAACACACCCTTTCTTTATCTCATGGTGTGTCCTTCTAACTACTCCCCATTTCTCTGTTCCCTTCACACTCAGTCTTTTCCAAAGAGTGTTCTATATTGATTGTCTCCAAAGCTTCATCTCCCATGCACTCTTCAATCCTCTCCAATCTGGCTTCTGTCCCTCTCCATGAAACTGCTTCTTTCAGGGTGGTTGATAACCTCCATGCAGGTGAACCCACCAGTCACTTCCCTGTCCCATCTTATTGGACCTCTAAGCAGCTCTGGAGTCATTGGACCTATCTCCCCATCTGCTTTCCTCTCTTGACACTAGTGACCTTGCACCCTCTTGATTTCCTTCTGCCTAATAGACCTCTACTTTCCAAACTCTTGCCTCAGTCCTCCTCTACCCAGCTTGTAAATGTTGGAACATCAAGTGTTTATCAGTTGACTCCTTTTTTCCTTTTCTTCTCTTTGTTCGTTTCTCTTCTCTCTCCTCTCTTCCCCTTCTCTCTCTACCGCTCTCCTCTATCTCAACTCTTTTTCTAGGTGATATAGATTAGTACCATGCCAATCTTGACGTTCACTCTTCCTGAATTTTATCTACAGTCCTGTCGCTCCCCAAACCCCAAACTCCTCTAATCATCTCTTTGACTTCTCTACTTGGATCTCAAAGCATGCAATTCCTAACACCCTGCTACCTACCTCCCTCAAACCAAATCAAACCAAATCATCAGTTCCTTCCCAATCTCAGTACTAGCACCATTACTCAGGCTATAAATGTAAGATATTTCCCCCTCCTTTTTTTTTTTTTTTAAGATTTTATTTATTTGACAGAGAAAGATCACAAGTAGGGAGAGAGGCAGGCAGAGAGAGAGAATGGGAAGCTGGCTCCCCACTGAGCAGAGAGCCTGATGCAGGGTTCAATCCAAGGACACTGAGATCATAACCTGAGCCGAAGGCAGAGGCTTAACCTACTGAGCCACCCAGGCACCCCTCCCTCATTTCTTATTGAATCCTTCAGCAGGTCCTACCTCTAAAACACACCGGTTTGTTGCTGTCTCCTTCACCACCTAGATCAAGCCTGGAGTACTATAATAGCCTCCAAACTGTCCTTTTATCTCCACTTTTCATTATATTCTTCATTTAACTGCCAGGATGATTTTCTTTTAAAGATTTATTTATTTTTTTGAGAGAGAGAGAGTACTCGCACACAGAGAGTTGTGCATGCACGCACAACTAGAGGGGAGGAGCAGAGGGAGAAAGAGAATCTCCAGCAGACTTCCCACTGAGCGCAGAGCACCAAGCAGGCCTGAGATCACGACCTGAGTCGAAATCAAGAGTTGGTCGCACAACTGACTGAGCTGCCCAGGAGCACCCCCAGGATGACTTAAAAAAAAAAAAATGTAAAGTCAAATCTTTTTATTTCCCTGTTAGCCCCAAAGTGCTTCACTTTGCACTTGGAATAACATCCAGACTCCCTACCTGACCTCCCAGTCATGCTTCATCTGCCTTCCGCCTCCCTGACTAGCCTCATCACATGTCATTTTCTTAATAGGCTCTAGCTTTCCTAATAGTCCGTAATACTCTTTCAACACACCAAGCTCATTTGCCTCAGGACCTCTGTGTTGAGATTCTGCCCATCATGTTTGGACTTCCTCTGACCCTTCATGTCGCTGATTTCTCATTATTGGGGTCTCAATGCAAATGTCACTTCTCTCCTACAGGCCTTGTCTGACTGCCTTGTCTAAAGCATCCTCTCACCCCCACACCCCCAGGAGTTACCTATCTCACCTTCATGTTCTCTTTCCTTCACAGCACATATCGCTGTTATCTTATTTGTTTACTGTCTCTGTCTCATGAATTTATTTTCTCTCTCTCTTAGGAGGACAAAAACTTTGATGTTCTTGATCACTGATATCGTCCCAGACCTAAAATGGTACTCGACAAATACTTATGGAATAAATGGACAGACCTGGTAGAAAACTCTTTAGAAAATGCTTTTCCCAAACATTAAATAATTTAGAATCTTATTTTCCAACAAATTTGGATATATTCAGGAGTAGAAAAAAGTTCATTTGACTTTTTAAGACATGAGACTTCAATATTTCAAAGGTCACTTAGGGTCGCTTTGGGGTCCATGTTTCCATTCACTGGGAAAATGTTAACTGAAAAGATAAGGGAATGCTGGACCTCTAAATCTGCCTAGGACATCCGTCTCAGGTGTGGCCAACCCCTCTAGCACAGTCTAGATTTACTCGGAAAAGGAGGAAAGTGCCCTGTGTACTATGGTCTGAGGTGTATAATTGAGGGCTATAGGACTCCTTCCATCCAGAATTTTCCCCATATTTGGCTTAATTGCAATGCCTAAAACCCTTTGGAATTGATTCCTTTGGGTACTGAAGTTATTTTAATCTTCTAGAATCCTCTATTAAAGTGTAATACCATGAGCCATCGTTAGCTCTTCTTGAGTAAAGGTATCATCATAAAATTCGTAAGCTGCTGAAGACATTGGTTAACAGGGTTTACTTCCCAGAAATTAAAAAAAAAAAAAAGAAATAAAGAAAGGAAAAAAAAGGTTCAGGTAGCTGGGGGCAAGTCCTTATGGCATTGCTACCCAAGAGAGGGGCCTGGATGGACCTGGAGAGGCAAAAGAGCCTTAGAGCCTTAACGAGAAACCCAAAGGTGCCCTCCATTGACCCGAAGATTCTTCCTGGGCCATAACCACAAAAGGACAGGACTTCTGTGCATTTTCAAGCTTTATAAGCAGTAAGCAGGACCTCTGAAATCCCTGAGCAGGAAGGCAGTGAACAAGCGGGTTTTCCAGAGAAGTCAGCTCCACCATAATTAAGGGGCTGACTAGGGACATATGGCGACCCTGGCAGGCTCTCAGGGGGTCCCTTGACAGTGGGAGGGATTCTCCCCTTGAATTTCACAGTCACAGCATGGGGACTGAGTCCTGAGTGAGTCAGCACTTTCCTCACACACAGCCACTGCGGAACAAGCACCACCAGCGCTGAGTAGCTATGTTCATTATTACATCTCCTAACCTCGAGTGAGGCACTCAGCAACCTCATCTCCAGGACACTCATGCCTGACCTCTCTTGTGACACGTAATTATTTTTAGCGGCCTGACTTTTTTTTTATATTGGTGAATTCTGTTTAATATTAATGTCCCCTCGCTCTCAATGCCTCCTTTCCTTGGTGCAATGTCCACACATTTCCTGGCTTGGAATAAGCCTGTATTTCTTGCAATTGAGCTGATTTGCCATAGCGGAGAGATTGGTGTTGTTTTCCTAAACCAAACAAGGTCTTTATTGCATTTTAGAAAACACATGCTTTTGTTCTTCCGGGAATTTCTTGCTAAAATTGCATGGCTGGCTTGCCGCTCTATCCCTGGCTCAGTGGGATCTGCAAAGGCACCCCTGTGACTTTCCCCCTGGGCTTCATATAGTGTCAGTTGAGAATCATTTTTATCCCATTCACTTCTTATGGAAAAGAGACAATTCAACCTTACCATGGGACAATTTTAAGAAACTTAACCGAAAATAAAATTGCTCTTTGACTGCATGAGAGCTCCTCACATATCTAAATCCTGATTGTGAGAGCTTTGCAGCATCTGTTTGCTTTTACTAATGCCACCTGCCAATGTTTTCTCTCCAGTGTTACTGTATATTCTTCATCGCTGCGAACCCTGCAAGCTGGGCACAGGAACCCCAGGAATAGGGAGAGGATCTTGATATTTGACTTTGGGTTTTGTTCTGTTTCGTTTTCTGATGCTAACCTGTTAATAGTTACAATAAAGATCTGAAGTTTGTAGTAATCATCCATGTGGTATTTTAAAAGAGCAATCAAATGAGTCTTAGATCCATAAACAATTTTGCCTATAAATTCATTGAGACATAGGTCACTTCTCTGATAAGTTCAGAAAAAAACAAAACACCAAAACTCAGCAAATGAGTGACTGAAGTCAGAACAAGAAAACTGGTTTCCTGAGTCAAAACTGTCCTGTTTCAAACAACTACTCTGGTGCCTACAGTTTACCAAACCAGGGACCTTGAGCATAACGAAGAAACAAAGAAAAGAAATTCCTGGAAATGACCCCTCATCATAGGCTGACCCTAAGATTGGTACCGTAGGAAAGACCACCTAATTGATAGCCTGCAGCTTTCTGCTTATATACCCAAGAACTCAGCTGGAGCAAATCCATGACTGATAGTGGACAGGGACTAGGCGTGTGCTCATTTTTATCTAGGTTCTGTACCTTGAATGGCAGCTCGATTCCATAGGAGAAGTGCCATTGGATACATCTTCTCTTTTTCAAGAATCTTAGCCTTTTCTAAAAAAAGAGAGACATTTCATTAGGAAGGCTTAAAATACCCATGTAGTAAAGTCATTTATGCATATGTATGATTGGGGAATTGCAGAGAATTTCAACTTATCTTACTAGATTCCAAAATGAATGCTGAATTGCTTTGAGCTACTTCATACCCCATTTCTGCAAGTAGTGCATACTGAACAAGAGAAGAATCTATGTCACCATCCTTATAGGCAAAGTATGCTGTCAGGAATTTCTCAGCCCAGTGGCCTAGTTCGCAGACACCTTTATAAAGCTGTACATGGAGAAAGAAATCAAGCACACAAGTTAGCCCATATGCTTCATCCCAGGCAAATGATAAATGAAGTGAATCTTCGGCTTCTCCTGGCTGGTCAAGCAAGGATTTCGGGTCTAAAGTATGGCTTTTGAAAATTATTTAGGGGGAAGAGATAATACCTCTCATAGGCACAAAGATTATAAGTGTAAATTTTTGGTCTTGAGCTGAAACTTCCTGAGGCTTATTTTAAATTTATGTAATAAACTCTCCTGATTTAAGGCTATTTGACAGGACAGAATGTTTTGACTTCTGTTTTTTAAAAAAGGACTGTTCTGGGTACTGCTGCTCTGCAAGGGTGAGTTATAAGGCCACAGCTGATGTGGAAAGGAGAGAATGAAGGGAAGACAGTGCCTAAGGGTGTAGGTGACATAACCGTGAGGGAGGTGTGCAGAGCTCTGTGGGGACAAGCGTCAACTTAGCTGAATAGCCCTTATGTAACCAAAAGAGGTTGCCATACATAATTCATTAGGAAGTTGGCAAAGGAGCAAATCTAAAGATAGATTATTAGCTGGCAGCCTTTGAAATGAGTTTCAGAGGGGCCAGATTGCAACATGGAGGTATTTATTTTGGTTCAGCGGAAGTGTTTAATAAATCAATGAAGGGCATTAAGGTCCTAAAAGCTTTCTTTTGAAAAGTACATCACTGGCTCAGGCTGAAAGGATTCACTTTTCCAGTTGTCATCCAAATCATCAAAAACTTAAGGACCTTGCTTTCTGGGAAGAAGTGGGCTACAGTTTCTAAGCTAAACGAAGTCTTTCATTTCCCAAGTCATAACTCCCAGTCCCACTTAGAAGGACCAAATTGCCCTGGCCATTTGAATGAAGGCTGAGGCAGAGCTCCTTAACTGAATTCTGAGATGAGCTTTAAACCTGATGAAAAGCCAAAAGCAAGAGAGGAGGGATCATTTCTCCTCTTCCCTGTCCCAGCCCGAGTTACATCACAGCTTTTCTGCCTGGCCAATGTCCGTGTTCACACTCTCAACAGGAAGAGGTAATATCTATAAAATCAAAGGCACCAACAACTGAAGGACAGTATCACTTCCTCTCTGTGATAAATGAAAAACGCTTGAGGAGCCTGGGTGGCTCAGTGGGTTAAGTCTCTGCCTTCGGCTCAGGTCATGATCCCAGAGTCCTGGGATCAAGCCCCACGTCGGGCTCTCTGCTCAGCGGGGAGCCTGCTTCCTCCTCTCTCTGCCTGCCTCTCTGCCTACTTGTGCTCTTTCTCTCTGTCAAATAAATAAATAAAAAATCTTTTTAAAAAAAAGTGAAAAACGCTTTAAACACATGCCATTATTTACCTCCACAGCAGTTCTGCACGATCTTAACACTCCCGTTCCTGTCGCGTACATCTCGGCCAGGTAATAAATGGCGAGGGGCTGCCCACTCTGAGATGCCAAGTAAAAATATTTGAAGGCAAGTTTATAATCCTTCCATACTCCAGAGCCAGCTGAAAATTAAAGTTATTTTGAGCGACCCCTTGTTTGTTTTATTTATTTTTTTTTTGCGTTATAATCTAAGGGTATAATGGTCACATGATGCCTACTAGTTTAAATAGGATGAGAAAAGCCAACCAAAAGCCAAGCTGTTATAGATCCACTATGTGGAGGGGAAAGAAGTTAAGTTTGCTTAAAAGTAAGAATGTGGAAATTTATGTTCTTGACCCATTCAGAGACCCAAAGAAGAAAGACTCTTAAGTCTCATGAAATTATCTCCTCAATTCGGCATACCTAAAGTTAGTGAAAAGGAGACCGAGAGGTGGTCTCTGAGGACCGAGGACATCAGGACTCGGCTCACCATTCTTGTCTTTCCACATCAGGAGACCAGTGGAGCTTCTCCCAGTCATAATTACAGAGTTTGGAGCAGGTGAATCCCAGTTCCAGGAGGCCCTGCTCAGACTGAACTCATACTTGGAGCAAGGAGAGGCATTTAGGGCTAGGGTGGAAAATCAGCACGCTCTTAGCAGCTTGTCCTGGCTCTCTCATTACCCTTTGTGAGTTGGGCACCCTCTAGGAACTTCATTTGTAAAAGGAGAGGGTTTCACTAGATGGTCCTTAACTTGCCTTCCAGCTCTTAACATTTCATAACCTTTAGAAGCAGTGCCACTAAGAGCAAACACTCTGGAGGCAAATCACTTGGGTTTGAATGCCAGCTCCACTAACCATGTGATCTTTGGCAAGCTGTTGGACCTGTGATGTGCCTCAGTTTGCTCATCGATAAACTGTAGGATACCCCCTAGACATGTTGAGAGGACCAAATGAGTAGACACACATAAAGACTTAATAAATATTAGCCATTGCTATTACTCTTATTCTAGAAGCTGGAGGAATCTGAGAGATCCTGGGCCTGGGACCTGGAATGAACTAGAAGAACAAGGCCATTTTGGCAACCACCCAAAACAATATAAAACAGTCCATCATCCTGGGCTACTGTGGAAAATGCCTGCTGATGATGCAAACTCTTGCTGCCCTAGCTCTGCCTCTGAAATGAAGGACTTAGTGGAGATACTCGGGTATGTTCAGATCTCTTGTTACTCACCTTGGGCACTCCCTCTCTCAATCCCCACAGAGTATTACAAACTTTCATGGCTTTCTGAGACCTCCTACCCCAATCACTTTACCTTTGTTCTCAGAAGACAACTTGGTGGTGCATAGTTCATTGAGGAAATTTTCTTTTTTAAAAAATATTTTTTTAATTTATTTATTTGCGTGTGAGAAAGAAGGAGAGTAAGCATGAGCAGGGAGGAGGGGCAGAGGGAGAGGGAGAAGGAGAGGAAGAAGCAGACTCCCAGCTGAGCAGGGAGCCCCACGTGGGGCTTGATCCTAGGACTCTGGGATCATGACCTAAGCCAAAGTCAAACTGACTGAGCCACCCAGGCACCTAAGGAAATTCTTACATTGTCTTTTCTCACTTGCCTGTCTCTCCCTCCCTCCAGATTTATATCTGTACCATCCTTTCCTCCAACTCTCCAGTCTTTGAGGGTGAGAAATCCCTCCTCTTTATTAAAACTAAGGAGGCCTCCACCTACCTGGGTGCATTCAGATCCTAATGCAACTCAACTTTTTCTAGAATCTCTTCATCAATTATCTCATCACTCCCAAGACACATTAACCATCTCCATTGGCTGGCTCTTTTCTTGCCAAAAATTATACCCAGGTGTCTCATCATCTTAAAAAGAACTCACTCTTGGTTCTTGATCCCCCTCATGCCACTGTTCCATCTCTTTTCTTCCATTTAAAGGCACACAATTTCCAAGAATATTTTTATCCATCTACTTTCTCACCTTCCATTCATACCTCATTCCATCATATCTGGCTTCTACCCCAACCAGTCCAATGACCACACAAATATTCCCTATATTGAAAGTCCCATTGATTCTTAGCCTTTTCTTTTCTTTTCTCTTTTCTTTCTTTCTTTCTTTCTTTCTTTCTTTCTTTCTTTCTTTCTTTCTTTTTGTTTTGTTTTTGTTTTGAAGAAGCAGGCTTCTCATTGCATTTCACAGGGAGGCCCATTCATTTATTGTTTCTTGAAAGTACCATGCTATGGTTCCTTAAGATCACTTCTCCCTTCTATTACTCTGACCATGTCTTTTCAGTCTTTTCATGACTATTCTTTCTCCGCCCATCTTTTCAATACAGCACTGAGGACCACCAGATTTCTGACCATGGCCCACTGTTCCTCTCATGATCTCTTTTCTTTTTGCACTCTCAGCTACTTTTAACTAACTCCTCTACATTGATGCCTCCCAAATCCTCTCTCCAAGTCTGACCCTTCTGGTGAGTTTCATACCTGTTTTTGGGTATGCACATTTGCTATCACAAGGCACCTCAAACTCAGCCTTTTCAAAAGTGAGTTTCCTCACTGTACCTCCTTGCCTCCTCCCTCAATTGGTGTCCTTTAAGTCTTCAAATGCATCCTCATAATGCTGCCTCAGTATTCTGTCTAAACCAATCGCTCCAACAATTTGATCTTTGTAAAAAAAAGGAGTAGAACGAATAATGCATTTGTCATTCTTGGTACAGCAGCCATATTTGTAGCACTTACAGTAGTACATGAAGCCTAATTGAAACTGTGCATTGGGCCATCCTTTCTCTGCAGCTTTCTGAAAATATTTAAGTGCTTCAGCATAATTCTGCAAGATAATTACATTCTATTACTCAAAGGTGTATGTTTAACTCCATGGTAACAATTGCCTTCCACTTAAAAAAAAAGGATAGATAGTGCTTTATGTGAGTTAGGCTAATTAAAATAGTATCAGAAGTGTTATGCATTTTATTTCATTATTATGTTAGATTCTATTAGGAAATAATTATCTCATTTTCACTGTAAATTATGTCTTTTCCTACCCTGACAGTAGGTTTTGTTAGATATTGGGGGAGGGTCACTTGAAAGACAGAGGTTACACTAAGAAACTAAATTTCTCTATCAGAAAAAATCCTCAGGGGTTGTTTGATTTCTAAGGTTACTTAGAATCTATAATTCTAAGATATAATTAGGGTTGTTATTCTTGTCACAAATTTGTTGTATTTCTCTTTGGCAAATGATTCCACTGAATTATTTTCTAGTGTCAAATATGATAGTTTGGCAAACCAGGTATTAGAGACTAATTCCTTTTAGTTAGTCAACGATCATGAATTTTACCCTATTAATTGCTAGAAATACGTTGAAAAGATAGAAAAATTATTTAACTTACCACAGGAACTCCTTTCCCATAAAAGTAAAGAAGACCGAGCCCATGAAGACCAATTGCATTGCCCTGGAACAGTTTTAAAAATCCAAGTAAAGTCCCAGAACAATTCATGATAAGAAAAATTATGACAAAATCACCTTAAATATTTAAAATTAAATATTAAATTAAATATTAAATCAAGACAAGTTAATCAGGCAGTTGGTAAGTTATTCTGTCTCTCTCTAGTTTCTCCTTTGAAACCTTCATAACCCCCTTTGACAAGAAAAGAGGGAAGCAAAAGTCAAATCTTTTCTCCATTCTTTCATCCTCAGTTTATTTAGTGCTTGCTTTGTGCGTGACTCTGTAATAGGTGTTGGACTGTGGTAGGAGGTGAAAGTTGAAAGATGAACAATGATCCCGGCCTCAGAGAGTTCACAGGCTTGTGGGCTCCGATCAACTATAGTGCCTCCTAAATAGCCATGTCAAATGTGGTAAGTCCTATAGTAGAACCAGATTCAGAAATGCTATGGACACCTAGAAGAGGGATACTCAACTGCCTAGATGAGGCTAGGGACTGAGGGGATTGAGTTGTTAAAGGTGGTTGACATTTGAACTTGGTTTTGAGGGATGTGTAGGAGCTTTTCCAGAAGGGAAAAGTCTATCCAGACACTTGTTACCTGCTTTGGTCAAAGGAGGTTGACCTAAATGGCCAAATAACATTTTAGAGAGTCTGTGAATTTCAATCATTGGTATATGCTTCTTTATTCAAATTTAACTGCTTATAACATCATCAATGTCTTCTTTTCCACTTGATGCTAAATTAATTACCTTTTTTTTCTAATTAGTATTCCAAAGAGTCTAAGGAAGGGAGTTTTTGGCATGTTTTAGCATTTAACACATGTTCAAAAACATTGGTATTTAGCATATCAATCCAGGATAAAGAGTAAACCTTAAAAGTGACTTCCCTAACCAGGAAACTCACTTTTCTTTTTGTCTCCCATCATGCATTTCACCCTTCTGTGACTGAATGAGGAGGCACATTTGGCCACTTGGCTGTCATTCAGCAGATTTGTAGGTTTGCTTTACAGACTTATAGCATTTCCTCAGGAACTCAAATTTTGATTGAAAGCTCTCCATATTTCTTCTTACCTCCTAAATGGAGTTATTGTGGATGCAGCCAGAGTACCTCTCAGTGACACAAGAATAGCACATCACTAGAAAAGGCATGGTTGAAAAATAATTTAAAACTCCGACGTTTGAGCTTCTGCATATCAAAGGGCCAGCTATTGTAAGAATTCTTAAGGATGGTCCAGCTGTATTTTAAAAAGATGTAACACAACTGCTCTCTTCTTCCCGCTTGTCCCCTGACTACATCTACCTGTGGTCCTAGGATGCTTGGGATAGTCTGGTCTGGAGATAGTAAGGCCTGCTGTGATGGATGTGGTTAAGTCTAGTGAGTCTGTCTTCTAACTATCCTCATTTTAGGTGTTGAGAAAAATGGAAGGGAAGGGAAATGAGAAGAGGGAAGGAGGAAGGGAGGAAATAGGGGACGGGTTCTGACTTTTGACTCACCGACTGTTTAAGGACCAGAGGGCTTATTTTTAACTTTCAGGTCAGGAGTAGCCAATTCAGATATACCTCCAGGAACCATTAAGGTAATGTAAGAAGTACACTGATCTGGGTGATAGAGTGACAGGGACTGAGGGAAAGGAGAGAGTTCCTGCCCTGTCTAAAGGCAGCAGCAGCCCCTCCGCTTTCTGCTCCAGGCCACCGGTGTGACATGGAATGGCAGCCTCATACGGTCAGCTCTTTCCATTTTCCAAGGAAAGCTGGATGTCCAGACTTTTATATGAGATTTCCTAATCTTTGTTACTTCAGTACAGTTGACATATGGTGTTCCATTAGTTTTAGGTGTATAGGATAGTGATTTGACAACTCTGTATGCATTATGCTGTGCTCACCACAAGTGTAGCTACCATCTGTCACCATGTGAGATTGCCTGATTTCTGAAACACCTTCTGGGCCAAACGAAGCATATGTATAGGCAATCCCCCCATATATAACTTCCACTTTAGGGCTCAGTGCTCTTGCTTAGGTTAATGAACATGAACTGAGAGAGCAGATGGTCACTTATTTGTTAAGTATTTGATGAACCTCTACTATGTACTAAGACTACTGTCCTCCTAGTTGAGGAGACATGGTCTCCAGACACTAGGAGAGAAGGCACAAGGTGGAAGCATTGAAGTTCCAGCAGTACAGAGACTGAATGTGGGGCAAGTGCAGAAAAGGGAAAATTATATGAACCAAGGTGGGTAGAGGTGGGTTTGCAGAAGGAGAGAGGATTGAGCTCTCTTCTGGGGGATGGGTGAGATTCAGAATGGGAAATTTGGGGAAGGAAGGCAAGAGGACAAAAGTGTGGAGACAAGGATGGGCCTGATGTGTTCAGAGGTGTGAAAGAGAAAAGCAGAAGGGGATGCCTGGGTGGCTCAGTCTGTTAGGTGTCTGCCTTCAGCTCAGGTCATGATCCCAGGGTCCTGGATGGAGTCCCTCATCAGGCTTGGGGCCTGCTTCTCCCTTTGCCTGCTACTCCCCTTGCTTGTGCTCTCTCTATCTGACAAATAAATAAAATCTTTTTCTTTTTTAAAGAGAAAAGTAGAAGCATATGGTCCAATATGGACCCAACAGGATAACTGCTCATGTTTCTGAGTAAATATAAAGACTGTAGTTTTGCATCCTGGTACTGATATGCCTTAAAACCAAATTTAAAAAGATGCATTACGTGTGTGTGTATTTGTATGGATATGCAGAGTGGAAGACAGAAACCCTTTACTTTGGTAATGACCCCAAGTGAGAAATCTAATAAACCATCCAGGTGATGATTAAGGCATATATGGTCATGTCCCCCTGATGCCATTCAGAATAATTACCATAAAGATGATTTCAGATTTTCTCTGTAAAGAAAGGTAGCTCAGGTTTAGAACACAAGTAGCTCAGATCCCTGCTGGTCACACAGCCCTGAATAGCTTGGGAGCTGGGTTAATTTACACATCCAACTTCCTGGCATTATTCCTTTGGGCTGACAAATTCAGCATTATTTGCCAGATTATAAGAGACCTTCCTGTTACATTAGCCCACCTCTTTTTCAGTCTGCTTTACCGTGTCATCCTAATCTAATGGTACTCCAGATAACTAGCCTGCTGAGCAAGAATTTCATACAAATTACAAGGGAGAGGAGCGGAGTACCAGCCTTCTCAGTAATTTACACCACAATAGCAGCAGGTCCGAGGTGCTAGTCATTTATAAATAGGCTCCTAAAGCAGCGTGTGGGCTTTTAAACACTGAGAGCAGTTGAAAATATTCCCCGATTTGAGCACATCTTTACTCCCAGTGTTGCAGTACGGGGTTGTAAGACTACACGGTGCTTCCTACGGTGTAGGGTTAGGAAGTTTATCAGGGCCATTCCCCAACATTAGGCTGATGGGTGTTGCAATGAGGTTGTTCTTAATGCACTGAAGGGATTCATAGTAGTCTGCTACATTTTATCAGACAGATGCCAGGCTCACTGAGCCCAGGAATCAAGACAAAAATTTTCATGGCAGGAGCCCTGTTATTCCATTTTTATATTCCCTCAAGGTCCAATCAGTTCTGCCTTGGATATGCTTTGAAGTTCATGCCACCTCACTGGCCCCAAACTGCAAAAGATAATAGCTGACACACTGTCTGCTGTAAGGCACTGCTTTCAGGACTTCGCAAGATGAGGCCCATAAATATTAACCCATTAAATCCTGGCAACAACAATATGAGGCAAACTTATACACCCATTTGACAGATGGGGAAATCGAGGCACAGAGAGATTAAGTAACTTGCCCATGGTCACACAGGCAGTATGCTGCAGGGCTGGCATTTAAACCATGGATTCTGCCCCCAGAGCCATGCTCTCAACCGTCTTGTCCTGTTCCCTGTTTGATGATCTCCTGCTTGGGCCAGGGGAGATTCTGGCCTCTGGCAAAGATCAAACTGGAAAAAACTGGGCATTTCTTACTTGTCTTTGTCCTGAACTTACTGCAGACATTCTTTGAGTTTTCCCTTCCTCTGTCCTTGTCCTTTTTATTTCCCGTTTCCTGGGCTAGATGGCCTCACCTGCTGCACAGGGGAGGGAAAGCTGAGATTTGTCTGGCCTCCTGCTAGAGCAGCATATGTCACTGCCATTTTTTATTTACCAAGAAGACAAGTGACGTCTCCCCCTATCCCAATGCCATATTTTATTGTCAATGATATTCTTCTTCTCCAGGACACAAAACTCCCAGGCTTACTAGCTGAACACAAGGCTTTGGAATCAACTCTTCGACATCAGTCTGCATGTAACAAAAGCCAAATGTTTTTCTGTACTTACAGAAATGGGCTGAAGACATACCTTACTGGCTGCCATGGAAAAGTATTTGAAGGCAGTAGCATTATTTTGTGGTGCTGCAGCATTCCCTTCTAAATACATCTAAAAAAAAACAAAAAACAAAAAACCAACCAAACAAAAAGATCATGTAATAAACTATGGAATCTGCGGGTGATTAAAAAATGTTTTGGAGCTACATAGACGTGATGGTTGCACAACATTGTGAATGCAGTAAATGCCACTGAATGATAGACTATGGTGAATTTTATGTTACTTGAATTTCACTTCAATTTTAAGAAAGAGAAAAACTAAGGAAATAATCTCTTACATACATTCTGGAGTGACCTTGCTGGAGGGCAAAGAAATGGACCCTGTTGGTGTTTTCTCACATTTCCTTTCATCTCAAGTTGTTTGTAGTGCTTTGGGAAGTAGCGCATTTGTCCCCATGGTTACTAATGCAAATTGGCTGCAGGGAGCCAAGGGCAGCACTTGGGGGAGTCAGTGGTCTTTGAAGGAGGAAAAAAAAAAGAAATGTGCCTCTTTAGAGGAATTGCCCACAAAAGTTGCTCAGCATCTGAGGAAGATCCTCCCTTGATAAGGGCCCAAGGATGGATTTTAGTCAGCCTAGAGCTGGTTCTCATTCCCACGGTGTAGGAAGGAGGCACCTCATTCGGTGGAAGCCTATACTAGTTAGATGTTCAACTGACCCAGATGTCTTGTTACATGGCAGAGCAGGGGGTCATGGGGGTGGTAGGGATCTCTGAACTACACTCAGTCCAGGAGCCCTGGGCCAGGTGCAATTTCAAGGCTACCTCTGGTGCCCCAGATAGAGGCTGCTGTTGTATGGGGCTTTTTCTCAAATGGTCATCTCAAGTATACTATCCTCAGTCTGGAGTGGAATGCCTTGGTCAGCTGCTTCCATGAAAGACATCTGTCGTGCTATACTGGGTTCAGTTTGCTGGTACCATTAGTTTCTTAAGATTTTTAAGCAATGAAAAAATACCAATCAAGATGAAGCATGTACCTTTCCTATAAATGCCATGGCATTTGCACTCCCAGCCTTTGCTGCCTTTAAGAAGTAGTATAATGCTTTCTGGAGAGAAAAGGAACAGTATTACTGACAGTCACATACATACCCTATGAAATGTCTCTTCAAACCAAACTTTATTTCATTTAACATGCATTTTTAAAAAATCTATGAAATGCCTACACTTTTTAAGGCACTATTCAAATGCTATTTCAACCACAAACCTGAAGAGTTTATTTTAAAAATTTTAAAATGTGAGGGCTTGTTTCTTGCATGTGGAAAGGCATGATGGGCATGTGGCTTTGTGGCGGACAGATGGATCCCAGCTCTACAACCACATAGTCTATTATTTTGAAAAAGTATGCCTTGATATTGATACTATGTACTTATTTTATAAGACAGTTTGTATAATTTGGTAGAATTGGATATGTAGCTTTCTAATGTTTCTAAGGCAGAGTGAGTGAAACAACGCACACCTGGCCGCCTGCTGAGACAAGGTCTTTTTACAGAGGTAAACTTCAGCCCCATTCTTCCTAAATCAAAAGCAAAGGACACCAGCCAGCCTCTGATTCTCTTTAGGTCAGAACACTGAATGAAATGCTCAGTCTAGCACATATAAGGGTCGACCTGAGCCTTGTTACCCTATTCCCTAGGCCTCATTGTGACCCCTCAGAAGTTCTCCTCAGAAACCACATGAAGCATTAACAGAAATCCGCTGCAGGAATGAGAAATGAAGATCCTCTCTGAAGTGTCTTTTTAGGACACAACTCTTCTGCTCTTTAAAAAGCTTTGACTAGGTTGACATGCAAGGATCTGGTCCTTCTCAAAAAGAAGAGGAGGTTTAAGGAAGAAACATGAGTAGTTCTTCTATATGTAAAATTTACTCCAGAAATATTGCCAATTTATCTGTTTTTAATAACACCCTTGTTATTAAAGTCAGTCTGCTTTGTGGACACAACTAAATATAAACGCCACCAGTGCTGCATCTCACTACACCATACACCCATACATCCATCCATCTCTCCTAGTCTTCATTTATTTTTTCAGAAACTTGATTGAAAGTGCTATGCATATGGTATGTATATGGTTTATGGTATATGGTAGCTTGTTATTATAAGTAAGTCACAGAGGAATAAAAAAACACCATCCCTACATTTTTTCCCTATCAATACTGCTGAGAAGAAAGGCATATATGCGAGTAGCAATGACAGTAAGTGATAGTTGGGATAAAAGGAACCCCAAAAAGAATGAGAGAGGTATGGAATAACAGAATTATACATATGTGTTTTACAAGCTTTGTCTTACCTAATCTTCACAACATCACTAGAAGGAAGGTACTATTAATATTTGAGCCAATTTTGTGACACTCAAAGTCAAGCAGCGGGTACCAGAGTCACATTAGTAGCATGATTCCAATTTCCATGCACTTAGTACTCTGCTTTCACATTGTCAAGAAAGAGGACTCAAATGGCAAAGGTCTTATAAAAGATGGACAGGATTCACCAGTGCCGAGGGCATCATAGGTTGGAGGAATGACATGAGCAAGGAATAGAGATAGAAATGTCCAACATATGTCTGGGAAATAGTAATTACTTCAGTATGGTTGAAGCAGAGTATCTAAAAGTTAGGACTTGCAAGAATATGATGGGGCCTTATTATAACAATTCTGAGTACTAGGCCAAGACTTCTATTTTATATGATAGAAAAAACAAGCCATTGGAAATTTATGAGCATAAGGGAATCTTGAAACAACAAATACTGTCCAAAATGTCTGGGAATAACCTAAGTGTCAGTTGGATAGGGGGAAATTGTAGCAATGTATGATTTATCAATCATCTATCAGTAAACAAATCAACTGTATGATTTACTAATCACATTTATCAGACCCCACTAACACAGAAAATAAAGGTATTTCTTAAGAATGCCTCCACTGAGCCAAGACACAAATATACATGTAGGTGACTGTCATGGCATGCACCCATAGATTTAAATGTCTGAACTTAGCACAGTGTCTACTGTATATGAGGCACTTGGGAAATATTTCTGGAATGAATGCATGAGGGAGTAGATGAAAGGGTAAGTTTATAAATCTCTAAAAAAAGAGAACTGGATTTTAAGCTTTATAGTCCCTTATAACTTTCATACTATGATCTGTGAAATAATTTTCACTGTCCAGTTTCAGAATTTGGCTTGCAAAATATTTGGCAATAGAAAATTCTGGGAAAAAACTGTCACTCTGAGAAGCTATATTTGAACTGTTAAAAGAAAACAAGCAAATAAGAATCAGAAGAAAATAAGAACCCTGGAGTTTTCCCCATCTTTCAATATAATGATCCCATAAAGACCAAAGGAATTGAAGCTTTCTCTAATTTCCCCTTCTACACTCTTCTACTCTCATGGCTTACTTAGCATTGCAGTTCTCTTTTACTTGTCTTTAAATTAACCTGCCTTTAGTGCTATTGCTTTAATTGTATGCACATTTACTAAACACTATGTTAAAGTTAAAAGTATCATGCAATCTACTTTGATGAGTCCTTCCTCTGAAAGAGTTAAGTATCCATCAATCCATCCATCCATCAATCCATCCATCTACCCATCCATGCATCTACTCATCCATCCATCAATCTACTGTGGTCTGGATATTTGTGTGCTTTCAAAATTCAAATTTTAAAGGCCTGATACCCAAAGTGATGGTATTAGGAGGTGGGCCTTTGGAAGGTGACTGGCACCAAGCCTTCATGAATGGGATTAGCACCTTTATAAAAGAGGCCTTAGAGAGCTAGCTCGCTCTTTCTGTTATGTGAGGATACAATGAGAAGTCCATAAATTAGAAGAGGGCCTTATCCAACCATGCTGGCACTCTGATCTCAAACTTCTAGCCTCTGAAATGTGAGAAATAAGTTTCTGTTGTTTATAAGCCACCCAGACTATGGTATTTTTGTTACAGCAGCTAAAACAGACTAAGACACATCCATCCTTCCTTCAAATACTTACTGAGTACCTATTGTCGTGTTTTACTGATTCTATGATATAACCCCCACATACACTTTAATCAGGACACTTCTTACTATCAACGGCATCATGTAATTTATATTGGCAATGTTTTTCTTTCTCAATAGAACATAAAGTATCTTATAGTTGATGGGATCTTAGATAGGATGAAATATAGTATGTTTATGTGAAGTGAAATTTTATTATTTAAACACCTAAGTTCTTACAACGAGCATAATTTTTCATTGGTTCAAGAAAATCCCTAGGTTTAATCAGTTTGTAATATTTCCTCTAGAATGAAATGCCAAGAAAATGTATTATTTAAAAAATATTTATGAATACTTCTTTTATCTCAAAATATGTAAATCAACCTGAAAAGGGATGATATTAGCACCTGTCTTTTTAATGGGTATTAGAGTAGACAAAGCAGTTGCCCTTACATATCTGATATTATGCCTCTGCTAGGTTTAATTTAATTATGCCATATCCACTTTAATAATATGCACCCAAATACCCAGCTTTCCTAATCCAATTCATCCTGAGCCTGTATAAATTTAGGAATGCAAATTACATTAAAATGTATGTGTAGAAATTCAAGATAATGTAATCAAGGATTGCATACACAATATTTCTCAGTAATTAAGAATTTGGTAGTGGGGGAGGGAGAGGTGAAAATGTTGCCTAAAAAAGCCAACTAGTTATTTCCTGGTATTTTAATACTTTGCCGGGCAGTAAACTGGGCATTACTTACAATTATAAAGAACCTTACATTAATAATTTTCTTCGGTGGATTGAAGCATTAGCATACTGGCTCAAGTGGTGGTTCTCAGACTGAGGACCAACATATAATGTTTACAGTGCTATCATTCATTCATTCATTCATTCATTCACAAAATACCAAGTACCTAATATGTACTATCAGAGTAAAGGATACATAGGAATGAGCAAGACAGATAAGAGCTTACATTCCACTGTGGGGAGACAGCAAACAAGATCAATATAATTCGGGGGTGATATGGGAAAAGGAAAACAAAAACTGTGATAGGATAAGTGGTGGAGAGTAGAGTTGATCACAGAAGTACTCTCTAAGGAGGTAAGTCTTGGAAGATGAGAGGCCAGCCATGGGAAGAGCTATAGTAACAGCCTTTCAGAAATTGGGTTTATCCTTTTAACTTCTCTCACTCCCATGCCACTTCAAGTTGATCCTGGTACAGCTAAGCTGTGGTAAGGTGCAATGACCACAATACTTTGCAGTTGTGCCTATTAAGGGAAGTCCTTTTTCCTATCCCTTCAATGTTGGCTGGCCTTGTAATTTGCTTTGGCCAAAAGAATGTGGTAGAAGTGGTTTGTGAGTTCCAACTCTCAGCCTTAAGAGACTTTTGTGCTTGTCTTCTTAGAATCCTGGGCTGCCATGTGAAAAGCATGGGCATAGCTGGCTGAAAGCAGGGAGCATATGGAGAGAACTCACAGATGAGGTCATCACAAACCAGTCAACCCTGGCCAATACTCTACAGATGCATGAACAAGTCTAGTCAAGATTGGTTGAGCCTGGCTGGACCAGAAGAATTACTCACCTGAGGCCAGCCAAAACTGCTGACCTGGTAAAATCATGAATTAAATAACTGGTGGTTGTTTTAAGCCATATAATTTGGGGAGTGGTTTAGGATGCAGCCTAAACTAACCCATACATAATCAGTCTTAAGGTTTGAAACCTTGACTGGAACCCTCCATGCAGGTTTGGGTTTATTAGGTTAAGGAAAGCTGGAAGGACAACCCCCCGGCACCTCTCTGATGGTTCTGGAATTAAACCAGACTTTTGGCAATGTCTGGATGGGAAGCACGGAGCCCAAGCTGACCACTTGAAAGTTAGAGCTGAAGAAACCCAATTACATCATTCCTTCTTTTTGTTTTATAAATGAGGAAACTAGATTTTAGAGGCTGTATACTATCCTCCCTACTGCCACAACCCCCAGGTTAAAAGGAAGTAAGGTTTGATGGAAGAATGCTGAAGCCCAAATTTCACATTCTGATTCTTAACAACATTGCTACTCAGCTGTGATACTTGAAACAATTTACTTCATCCCTCCAGAATCAGCTCCTCATCTGTAAGACAGAGATAATAAAACCTCTGTGAATGAGCCCGTAGGATAGCCTGACTGGGCTCCTTGGTGTTGCCCAAGTGTCTGGCTATTGCCACTACAACACCAGAGTCCTTCACTGCCAGCCCTGGGATTATACTTCATTCTCCTCTGGAGGCAGCTTCCATCTGGTATTCACAATGGTTGGAGCTTCCCTGGAGTATTTAGCTTTGTAGAGCTTTTATGTACTCTGCAAAGATTGATGGGTATTCCCTACAGCTGGGGTTTGGGTGCCTTCATACCCAACAGAATTTCATGCTTATGGAAAATGGGTAATTCTTCCTAGTTTATGTATCTGTTATTTAACATGAGAAACTCATTGCAGGCTGAAATCTGACACAGGAGGAATATTGTGAATCTAGAATGTCCCATCAAAGAAGCTAGAACGTTGGTTACGATGAGGATTAATAAACTCTGAAGGCCTTCAGTTGAGCTGTCTTAAGATGCATGTGCTTATTTCAATTGCTACTTGTTTTATCACATTTTATGAAATTAACCTTGACATTTAGCCAACGTGTACTCTATCTCATATAAAACACAAGTTACACTCATAAAAACAATATAAAGTGAAATGAACAGTAACAACAGATTACTCTTTTATGTAACCACCTTATTAAAGTAGTTATTTCTATTGCTTAGCCTTTGGGACTATGTTGAAATAGGGTATGTGTTCCTTGGAGACAGTGAGCACGTGGCTCCTATAAAATGAGAGGGACTGCAAAACCATCTTTTATAAAGAATCCCAGTTACTTCCTCATATCTGGGGAGATCTATGGCCTTGAAATCATAGACTCTAGACGAGACCTTATCCCCTGGCTCTGGTATCTTACTGAGATCTTGTATAGGTCAAGCTTATTTGTTCTTTCCTCCACTATAAATTTGAATTGTTAATTAGTCTTCTAACCTCCCTGGGATAAGGTAAGGTTAAGCAAAATGACTGAAAGGAGCTTTGCAAATTTATAAAGATATTTAATAATATTTCTAATTATATTGTAGGCAGTCTGACCCTTAGCAAGAAACTCCCAGGTGGAGTTTCCACAGCTGGCTTTTGGGGAATGGGTGTGTCCAAGGCTGGCTGGTGAGGGTATCTACTTTACCTCACCCCAGTTAGGGAGGGAAGAGGCTAGGTTCAAGGGGAACATGGAAACTCCCTGGTCCCAAATGCTCTTTCAGGACCCAAATGCTCCCTGGACCCAAATGCCTCTACTCCTTAGTATTTAGAGGTAGGTAGGAAAAGAACTTCCTCTAGTGAACTTTGTTCTTTCTCAAAAGCTAGAAAGCTGATCTGACCAAGGATGTAGCAATGGGCTCTCCCCCAGCAACTTTTCCATGCCCTCCTCCTCTCTCTTTGCCTCCCTTACCCCACCCTCCTTTACCACTCACCTCCCTACCCCACATAACTGAATCTTGAGACTGACTTACATAGTAATCCTGATCCAGACCCTTCCTCCCAATTAGATGTAACTGTCCAAGAGATACCTAGAAATGAAAAATTTTGAAAATTATTTAGTAATAGTATTAATTTGAATGAAGAAAATAAGTCAATTATGCCACAATTTGAAAAATAAATGAATAAAAAGGGTGAAAAAAGTGAAGAAAACATTTACTTGGTGATTTTATTATAGTACACTGTTTCAGTTTGATGCAGTTGGCATGTCTAAAAAAGAAGCGGAAGAAAACATTCTAGGCTGTATCTTTTATTGGGTAATTGATTGATGCTGGGCATCTGGCTTCCTCAGTGGCAGGAAGCTGGCCTGCTA
This sequence comes from Martes martes, assembly GCF_963455335.1. Classification (NCBI taxonomy): domain Eukaryota; kingdom Metazoa; phylum Chordata; class Mammalia; order Carnivora; family Mustelidae; genus Martes; species Martes martes. The sequence goes on from NC_137896.1 coordinate 37,984,541, forward strand.
GTGTACAGCAACTCCTGGAAACATAAGCCTAGCAGCCTTTACTCTTAGCTCTCAAAATGTCACACAAATGCTGTCCCATTCCCATTCTCAAAGACATAACACTTCTGAATGCTGGTTAAGAGTTTATTCATACTCAACTCAACACTGGATGGTGCTTTTTTTCTACACGTAATACCTAGGCTTTTTACAAGTAAAATTTCTAGGAGTAAATGCAAAAGAAAAAACTGCCATTACTATGACAGGTGGCTCTCCCATAGGCTATAGAGCTGTAAGTAGCAGGGAACAAGAAAAGAGGAGCAGATGTCTCTTCCTGTTCACATTTAGGATGGAGCATTGTTAACCCTTTTAGGACTCAGACAACCAAACCCCTTGTAATTTGTATGTTCTAAAAACCCAGATTTGTTTGTATACATTACTTGTATCTGAACATCTCCTCTTTCTGCCAAAAATTTATAGTATTGGTATATGTCCCAATCCAAAATCTCATTGTTAGAACTCAGATTTTCAGGTCTCTCAGTTAGTCTCACTTTTTCCACTGGAATACCTTCACTTTTTTCCAATTTGTCAGCAACTGTGAACAGATACAAACCAGAGAATAGCCAGACTATACAAGGTTGCAGGAGATAACAGTCAACTTAGAGAAAACACTGTTAGGCCGATTCTACTTAAATTGTGCAGAGATCTGGTCTACTAATAGAAAAAGGACATCTACCGTTAGGAGATAGAAATTTACTGATTTTTATTTATTTGGTTCTGAGAAAAGTGCAAGAAACCTCATTATTTTTTGCAATCCTTACAAAAATTGTATCAACATATATCAGAACCTCCTGAATAGCTTGGCCAAGCTGGCTCAAGGAAAGAAGACAGATGTTAGGAGCAGACAACTGACCTCTACTATCACTGACATTTTCCAAGATTGAAATGACAATATAAGAATAATAATTGCTCCTTAATTACTTCTTATGAATACTCTGAAAATAAATATAAAGATAAATATGTTTGAATAAATCTAACAGAGTATGAAGTTTGAAATATATGTATTTCAATATATATTGAATATGGATATTTCATAATTAATATGAAATTTCAATATATTGAAAATGAATATATTGAATATATAATATATTGACAATATATATTGAAATACATATAGTAATTCCAATTTCATTAAGCATATGAAATGATCTTGTTATATATAACATGTTACATTAAAAAGCAGGTATTTTTCTCTTTTCTTTCTTAGATCCTGATAATACCAAAGATGTGTATTTAGATACTATTCTGACTACAGAAATTAACCATATGGACCTTATCTTATTCACTTATTGGAAGTCTTTTATTTAAAAATCTATTATATAGCCTGGTTCAGTGGTATGTAAGATGAAATGTTACATATGAACTTGAAAATGGTTCTAGAAACATGTATTAATCTCATGCTCTATTTTTTGTAGACAAAGGATAGTGTAATAGAATAATGATTACTTGAGTTGTTCTCAAGTGCAATGATAGAGATTGATAGCATATGTATCTTAGGTCAATTTCTTTGGGAATTTTTAACAGACCATCCCATATTCTAAGTGTTAGAATTAGAAAAACTGTTTAATATTTATTGATGCGCCATTCAAATTCTCAGTTGAAGGAAAGTACCGCACAAGAATATAGGGATGTATTCTAACAAAAATAAAAGATGAGTACATCCATTTAAAGCCTTTGAAAAGTAACTATTAAGAAATTAGAAAACTCTACATTGTATTAAAAGAATTATAACAAATGTTAAAAACATAGTCTTTTAATACTTCCGTAAATATACCAACTGGCATTGATTTATTCTTCTAATTGCTCAGCAAGTCTATTTATCTTAAAATAAATTATGTGAATTACTCACTATAATCTGCCACCTTCTTGTAATGATTTAGGGCAACTTCACAATTCTGTAGAACATTGATTCCTGACAAATATCTGTACCCCTAAAACACAGGCATATATATTCTTAATATTCTGACAGTATTGTATTTATAATGCACCTATTTAGACCCAAGAATATTTAATTTACATACCAAAATCATCTGGGACATCATGCTTCCTCCAGCACTTCCAAAGGTGTAATATATCAGTGCCTAAAGTTAAAAAAAAAAAATCTATATCTACACCCACCATCTAGATTTGAAGCTCAAACCAATCATTGCTTTTCTATTCTTAACCTAGCAATGAACCTTGTACTACTCCAAAATAAATTCTAAATTTTGACCTCTTAATCTGTAAAAATGGCTGACATTTTTGGAGGGCTTAGTGAGTTCTGGAGTCTTTGAAAAGGCACTGAACATGATATTTCATTTAATTATCACAGAAAACCTATGAAGTAGATATTTCCTATCATGGCAAACCTGAAATATGGGACATTAAGAAACTGATGGTATTTTAACCTTAAACTTCTGACTATTGAGCTGGTGCTTTTAACCACCACTCTCAAGTGAGCCCCTTTACCTAAAGAGGAGACTATTCAATAGGTCTCTTTTTTAAAAAATTCAGTTTTGTTCCAGAAAAAAATAGAATGACCTTACCTTGGCTTGATTGTATTCCATTCCTATTCCATAAGAAGACAAAAATCCTAATGCCTAAAGCCCAAAAGAAAAGGAAAACTAAATAAATCTATCTACTTCATAATTATTCTTATTTACATTGGTAAAAGATATTTTCAATGTTGGCTCCATAATAATTTGTATTGTTGGTTTATTTCTTATCCTATGACAAAATGCCTTTTTTCACTTTTGTTTAGGCTGTAAGAATTTGGAAAAGGCAATAGTGGGAGTTTTGTATAATACATGTGAAAATAGGCTAACATTTACTGACCTTTAGCACAAACTATAATAATAAAACATTAGAAACCAATGCTTTTTATATGCTTGCCATTTTTTGGTAATGGAAAACACTTTTTTCCTTCAATATTTTTGAATTTAAATTTGAATATTTTCCTTCATATTTTTAAAAGAAAATATGATAATCATTGAACACTACATCTAAAACCAATGATGTGCTATATGTTGACTAATGGAATTTAAATTAGAAAAAAAAGAAAATATGATAGATATAAAAAAATTCAAACAGGAAGAACTATACTGAATAAAAGTGAAAGTCTGACCACATAGCAAGATGGTGGGATAGGCAGCCTCAGATCTTTTTCCCCTATAGAGACATTGACTTAGCAACAATATATAGTCCAAAAAGTCTTTAGAAACCAGTTAAGAAATAGTAGTAACTCAGAGAAACTCAAAGCAGAGAAAGAGCAATCCATTGAAACATGTAAGAAAAGCCATTTTATTTAACCTGCAATTTTTCCTTCCCTAAGCCAGCACAGCTCAGTGTAATCAGGATAAAATGTCCAATTCAGGGCTTTTCTCTTGGAGGGATAGGGAAGAGTGGAAATTAGGTTCAATGTCCAGCTTTTGGAAGGACAGCCATGGGTCTGATTTCTGTCTTGCCTGACTCAGAGCACTAATGAAGAATGAGTATAATTTGGATTCCAGGGCGGGGGTTGGGGGTGGGGCGAGAGCAGAGGAGGGGGTTGCTGAGAACAAAGGAGAGCTCAGCCACTTGTTGCAACACTGGAGAATTTGTAGTATACCACAGATAGAAGCCAGCAAACTTGGCACACTCAGTGGAGAGTGCCCAGCTTGTAGCTTTTCCCTTGGAAGGGAAAGAAAAGACGACTGGAATTGGGGCCCAATGTTCTGGCTTTTGGGAAACAGCTCAAAAGACTGGTTTCTATCTCATCTGACTTGGAGCACCGATAGAACTGGAATGCTTTAGATGCCTGGGGCCACTGAGGAGAAAAGGGAATTTAGGAGCTTGCCATAACACCAGAGAACCTGCAGTATCATAAACAGACACTAAAGGGAGTAAAAGACTATAAGCTCCTGAAAAAGACCAAAAAATCTCTCTAACTGGGAAATTACAAACTCAAGCTCAGAGAAGACACACATCCCAGAAATGACTTGAGTGTCCCCCAGAATCTCTAACTATGTAGCCAATCTGTAAAGATGGAGAGGTGGCTATATTTTCAAATGCATACCCACAGCAAAAATTTACAAAGCACATGAAGAAACAGGTAAATATGGCCCAATCAAAGGAACAAAATAAATTGAAAAAAATCCAAGCCGAAAGAAATGGAGATGTAGAAATTACCATACAAAAAATTCAAAATAGCTCAAAATGATACAAGGAAGCACATATGAGCAACTAACCAAAATCAGGAAAAGGATGCATAAATAGAATGAGAGTATCAACAAAGAGATAGAAGAAGAAAGAAAACAGGAAAGAAAGAAAGAAAGAAAGGGAGGGAGAAAGAAAGCGTCCTTTTAAAAACTGTGGAGCTAAAGAATACAATAACTGAATTGAAAATCACTAGAGGGGTTCAAAAGTAGACTTAATTGAGCACAAGAAAGAATTAATAAACCCAAACACAGGCCATTTGAAATTATAGAGTGGAACAAAAAGAAAAGTGAAAAAAAATCCAGAGACTTACGGGAAACCATCAACTGGACCAATATACACATTATAGGAGTCACAGAAGAAGAGTGAAGGGAAAAAGGGTAGAGACCATATTTTAAGAAATAGTGACTGAAAACTTCCCAAATCTGAGGAAGGAAATGGGTAATAAAATTCAAGAAGTTCAATAAACTTCAACTAGGATGAACCCAAAGAGGCCCACCACAAGACAGATTGTAATCAAACCGTTAAAAAGTCAAAGACGGAATCTTCAAAGTAGCAAGAGAAAAGAGACTCGTCATGCAAAAGAAAGCTCCCATAAGTTTATGAGCAGCTATCTCAGCAGAAACATTACGAGCCAGGGGGAATGGGCATTTAATATATCCAGAATGTTGAAATGAAACAGCTGTCAAACAAGAATACTTTATCTGGCAAAACTGACCTACAATAATGATGGAGAATAAAAGCCTTCTCAGATAAGCAAAAGCTGAGGGGGCTCATCACCACTAGACCTACCTTATAAAAACTGTTAACAGAAGTCCCTCAAGTTGAAAAAAGAAAAGATGCTAGACAGCAACACAAAAATATACAAAAATATTGAGCCCTCTGGTAAAGATAAATACATAGACAAATACAGAATCTTGTAGTATTGTAATGGTGGTACAAAAATAATTTTTAATTCTGGTATAGAATTTAAAAGAATAAAGCATAAAAGATAGCTATAACTAAAAATGTTAATGAATACAAAATATAAAAAGATATAATTTGGGTCACTGATAACATAAAGTGAGGGGAGGAAGGAGTGTTGTGACTGCAGTTGATATCAGTTTAAAACAGATTGTTTTTGTTTTGTTTTGTTTTGTTTTTTTGTTTTCAAGCTTGATCTTTTTTTCTTTTTTAAGATTTTATTCATTTATTTGACAGACAGAGATCACAGGTAGGCAGAGAGGTAGGCAGAGAGGGAGAGGGGAAAGCAGGCTTCCCGCTGAGCAGAGAGCCCAATGTGGGGCTCGATCCCAGGATCCTGGGATCATGACCTGAGCCGAAGGCAGAGGCCTAACCCACTGAGCCACCCAGGTGCCCCTAAAACAGATTGTTTTAACTAGAAGATGTTTTATGTAATTTCCACGGTAACTACAAGGAAAATATGTATAGAAGATGCATAAAAGAAAATAAGAAGGGAATCAAAGCATGCCACTATCAAATAACAAATAAATAAATAAATAATTTAAAAAGGGACCAAGAGAGGAAAAGAGGAACAAAACAACCACAAGACAAAACAATCAATAAAATGGCAACAGTAAGTCTTTCTTAGTCAGTAATTACTCTAAATATAAATGGATTAAACCCTTCCAATTAAAAGACAGAATGACTGAATTGATTAAAAAAAAAAAAAGACCACATCCAACTACATAATGTCCACAAGAGACTTTAGATATAAGGACACACACAGGCTTAAAGTCAGAGGATAGAAAAAATTATTCCATGCAAATTTAACAAAAAGAGCAAGAGATGACCATAATTATATGAGACAAAATAGACTTTAAGTCAGAAAATGTCTCAAGAGACAAAGAAGGACATTATATGATAATAGGATCTATTCACCAGGAAGATATAACCATTATAAACATATATGCATATACCATATGCATACGCATATATGCATATACCATATGCATATGGTAGAGTACCCAAACACATGAAGCAAACATTTACAGAATTGAAAGGAGAAATAGTAACACAATAGTAGTAGGAGATTTTAATGACCCATTTTCAGTAATGGATAGAACAACCTGACAGAAGCTCAAAGAAGAAATAGAGGAGTTGAACAACACCATAAACTAAATGGACTTAACAGACATAGAAAACTTCATCCAACAATAGCAGAATGCATATTCTTTTTAAGAACACATAGAACATTTTCCAGGACAGACCATATGTTAGTCACAAAACAAGTATTAATACATTTAAGAAGATTAAAATCATACTAAGTATCTTTTCTGAACACAATGGAATGAAACTAGAAATCAATAGCAAAAAGAACAATGGGAAATTCACAAATATGTGGAAATTAAGCATCATACTCTTGAACTATCAATGGGCCAAGGAAGAAATCACAAAGAAATTTAGAAAATATCTCAAGGTAAATGAAAATTAAAATGCAACATACCAAAACTTATGAGATGCAGCCAAAACAGTATTAAGAGGAAGTCTATAGACATATATGTGTACCTTAAAGAAAGATCTCAAATCAACAACCTAACATTACATCTCAAAAAACAGAAAAAGATGAACAAATTAAGCCCAAAGTTAGTAGAAGGAAGGACATAAAGATTAAAGAAAAAAAAAATAGAGAATAGAAAAAAAAAATCTAAACACATGCTACAACATGAATGAACTTTTAGGACATTAAACTAGGTGAAATGGGCCAGTCAAAAAAAAGACAAAAACTGCATGAATCCACTTATATAAGGTCTCTAAATTAGCTTAACTCTTAGAAATAGAAAATAAAATGAAGGTTGCTAAGGGCTAGGGAGAGGGAGAAAAAAGGAATTGTTTAATGGGTATAGGGTTTCAGATTTGTTGGATTAAAAAGTTCTGGAGATCTGTCATGCAATGATGCACATATGGTTAACACCACTCTACAGTACATGTAGTAGTTTTTTTTAAAAACCCATTCCTTATTGATTTGGAATTCCTTTGTTACAATATGAAAAATTTTCATATATCAATGGACCTAAGTCTAGACCTTCTAGTTCCTTGATTTTCAATGGACTATATAATAATGTAAATATATTATTGCATTTTTCATTATGTTGACATTTGCATTAATGATGCAAACCAATGGTAAGTAAAACTGCGGGCATATTAGCATGAATCAAGGAAGTACATCAAACTGCCATTCATATCGTTATTGTATTCTTTTTTTTTTTTTAAGATTTTATTTATTTATTTGACAGAGAGACAGCTGGAGAGGGAACACACGCAGGGGGAGTGGGAGAGGGAGAAGTAGGCTTCCCGCTGAGCGGGGAACCAGATGCTGGGCCCCAGGATCATGAACTGAGCTGAAGGCAGAAGCTTAACAACTGAGCCACCCAGGCGCCCCTGTTATTATATTCTTCATACCACACATTCACAGCAAAACTAAAAATAATAGTATCCCTTAAGAATGTTCTTGATTTAAAAAAAAAAAGTCCTTGATGAAGCAGGAAAAGCATTATTTTTGTTAAATCTCAACTCTTGAATAAATGTCTTCTTATATGGAAAGTGGGCATAAAGTACTTCCAATAGTGAAATAAGTTGGTTGTTTCAAGGAAATGCTTGAAATTCTTGTTTGAGTTGCAAGCTGAAATAGCCACTTTTTTCATGGAACACTATCTTTACTTCAAGGAACAATGGCTCAGCTATGTTCATTTAGACTGGCATACATTTTCTTGAAAATGGACAGTTAGCCTGTCATCAATAAAAACTATTAAAGTACTGTCACCAAAGATAAATTCAAGCTTTTAAGCAAAAATCAGAATGTTGGAAAACTTATACCTCCTATCATGTATACCTTAAATTTGCTCGACACCCTAGCACTTCGACTTTTCACAATGGTGGTATTAACAAATGTGATTTTGATATTGTATAATGCAGTGTATCAAATTTGGAAGACTTGCATAGCTTAGTGAACTGATATTTTTCTAAATAACCAATGCATGATGTTAAAAAATCTGTTTGGGTTAGAAAAAAAAATTCCATTCAAAATACAAGATAGACCAGTCGATTTTAATGTAACAGAATATAAAAAGTTCATTATGTAATTTCAGATTCCACACTGCATATAATCTTTAAGAAGTCATCACTTTGAGCTTTGGTGTAGGGCCAAAGAAGAATATCTACAATTACCTGAAAAAGTTGTTAAAATACTCAACATTTTCTAGGTTTAGTTTCTTTTGCTATTTCTTTTTTTCTTTTAGCTTTTTGAGATATGTATTTAAGTTCCTTATTTATTAAAACATTTAAAGCTGTATATTTTCCTCTATGTGGGGCTTTAGCCATTCCTTAACTTTTTATATGTAGTGTTATCATCATTGTGTTCTTAATATGTCATTTCAGTTTCTATTTTATCTTTGCTATTTGCTAAAAATTAGGAGACTCTTGAAATCTTTTTAAAAAAATTTTTATTGAAATTTTATAGTTGAATTTTAAGCTATCATTTTATCATTAATTTTCAGTTTCACTGCTTCTAGTCAAAGAATGTAGTATCATTTCTATTTTATAAAGTGAATTAACTTTTTTCTTTCTGTGTTAATTTTTTGAAAATAACTGTAAATTTTTTGCTTTTAAATTTTGTTTGAGATGATCTTCCATATAAAATCTTGCATGTGGATGTTGTTAAAGTATGTGGTTTTCATTGTTGTTGTTTTGTCTGCCTGGATTCTCTTTGTAAAACCATTTTCCTTCCATTCTGAATTCATTCAGTTCTATGCAGCTCCTCACTGCTTTCTGAATCTAGAGGGTCACATGACACAGGCTCAACCAATCAGATTACCGTGCTTTTCCTGGATGCAGTGATTGATTCAGGGTGGTCTTGTGATCTAACCCAACACTTTTGCTGAAATCGTTGGGAAAGAAACTGGCTTCTTTTACAGAGACTTCCAGATTTAAGGACTAAGAATACCTAGGTTTGTTGGTGACTGTTTTTGCCTCCATGGGGTCAAGCCACTCAAAACCATCATACAAAAAAGTGAGACAAAGAGAAAGTATGTCTTGATGTCTTCATTCTGGTCTCTAGATTCAGAGGATCTAAAGGCAACTACAATGTCACAGTTAAATGAGCCTTTAAAAAATCGCAATTTGCTTAAGCCAGATTGGTTGTATTTTCTGTACTTGAAATTCAGAGAATCCTAACCAATAAAAATGGACATCTCTGTTGCTGGGAGGGAAGTTCTTTAAGTTAGTAGATACACAGTAAACCAAAATTAATCTCTGTATAGTAGTTGTTGCCTTAGTACTTAGTTGTTTAAACTGTATGGTAGTTTGGTGCTTAAGAAAGCAATTCCTTCTTCTACATATAGCTGTCCAATTTTCCCAGCACCATTTATTGAAGAGACTGTCTTTTTTCTACTGTGTATTTTTTCTTGCTTTGTCAAAGATTATTTGACCATAGAGTTGAGGGTCCATATCTGGGCTCTCTACTCTATTCCACTGGTCTATGTGTCTGTTTTTATGCCAGTACCATGCTGTCTTGGTGATCACAGCTTTGTAATAAAGCTTAAAATCAGGTAACGTGATGCTGCCAGTTTTATTTTTGTTTTTCAACATTTCCTTAGCACTTCGGGGTCTCTTCTGATCCCATACAAATTTTAGGATTATTTGCTCCAGCTCTTTGAAAAATACCGGTGGAATTTTGATCGGAATGACATTAAAAGTATAGATTGCTCTAGGCAGTATAGACATTTTAACAATGTTTATTCTTCTGATCCAAGAGCATGGAATGGTCTTCCATCTTTTTGTGTCTTCTTCAATTTCTTTCATGAGTGTTCTGTAGTTCCTCGAGTACAGATCCTTTGCCTCTTTGGTTAGGTTTATTCCCAGGTATCTTATGGTTCTTGGCACACAAAAATAAACTCGAAATAGATAAAAGACCTCAACGTGAGACAGGAATCCATCAGAATCCTAGAGGAGAACATAGGCAGTAACCTCTTTGATATCAGCCACAACAACTTCTTTCAAGATATGTCTCCAAAGGCAAAGGAAACAAAAGCAAAAATGAATTTTTGGACTTCATCAAGATCAAAAGCTTCTGCACAGCAAAGGAAACAGTCAACAAAACAAAGAGGCAACACACAGAATGGGAGACGATATTTGCAAATGACAGTACAGACAAAAGGTTGATATCCAGGATCTGTAAAGAACTTCTCAAACTCAACACACACAAAACAGATAATCATATCAAAAAATGGGCAGAAGATATGAACAGACACTTCTCCAATAAAGACATACAAATGGCTATCAGACACATGAAAAAATGTTCATCATCACTAGCCATTAGGGAGATTCAAATTAAAACCACATTGAGATACCACCTTACACCAGTTAGAATGGCCAAAATTAGCAAGACAGGAAACAACGTGTGTTGGAGAGGATGTGGAGAAAGGGGAACCCTCTTACACTGTTGGTGGGAATGCAAGTTAGTGCAGCCACTTTGGAGAACAGCGTGGAGATTCCTCAAGAAATTGGGGCACCTGGGTGGCTCAGTGGGTTAGGCCACTGCCTTCAGCTCAGGTCATGATCTCAGGGTCCTGGAATCGAGTCCCGCGTCGGGCTCTCTGCTCAGCGGTGAGCCCGCTTCCCCCCTCTCTCTCTGCCTGCCTCTCTGCCTACTTGTGATCTCGCTGTCAAATAAATAAATAAATAAATAAATATCTTTAAAAAAAAAAAAGATGTTAAAGAAATTAAAAATAGAGCTTCCCTATGACCCTGCAATTGCACTACTGGGTATTAACCCCAAAGATACAGATGTAGTGAAAAGAAGGGCCATCTGTACCCCAATGTTTATAGCAGCAATGGCCACGGTCGCCAAACTGTGGAAAGAACCAAGATGCCCTTCAACAGACAAATGGATAAGGAAGATGTGGTCCATATATATAATGGAATATTATGCCTCCTTCAGAAAGGATGAATACCCAACTTTTGTAGCAACATGGATGGGACTGGAAGAGATTATGCTGAGTGAAATAAGTCAAGCAGAGAGAGTCAATTATCATATGGTTTCACTTATTTGTGGAGCATAACAAATAACATGGAGGATGTGGGGAGATGGAGAGGAGAAGGGAGTTGAGGGAAAGTGGAAGGGGAGGTGAACCATGAGAGACTATGGACTCTGAAAAACAACCTGAGGATTTTGAAGGGGTGGGGGGTGGGAGGTTGGGGGAGCAAGGTGGTGGGTATGAAGGAGGGCACGTATTGCATGGAGCACTGAGTGTGGTGCAAAAACAATGAATACTGTTATGCTGAAAAGAAATTAAAAAAAAAAAAAGAAAGCAATTCCTTCTTATACCACTTTCTGCCTTGTAGACATTTGAGGGCAGCTGTTTGATACCAGGTGTTCTCTCCTACAAAGATTCCCTGTTTTGCCTTCCTGGTGTGTTATATTTTAGGTAGTATTCATCATCTTGTGTGTTCTCTGAATCTAGTCTATATCATGGATGCCATATTTGTCATAGTCCTGTTGGAACAAAGTAATTACATGTTTCTAAAAAAAAAAAAAAAAAAAAAAAAAAAAGGAAAGATCCCAAAGTCCATGAAACTGCATCACATTTTGTTACTACAAAAGGAATGGCTGTCACAAGCCCAGTTATCCCACTAAATGCAGGAGGAATTGCCAAATCCCTAGGAATAGATGAAAAACTAATGAATAATGAGAAGCTGTTGTGGCCAATTTATTTATCACAAAGAATTTATGAATAAGGTGTTCAACATCATTGTCAGGAACCTCTCGCTAACTTTGAACTGAACTTCCAGTTACATGTGATTCAATCGAAGAAAAAATAAAAGTATAAATTTAGTCAAATTGGAAAGTGTCAGCATTAATATTTGTAGTATGAGTCAGTAGTTTGGAAGAAATCCTGGAGGTAATTGAGGAAATGTTGCACTACTGACATTCTTAATGGTATGGAGAATGATATACTGGGAGACAGTCATCAAGGAAGTTTTCTAAGTTGAAAACTGATTCAGTTAGACTCTGAATGAGAAGAATTTTAGAACGCCTACATTTATTTAACTTATATTTAATTTTTTTATGTAATTAAAGAATGACATGATAGAAATCTATGTCTAAAGTATCTAAAATAGCATTTTTAATAAGAGTAAAACAAAAACCTCTAATACAAAAGCATTTTAAACTTTAATTGACATCATTTATATAATTATATAACTTATATTTTAAAAATATATAACTTACAGCTGATGGTGTCTTATAATGAATAAAATATGGGATTATCATCTCTACCTCCTTTTTGAGATTTCTTATTCTAGCAACCCTGTAAAATAGAGCTTGCCTAATACAGATTGCTCTTAGTGAACTCATGCTGCTTGACAAATAGTACTGCTTCATTTTATGGGATTTTCAAAAACAAACATTTTGAAAGTATGATAGGAAATCTTACCATTAAATTCACCAGCATATGGGTGATTTTCAGAATTTTACATCCTCCAAGCCTTGTGGCTCCTTTCCTGCCCTCCTTACTCAGAATCACTGACAAGTTGACAGTGACATAATTTATGAGTTCTCTTAGTACCCAGGGATGGAAATGGATTGGGCCAAGAAATCTGAACTTACTCCAAACAGATGCTTGCTGCACTCTGCTTTAGGTGTTTCTAAGACATGCATTCTAAATCTATCCTTTTAATTTTGAATATAAGTATCCTTGTTCCACTTACTATGGCTGTGTAACAAATTACCCCAAAACCTAGTGGCATAAAACAACCATTTATTTTGCTAAGAGTTCTGTGGGTCAAGAATTTGATCAAAGTAGAGGGGGCATGTTTTGTCTCTGATCCACAGTACAGGAGCCTTACTTGGAAGACTCAAAGGCTGGGGGATAGTATCATCTAAAGATGTATTCATATATATGTTTGGCAGTTGATGCTAGATATTGGTTGAGACCTTAGCTGAGGCTGATGGCCAGAACATCTTCATGTGGCCTCTCCTGTTGTATAGGCTTTCTCACAGCATGGTGGCTGAGTTCCAAGAGTAAGCATCGTGAAAGAGCTAGGCAGAGCTGTAAACTTTTTATGACTTACCCTCGGAAGTCTATCATTACTTCCACCAAACTTTATTGTTCGAAGTAGTCAAGAATCTCCCTTAGGTTGTGGAGGGGAAATAGACTCCACTTTTTGATTATGTTGGTTAAGGTGCTGAAATAGCATATGGGACTAGAGATAGTGCTGTGGCCATGTTTAAAAAAGATTTATTTATTTATTTAAGAGGGGGAGGGGCAGAAGGAGAGGGGAGAGAGAATCTCAAGGCCATGTGGGGCTCAATCCCAAGACCCTAAGATTACAACTTGAGCTGAAACCAAGAGTCGGACACTTAATGGTCTACACCACACCGATGCCCCTTCTGTGGCTGTTTTTAAGAGAAAAATTGCCACAGTGCTTGACAAAAGCCAGAAGAGTGTGGAGATATTCCATTTCTTCTTAGTTATTAATCATTATGAATTAATGAATTTAGGTATATTTGCGGTATTTCAGTCCACTGTGGTAATTACTCATTTTAGTGCTCAATTTTTCCATCTTTAGTCAGTAGGAGCCTATTCTGAGTTAGTTCAGTCTTTTGGTCATGACCATAGTATTTTCTGACAGCTTTCTTGCTATCATATTGTATGATATAATAGTTTCTAATCATACTGATAGGACACCTTGAAAGATAAAATGTTTCAAGAGCATCTTGTACATTTCTTGTTCCACACCCAGAATTTGACATTTTCCAAGGATGCTGGTTTCTTTTTAGTTGGAGAGGATTTCTGTTTTTTGTTTTAAACATAGTTCCTTCTTGGGGTGTGAGTTAATAAATAAATTTAATTTTAATACATTTAAAAATATATGCATATTAAAGATTAAACTTCTAATACTTCTACATCAATGTCCTGCTCCTTTCCAGGCCATTCTTTATTCTCATGATAAACAACCACTTTTAATTATTTTAGCTGTTTTCTTCTGATAACTTATCACCATTATGATTCTTGATAAATTGCTACTACTTACCGTTAATTTTTATATTTCACACATTATCTCTAAATTGACTATATTATAGATGATGACTTAGGTCATTTACATTATTTTCTCACTTTTTCTCCCTGCATCTCTTCTCGACAGAATCACAACACTAAATTTTTTGTCAGAACATAATTGTAAAAGTCTGTTTTGGTATTCCTAATATTTTCAAGGTTCTACTCAAGGACAAAGATTATAATTCCTGTTACCATTTTTAGAAGTTCATCACACACTCTTATGTATATCACTGAAAATATGCTTTTCCATGCTTTATGTAATAACAATCTGGTGTTAGCCATTCAACTTGAGTTGATGATGAAATATTTGAAGAGCACAGGGTCATAAGCAGAATCCTGTGGCAGATTGCCAGAGACTTGCCTTCACGTTGGCATCAACCCATTAGTCTACTCTTTATTTACAATCATCAAAGCCCACATTTCTATTTTTTCTTCCAGTTCACGAGAACATTCTGCAAGGCTTTGTTAAGTGTCTCCCTAAAGCAAAGATACAAGAAGTCTGATAATTCAATCAAAACTAAATGAATAATTTCTTAAACTTTGAAGTATAATTTCAAGGACAAAGAACCATATCATTTTTTAAATTAGGGAACTGACTGCCCAGTTCAGTTCCCAAGAGCATAATAACTCTAACATGTGGTTTATAGGTATAATTCGTGTAATCTATTTAATCCATAAACTGAAAAAAAAAAATCTTCTGTTTTGACCAAGTCCTCTTTAGTCTCAAAGTTTCCCTTCTATGGAAAGTAGACCAAAAGGGCGTTATTACAGATGGAAGGCATCTGGAATCCTGGAACTCCTCTAACCCTTGTAGTTTATATTTAAAATGGCTAACTTGGCTCCTTTTAAGGATCTCCTTAGTCAATATTAGATTTTTATTTTGCTTGCAACTCTTAGCAATTTTTGATTCTGCTCAAGTTAGAAAGTGATTTATTTATGTAGAAGCCCTGACAGCAAACAAATATACTGACCTTTATATGAGAAAATGAGGATACTATTCTATTCAGTTGAGCTTGTATTTTAAGATACTTTCACCAAAAGTGTATGATTTTGTGCACAGCTTATCACACTTTATGGCCAGATTCTGTTGAAGAAATTTGTGAGTTGTGGACTGTGTGGGAGTTAAATTTCCATCCTGTGACAGGGGAGGGGAGCTTTTCTTTGTATAAAGCTCATTCTAGAAAGTAAGGAATGAAACCATGATTTTAGCAGCTTTAAAACCAGCCCAAAAGGCATGTTCCCTCTTTCACTGAAAAATAACAATGGGTGATTTAAAATTAATTCTCTGGAAGGCTCAACTTTCTTCCTTCCTCCCTTCCTTCCTCTCTCCTTTCCTTCATTCTAGTACTAAAGGAAGACAAAAGATAATATGAGCTTTCATGTAGTGAATATGCTGATTATAGTCATTGTTGTACTATTCCTTTACACTTGGACATTGTCACCTAACAACTATACAATAAGCAGTTTTAGGCATTTGGTCTTTCTTCAGAGATACAGCTGAGATGAAACGAGATGGATTATAGCACAGTTTACATTTAATCCAGAAAAAAAAATGCTAAGTCAAAAGAGAAGCTGCGTAATAGTGATGATATCAATGACACTTCCAGTGGTTTTTAAAGGTCAAGCTCCGCAAATTAAATCTGTTTATAAGACTTGATTCTGAACTCAACAATTGTGCCATGGTATGTAAGAAACTTATAATAGTTGGGATTTGAATGGAAAGAGTTTACCATAGAGGATTTTTTTTTTAATATTTCAAAGCAAACTACTCAGGTTTCATAATAATAATTTAAAAGTTAAATATTCTTTACTTTTTATATAAGAAATTATTGTTAAAGAGAAAAGGTTAAGCATTCTTCTTCTAATTACTGCACAAGGCTTGAAGGCATCTGAGATCATTACTTTTAGCTCAAATTGCATACCAAACAAAAGTGTGAATCAAAAAAAAAAAAAAGTGTGAATCAACCTTAATGAACAACTCAGATCCTATCTGTACCCTTAATATAAAAAGAACATTAAGATGAAATGCTCTATACAGGTAATCCTAAAATTATCAAAGTGATTATTAGGTTGATACTAAAAATGATTTTTTTCAGTAGTAGCACAGTACTAATAACTACATTCCCTCTACAAAACACCTCTAAAATTCTCATCTAAAATAAATGAAAAATATGAGGAATCTTTGCCATTGAGTTAGAATTATTCTAGAATTACAAAGCATGGAAAAATATGCAATTCCTCATATTCTCCTTAATATATCAATTAAAATAATTTTTAAACAATAGAATAGATTTTCTTAAAATTCATAGTAAACCTTTTTGAACATAATAAACCTTTTTGAACATATACATGCATCTGAGTTAAATGATTTTTCTGCTATCAAAGTAATACATAACCATGAATAGAAAATGTAGAGGAAAAAAGCCCAGTGAAGTATTTTTAAAAAGAAAATAGTTACAAATAATACCACCACTTAGAGATTACCACAATTAAATTAAATTTTTTTAAAGACTGTATTTATTTATGAGAGAGAGAGAGAGCAAGAAAGCACAAGCAGGGGAAGAGGGAGAAGCATGCTCCTCACTCAGCTTAGAGCCGGACGAAGGGCTCATCTCAGGACCCCATGATCATGACCTGAGCTGAAGGCAAACGCCTAACCAACTGAGCCACCCAGGCCCCCCTAAATTAAATTTTAAGGTGATTTTAATCTATTTCATGATTTTTTTTTAAAGATTTTATTTATTTATCTGAAAGACAGAGATCACAAGTAGGCAGAGAGGAAGGCAGAGAAGAGAGAGGCAGAAACAGGCTCCCCGCTGAGTGGAGAGCCCAATGTGGGGCTCAATCCCAGGACCCTGAGATCATGACCTGAGCTGAAGACAGAGGTTTTAACCCACTGAGCCACCCAGGCACCCCCTATTTCATGATTCTTAAAGCAATGAGGTTTAACCCTATGTTCTTGTTTGGCAAATTGACAAATCGAAGCTGTTCATTGATATTAAGAGTGAATCTTTCTAATGCTGAATTTTTGCTTCCTGAATGAGAATCAGAGAAGTAAAAAAAATATATAATTTATCTACGTTTAGCTGGTATAACATAATATCTTATTGGAATCCTCTACTGTATGACTCAGTTTTGTTTGCTATTTCCTCAATTTCCACTATGTTCATGAAGACGACTCTGTTAGTTAATAGTTCTCATTATTTGGAAGCTATTGTTTCTTTCTTTTTAAAAAAATATTTATTTATTTGTCAGAGAGAGAGAGAGAGAGAGCGCACAAGCAGAAGGAGTGGCAGGCAGAGGGAGAAGCAGCCTCCCTGCTCAGGGACTCGATCCTAGGACCCAGGGATGACCTGAGCTGAAGGCAGACACTTAACTGTCAGAGCTGTCCAGGAGTCCAGAAAGGTATAGTTTCTTTGAAAATCAATACAATAGATTCTGTTCATAAACTTAAATGCTTTTGTTGTCCTTATCAAAATTTCCTTTGATTTGGAATTTTGTGGGATGAACAATTCAATGTACATAAACGAAATAATTATGCCTCTTTCCCTTTATTCAGCTGCCCTTTATACGTAGCCTGAATATTACATTTTCCCCTGATCCCTCAAAGCTGCTTTATAATATAGGTTTTTCTCTTTTGCGTTTTTCTTTAACTCAGATCTTTACTAGACTTCTGGTACTCCAGGCTCTCCATTTATTACATTTCAGTATTTCTATTCTTCCTTTTCCCCCCAGAGATAGGTGTCTTCATTCTCTTCATTTTTTCCCATCTCTGTCCTTCTCATTCTCTTTCTTTGCCATTCACAGTATACATTTCCAGCTTCTTTAGCTACACTGCTGTTGCTACCTTGTCCTTATAGTTTCCAGCAATATTTCTTTTTTTTTAAAAAAAGATTTTATTTATTTATTTGACAGTGAGAGAGAGCGAGCACAAGCAGGCAGAGAGGCAGGCAGAGGGAGAGAGAGAAGCAGGTTCCCCGAGGAGCAGGGAGCCTGATGTGGGACTCGATCCCAGGATGCTGGGATCATGACCTGAGTCGAAGGCAGCCGCTTAACCAACTAAGCCACCCAGGCGTCCCTCCAGCAATATTTCTTAAGAGTGCAGGTAGGATTCCTATACCAGGGTGGCACAAACAGCCTGAGAAGAAAGATGGTCACCCAGCCTGTTAACCTATTAGATCTCTATTAGAGAGCTCTGATCAATATAGCACGTGGCCATCCTAATCACAGATTGAATTAAGCATTGTTTGTAGCACAGAATCTCTTTGACTAGTTGTTCTTGTACAAGGAGACAAATCAGCTATAAGCAGACTTGCTATTGGAAACAGACTTTTCTATAGTCATGACGGGGTGAGAGCAAAATTTCAGAACAGAATCCAGCAATCCAGTTGTAGTACTAGACCAGGATCTTGCAGGCGCCCGGCTCATCCAGATGTTAACACTTTGGTCACTAGTTTATGGGGAGGTCATGAGGGGAGGGGGAGTCCACGTAAGGAATAAGGGTGTCCAGGATGTCAGGGAGAGCATAGGAGGTGTTTGGGACAGAGACTTTTTGCCACCTTGTATTGTAGCATTTCAAGAGGCAGTGTGATTGAATTTTGCATTATCAGGTCAATGTCAGCTTTCCAGATGATAAGTTTGTCCTCACTCATATTCTATCTTCTTATCCTCCTGAGACCCAACACACACATATGTCAGACAGATATCCCCATTTTACGATGAGGAAATTGAGATTCAGAGAGGGCAGGCCACGAGTATTGGAACTGAGATTTAAAGCCAGGGACTGACTGACTCCGAAGCAAAGCCATTAGGACTAAAATCGTTACACAACATTATTCATTGATGTACTTTAATATCTCTAAGGGATCATGCAGATATTATTCGCTTCTTGCAGCAAACTTATAAAGTAGTGTGACCTTATCAACAGTTCCCTTTGCAGGTTTGGGAAACCTGAGGTTTATAGAAATGACACTGAAAGAATGATCAAGATGGGAAGCTCATTAGTTGTCCAGCTTTCCGATTCCAGCTTTCCGATTCCAGAACCCCTGTCTGCTACCACGACATGCTACCCTGAAGTCTGTAATTGTACGTTTTCGAGGATATTGTCCCAACAATGCCTGCTTGTCTCTACAAAGATGGCTGTGATAATACATAGCCAGTGGTCATCCATTTAGAGTTATTCTTCCTAGCACTGGATTAGCACTCAGCTAATGACCTTCTCCTATCTGTTTCTCCTTAAGATCAATGGCAAGCATTTGATGGCCAATTAACAGGGATTAGAGGGCAGTCTGTGGCCATGCCATGGAACCACATTAATCTGAGAATGGGGAGTGACACTCTGACTTTGGCCCTGAAATCCAGGTGTTTTATGTACCATTTCTGTTAATTTGGAATTTCTTTTCTGGGAGTAGTGTTTTGACCTTCTATCAAATACTTTATTCAAATACAGACAAATAAATCTTGTATGTTGTCTATATCCAATATTCTAGACTAGGTACAAATGTCACTTTTACCTAGAAGCCTTCCTCCTCTGCTCTAGGCAGAACCTGTTAGACTCTTTTCTGTGTCTAATGCAGTTTATAACTATAGTTTACCTAAATTGTGCTGCAATTATGTGTTTATACTTCAGATTGACCCATAAGGACTGTAACCTATTAATCTTTTTCTGCTCATCAACTTAGATTATGTTTGGAACATTGTGTCAACAAAACAACTGTTGACTTAATTAACTAATTAATACTCCCACAAAAAAATAAAGTACATGTTCCCTAGTTTAGAAAGGAATGCCTGGGTGGCTCAGTAGGTTAAAGCCTCTGCCTTCAGCTCAGGTCATGATCCCAGGGTCCTGGGATCGAGCCCCACATCGGGCTCTCTGCTTTGAGGGGAGACTGCTTCCTCTTCTCTCTCTGCCTGCCTCTCTGCCTACTTGTGACCTCTGTCAAATAAATAAATAAAATATTTAAAAAGAAAGGAATTCTGAGATATCGTTTATAGAGCTGGATATGATGGTAACATTTAGTTTGTTTTGGAACTTTGTGTTTGGACAATGAAGGTTTAAAAACTCTCCTATTTTATTATAACATTTATAAATCCATTTACTCCTTTGTAAATATAATTTTTTGTATTTAGTTTCATAAAATTCCCTGGGGTAAAAAATAGTATTCAACAACTTAATTAAAATTATATAGATATTTAAGATGGTGATATTGAGGGGTGCTTGGATGGCTCGGTCAGTTGAGCATCTGACTTTTTTAAGATTTTATTTATTTATTTGACAGTGAGAGAGGGAACACAAACGGGGAAATGGGAGAGGTAGAAGTAGGTTTCCTGCTAAGCAGGGAGCCCCACACAGGGCTAGATCCCAGGACCCTGGGATCTTGACCTGAGCCAAAGGCAGACACTTAAGGACTGAGCCACTCAGGCACTCCGAGCAGCTGACTCTTGATTTCGGCCCAGGTCATGAACTCAGGATCATGAGATCAAGCTCTGTATGAGGAATCCACTTCTGTTTCTTTCCCTCTTCCTCCCTCTTTGCTCCTCCCCCACCTCAAATAATCAATAAACACATCTTTAAAAAATACAACGGTAGAGGGCACATATTGCATGGAGCACTGGGTGTGGTAGACAAACAATGAATTCTGGAACACTGAAAAGAAATTTAAAAAAATAAATAAAAATTAAAAAAATACAACAGTGATGTTGATCTGCATATATTTACATGGCAATTTGTTTATATTATTAAGTGAGTAAAGAGATTAGGAAATAGCAATTAAAGTATGATCTCATTTTTGTAAAAAAGAAATTCTACATAGTAATAGGAAAAATTCTAGAAGAGTAATATTTATAGCCTTTCTTTACAATGAATGATGACAAAGTTCCCGGTATGGAATTAACCTTTACATATTATTTTAATCCCCACAATAATTATATTTAATCATTCATCATTAATTGATTCAGCAATCAATGTATACTTCTTGTCCCAAGGACTGTGCTAAATATTAGATACAACTGTGAATCAGATGGACACAGTATCCAGCATTTTATATATGATAAAACCTAACCCTACAGATCAAAATTAGAGAGGTTGTCTCACTGATCAGAGGTTTGCTGGTCTAGCTTTGGTTTCAACTAAGTAAACACAGAGACTCATGAGGCTCCCACAGGTTCCAGTTGCCACCAGTCTATCCAGGTGGATATAGCACAGGAACTGCAGTTTCCCAGTTTCCGAGGATAGTCCTCCTGGGGCCATTATCTTTGTTCCCTCAGATGAGGCCCCAAGGAGGTGAGATGCACACTAGGTTGGTGCAGGAGCCCCAGCCCCCAAGTAACGGTACCATACGTGTGGTGTCCAAGGTTCTCCTAAGAATTACTACCACGATCAGGTATTTACAGTTCATTACAGTTTGCCCCAATGCAATGGAAGTTTGTCAATCTGAAGTCATTTCAATCATAAGCAATGCTACCCAGAAACACACTAAACGTTTTAGTACTATTAGATTATGAGGGAAACAGAATCAGAGATTGTAGGAAAGGATCCTCCTGTGGAAGGGGAAAGGATTTCGTTAAGGAGATATCCAATAAGCAAGTGGCAGAATGGATTTGAACTTCAGTGTGACTCCAAAGTCTAGCTTCTGCATTTTCCTCCCAAAGATACCAAAAATGATCTCTGGGAGAAGTTTCAGACGACTTTTATTTTTTTCTTCATACTTTCTGAATTCTCAGACATTTTTTTGTCATGAGCATGAATTTCTTTTGTAATCAGAAATAAATATTTTTATTAAAAAGACTAACAACATGAAAACATGCTTTTGCTATAGCATTAAGTGAAAGTAGCCAGAAACAAAATGATATATGCACTTGCATTGTGATCAGGATGATGTAAGAAGAGAGATGCCTGAGGAAGAAACTAAGCAAAAATATAAAACAGTCCTAACAATAATTGAGTCAGAATGGTTGGCTTGTGAAGGGCTTTATTTACGTATTTATTTATTTATTAATGTATGTATGTATGTACGCTTCTGTTTTCCAGATTTTCTATGAAATACTTAACATTATTCTTGGATTAAATGAAATGCATTCAGTAAAAGAGAAAAGAAAATATAAATAAATTTATAAAATTTTATAAATTTTATAAATTTATAAATTTATAAAATGTTTGAAATGTAAAAACCAGGCAAACATCATGTAAGGTCATAGATTTCCTCTGTGGGTTGTTTTTTTTGTTTTGTTTTGTTTGTTTATTTGTTTGTTTTTTGTATAGGTGAATATATTTAAGTAAAATTTAATTATGTTAGGGGTTCAGAGTTCTTAAATTATTTCTAAACACGCCCATGGACATAAGATGGGAAGCTGAATTAGAGAGCAGTTCCGTTCCATTCCTGACAGTCACCCATATAACTAGAAGAATTTGCCCAGTTCTCTTGCTGTGTCCCCTCCCTGACCCCACTATTTCAGTGTTACTGTAACTTCCCTAGGTCTGGGTTCATGCAGTAGAACGGGAATACTATTGCTAAACTCCTTTCACACGTTATTTGTCTACAGTTATTTTAGGATGTAGCTACGTAAGGCTTACTTTTCTTCCAAAACTCACATTTTGGGCTTTATATGATCCTTCTTTAGCTAGGGACTCATATAATTGGATAGCCGCTGTTATGTTTTGCATGCCAAAATTTCCAAATAGCAAAGCATCAGCCATTTTCTCCATAGCTTTCATGTTTCCCATGTCAGCTGCTTTGGCAAAGAATACGTAGGCTCTGTTTCAAAAATATGAAGGTAGAAGTTTGATTATCAAAAATGTTTTTCTGCTCCCTCCTTCACACTACTTCTCTCTAGCAAGTAGGACCAAGTTGTTATTGCTAGTAATAATACAGTTTAGCTGAAGTCCATCACATCTACGGGTCAGTAGTTTTTTTTTTAGCCCTACCTTATCTAAGATTATAATTTGAGATATATCTGACAAATAGTAAAGCTGGTGAAAGGAAGAAATATATAGGATACATCATGCCTCAAGTTTATTCACCAAGTGAAGTGAAAAATCGAGACACTTGTCCTAACATAGTGAACTCTCCCACGACCACCCACATTATATGAATATTTGTTTAACAATATGAACTCTGAAATATAAAACAATGTAATAAAAAATAATCAAAATTGGAGTGTCACTTCTAGAAGCTACTATCATGAAAACAAGTGTCCCTTTATATTCTGAAATAATTTTCTAAAATAGAACAATTTCCTCAGCATGCAAAGTCAGGCTGTGTGGAAAAACAATAACCAAATAAAACCCAATGGTTATTAGGGCTCTAAAGTCTTGACTGTCTTGTTCAAAATCTGGGTCCACCACTTATTAGTTTGAGAGCTTCAGGCAAGTTATTTCACTTATTTTTGCCTCTCTCTCTAACTTATTTTTGCCTCATCTATGGAGTGGGGATAACAATAGCCCTTACTTCATAGGGCTGTTGGGAAGATTCAATGAGATAATCCATGAAGTGCTTGGCATAGGACCTGGTACATAGCAAGCACTCAATAAATTTAGCTGCCATTATTATTATTTTTAGGACTACTGCATAAATTCCAAAGTTTTATAGCATGGTAATTGTTCTGTAATTAGTGGGTAAACGGTGTGAGAATTTAATGATTATAAATATAGATGCCATAGGATGGCCTTACATTGCATTTTCTGAGCCCACTCAGAAATCATCTAGACCTGATCTGCCTAACAGGTAGTAATGGAGAGTCTTGCAAGGTCAAAACTTGTGTCAGAGACAGAGAGTACTTTTGGGATTTATTTTTACTTTTTTAAATAAAATTTTTAAAAAGATTTTATTTATTTATTTGACAGAGAGAGATAGAGAGAGAGGGAACACAAGCAGGGAGAGTGTGAGAGGGAGAAGCAGGGTTTCCAGCGAGAAGGGAGCCCGATGCTGGGCTAGATCCCAGGACCCTGGGATCATGACCTGAGCTGAAGGCAGACGCTTAATGGCTGAGCCACACAGGCGCCCCACGGGATTTGTTTTTACTTTTATAACTTCCTTTTTGGTAGCAGTAAGAACAGAAAGCATTAACCTCTATCAGTGACCTTGACTCAAATACAGGAACAAATACACAAATCTATCCTTGCTGCTCAGAAGGATCAGGAGACTCAGCTTTATATACTGCTTATCCATCCTGATGCTAAAATAATTTGCTCTTGGTGGCTGGAGAAGAAAAGAATGGGCTCAGACTGTTATCCACATAGGCTTTAGGGTCTTGGATGGCAACACAGAGAATAGACTCCAGTGGAACAAAAGAAGCCAGGAGGTCAAGCAAGAAATTAACCATGGACAGAACAAGCTAGTATTCTAGGGACGAGAAGGCAAATAAAACAGAAGGTCTAAAAGTCAATGAATGCAAATGTCTGGCATTTGGAGATAGGCTAGAACTCAGACACGGACTCCTTGAAGTTATTCTGTCACCTGGTTTGTTGCTGCAACCACATAGCCTGTTGGGCTTAGAAGGACACCCACACGGACCAGGGCAGAGAAATCTGATGGGCTGCAGGAGCCAACAGTATATACATTCAGTGATCCCAGGATCCCAGCAAAAGTTTGTAAAACCAATCCATATAGGTGTCTTTAACTCTTAAGGGAGGAGTGGATACCTCGGTCCCTTGTTGTGAAAGTCCAAGCTGATATAAGGAATACTAGAAACAGAATCCAGCGCTGAAGAAAGTTGTTGGTAAATTAGGTAGGATTAAGATCTGGGCTGTAACCCCCAAGGGGGAAAAAGTAAGAGAAACTGGGAAGAATTAGCAATCCCCAAAAGAAAGTTCAGTTAGATATCTGGGTAACTCCTAAAGTACCTGGTACTGGATGCTAAGGTGGCTGCTAGGGAAGGAGGAAACTAAAGGCATCTCTAGGACTCATCAGAAACTTGGTGTAGAGCAGGAGCTTATCTTCAAATCTTCTTTGCTTGTGTTGGGGGGGTGTAATTCTTAATGACAGCTAACCCTGGTTATCTCTGAGGCTTCTTGACTCCTGTAGACAAGTCTGTGTCTCCCTGACGTATGCTTGGTTAACATCTGTACTTCTAACAGCACTGACTTGTTAAACAATTTATAGCTGAATGAATGAATGAATGAATGAATGAATGAATTGGGTCACGATGTGGATGTGGATGAGCCAAAAGGACTAGTAGTACCTCTGTCTTATACAAGAAGTGGTGAAGCAAAGAGGACACAGGATTGAGGAATGAATGGGAGAGAAATGATTCCTCTGTAGTCAGTAGGGTGTTCATTTTTCTTTCCCCTGACCAGAATCTTCAAGATGGCTAGACTGGGTGTAACTGGCTTAAGAGAAGAGCAGACTGTCTTGATATTTGGAGGAATTTCATTCAGTTTTCCCACAAATTCCTAAAATCTCTTGCTATGAGCAGATTTGGTTTCAGTTCTCTGTCAACTCAGAAGGGTCAGGGGACTCAGCATTATGCACCCTCTCACTTATCTATGCTCCGGCAGAAATAAGCTGCTCTTGGGGTACTTGGTAGACTCAGTTGGTAGATTATGTGACTCTTGATCTCGGGGTTGTGAGTTCAAGGCCCATGTTGGGTGTAGAGATTACTTAAAAACAAGATCTTTAAAAAAAAAAAAAAAAGCTGCTTTTCTGGCACTCTTGGGCAAGGATACACTGGGCAAGAACAGCCAGAGATTGAATCACACCTAGGTGGCATAAAGGCTCCTTCACTGCTGGGCAGTCTGCTTTCATCGTTGGGATTTCTCCCCATTCTTTAAGCCAGAGAGGAAGGTACCCATCAAGGTTAAGTAGATAGTTACTTGGGAGCTTCCAAGAGTGATTTTGTCCCATTGGACTGAATATTGGGTTTCCTTTAATTTAAAAGGGCCTACTCAGGGGTGCTGGGTGGCTCAGTCATTAAGCAGCTGCCTTCGGCTCAGGTCATGATCTCAGGGTCCTGGGATCGAGCCCCACATTGGGTTCTCTGCTCAGGGGGTTCTCTGCTTCTTCCTCTCCCACTCCCCCTGCTTGTGTTCCCTCTCTTGCTGTGTCAAATAAATAAATAAAATCTTAAAATTAAAAAAAAAGGGCATACCCAGTGGGCCCCTCATCTTGAGTTCACCTGCTATAGAGCTAATCTGAAACCTAATCCTAACCCTGTCCAGAATTTCATTGTTCTTTCATCTAGCTGGTCTGGGTTGAGAATTCTCTATTCTTACTCATCCATTCAGTGAGCACCTGAGTAAGCAGACTTCCTTATCAGGATGGATTACATTTTGGGGGTCTGATTAAACCCCATCCTCATCATGACAGCCCCCAGAGATGCTCAATATGAAACCCAGGTTTTGCAGGGGATGGTTTCCTCTGCTCTTATAAGGAGCTTCTAATTTAACTTCCCTTAGAGAGCTGACCAACTCCTTTACTTACTTCTTCTTGTCACTTTGGGAGAATTATAGAATATTTTTGACCTTCTATTTACGCCTCTGAAATTTGGGGATAACAATTTATGATTCACAATATCATTGTGAGCAATGAATGCTATTCCACACGTAACTGCCCAGAACAGTAAGTAGCACAAAGAAGGCACTTAATAAATGGAAGTTCTTCATAGTTGAAATGCCCCTTTATTCTCTATACTTTTATGCTCTTCTGGGAAGCTTTGAGCTTTAAGAAAGAATTCAGGAACTCTGCTACTGCCCTGCCGAGGATAGCTACCACAGCACTGGGATGTTTCCCCCAAAGCAGCTATGCCTGATCAGTGTGCAAAGAAAAGTTTTCTCCTTGTTGGAGGTCCGGAGCCCATTCTTTTTGTTACTGCTTCAATACACACTTGTTTTCTTCTCTCCCATACCTTCTGCTTACCATTTAGAGGACTAGAGATAAAGATAAATGCTTATCTTCTGCTTACTATGTGTTGGGCATTGTTCTAAGAGCCTAACTGTACTATCCAGAACACAAGCAGGTTAAGTAACTTGCACAGGGATTACACAGCCAGTGAATGGGAGAACTCGGAGTTGATCTCAATGAGGTTTTAATTAGGGACTTGAGGGGTGACCTCATATTGTGTCCCTCTACTGGGGGGACAAGATATTTCTGCCTCCCCTTTGGACAGAGTAGACAAATGAGTGCTCAGAAAAATGAAAAAAGAAATGATGAACATGGAGTGAGACCATGTGGCCACACCTGGTTACTTCCCAGCTGTGTATTTGTGATCACCTCACTTTAACATCCTTGAATCTCTATTCCTAACTGTATAAAGGGGGGGAAATGAAGTTCTTCTTAACTCATAAGGCTGTTTGGGGGATAAAATGGAATCACATACATGAAAGTGCTTTGAAAACCATAAAGTACCCTACAAATGCTGAGTTAGGCAGAATAAAGCATTCTAGGGATGCCTCGGTGGCTCAATTGGTTGAGCAGCTGCCTTCGGCTCGGGTCATGATTCCAGCATCCTGGGATCTAGTCCCACATCTGGCTCCTTGCTCATTGGGGAGTCTGCTTTTCCCTCTGCCTCTGCCTGCCTGTGCTCTCTCTCTTTCTGACAAATAAATTAGTGAAATCTAAAAAAAAAAAAAAAAAAAGAATAAAGCATTCTAAAAACAACCACTCTAATTCAAGTAACATGTCTTATTTCATTTGAAATACCTAATAAACTCAAAACAATATTTTTGCCTGAATACTCAGATTAGTGCCTTAATTCTGCATTTCACTTAAAGTGTTGGGACTACAATTTCACATTCAATTCGGTTTGTTTAGGCTGATAATTTTAGGATTCTTTAAACATCAATTGATCCTTTTAAAAACAAAAGCTTATGGGCAAATAAACTTATTTGTTATCCCAATAAGCTTTTAATGACAAACTAGATTTTGGATTGCTCTTTTTTCTTAGCCAGGAATTTAAGTTGGCTTAGGTAACTGGACAAAGACTTACTGTGCTTTTTGTTTTTGGCTTTTGGACTGCTGGAGAATCTTGATGCCCATCTTAAATAGCTGGTCTCCTTCATCTGTGAAATTTTGCTTTGCTTGCTTTCTTACTATATATGGACAAACAAGGAAAAACAACATTATTTGTATTTTTATATGTTTAAAATAATGTGCTGCCATATTAGTTTGGGTTTTGCTCATGAAAAGGTTCAGATGAGCCTCCCCAAAATGTGCCACTTTGGCATGTGGATTATTTTGACCTGAATCTAATCAAGGCCAAAAAGACTCAGGAAGAGCTTTTTACCTCCTCCTTAATTGCCTTTAGGAGTTTAGATAGAAAGCCTAGTCCAGGAAGAGAGTTATCACTGGAGAGAAATACGAAGAGTATGGATTAGGTGTGGTAAGGTGAGGGGAGGTTGGCAGGGCATATTTATTCAACTTCCTCTCTGCCCTAATGTCTCTACATGGTATGACAATCATTTATTTACCAAACATTTGCTCTTCCCATCTTCCTGTGAATTATCTTCCCTCTCTTTGAAGCCCCAGACCCTTACCTCCTTGTTAGCTCAAGACGGCATATAAGGCTCCGAGCGCCTGGGTGGCTCAGTGGGTTAAGCCTCTGCCTTCAGCTCAGGTCATGATCTCAGGGTCCTGCATTTGAGCCCCACATCAGGCTCTCTGCTCAGCAGGGAACATGCTTCCCCGCCCCCACCCCCATCCCGCCTGCCTCTCTGCCTACTTGTGATCTCTGTCAGGTAAATGAATAGAATCTTTAAAAAAAAAAAAAAAAAAAGATGGCATATAAGGCTCAATTTCCCACATATATGAAATTAAATTTGTTTTCCTCCCATTGATCTGTCTTATGCCAATTTAATTAGTAAAGCAGCCAAAAGAACCTAGAAGGGTAGAGGGAAAACGTTTCCTCCTTTATGCTCTCCTTATTTTTTAACCACTGCATTTCAAGAAGATCACCTTGCCTTTAGTCAGAATGTGGAAGCTACTACAAAAACTATCCTCTTCCTGTCTTCTGTGAAAGTGTCTGGAGGTTGGAGGAGATAGAAAGATGCTTCTGATGGTAGGAGGGAGAGAGATGATCCTAGTCTGGGAAAGAGATGCAAGTTTCCACAAATACAAAGTGGGAAGCAAGGCCTCTACGGAAAGGGGCTGCTTGGTGTACCCTAAAGAAAGGATCTTAGACACCAAGATCTCATCTCTCAGACTTCTTTGTCTGATCATTGACCATAAACCTTAGAACTATGATTCCAAGACAACATGAGGACCTGAGCAATGGGCATCTCCTAGAAAAGTAGCGTACATCTAAGGATTGGAGGAGAGAATCTCCCTGAAAATTTTGCTCTCCCCAAGGCTCATTCTTCCTCCCTGACAACCTTTCTAAGACCTTGGGGAAAAGACACAGAAAGAGTACCAAGAACAACTTGCCTTTTGGGGGTGGGGACACAGAATTAATTTTTTAGGATTTAAAGAAATTAAAATAATGGAATTTTACCTGCTACAATAGTAGTATTTCTCAGACATTTGTATAACACATTACAATTTTCAAGCCATTGTTATCAGTTTACAGTGTGGGAAGCTATTTGGAGGAAGAGTCAGCTTTACAGCTCTCATTCTACCCCCAGAGTGAACGTGCACACCCCCACCCCAATACCTTCCACATCACAGCACAGTGCCTCTTGAAGTCCATTATGACACTCAGTGAAACCTCTGATTAGGTGAACTACGCCTGAAACCATTTTAAAAGAGGTATTTTGAGATTTGATGCCTCATTAACAAGACCACAAAGATCTTTAAGTGGTTCCTGTTTTTCTTCTTCCTTACAAACCATCAGAGTTGTTCTTTTTTAAATTAAAAAAATGTTTTTAACTTAAAATTTGCAATTATTTTGAATGCTTCAAGTTATCCAATCAATTCGGTAACACCAGACACTTTTAGCATCTAATTTATGCTTTGAGTTATATGCTATCTATAGTCATGATTAGAGAGGAAAAATAATGGGAATAACCTACTAGTCAGTGTTTGGAATAGCAACTGCTCCTATTACCATGCTTTCAAAGAGCAAGAATACATTTTGAAAGGTTGTCTGTGCATGCATATACATATGAGAAATGATTTACACTACAGATTTCTACTCATGGCTTTTACTTTAATTTGTAATTCTTTTTTTGGCTTCCCAAATGTATTGAAATACAAGTTTTCCTTACTATAAGAGTGTTCAACTGTCAGATAAAGTTATCTTGACAGCACTTTAATTTCTTTTTTATGGTTTAACCATTTCCAAATTTGAGGAAAGCATAGTTAGGAAATGACTTGAGGAGACCATTCTGAGCTTGCTATAAAGGACCTTCCTGAATCTGGAATCCTCTGAATAGCCAACTAGTGGATGCCTGTGTTCTGTCCTGATAAGGGCTCTAAGCTGACTGGGAAAGTGGTGGGGATGACCCTCAGGAGTAAAAGAGGGCAGAGTAGGTGTGCCAGAGCAGTATTTCATACAGCAGCAAATATGAGAAGTGTTTCAACTAGATGAGTTTGTATTTCAGTGTTTGTCAGAGACATATTTATAAGAGTTCTTGACATGTTATTACTTCTGCAGTCTTAATTATTATTTCATAACTATCTTGGATGCTATTACAGGATGAATTGTGAAGTCCTAATTCCCAGTATCTCAGAATGTACCTGTATTTGGAGATAAGATCTTTAAAGGGATAATTAAGTTAAAATGAGGCCATTAGGGTGGGGTCCTAATCCAATATGACTGATGTCCTTATAGGAAGAGAAAGAGACATCAGGGGCATACAGCACTAAGAAAAGGCCAAGTAAGGACATACTGAGAAGGTGGCCATCCATAAACCAAGGAGAGAAGCCTCAGTATGAAACCAAACCTGCTGACACTTTGATCATGGACCTCCAGCCTCCAGAACTGTGAGAAAATAAATTTCTGCTTGTTAAGCCATCTTGCCTGTGTTATTTAATTATGATACCCCTAGCAAAGTAATACAGATGCCAACTCTGGATTGCCTGGAAAACAAGCTGCTCCTTCTCCCTGTGGGAAGGCATATACCCAGCTCAGCTTCCCATCAGATCAATGGCTACCTTTTAAAAACAGGAAGGACTGTAATTTCCCATGGTCCTCCAATGTTTCCAGGTGCTGGACATCTGACTTTCCCAGGCAGCTGGGTACCCAAGTAGCCCACCTCTGACAAGGTCACTTTCTCATGATTATATTCAAGGTAGGCAGTTTTGTAGGCAGACCTTCCATGTGTCCAGTAATCCTGGAACCCAGCTCACCTCTCTGTGAGATGATGGAAGAACTGGGATTCTATGCCTTTTCTTGCAAACCCTCCTACTTTAAATTTCTCTAATCAAATCTATTCCTTAATCCCTGTTCCTTGTTGTGGAATTCATGAAGAAGAATCCTCTTATTAAAAAAAAAAAGAAAAGAAAAGAATCCTCTTATTGATAAGGAATAGAAGCAAAGCTTCGGAACAAAAATGGGCCCACTTGCTTGCTGCAGGAATTAATGAAAAAGAAAAGAGCTGGAAACAACTTATTCTCTGTCATTCATACATTTACTTGTCCATTTAACTGATATGAATTGAATACTTATCATGTGTTAGACACAATGCTAGATGTTGTATATCCAAAGATAATGGAGATGCTGTCTCAGCCTGGTAGCATAGACAGACTGGTTTCCCAAAAATTACAATGCCACTGTAAAATGGTAGGCACTCTGTAATAAGGCACTGTGGGAGTACAGGAGCCTTCTTTGTTTGTAAGCAATAGAAACCTAATCTGATTGACTTGAGCAAAAGGAACTTACTGGGAGGCTGTTGAAATATCATAAAGTCAGTGGGGTCGGTCAGGAATCAAAGCCCTCTGGAATCAGAGACAGATGCTGCTACAGGATGGATTGAAATCCAATCCTTTTAGGATCTTCCCCTCTTTACTCCAGACTCCAGGAATGATTGTGATGGGTCTAATTAGGGAAGATAAGCCTTCTTATCACGTTCCTATAAGAAGGTATCCAGTAGGGAACACTTAATTCCTCAAAAGGAAATTGGGATGGTGAGAAAAGTAAAATGCATGATGGGAATCTGCTACTCTCACTAAGGGAGATAAAGAAATCTTCACAAATGAAAGGACACTTTCTAGCTCTTGAAAGGTAGATAGGAGTTTTTCAGGCCAAGAAGACAAAACTGGCATTCCATTTGGAGGACGCAATCTACACAAATGAACCATGGGTATGAAACGATAAGAAGGGGGCGGTGTGTCCTAAATAAAAGGCTGGGGTGCCTGGGTGGCTCAGTTGGTTAAGCAGCTGCCTTCCGCTCAGGTCATGATCCCAGGGATCATGGGATTAAGCTGCCCCGTGTTGGCTCCCTGTTCAATGGGGAGACTGCTTCTCCCTCTGCCTCTTCTTGTTGCTCATGCTTTTTCTCTCTGTCTAAAATACAATACAGTACAGTACAATACAATACAATACAATAAAAGAATGAGGGTTTGAGGGTCATGTTTGGCCATGTGATCCAGGCTCGCTGTGGGAGTAAGTGATACTGAGGGGAGTGGACAGAGAAGTGAAAAGGAAGTGGGGGAAGGGAACTGAGGTCATTGTGAAGGTGAAGGCAAGTTTGTAGGAAAAAAAGAAGGGGCAGAAGTGGCAGGAAGGTGGTTCTGGTCAGAGAATTATTTTTGAGTTTGAAATTATATTGGTGAAATACCTCTGCAGGTGGCTGGTAACTGGCTGATGAGAAATAGAAACAAAGATTATTGGAACTGAGAAGGTCTAGCAAATAAGACAAAGTCTTCCATATGGACATTTAGCCCTGCAGGGTACTGGTGGCATATAGCCATTAACTTACTGATGTGAGGATAGCAGCCTAACTCCTTGCCTATGGAAAGAGGGGAAATCCTCTAATGCAATTCACTTTTTTTTTTTTTTAAGATTTTTAAATTTTATTTATTTGACAGTGAGAGAGACAGAGAGAGAGGGAACACAAGCAGGGGGAGTGGGAGAGGGAGAAGCAGGCTTCCCGCTGAGCAGGGAATCCGATGCAAGTCTCCATAGGTCCCAGGACGCTGGGATCATAATCTGAGCCGAAGGCAGATGCTTAACGACTGAGCCGCCCAGGTACTCCACTTTTTTTTTTTAAGATTTTATTTATTTATTTAAGAGAAAAAGCGTGAATGAGAGAGAGCAGAGCAGGGGAGAGGGGCAGAGGGAGAGAGAGAAGTAGACTGCCCAGTGAGCAGGGAGCTTGATATGGGGCTTGATCCCAGGACCCTGAGATCATGACCTGAGCCAAAGGCTGACAATGAAGCAACTGAGTCACCCAGGTGCCTCGCAATTCACTCTTAAAGCCCTAAATTTCTTTGCCCAACTCTCTTTGCCCAACTCCTTCCCTTGCCCTATCCTGCATTCTTTATTCTCTTCTATGTTTCACCACAAAATCCTAAACAAATACCATTTAAGTCATCTAAAAATAACAAAAGGAAAAAAGAACAATAGATTCATGAGTTTGAATCTCAAATTACAGTTACCTCAAAAATGACATAAATTCTCATTGAGAGTTAAAGGAATTAAAAATTAAGCTAGGAGATGAATGTCCTTTAGTCTTGACTAAAAATCAGGTGCTTTCAACATTAAAATGATACAAAGAGATAAAAATGGGAAGTTTTTTCCCTTGCAGAAAATCTTGCCTACACAGGCACTGTATCTTTCTTACTTAATTCTAACTGAATTTGATATAAACCAACTTCAGCTTCTGATTTTCCGAATAATGCTTCAGAAAAGCTCTTCACATTTGCCCTTAATGTGTGCCAGGAAGATACAATACCAGATAAGGAGGGAGAATAATGATCCATTACTAAAAATAACATTCTATCTAAAAAAGAATGACTCAGCAAAGAGTTTAGTCAGATAAAGATGTAATCAACTCAAATGCACTTGCATAAGAGCACAGAGATTTACAATAATCAAGTTTATTCACACTGTCCCTAGATCATTGTTGTAAAACATAAACACCTCCAGTGGTAGTGCTAAGAAATGGTAGAGAAATTGTGTTGTAAGTAGAAAAATATTTTCTCCTCAAATATCTACTAAGCAAAACTTGTAATAACAAGGATTCTGACTTTCAAAGACTAATTCACTCCCTAAAACTCTTTAATTTAGCAGAAAGAAATATGGTTTATAAAACGAAGTGTCAAAACAATAATTATATGTTAAAAGCTAACATTTATAAGCCACTTAGGGATCAGGCAGTTTTTTTATTGATGGTAAGAGCAAGGAGCTATTATTATTCTTGTTTTACAGATGAGGTGATATAGGCACAGAGAGGTTAAGTAACTTGCCCAACGTCATACAGTTGGTACCAGGTAGCTGAGGATTCAAATACAGGCAGTCTGGCAGTGCAGTCTGCTTAGAGCTAAACAAAATGCAGAATTATGTGAGAGACACAAAGTTACTATTACTGAAAATTTTGAAAAAGTGGGTCTAAAATACATTAAGAAATAAATTTATTGCAATTTGTTTTAAGTATTTTAAACAATTGGTTATTTATAGTTACACTTCTTTTATCTAACATTATTGAGAGATGTTTCATATAAATCATCTTTTTCCCATTAGATGAGTCATATCCCTTTTTATTTTGATTGTTCTCTGACGGAAATCTGTCTAAAAATTCTACAATATATCTGTCCACCTTCCCCAACAGAAGATAATGAGTCTAGAGGTCTAGAGGATTCAGAGCATCATTATGCACACCTGATCATACGCAGTCCAGTTGGATTGGACATGATTACTTAAGAAGACAGTGCTTGTGGGAGACCTTAATGGGAAATCCTTCAGTAATGAGTGGGAGCAGAAGGGACAAAAGGAAGGTGGTGACATGCTGTATTCTTACCCTCTTGGGGGTAAGAGTGCCTGCTCTCTGGGTAGATAATTAGCTGCACTTGCTAATTTGCATCATCTTTCATTATTGTTTCCCAAAGGGTAAATGAGATAATTTAAAGTGGTA
Source organism: Martes martes (assembly GCF_963455335.1). Lineage (NCBI taxonomy): Eukaryota > Metazoa > Chordata > Mammalia > Carnivora > Mustelidae > Martes > Martes martes. The sequence goes on from NC_137896.1 coordinate 38,019,749, forward strand.
CACATGCAAACTTTAATATTTTGATAGTTAATATACTTAATATATATTCATCTTTAGATTTTACTTGTCACGAGTGATACTCATTTTCATTTTTTTCCTCTAAAAAATTAACCATGAAATATTTAAACTTGGGTAAAAGATTAGAAGGCATACTTATCAAAATTTTGAGTGACAGAAAACTAGGAGAGAATAACTGATGAATTAATTGATGTCATCGATAGATTGGAATAATAGTCCAAACTGAACACAATGAAACTTAATAGACATTGGTGTAAAATCTTATATCTAGATTCAAAAATTTAGATGAACACATAGGGATTAGGAGATACTTGGCTGTGATTGTCAATTTTATCTGTCTACTTGGCTAGGCTACACTCCTGTTATTAAATCAAACACTAATCTAGTTGTTGGCTGTGAGGGTATTTTGTAGATGTGATTAATACCCACAAGCAGGTGACTTTAAGTAAAGGAGATAAGCTGGGTTTGCCTGATTTAATCAGTTAAAGGGTTTTAAGAATTGTACTGGGGTTTCCCTGAAGAAGAAAAAATTCAGCTCCTTCCAGAGAGTTCCAGCCTGCTCTTCTTAACAAACTACCTTCTGGATTCGGACTTGCCTAGCCAGCTACCATAATCACATCAGCCAATTCCTTGTAATAAATCCTTTAATATATATCTTCTACTGGTTCTTTTTCTTCTAGTTGAACCCTGAATAATATACTGGCTTAGTACTTTCAGGTGAGAAAAAGATTTCGATTTGCTCTAAGCTTGTTAAGAATCATCACTGTGAGTGAGTGCCCAAAACAACAAACAGGATCTTAGAAACAATATACACAAAGTATACTATTTGGGGAGGAAGGGCAACAACTCCAGTGAAGGAGTCCATAGAGGGGTTGTTCTGTCCAACTCCTCTGCCATAATTTAATACAGACTAACACCTATTATCACTGAAGGAAGCGGTTCTGGTTTAATGTTAATAATTCTGTAAGAAATAAATGTATTAAATAATGCCATAAGCTGCATTGTATGATATTGTGAGCTTAGTCACAGGCATCTACCCAGGAGCTGCCATAAATATCTGATGAAAAACACTAGACTAGATAACCTCCAAATTTCCCTAATTAATTCTACAATTCTGTAATTTTACTTTTAATACCTACACTTCTATTGTATGCTGCTAAAAGTCCTCATACTTGTAGTTCATGCTAATTTCCCTTGTCTAGAAAATCTGGTGTGTTGGATGTCTTCTTTTTTTTTTTTTTTTTTTAAAGATTTTATTTATTTATTTGTCAGAGAGAGTGAGCACAGGCAGACAGAGAGGCAGGCAGAGGCAGAGGGAGAAGCAGGCTCCCTGCTGAGCAAGGAGCCCGATGTGGGACTCAAACCCAGGACGCTGGGATCTGACCTGAGCCGAAGGCAGCCGCTTAACCAACTGAGCCACCCAGGCGTCCCATTTGGATGTCTTCTTACTGGCTTTCTAGATCCACTCCATCCTTCTCTATGCCCTGGGACATTAACCCATGTGGACTGCACCAATGGGCTCCCTTCCCCTCCAGCTTCTGATTAGGTTTGGTTGAAAGGCGGCAGTAGGAAGTATGAAGGGAAGACACCGAGGTAGGGATATTTATTCCCTGGCTCTCCAGTCTGGTTTGCTGCACGCTGGCTTAATCCCTTGTCCTGAGGACATAGATCTGTTAGAGAGCTCCCTCCAACATACTTCTTGGTTTCTTTCTCAGCATTCTAGTAGCCACTATAGCCTGTCACCCTTCAGGCCCAGGGTGCTAATGCCATTGGTGTTACTAGCCTGGGGATTACTTTGCAGTTTCCTTTCATCCTGTCTACGCTTTCAGAAATAGACCCTTTATTAAACTTGTCTCAAATGACTCAATTTAAATGTGTCATTTGCTTCCTGTCAGAACTCTACCTGATACATCAAGTAACATACATATCAACATTTTTATGTCATATCCAGAACTCTTCAGCTGAGCAGTGAAGCAGTCTTTTAGAGTAAATACGGAGGAAAATAGTCTTAAAATATTAAGATTATAAAAAAACATATATCAAAGCAAGAATCTCATAAAAAATTATCAACTAGAAACAAGAGTCCTTTCAGCTCCAAAACTAACCTCTCTCTCCTCTGGAATCCCTTAGTTCTCAATTTCTATCTGTTGCCCTTATTAGCCATGATCACCTTTCTATATGTACTTCTGTTAAAAAGAAAAATTTTCTGATTTATGTAAATCTTCAGAAATGGATATTATGACTGTCATAAGACAGGGCTTCTCAAATGTCCTTGGGATATTTAGATAACCTGTGATTAATGCAGGTATATTCTCTAGAGGTCTGGAAAGAAGGCAGGCATTTTTTTGAAGTCTTAAGTATGATATCAAAATATGAATTTTGAAATCTATTGTATACATTATAGCTGCTAGTTGTTTTCAACTATTTACTATTATTTACTTCCCTTTAAACCATCAAGTAAGTTTGCGGCTCAGGAAATTGCAGCATCTTTATCATATAGTTCAATATTTGCTCCTTACTTTTGTGAGAGGCATACGGCATAATGGTTAAAACCTAGAGGATTTTGGCACCGGACCATCTAAGTTCAAATCCTAGTTTTCCTACTAAATATTTTCTGTGATGGTAAGCAAATTATTGTTCTGCGCTGTAGGTTTCACATCTTATAAAGTAGAGATAATAGAACCTATCTTAAAATTGGGTGAAACACTTAAAACAATATGGAAAATGCTTAATTAGAGATAGCTTGTTATTTATTATTCTTAGGTATAATATAACCACTTCCATATAAGGGAAAGAGTTCTTTTTTGAGGGGTGGCATTACTTTCCCTTTTATTTTTTATTTTATTTTTAAAATTCCAGCATAATTAACAGACAGTTTTATATTAGTTTCAGGTATACAATATAGTGGTTCATTTATTTACTCTTTTTGACAGCAGAAGCTTCCTCAACAATCTCTACCTACCTTACTTGCCAAATCAATCAATCCTTTTCATTTCTTCTATGCAACTTAACTTATTTACTGATGTCCACAGCACACTGAATGCTAGCAGATCGTAGGATTCTCTTTAGTAAATGTGTACATTTCTGTTTCCCAACCTTGCATGCTTACCAAAGATCAGGAGTGTTTGTTCCCAAACTTGTCTGTGTCAGTTTTACTGTTTATTATAACTATGGATTTAATTAAATACCTGTAAACTGATTACATATAAGTACAAAAAGAAAATGTGTTTCTATGTAATGTTATTGAAAAACAGTGAGAAAACGTGATAAAGGAGAGCCACTAAAAATGATCCACTTTAATTATAGGTGAAGCATCTATAAATGACTGAGGAAAAAGTCTGAAAATACCTGGAAGGATTCTGCTCACAGAATGTTCCATAAGTGTCTTTGGTTTCTTGTTTCCTTAAAAACTGGATTTGGGAAATCATAGATGATGTATTTGAGTGTGGTTTATACTAGAAAAACTACTAGTAGCATTTCAGTATACAGTATTTCAGTAGATCAATGCTAAATTACAGGTAAGTTGTATTTCTTCAAAAAATGGTCAAGTGAATGTTTCAATGTATATGATTTAGATTTAAAATAAATTTAAGATATGTACATACTTTTATAATGCAATTAAAAACTGATATCCTTAACTTTTCTCTGCCATAGAAGTTTCCTTCTCTTAAATAAGATGTTAATAAAGTAGAAGTTCATATATATCTGTTATAAAAGATATAAATACTTAAATACTGAATTAAATACTGAAAATACTGAAATACTGAAAATGATTCCTAAATTTTATAATTGAGGGCCAGTTAAGTCCTATACATAGTAGTTATGGAAAACATTGTTTATATTTTCTAGTTCCTTCTTGCATCCAGAGAAATCTATCAACTAACTGGCTATGCTTTACTAGGAAGAATTCTGATTGCTAGACCAGAAAAAAAAGAGGGCACTATATTAATTTTGGTTTTGTCTAAAGTCTGAGTGTTTCTATTAGCAGAATAACTGATAAATGCTTTATCCACATAATTTTGGAGATTTTTTTTTTATCCAGGAGTTCTAATTATCAGCCTTGCTTATTACCATCAGAACAAATTCTGAATCTAAAAGAAGCTGACAAAATTTAAAGCTTTTGTGTGTATGAATATTTATGACTATATTCTAAGACTTTTCAGAAAGTAGCTCTAAAATTTTATTTTAGATTACATGAAGTCATTTTTAATTTACATGGTAGAGGGAATTCTACCTATAATAATTTTTTTTCTCTCTTTTTTTTAAAGATTCCATCTATTCACTTGACAGACAGAGATCACAAGTAGGCAGAGAAGCTGGCAGAGAGAGAGAGAGGAGGAAGCAGGCTCCCCGCTGAGCAGAGAGCCCAATGCGGGGCTCGGTCCCAAGACCCTGGGACCATGACCTGAGCCGAAGGCAGAGGCCCCAACTCACTGAGCCACCCAGGCGCCCCTACCTATAATAATTTTTAAAAAAGATTTTCTTATTTATTTATTTGAGAGAGAGAGGGAGAGAGAGTTTGGAGAGAGAGGCAGAGAATCCTTAAGCAGACTCCGTGTTGAGCCCTGAGGCTTGATACCAGGACCCCAAGATCATGACCTAAGCTGAAACCAAGAGTCAAACACTCTTGGTTTCAAGACTGACTGAGTCACCCAGGTGCTCCTACTTACAATGATTTGTATTTCTTTTTGAGATATCTTTATTTTGAATTCCTTTTATTCTTAATTTATGTTGAATCTTCTTTTTTCCTAAAGCATTTTCTCTTTGATAGATCACTTTAATCAATTTTCTTCGTTCCAATATGTGTGATAAAAATTGTTTGAGTTTGTTCACTGATACCTACAAAAGAAAAGATTTTTGCTCATTTTTTCATGGGTAACTTTTCAAAATGATACAAGAATATGAAAATTTTATCTGTTCATGTCAAAAATACTATTTAATGCAATCACTCTAATTCCTGTTTATTTTAAATCCAAATGATGATTTACTTCACTTTAAGAATTCATATCTTTTATGAATAAAAACCTTTTAAACTTCTTGCATTTTCATCTGAACTTCAGAGCCACACATTAAAACCTGAATGTTATCAATAAAATAAAGTGGTAGGAGAATTTAACCAATTTTACCCTTCTAGTGGTAAGTTGTCATGGTAATATCAATTGTGTGAGCTAAAAAAAAGGAAGATGTTGGTATTCCTTATACATTACAATAAATTTATAATGGTAGTATAGAGATAGTATAGAATATATAATGGTAGATAGATAGTATAGAAAATCCCATCACTGTATGGAGAAAAATCTAAAAAACTGTTTTCCAAAGTTCTTTCCAGAAGTTATATAATTAATCTATTTTAACTAAGGAAAGGGATTTGGAAGGATTGTTTTTGAGTAGTAGAAAATAATGAAGATTTTAAGAGAGAAAATTGAAAAGCTTTATGGAGATACATGTTCATGATTTACATATATACTTTTTCAGGGAAAATTATATTTGGAGACAAAAAAATTCCTTTATTTGTCAGCCACTACTTCCAAGAAGAGTAAAGGTTTTTGTTTGCCTTTTTATACAGTATCACAATTTAAACTTCTTCTTTTCAAGATCACTTTCTGGAATGCTTAAAATGCTTTCCTCTGTAGTAGCAAAGGCATCTGAGCAGTGGCCCAGAGGTTAGAGCCTGTAAAGACATGGAGTCACAAAAGGACTTATAAAAAAAACCAGCAAACCAGCTATATTGAGATATAATTCACATACTGTAATTATACATGTATAATTGCACGTTTAAAGTGTACAGCTCAATGGTGTTTAGACTATTCACAGAAGTGTGTGACTAGCACCACAGTCAATTTTAGAACATTTTTATCACCTCGAGAAGAAACCATGAATCCTTTAGTTATTAGCCTTCCTATTCTCCCATTCCCCTACCTCCAGCCTCAGCAACAACTAATCTGTGCTTTGTCTCAATGGAGTCCCCTATTCTGCATTTTCACATGAATGAAATCATATAGTATGTAGTATACTATATGGGTTTTTGTGATTGACTTCTTTCACTTAACATTTTCCAGGCTGATCCCATGTTGTAGCATATATCAGCAGCTTATCTTTTTTTTTTTTTTTAAGATTTTACTTATTTATTTTACAGAGATCATGAGTAGGCAGAGAGGCAGAGAGAGAGAGGGAAGCAGGCTCCCTGCTGAGCAGAGAGCCCGATGCGGGGCTCGATCCCAGGACCCTGAGATCATGACCCGAGCCCAAGGCAGAGGCTTAACCCACTGAGACACCCAGGCGCCCCAGCTTATCTCTTTTTATGGCTGAATAATATTCCTTACATGGATATTCTACATTTTGTTCATACATTTGCCTGCTGATGGACATTTGAGCTGTTTCCAACTTTTGGCTAATATGAATAATGGTGCTATAAATATTCATGTACAAGTTGATGTGTGGGTATGGAAGGACTTTATTTATTTTATTTATTTTTATTTATTTTAAGATTTTATTTATTTATTTGACAGACAGAGATCACAAGTAGGCAGAGAGGCAGGCAGAGAGAGAGGAGGAAGCAGGCTCCCTGCTGAGCAGAGAGCCTGATGCGGGGCTCGATCCCAGGACCCTGAGACTATGACCTGAGCCGAAGGCAGAGGCTTTAACACACTGAGCCACCCAGGCGCCCCATGGAAGGACTTTAAATGCGATTCTTCTTATTGAAGGGTGGCCAGATTAAGCAATTAAAAATAAAAAATGCCCAGTTAAATTTGAATTTCACACAAGCAGTAAATTTTTTTAAAAGTGTAAGAATGTGACCAATATTGCATGTGAATAGACAGACCCAGTGTATAATGGCTCAAAATCAATGGGTGGGTGTTCAAGTCAGTGGCAGCTCTGCTCTGTGCTGTCATTCAGAGATCCAGGCAGGCAGAGCCTATGCCAAGTTTCAGCATGTGGATTCAAGGTTTCCCTGAACATTTACATCTAGCAGACAGAAAGGGAAAGAACATAGAAGATCATGTGCAGAAAGGGGTTTTGTTTTGTTTCATCTGGTTTGCTCCTTTTTCTTTTCTTCAATAGGCCAGACCTGGAAGTGGCAAAGGGTGGCATTGATTTTCCATTGGCTGAAACAATCACATGGCATCACCCAAATGCACAGGGAGAATGGAAACATAACATCCCTGGGTATCATGAAGAAGAGCACGTGGACTTTGATGAACCTCCAGCATTCTTTGGTACAACTGGGTGAACGTATGTCATTGCCATTAAAAGAAACGCAATGTTTCAATTCAAAAATAGCCAACAGCTTTGTCGAAGAGGCAGTACAAGTTTGGCAAATGCCTCTGATTGTCTGGTGTCATTCCTCCTATCTCCTCCTTCTATAGAGGCCATTGCTTCAAGGTTTTGATTCCTTTTCCAGCCCGTAGGAGTAGGCAGAACAGCAGCCAACCAGTGTGTTAGGGAACCCAGCAGAGAGAGAGCCTTTCTCTAACCCTGGAAGGTGCCCAGAGATTATATAATTCAATAATAAGTATTAATTAAGTGTTTAACTCAGGCCCTGTTCCAAGAACTGGGGAGACCGTCATAAACAAACAAAAAAAATTCCCTGCACTCAAAAGCTAATGTTCTGGTGGGGAAGATAATAGACAACTAATCAATGGTTAAAAGTAGGTGGTTGTTTTGTTGTTGTTGTTGTTTTAAGAGTAGAGATGGGGGCGCCTGTGTGGCTCAGTGGGTTAAACCTCTGCCTTCGGCTCAGGTCATGATCTCAGGGTCCTGGGATCGAGCCCCGCATCGGGCTCTCTGCTCAGCAGGGAGCCTGCTTCCTCCCCCCTCTCTCTCTGTGCCTGCCTCTCTGCCTACTTGTGACCTATGTCTGTCAAATAAATGAATAAAATCTTAAAAAAAAAAGAGTAGAGATGGAATTGATAAAAGTTGGTGTTATTTGGTATAGGATGGTTAGGGACAAGTTCTCTGATAACTTTTGAATAGATCCCTATGTGGGTAAGGAGAGAGTTAGTCCTACTAATAACACAGGGAAGAGACTTCTGGCAGAGGAAAGAGTAAAAGCAAAGGCCCTGAGGCATGAGCATACTCCTGTGGTAGTGAGATGGTGCAGCTGCTGCAGAATGGGGGCAGGAGAGTAGTAAATAAGACAGAGGGAGCTCTGAGGCTGGCGTCAGGATTCTGAACTGCGTTCTGTGTGAAGGGCAGACTTTTGGAGGGTTCTGAGTATAACAGTGATAATGACTGACTTACATTTCAAAAAGATCACTGTGGCTGCTGTATAGAGAATATTATGTGTTGGAGAAAGGGTGGGAAAAGAGAGGTCACTGAAATGAACTGGGTGAGAGTTGATGGCCGTGAAGTAAGAAGATGGTAGGGGGAAGTGGTGATAGTGGTTGGTTTCTGAATGTATTCAGAGGTATTACTGGCAGGATTTTCTGTTGAAGAATTTATAATGTATATTTTAGTTTTCAAGCAGCAAACCCAAGGGAAGTCTGTTTCTAAATGCTAAGTTTAATGTATGTGTTTTGGGAGTGTTTTTAAACTCCTAAGGGCCATTAAAGATTAACCATAGCTCTCAGTCAGAGTGACGCGATGTTCCAATAATGCCTTACCTAGCTCTCCTGCCTCTTCACTCCCTGTCTCCTGAAGATTCATGGCTGGATGAATTTTTCTTATGCATCTGTTTGAACATATCACTGCCCAATTCAGAAACCCTCAGTTCTCAGTGACAACGGGATAAAATCAAAATTGTTTGGACAGAATCTAAGGTTCTTCTTAGTCTAGCTTAAAAATGATGTAGTAACCTTACTTCTAATGACTCCCACACCTACATGGACATCCACAACAACCAAACTCTTCTACTCCCTGCTTCCCAAATAGAAGAGCTTCTTTCTTACTTTCTCATTCTTGCTTATTCAGTTTTCATTGCTTCCTCTTTCCTATTATCTCAAATATCACTCCTGTTCCTAGGCCTACCTCAAATTCCTTCTACCCAAAGCCCTCCATTCCACTCTCCAACAGTGATCTCCCTTCCCTCCCACCTTACAGTGCCTTCCCTTCTTGGTTAGCAGTAGCTCACTGCTCTATGGTCTCTACAGCTGAGATCATTCCAGAGCATACATTTCACGTTTTATCTGCTCAATTAATTACAGATGCTTCATAAAATTTTTTGTATAGTTCTCATCTCAAGTAGAATGTTTTGAGTAAAGGGGATCCTAATGAATGTGTGAATTTCTTTATTTGGGGGAAATCCCTTGTTTTCTTAAAGCCCAGGAAAGGTAGAAGCATCCTCTCCTAAGGGAGACTAACCATCTGTGGGCTTGGAGAAAAGAAAGTTTGATTTTATCTTACTGTACATTTAATCTTAATTTATTTGTGGCTAGATCATGCTTTTTAATGGCTAGATGCATTTCTATGCTACTTTGCCTGAAAGCAAAAACAAACACACAACGACAGTACTGGGATGCAGAATACATTTTTAATAGCTTCCTTTTTAAAAGAGTAAGCTGTCTGCCAAGGCTCAAGGTTTGACTTAAGGGTTTTTTGTTGTTGCTGTTTTTGTTTTGTTTTGTTTTGTTTTGACTTAAGGTTTTTCACACTGTTTTGTTTGGATGGTAATTAATAAGTTTTATTCTTAAAACAACACACAAGTTTACTTTTTAAACAGAAACTTTGATTGTTAACATATGAACAGATAACTTATTCACAATTGTTCAACATAATTACTTATGCTCCAAAATAAATGTGTTAGAAATTTTAAAAACTTCCTTCTTAGTATTTTTTGTTCACCACTAATTAACTGTGTCTAACTGTGGGCAAGTTAATTAACTCCTCTGTGACTCAGTTTAAAATAAACACAAATAGTAAATGTAAATGTAAAATGCGGGGTAATAATATTGCCTACGTCATTGGATTATTGTGAGGATCATGTAAGTTAATACATGTGAAAAGCCCTGTATATAGCAAATACTCCATAAATATTAGCTATTATGATTATTATTATATTGACTATATACAGACTCAGTGTAAATAAATGTTACTGCTTTTCTGTTTCAGATTCTAAACCACTAGGACCTAGATATTTTGGCTATTTAATTTGCTCTGTTCATCAGTGAACTAAGATGTCTTCAGCCTGGGAAATCAGTAAACATTTTTACTATTATTATTTTTGAAATATAGTTTTTTATCTCCTAAGCAGAATATCTAAACACGTTTTCATTAGCAGAAAATATTTTTATACTATATATTTTTCTGGACTAATTTCACTTAAGGACAGTAAACAACAATTTTAGCATATCCTAGGATCCCACTGTTGCTAGAGATGTCTTTGACACTGAATATAAGTTAGCCCCCAAATTTTCAATAGCAACAACATGACTAGTGTTAATAGGACTTTAATATCCTCCTCAAATAATTTCTGGGAGGCATCAGGTATGAAACAATCAAGTAATGAACCAATCTGTTCTTTAAGAGCTATAAGAATCAGTGATTCATTCATTCAATATATTTATGCTGGGCATTCACTAGGAATTGGAAGGTAGAGTGGCAAATTAGGGGAATCTGTCTGATCTTATGGAACTTCCATTTGTCTGTGAGAAAGCAATAACCAGTAAACAAATAAGTGAACAAGTTAATATCAGGTGTCAATACATGCTATGAAGAGATTAAAACAAGGAGATGTAAAGCGTGAAATACAGGATGAGGAAAGGTTGGTGCATAGCTAATTTAGACTGGATGCCTAAGAAAAGCCTCATGAAGAGGTGACTTTGAAGCCAAGAATTTAATGACAAGAAAGCAGTCCTGCATAGTTAGGTGGCAGAGCATTTCAGGCGGAGGTAACAGTAAGTACCAATGTTCTAAAGTGGGAACAAACTTGTATGGTCTGGGAATTAAGGCCCACGTAGCTGAATGAGTATGAGTTAAGGGAAGAATTATAGAAGAGAAAGAGAGAGAAATAGGGGGTCACATCACAAGGGATATGGTAAAGAGTATTTTATTAAAGAGATAAGAGGAAGAAACCAGAGGGTTTTAAGTGACATACTCTGATTTATATTTTAGAAAGAAAGAAAGAACATTCTGGCTGACATGTGAGGAGCAGCATTGCACAGGATTAAGAGTGGGAGGGAGCAAGAAGAATGGTTCAGAGACTACTGTAGTCAACCAGGTGAGGGATGATGAGATTTGAAGTGCAGAAGTAATGGAGGTACACTACTTAGGCAAACTTAGAATATGTTTTGGAGATAGTGCAGCTGGGGATTGAATATGGATCAGATGTAGGAATAAGAGAAAGGACAAAGTCAAAGATAACTTCTTGTCTTTTGACGAGACCAATTGAGTGGATGGAGATTCCAGTTACACAGATGAAGAAGAATGGTGAGCAAGGGTGAATTTTGGAGGAGGGAATCTGTCTCACCCCACTAGACACACAACTCTATATATGGTAATGACTCCAAACTGCCTTTTTTTTTTTTTTTTTTTTTTTGTCTCAGAAGAGTAAGTGTGAGCCATGTTTGCTTTGAAATGAGAAATGAGTATCATTCCTTGCAAATGAGAGATAGGTGAGAAGTTAAAGAAGGACTGGTGGGTAAGGATTCTTTGCCTGTCAGTGCCTTGTTTTCCTTAGGGCTAAACAAAGGCTTTCTTGCTTTCTTTTAACTATGTCCCTTTTTCTTTCCTGGCTCACATGCCCCAAAACAGTGACTGTTCCTTGGCACTGTGTAACACCCTAAATTCTGCTGAAAAATTTCTCTGGAAAAAGAGCACATGAAAGGCAAGAGCTTATTGAAACATCAGTGAGGACAATAGGAATGGCAAAACAAGAATAGCTCAGCACCTCCTCATTAGTGGCCCTTGTCTAGGTCAATGAATGAGGTGTTACAGGGTTGTGGAAGAGACAGCAATACAGTATGCTATCTTTGGTTTGGCAAGAGGGAGGAATTGAATTTCTACTTCCTCCACTATATATAGATGTGGATTCTATATCTTGTGTTTAGGTCACTATATTTCCAAAGAGTATGAACAATAGTGCTCCAGGCATTATCAGAGTTAAGCCACGTTATGGAGAAAGGCAAGAGGAAGTGGAAAAAAAGAAGAGTTTTCTTTTCAGGTTTCCCTAGGTTATTGGTTCTCAGAGGAAGGTCCCTGGAATGACAACACCAAACATCATGTGGGAATCAGTTAGAAATGCAAATTCTCAGTTCCACTCAAGGTCTACAGAAGCAGAAACTTTGAGGGTGAAGCTCAGTACTATGTGTTTTAACAAGTCCTTCAGGTGATTCAGATATATGCTAAAGTTTGGGAACTCTTGCCCTAGGTCATAGTGAAGAAGGTAGTCAGCCAAATTAAGTGGAATTAAAATACACAAATAAAATACAATAAAAATTTATATCACTCATCAGACAGTGAAAATATTTACACATATAGCAAAGATTCACACTGATGTTGTCTGGATTATGGTTTTATTTATTTTTAAATATTTTATTTATTTATTTGTCAGACAGAAAGAGAGAGAGAGTGAGCACAAGCAGGGGGAAGTGGCAGGCAGAGGGATAAGTAGGCTCCCTGCTGAGCAAGGAGCCCCTTGTGAGACTTGGGCCCAGGACCATGGGATCATGACCTGACCCAAAGGCAGATGCTTAACTGACTGAGCCATCCTGGCGTCCCTAAATTATGGTTTTAATCAGCCATTTAAGGTATATCAGATTATTCAAGCTTTCTAGGTTGTCTTAAATGAATGTATATATATTTGGAAAAAAGAGACTGTCACTTTTGAAGTTGTAAATCTCACTGTTTTAGTAGTTTTTCTTCCTTACTGTAAGATGCTATTTATGAGATGCTTATATTGAAGCAAAGATGTTTTTAGTGATGGTCTTAGTGTTTTTCATTTTGCCTAAAGTATTTTCAGTTAAGAATATAAAAAAATCTTAGAATACTTTTTCCTATTATGCCTAAAAATTTTTAAAAGATTTTATTTATTTATTTGTCAGAGACAGAGCACAAGTAGGTGGAGCAGCAGGCAAAGGGAGAAACAGGCTCTCTACCGAGGAGGGAGACTGATGTGGCACTTGATCACAGGACACTGGGATCATGACCTGAGCTGAAGGCAGACACTTAACCAAGTGAGCCACCCAGGCATACCCCTAATACGCCTAAATTTTTAAAATTTTTTTAAAAGTTAAGATTTTTAATATTTTTTAAATTAAAAAAAAATATGGCAATAGCCACCTGTAAGTTAAAAGAATAGTTAACTCTTAGAGAGAAGAAATAATTCATTCATCAGTGAAAACATTTCTTTTTTTTTGGGAAAAGACAATGCTAATTATTTTATTGTGTATTTGCATATCTATCTTCTACAGTCATCAAAAGACAATAGTCAAGAGCTATTCAAAGATGATTTTTAAATGTAGAAAAATGGTAAAGTAGAAAGTAAAAGGGGAAAAATAAAATAGCATTAGTGATACTAATAATATAGTGCTAGCATGACACTTCTGATAATTGATAAATGCCATTATAAGGGTAATTTTCTGAAATTAAGAGAACATTAAGATGGTGGTGGGTATTGTGGAGGGCACGTATTGCATGGAGCACTGGGTGTGGTGCATAAACAATGAATTCTAGTACACTGAAAAGTAATTAAAAAAGTTAAAAAAGAGAGAACATTAAGAACTGATACATACTAGAATATTTATATTCTACATTTTTACATGCAAGGAGCAGAAAATTATATTTAAAGATTTTATTTATTTATTTATTTGTCAGAGAGGAAGAGAGAGAGAGAGCACACAAGCAGGCAGAGAGGCAGGCAGAGGCGGAGAGAGAAGCAGTCTCCCTGCTGAGCAAGGAGCCGGATGCAGGACTCGATCCCAGGACCCTGGGATCATGACCTGAGCTTAAGGTAGTGGCTTAACACACTGAGCCACCCAGGCATCCCAGAAAATTATATTTAAACACATAGCCATATTAGGTATTCATGGTACAGGTTATATATAGATTATTAAAATCAAAAGGAAACCCTAGAAAACTATTTTTTGTCATTAATTTCAGCACTTTTTTCCTCATAAATTTCATTAAAGTTACTGACAAGTAGTTTCTGTTCTGTATCTGATACAAATATTGCTAAGCAGTGATATTCTTTCATTTACAAATATTTATCAAGCACTTACTGTATTTTAGAGACTAATTAAGGCTCGGAGATATAGAAGTGAGCAAAAAGTAAAGGGCCTGTATTCATGGAGCTCAATATAAAGAGGGAATTCAAATATGAACAATTAAATAAACACATAATGACATAATGACATGTGATGATAAAACATATTTGGAAAGTGAAGAAGTATGCTGTTTTAGAAAGATGATTAAGAAAAGTTTTGTTTAAAAATTTTTTTGTGTTGTTTTTTGAGGAAGAAACATAGGAGTATATACCTGAATAAAGTGTGTACTGGGGGCAATGAGACATCTGATTACCTGGTAGATCATTCTGGGCAGAAGAACAAACCCTGAGGTGGAGATACAGTCGAGATACTAAACATATTATGGAGGCCAAGATGGCTGGAATGGAGTGAGTAATGTGGAAGGTCAGAGCTCAGATAAAGAGCAAAGAGCAGGTTATATGAAGTCCTGAAGGACATGATGAAGAGTTTGACTTTGTTCTATGTACAATGGAACCCTACTTTGAGGTGAAGAGACTACAGTGGCATAAGAATATAGTCAGAACCAGGGAGTTGACCACTACCACGGAGTCTCAATGGGTGACGTTGGCGGCTGGTGGTAGAATTGTTAAGTGACTGGATTCAGGGTATATTTTAAAGACCACGATCTTTGATGTATTGGGTATAAAAGAAGTGGAGAGTGACTTTTAGCATCTGGTGGATGAAGGAGCCATTTGGTGGTATAAGAGACATGAGGGAAGAACAGGTTTGGGAGTGAGGAAAATCAAGAGGTCAGTAGTTAACATGTCCAGTGTCAAATGCCTTTTAGATATCCCAGTAGAGATGTCTAAGCCACATTTAGGCAATTTGTGTCTTGAGTTGAGACAGTGAATGTGGTTACAGATGTTGGGAGATTGATAGAGTATATGAGATGATGTAAAGTCAGTCTTTAAACTCTATTTTTTTAATGAGTAAAAGAAAAATAGCAAAGTTATCAGCTAAGAGTGAGGGATAGATATGTCGGATTTTAGGAAAACAGGAGAAAATATGAAATAGAAACTTTAGAGTTGGGGGCAATAAATTTGACTAGGGATATGTTCAGGTTTGCAGAGAAACACTGAAGGCCTACTTGAGGCTTGTGAAATTAAAATGAGACTGGTTGTGTTTATTTCCAGCCACATTTTAGATAGGTACAGGGATTGAACGGTAGAAAACTATATTAAGTCAGGGTTGAGGTTTCACCACTTAATTGGATGGAGTGCAAGAGTAACTAAATGGAAGGTCTATATGAAGCAGTGATTTTACATGACACTCAAACCCTTATCTGAGGTTCCCAAATCCACAAAATCTGAAAACATAAAGCTTTTTCAATAGTTTGGTGCTCAGATTCAATTCGAAGGAAAACCTGTCTGGATCTGATGTAAAGTTATTTATGTTCTTTATTTACCCCATTTAATGTGGATATTCATATGTTTGTTGCATAAAAAATAATATGCTTGAAAACAATGTATTTCCCCCAGTCTCAGCTGGAGGTATTCTATAATATATGATATGTAGTTCTGTGTGTGTATATTATAGGAGGTATCCTATATGACATGTATGTCTGTGTGTGTAGTAGTGTATTTCCAAAATTAAAAAAAGCTACCCAAATTCTGCCTCAAACTCTTCTAATAAACCGAAGAGGAGAAGACACTTCCCAACTCATTCTATGGGGTCAGTATTACCCTGATACCAAAGCAAGATAAAGACACTAAAACTACAGACCAATATTCCTGACGAATATTGATGAAAAAATCTTTAACAAAATACCAGCAAATAGAATTCAAGAGTACATTAAAGGATTATACAATATGATCAAGTAGGAATTATTCCTGGAATGCAAGGATGTTTCAACATATAAAAATTGAACAATGTAATAACCACATTAACAGACTGAAGAGGGAAAACCCCCCACATGATCATCTCAATTAATGTAGAAAAAGCATTTGACAAAATTCAATACATTTTCATGATCAAATCACTCACAAACTAGGAATAGATAGAAACTACTTCAACATAACAAAAACCATATATAAAAACCCCACAGCTAACCACATTATTAACAGTGAAAGACTGGAAGCTTTGCCTCTAATATAAGGAACAAGGCAAGATGCCACTCCACCACTGCTATTCAACATAGTACTGGAAGTCCTAGCCAGAGAAAATAGGCAAGAAAAAGAAATAAAAGGTATCTAAATTGGAAAGGAGAAGTAAAATGATCTCTGCTCACAGATGACATGATCTTATATGTAGAAAATTCTATAGATTCCATACAAAACAATTAGAAGTAATAAATTTAGCAAAGTTGCAAGATACAGTATCAACACACAAAGGTCAGTTGCATTTCTATATACTAACAATGAATAATCCTAAAAGAAAATTAAGGAAGCAATTCCATTCAAAACAGCATTAAAAAAATAAAGTACTTAGAGGGGTACCTGGGTGGTTTGGTCAGTTAAACATCTGCCTTTGGCTCAGGTCATGATCCTGGAGTCCCAGGTTTGAGCCGGCACTGGGCCCCCTGCTTAGCAGGGAGTCTGCTTCTCCCTCTGTCCCTCACCCGACTTGTGTTTTCACTCTCTCTGTCTCTCTCTCTCAAATAAATAAAATCTTTTTAAAAAATTAAGTGCTTAGAAATAAACCTACCGAGGAGGCAAAAGACATATATTGAAAACTATATAAGTTTGCTAAGATAAATTAAAGAAGATAAAAACAAATAGAAAGATAACAAGTGTTCATGAGGTGGAAGATTCAATATTGATAAAATGTTAATAGTACTCAAAATGATTACATATTCAATGCAATCCCTATCAAAATCCCAGTGGCATTTTCTTTTTTCAGAAATAGAAGAATTCCTCAAAATTCATCCAGAATCTGAGGGACTCAGACTAGCCAAAACAATCTTGAAAGATAAAAACAATGTTGTAGGTCTCACATTTCCTAATATCAAATTTTTTTTATATAGCTACAGAAATTAAGACAGCGTAGTAATAGATAAAGACAGACATGAAATAGAACAGAGAGCTAGGCAGTAAACCTTCATACATGGTCAAATGATCTTCAAGAAGAGTGCCAAGACCATTCAGTGGGGGGAAAGGACAGTCTTTGAACAAATTCAGCTGGGAAAATTGGATATCCACATACAAAATAATGAAATATACTATATATAAAAGTTAACTCAAAATGGGTTAAAGACCTAAATATAACACCTGAAACTATAAAAACTCCTAGAAGAGAACATAGAGAAACACTTTTTGATATTGGATTTGGTGATGATTTCCTGGATATGATACCAAAAGCATTGGCAAAAAAGTAAAAATAAACTGGACTACATCAAAATTTAAAGCTTCTGTGTATCAAAGGGCACTATCAAGAGCATGAAAAGGCAACACATGGAAGGGAGAAAATATTGGCAATTTATATATCTGATAAGGGGTCAGTATCTAGAATATATGCAGAACTCTTACAATTCAACAATAAAAGCCAAATGATTCTATTTAAAGGGGTACCTGGGTGGCTCTTGATTTGGGCTCAGGTCATGATCTCAGGGTTGTAAAGAGTCCTGTGAGGGGCTCCATGCTGGGCATGGATCCTGCTTAAGATTCTCTCTCTCCCTCTCCCTCTGCCCCTCCTCACCCCTGTGTGCACATGTACACATGCTCTCTCTTTCTCTCCCTCTCTAAAAAAAAATAAATAAAAATAAATGGGCACAGGACTTAGGAGACATTTCCCAAAGAAGATATAAATGATGAACAAGCACATGAAAAGATGATCAATATCACTAAACAGGGGAGTGCAAATCAAAACCACAATGAGATACCACCTCACACCCACTAGGATGGTTACTATAAAAAAACATACCAACCCAGCAAAATAGAAAATTACAAGTGTTGGTAACAGTGTGGAGAAATCAGACTCTTGTGCACTTATACCCAAAAGAATTGAAAGCAGGATATCAAGATAGTTGTACACCCATGTTCAGAATTATTCACAATAGCCACAAGTTGTAAGCAACCCAGTGTCCATCAATGGATAAATGTGTAAACAAAATGTGGCATATATATATATATATGAAAATTATTCAGCCTTAAAAAGGAAGGAAACTCTGACAAAAGAGGAAATTCTGACAAAAGGAAGGAAATTCTGACAAAAAGACAAATACTGCATGACTCTACTTCTATGAGATACTAAGAGTAATCAAATCATAGAACAGAAACTATAATGGTGGTTGCTGGGGCCTGGGAGGAGAGGAGCAGTGGAGAATTGTTTTGTGGGTGTAGAGTTTGTTTTTCAAGAAGAAAGAGTTCTAGAGATTGGTTGTACAACAACGTGGATGTACCGACACTAATGAACTGTACACTTAAAATAAAATAGTTATTTTATGTATATTTTACTATAATTAAACAAACAAAAAGACCCCCTGGATTCTGAAACACATTTGTTCCCAAGGTTTTGGAAAAGGAACTGTGTTCCGATAGTGTAGCCATCAACTCTAAGCCAAGTAAGAAGGGAAATGATGTGAATGGAATGATGAACAATGAAAGGAGGACATGGATTTGAGGTCCTGGTGGGACTGAAGCATTGATGGAGTAACTTGGAAAGTACCAGAAGGTCTTCAGAGACTTGGAGCTTAAACTTTTAATTTGGAAAAGACATAGTCCAGATTATGACCATGGGTGTAGACAGATGGTGCAGTTTTTAGAGCAAACAAATCTAAACAATGGGACTGAAAAGCTAGAATTCACGGACACCGAAATCTCTGAAAACTGGAGAGAAAGACCACAAGCTATGTTTCTGTCCTCATCTCCTGTTATTCTCCCAATGAAAATGTAGCAATAAGGAAAGGGAAGGATACCCACCATCCCAACTAGGATGAACATAATTGTGTTGTGGGAGAAAATGCTTGAGAAGACTTGAGGAGAAGTTCTCAGGAGAAACCTAGATTTCAATCACAGAGAAGGTAAAGGTAATATTTGGAGAAGCATGACTCTAAGAGAGGTGATTAGAAAGAAAGTAAGGGTCCAGGGGATGGAGAAACCACCATTTTATAACCAAAGTCTTGGCCTTACTGTACATACGGCATGCAAAGCATTGCATTAGAAAAGATTGAAAGATACTTTCTTGCTTCTCTGGTCTTGGAGCTAGTTTGCAGCAACACGGCTAAATGCACCAAGAATGCTGAAATCACTGGAAAATATGAGACCTGTTATGGTGGCCTCCCTCAGAAGAATGGTGAAGAACACTGAAATAAGCCAGCACACCAAGTACATTTGCTCCTTCTTTGGCAAAACCAAGATGAACAGATGAGATATGGGGATCTGGCACTGACTGTTGTTCCTGCAGGAAAATGGTAGCTGGTGATACCTGGACCTATACCACCACTTCTGCCATCACAGTAAAGTCTGCCATCAGATGACTGAGGGAACTGAAAGACCAGTAGAAGCTCTACAATTTGAAACACTGCTAGCC
Organism: Martes martes; assembly: GCF_963455335.1. Classification (NCBI taxonomy): domain Eukaryota; kingdom Metazoa; phylum Chordata; class Mammalia; order Carnivora; family Mustelidae; genus Martes; species Martes martes. The sequence goes on from NC_137896.1 coordinate 38,039,410, forward strand.
TTAGCACACAACAACAAAGATACTTTCTTACCCTTCATAAGCTCACGAAATCAAATTTAAGCAATATCAGAGACTTCACAAGGCTTAAAAAAAAAATCAGAACCTTTTGTAAATTCCAAATTCCAGTAACTGTATTTGGTACATGGTAAGCATTGTGTTGAATGAATGAAATTTATAATACAAAGATCTTTTAAATCTGAATGGGCTTAGTTATTCTAATTTGTAAATTGGGGATAATAACTAGCCATTTAAATAACCAGTTGACATCCTTTACAGAAATGTTCGGAAGAATAAATGATGCAAAGGGATTTCACAAAGACTAAAGTATTACCTAACTGGAAGACATGATTGTGAATATGGATTATGAATATAATGACATAAATCAAGGTACCAAAATGTGTGAAAAACATCTATCTACTGGAACAGGATATTTATCTCAAAAACAAGAAGAATTTGTCTGTCTAGGTGAAACCGAGAGTGGAACTGAGCACTCTTGGAACTCTGGTGAAACTGCTCATTGCTGAGAGCTGGGCTACCTTTTCCTTGTTTTTGGAGTTTTCATTGTTGCTCTTGGTGGTGATTGTCAATACTATGTATAATGACTGCGGCCTAAATTTTATACTAGAAAAATATAATGGTTTAGCAAAATATTTACCTGTGTGGTGACATTTCTTTCCTTTTGCTTTTTACTATGCTTTTCTGCTTCAATATCTGCAATACATAAAAATTTTCATAAAATTGAAGGTATTTTCTTTTTAATATTTCACTAAATCACTTATTACTAAAAAACTATTTAGTAATAAGTATTTTTATTTATTAGATAAATAAATAAAGTAACTATATTATTTATAGTTAATAAATAACTATTAGAACTTATAACTATTTAGAGAACTATTAGATAACTATTAGATAACTAGATAATTATTTCTAGACAACTATTAGAACTCTTAAGAATAATAGTAGAAAATAATTTAAATTTAAAGTTACCAGTAATGTTGTACAAAATAATTCCTTCATGGATAATTTTTCTGATGTAACTTGACACCAGAGACAATCTAAATACTTTATCTATTTATTTTTTAAAAAATATCTTATTTATTTATCTGACAGACAGAGGTCACAAGTAGGCAGAGAGGCAGGTAGAGAGAGAGAGGGAAGCAGGCTCCCTGCTGAGCAGAGAGCCCAATGTGGGGCTCGATCCCAGGACCCTGGGACCATGACCTGAGCAGAAGGCAGAGGCTTTAACCCACTGAGGCACCCAGGCGCCCCAATCTAAATACTTTAATCAAGCATCCTGAAATTCATTCAATATGAAAGAGTTCTACAAATAATAGACTAATTACAACAGCAGAAAACTTTCTGAGCTACAACTTAACTAAAATGTACCCATGTAAATAAATGTAATTTATTAATAAAGAATAGTAAAACACAGAAAAGGGAATATAATGTTTTATATATTTATACATGGATAAATGTGTCAGAGAGATACTAATAATTAATATAGTTGAATGATATAAATATCTGAGAAATGTAGACTAGTATGATTACATCAGATTTTGAAATATGAGAAAATTTTCATAAGCATTTTTTAACAAATCTTTTTGTAAAGAAAACACATAGAATACATATATAGTAATTGGTATATTTCATTTTTTAAAAAATATTTTATTTATTTATTTGACAGACAAAGATCACAGATAGGCAGAGAGGCAGGCAGAGAGAGAGGGGGAAGCATGCTCCCTGCTGAGCAGAGAGCCTGATGCAGGGCTGGATCCCAGGACCCTGAGATCATGACCTGATCAGAAGGCAGAGGCTTTAACCCACTGAGCCACCCGGGCACCCGGTATATTTCATTTTGACAAAGACTTACATATTCAGAAAAACAAGTCTTTGAAAACCTAGTATAACAGGATGTCACATCATGGCATGTGTACTACATTAGTAGGACTAATAAATTTTCAATTACTAAAAAATTATTTGATGCACTGTAAAAGTGACCCTACATATTTACTGAAGTAAAACATGTATAATATCTGATATGTTCACTTTATAGACTGAAGAATTTGACTCAAGACAAATATGGATAGTCAAAATTTTGTATTTCTAAAAGTTGTGAGCTTATACTTTAAAGAACAGGTTATGAATGCTCTAATGTTATCATTGATATTGTATTTATTAATTTGATATGTTTTATTCTTTCTCTCACTGATGAACTTTAGTATTTGGCTTCACAATTCTATGTCTTTTCTGTTTGCTTTGTAAGCCATACCTTATAGAAACTGATTCCAGGTGGTTTGATATTTAGTCTTCTGTCAAACTAGGGAAACAACTGGCAAACTCTAAATGAACATTCAACAACTTCATGCTGATGAATGCATTAATATAAAGCATATGAAAAAATTTTAAAGATTATACATATTTCATAAGATTATATACATTAGGATTGCTCTTTTCAGGTTCAGAATGTAAAATAAATTATGCCAGAATAAGAACATTATTATTTGTCATACTCATTTTCAATCAATATAGTGTAATGGTCCACCATGTGGTCTTTGAGTTAAACAGGTCTGTATGCTAGTCTTGATTTTTGTATCTATCTCATTAATTTGTTGTTAATCTAATAAGATAACCTATGTAAAGTATTTAGCACAGTACTTAATACATATCTATGTTTAATAAATGTTGGCTATACATATGATTATTATAAAGAAGTCCTACTTCCTTAAAGGATTCAAGATGCCTTCAAGATAATAATATATGTAAGTTAGCATTTTAAAAGGACCATGGTGAAAAGCATTATTAGAGACTTAATCAGAATTTATTAATGCTTTGTCTATAATATGACTTATCTCTCTCTCTCATTTTCCTCAAATTACTTAGCCTAATTATATTAGTGTATAAGAAATCAGACAATGTGACTAATATTATAGCTACAGTAAATGTCTAGCAATTTTTAATCTCCATTATCACAACTAGAAAAAGTGGAAAAAAGCAATGTGATTTGATATATCCCCATTGTTATACTCCCCAAAGTGCACAGAATAAAATTAGAGTTAGTATGCACAGAAAATACAGACACAGAACAAAAAGTACAAAGTGCCATGTGTATTAGAGCAAGAGGAGAAAATTATGGATATTAAGTGGAATAATGTTTGTATTATACACTGGACCAGAAAATCAAGCTGTCGGTGGCCAGATATTAACATGAAAATTACAAGGCTAAGAGCAATTATCCAAGTGTAGATAAAGTGTAGATAAGTGTAGATAAAACTGTAGATAAAAGAATTAGTGCAAAGGGAGGAGGTGTAAGAATCTAACTGGAGGAACAAACTATTTAATAGCTTAAAACATAAAAAGAATATAAAGGTAGTTGGTCATTATTTCCCACAGAAGATGCACAACAACAATATATGTTTTTTCTAAACTTCAGGCTTTTAGGTTTTCACCTAAAGAAAATGAAGTTTTGATTGGCTACTGCGGAACACATTCTGCTACCCGTAGTATCTTGCACAAGGCTTTCTAGTAGGCTTTTAAATATCAACTGAGGAACATTGTCCCTCTATTTGTGTACTGATATCAGAGGTCAGAGCCAGGAGTCCAGAAGGTGTAAGAGCCAAGGAAAATAAAAGGTTAGGGAATTAACTACTCCAAGAGAGTAGAACAGGGCCCTCGTCAAGGAACATTGCCTACCCCTGGAGCAGAGAAATCTGCCAGCATGCATCTGGCTGGATTTCCAAATTGCCATGGACCAGTGACTGTTATACATGCCTCATTCCCATTTTTCAGACAGCAGTGTCTAGTGTAGTTTTTCTATTTCTCCGATACACATTGGGTACATGAGGGAATGGAGGATAGCTTGTCCTTTTATTTCATAGGTGTCTGAAACTAAGAATAATTCTTACTATATATTCAAGGAGACTCACTGACATCTTGACCTAATGCAGATTATGAGATTATAGATTCTGAGCCTAATGCTATGATTGGATGAGTCTTGGGCAATATTAGAAGGGGGAGAATCATGTGGGACAGATGTGAATCATTGGGGCCTGAGAGTAGACTGCAGTACACTGTAATAAGAATGGCCCCCATAAGTCACAACTACCATGTTCATATCCCTTTACAGTGTTACTCTGCCTAATTCTCCCATCAAGAGATGGAGACTATTTTCCCTGCTCTTTCAATGGGCTGCCTCTGTAACTTGCTTTGACTAACAGAAATGTGGCAGATGACACTGTTCAACTTCCAGGGCTAGTCTTTAATCCTTTCAGTTTCTTTTACCCTCTTGGAACAATGCCCTGAGACCACCACGCCCTTAAGAAGCCACAGGTAATAGTGGAGAGAAGAGAGGCCCAGCTGTCTCAACTGACCACCAACTGAGTGAAGCTTCATGAGTGAGCCCTGGCGAGACCTCAGAAAAATCACCCAGTCAACCCACAGAGAATTATAAGATTGCTGTTTCAAACCACTAAGTTTTGGGTTATTATGCAGCAGTTGCTGACTGAAAACCTGTCTGCTTCTTCAGCCAACTAGGACTCCTTGGATAGAACTCTCAGTTCTCAGAAGCTACAAAAGGCCAGTAAATTATGCCAAAATAAATAATATATAATATACTCATAGCATTGAGAGGAGGATTAGAGGAAAATAATATCCCAGAATATTTGTCTTGATGACAATTCTTTTCAGATCATCCTTCTCATGAAAGTCTTGATATACATTAACTCCTGGCTTTACGCTTTATGTCCTTTCTTTCCAAGACATGGTTCATCTTCCTTTGACTAAACATTGGGACACTGATTAATATGACTAGGATTCTGGAAAAAAACAAACAAAAAAAGCAGCACTTCCCCCAAACACACACAAAAAACTCCTCTGTATTTTATGAGGGAATCTGCCTGGGGAGTTATAGGTAAACTAAGTGTTTGCTTGTTTGTTCAAACAACATTTACAAATGGAATTAAACAGAAGTATTTTATTGATTCTCCCACGCTAGTTCTCTAAAATGGTACTTCATTCTTCATTACATGTAGTAATGGTATAAAAAATACTAACTATTGGTTCCTTTCTGATCTTTCTTTCAGACTGTGCACAGTACATTGGCTTCTGTGACTTTATACTATCCTGGATATCCTTCTTCCTTTCAAACCTCTATTTTAGAGTTCTTCTTTGGTTTTATAACCACTAATGATTGTGTATTTCTCGGTGCTCAGTTCTCACCTCTTCTCTTCAGCATGGTCTAAGGGTTGAGCTGGGTCATCAAGGACTTCGGAGGGGACAGATGGTGAGTGTAAGAGGTCAGGAACTATAAAAAGGATAATGTACTCATTCCTGAACAGGCAGCCACTTAAGTAAAGCTCTGAAAATGAAACAGTAATGACTGGAAATCGAGTAATACAAGTCATAGGGGAATCCACAGAAGGAATCCAGGTTGGCAGAGGTGAGACACACGATAAGAGACAAATCTGGCAACAATGTTGGTTCCAAAAACTGGGACTAAAATCATGGGAGCAGGTCAGGCTGGGGATAGAAGTGTGTAGATGAATCTAAGTCACCAGAAGTGGGCACACAACTGGGGAGATGTAGGAGTAAGAGTGAGTTTGCAGGGTTCCAGAGAAAAATTTGCCAAAGGGATTTCTGTAGGGGTGAGTTTTTAGTTTCCTGTGCAAAACTGCATAAAACAGACCCTCATCATTTCATGCCTACATTCTTACAACAGCCTCCTAACAGATTTAAGCATGATTGCTCTAATTTTAATCTAATTTACATCTACCCTCAGAATAGTTTTCCCTGAGTACTGTTTCCAGCAAGGCACACATCTACTTAAAAACCTGTTAAGTCCCTGTTGCTTACTGTATAAACACTAATTCCCTATGTTGACTTCCAGTCAACATAGGTCAGATCAGGTTTAAGTCCACATTTATAAGTATTTTTCAAATACCAATAATCTGCTTCACTAGTTGCTAATTACTATTTGAAAGTTTTCTCCTTTATTTTCTTTAATTTTAAGTTTCTATTGCGTGGACTAGAAGTTATCTATTAAAATTTCCAATAAAAAACAACTATGATTTTAGGACATTTATTATTTTGGCTTGTGAGATACTTAGTTTGGACATCATTAAGCCTGGTATTCAGAAATAACACTTCATATTCTCCTTACTTAGCCATGTGACCTTGGATAAGTTATTTAACCTCTCTGAACCTCAGTTTTTTAGAAAATGGGAATAGCAATACTGTATCTATCTCTTGGAGTGGATGTGAAGACAGAATAGAATTAAAGTGTAGTTTTTGGTGTTTGTTAAACACATGGCAGCTAAATAATAAATGTCAGTTCCCTTCTCTTCTCCAAAAACCTTTTAACAGCAAGTGGTAATAGCATCTGTGAGAAAAGCACTTTCCTTATTGAAATAAAATTAAGAAACTATATGGTGTAAGCCCTGGAAGAAAAATCTCCTACTGAATTTTACCTGCTCTTTGGCTTTTTCTCATTCTGATAACTGCTGTATCCACCACCTTCCCTTCAAAATCCTTTCCCTGGTTACTCTTACTACATCTAAAGCAGACTGGAATTTTTAAAATAGAGCTAATAATCCCACAGATTCTGGGGGGAGTCTGCTTCTCCCTTTCCTTTTGCTCTTCCCCCAGCATGTGCTTTTTCTCTCACTTCCTTTCTCTTTCTTGCTTAAACCCTCATTCTCAAATAAATAAATAAAACCTAAAAAAAAAAAAGAATAATTTAAAGTCATTACCTCTGTATAATTAGACCAAATTTGGACATTATCAAAGTCTTCAAAGATAAAAAGGAAATTGGGATTTATGATAAAAGAACTGCACTAATGAAAAAGTTAGCATATTGCAATAACTTACTAGACCAATAAATACATTTGTCTTTTTAAAAAAGATTTATTTATTTATTTATTTATTTGAAAGAGAGATAGAGAGCACAAGTAGGCAGAGCAGCAGGCTGAGGGAGAGGGAAAAGCAGGCTCTCTACTGAGCAGGGAGCCCGACGCGGGCCTCCATCCCAGAACCCTCGGACCACGACCTGAGCTGGAGGCAGCCAATTAACTGACTGAGATCGTGACTTTGAAAATGACTGACATGACCAGGCATTTAGTAATGCTTCTTTTAGTTTCCTCTGCCTAGAAATGTAAGGTTCTCAATGATCTGACCCTACTTTTTAAAACCAATTTATTTTCCCTTATACTCGGTTCTTATCCAAGTGGTGGTATCCTGCCACCCCATATGTTCCATTCATTCTTACACCCATGTCCTTTATCTGTGTACTTCTAATTTGGAATGTTTTCTCTTTCTTCCCTTAATATCCAAATTTTATTCAGTCTTTCAGCACATGTTTGTCATGCTTCAACACTGGGGCCTGGTGCCAGCATTGTTCTTGTCCTATAATAGATTTATAAAACATATTTGTTAAAATGACTAAATAAATTTGCCTCCCTACATACAGATTTCCCTAGATATTTCAGCCTTAAATAATCTCTCCCTTTTCGGAACTTCTTCAGGACTTGTGCTCTGTGTCATTCAGGTTAGCACTTCAATCATATATTAAATTTTACTGTATGGATTGTAAGATCTCCAATTGCAGAGACCACTTCCCTGTTTTTTAACTTCACTCATAGCTCCCTGCATAGTGTCTTAATTAAAACTGATGGCCGAATAAATACTTTTATTATAACACAGCATATAATTCTGCTTTTGGATCTAAACCTCAACCAAACTGGTTTTTAAGTTAGTACTGAAAACTTAGTCTAAAAAGAATCTCAGGTTTGGGATTGTCAAATTTAATTATATAGCCACAAAGACAATTTTTTTAAAACAAAATAAAGGTTTTCCTCTTTAAAAAAAACCCTTCATTATTGCTGTGCTTCATCATTGCAAAAAGTCTGAATTAAGTGGCTCTATTCATGAAGTTATATTATTTTTAAATCTTTATATAAGATACTGTTGTCCATAAACAAAGATGACACTTGAATGTAACATTATCATTTTTTTTTCTAGCTGCACTAATGAATTTCTCATCCATTCTGCTCCACCATTACAAATTTACAAATTTGGGAATAGGCAGACCGAGTTGAAGGTGCTTTTAAGTTCATGTTTATAATGCTTATGTATTTGATTGATTGAATCCAGAAAAGTAACTGATCAATTGCTTTTGGGAACCTGATATAAATGATTTGAGTATTATAAGAACGAGTTTCAAAGCAGGTTTAGAACTCTTGCAGCTTTTAGCTCTCATATCTTTTCATTATCAGTGTCTCTCTGAAAGGTAAAGAAACATGAATTATCAGTGGAGCAAGATAATAGGATTCAGAAGTCTTTAATTCTAGTATTAATTCTCTTTGTAAGTGGATATACTAATTGATCTTAGTCAAGTCATTTATGCTTACCATGTCTTGTCTTCTCTAGTGATCTAAATGTCTTTGGCATTATATAGCATTACCTGAAATTACTACAGTATAACTTGGGATGATTAAAAGTACTACTTAAATAATTACTGTGGTGAGAATTAAAACTGACAAAAGTTCAGATATTTTACTTGGTACTACTAAGTTAATCAACCCAAGGAAACAACCATATTGAAAATCCCTTAGTTTTTGTATTTTGTTATATTTTCATAGAAATATGAAAATACATTTGTAGGATATTATGTACATGTTATAGTAGCTTTGATACTCTAAATGCGAGAGGTCCAACATTTACTGAATGTGAAGATAAGGCATTAGTTTACGTGTAGGAATTCTTTGTTAATCTGTATGATCTTGAGGAGTTCTGACATGCTATAAGATAAAATCCAGAATTTTAGGGTTGGAAGAGAGTCATCTCTACAATGGTGTTACATTTAATCATTTAATGGATAGACATTTATAATGTTTTCAATTACTTTGCTATTACAAATAATACTGTAATGGATAATATTGAACATGTTTCCTGTGAAACATATATAAGGGTTTGCCAGAGTAAACAATGAGAAATAGATTTGGTCACCTGAGAAGTAGTATGACCAATGTAAATTTTAATAAATAGCAAATTCCCAGAAAAGCCACTGATTTATACTTCCACACATGGTTTATTAGAGTATGAATCATTCTTCACCCTAACCAACTTTTCAATTTTTGCAAATGTATTAGGATAAACTAGTACTTCTTTCTTTCTTTCTTTTTCTTTTTTTTTAATATTTCATTTATTTAACTGAGAGAGAGAGTGCACAAGAGAGCATGTATGAGTGGGGGAAGGGGGAAAGGGAGCAGGAGAAGCAGACTCCCCTCTGAGGTGGGAGCCTCATGAGGGGCTGATCCCAGGACCCTGAGATCACGACCCAACCTGAAGGCAGATGTTTCCCCAACTGAGCCACCCAGGCACCACAGGACAAAGGGTATTCCACTGTTAATTTCGATTACTGGCAAGGTCACTTTGAGGGGCATTTTTATCTTCCTCTTCAAGGAATGGACTGTTCAATATTTTCCCATCTTTCTATGAGGCTTTTAAGAGAAGATCTTTAGGAGTTTTAAAATAAATTCTGGATATTATTTGATTGGTGTTTACATATAGATACATTTTTCAGTCCGTTATTAGCTTCTTAACTGGTTATGGTATCCTTTGAAGCAGAGTTGTTTTAAATTCAAATGTAGTCAAAACTATCTTTTCTTCACTTAAAACATTTGTGTGTATATGTGTGTGTATTTGTGTGTGTCTTGTTCAAGGCCTTACCAATCACTTGAATATACATTTTCCTGTTTTTTATAGTTTTCCTTCTACTGTTTATGTTTTTAATCCATCTGGACTCAGTTTTTTTGATTGGTATGAAGTGGAATTTGACTTTTCCTAATAAACAGACAATTTGACAATAGTATTCATTATAGTCCACCTTTTACCTACTGCATTTAGAAACCTCCTTTCAGGTATTAAATTCTCATTTGTACATTGTTTCATTTTTAAACTCTATTTTCTTGATACATTTGTCTATTCTTCTGGCAATACACTAATTACTATAGATTTAAAATTGCATATTTTACTACTTGATTGAGCAAGAACTTCTCTGTGCAGATAGACAAGCACCCACCCACGCACACCTTTCTGGTTCCTCTTTTAAAAATTTATCTTGGAAGGGGTGAATGGGTGGCTTAGTCAGTTAAGCATCCAACTCTTGATTTCAGCTTGGGTCATGATCTTGGGGTTGTTGGGATTTGTCCCCTCCCCCTCTGCTTCTCTCCTTTCTCTCTCTCTCTCTCTAATAAATAAATAAATAGATAAAATCTTTAAAAAAAAAACCCTTATCTTGGGAATTCTAGTACAATTTCTTTCCAGATGAATTTTAGAATAAGGTTGTCAGAATCATTTAAGAAATGTGTTGATATTTTCACTGGGACTACATTGGATTTACCTGGCATATTTACAATACTGAGATTCATTCAAGTGCATAGCCTTAATTTATTCAGTTTTCTGTTTAATACTCTTCAGAAAATTTTCATTTTTATTACTCATATATGCCTTGTTTAATTTTTATTAAATTTATACCTAGCTATTTTTAAATTTCTGTTGCTACTGTGAAAGGGATTTTTTTTTCAAGTTTTTATTTAAATTAGTTAACATACAGTGTAATATTAGTTTTAGCTGTAGAATTCAGCTATTGATCGCTTACATATAATACCCAGCGCTCATCACAAGTGCCCTCCTTACTACCCACCACTTATTTAACCCACCCTACCGCCACCCCCGCTCCAGCAGCCCTCAGTTTGTTCTCTATAGCTGAGAGTCTGTTTCCTGGTTTGCCTCTTTTTCTTCCCCATGTTCATCTGTTTTGTTTCTTAAACTCCACATATAAATGAAATTGTATGGTGTTTGTCCCTCTCTGACTTATTTTGCTTAGCATAATACTCTCTAGCTCCATCCACATCATTGCAAAAGCCAGGATTTCATTCTTTTTTTTTAGCTAATATTCCATTGTATATATATATATATCACATCTTCTTTATCCATTCATCAGTTGATGGACATCTGGGCTCTTTCCATAATTTGGCTATTGTTGATAACACTGCTATAAACATGGGGTGCATGTATCCCTTCTAATCAGTAGTTTTGTATTCTTTGGGTAAATACCTAGTAGTACAATTGCTGGATCATAGGGTAGTTCTATTTTTAGGAACCTCCATACTGTTTTCCAAAGTGGCTGCACCAGTCTGCATTCCCACCAACAGTATAAGAGGGTTCCCTCGTGAAAGGGATTTTTAAAAAATGAATTTGATTGTTAAATTTTTAAAAATTAAAATAGACATTTACTTAGATTTATCATGTTTTAAAGGTTTCTTTGACTACCACTAATTTTTAGTGTTCCTCTTGAACTCTTGTTTTATTTTGCTGGATCATATTTTCTAGTGAATATTTCAGTTAGGATTTGTGGATGATAAATTTTCTGAATATATTCATGTTTGAAAATGTCTTATTTTGCCATTACACTTTTTTACAGTTTGTCAGATTATATAATTCTAGATTCAAAATCATTTCACTTCAGTACTTAGAAAATATTTCTCCAGGGATGCCTGGGTGACTCAGTGGGTTAAAGCGTCTGCCTTCAGCTCAGGTCATGATCCCAGGGTCCTGGGATCCAGCCCCACATTGGGCTCTGTTCCGCGGGGAGCCTGCTTTCTCCTCTCTCTCTCTGCCTGCCTCTCTGCCTAGTTGTGATCTCTGTCAAATAAATAAATAAAATCTTTAAAAAAAAAAAAGAAAATATTTCTCCAGTATCTTTTTATACACAGTGTTGCTAATGAATTTGAAGTCAACATGCTACTTTTCACCTTGCAAATAACGTACTTTTTCTTTTTAAAAGATTTTATTTATTTACTTGAGAGAGAGTGTGAGAAAGCATGAGGAAGCATGAGAGAGCATGAGAGAGCACAGAGGCAGAGGGAGAAGTGGACTCACTGCTGAGCACAGAGTCTGAGGTAGGGCTTGATCTTAGGACCCTAGGATCATGACCTGAGTCAAAGGCAGAAGACACTTAACTGACTGAGCCACCCAGGTGCCCCTGTATTTTTTCTCTTTAGAAGCTTTCAGGATTTTCTGATTATCCATAAAGTACTGAAATTTTACCATCATTTTCTAAGAGTGCATCTTTTCGCCATCTTCTCACTTGGCACTCAATGGAACTTAATCTAAAGATTCTAAAAAAAAGGTTTTTTCATGATCTGGGGAATTTTATTTAATTTCTTTATCTCTTCCTCTCAGTTCTTCTATTTTCTCCTTCTGGAGACCCCCTTATGTGAATTTGTAACTTTTGGATGTATCCCCCATATCCTTGACCCTTTATTTCATGTGTTATCTCTCTGCCCATTTGCATTGTGCTTATAAGAGTATTTCTCAGTTTGACTTTTGAGCCTCTGGGTTGCTCTTCAGCTCCATCAATGTTGGTATTCAGCCTTGAGGTTTTTATTTTTACTATCACATATTTCATTTCATTTCCAAAATAGCTCATCTTTTATGGCTACAATAACATCTCTAAATATATCTTATGAGAATCATTTTATGTTTTGAAGACTACAGCTGTCTCTTCTACTTGTTCTGTTTCCTCAGGTATTATGGTGTTGTGTATGTGTGTGTTTCTGTGTGTAGGCTGACGCTTTTCTTTTCTGTGGTGTCAGTTTTCCTCATGTTGGACTTGAATTTCCCCTCTTAATCTGTCTCTGAATGCTATAACAATCACCTCAGCTTGCCACCAGCAACTTTGTGGGTGTTGCAGGATAAGCTATTGGGATGTGACAGGACCTAGTTGTCCAGGAATAGGTGCTCCTTCACTATCACTAGCCATTTGCAGCAGAACTTACATCTCTGCCAAAACCCCACCCCAAATCTCCCACCTCATGCCTTGTCTCCTTGTGAACTCAGATTGAGACCTAAAATGAAGTTGCTTTTCCATAGAGAGAACATGAATTTTCTTTTGTCAGGTGCCTGGGGCAGTACCAAGTAGAGGACTATCTTAGGTGTAGTTCTAGGCTCAGGGTACCTGGGATTACCCAGGCTATAAATCTCCAGGGAGGGTAGCCTGTGACTACAATTCTCAGGAATGTATTTTTTCCTTTTCCTTTACTCTCCGTTCTACTAAATGTCAAGCCTCTGCAGATCCCTGGACTTACGACAGGGTGGATTTACTTCTGGGTTGCCTTTATCCTAAGAGTAGAGCGCTTTATGGTCCTTGGTTAATGCTGAAAAAGTCTTATTAGACTCCTCACCTTGGACAGGTCTTGAGAATTACATTCTGTTTCCTTGCTCTGTGAGGCCACTAAAACCAAAGCCCAGGTTTGTCTGGCTCAGGGTAACAGCTGCTTTGATGTTCAGGTACAGGGCTGGGACCGAGGTGAGGCAAATCCTGGCCCTGCTCAGATGTTCTCTGCTTACTTCTCTGGATTCTAGCAATTCCTTACATTTTTGTCTGGTAGCTTTCTATTGTCTTAACTCTGTTTCATTTAAGAAGTTTGTATAATTTGGGGTGCCTGGGTGGCTCAGTGGGTTAAAGCCTCTGCCTTCGGCTCAGGTCATGATCCCTGGATCCTGGGATCGAGCCCCACATCGGGCTCTCTGCTTAACGGGGAGCCTGGTACCCCCTTTCTCTCTACCTGCCTCTCTGTCTACTTGTGATCTCTGTCTGTCAAATAAATAAATAAAATCTTGAACAAAAAGAAGTTTGTATAATTTATGGACCATTTGTTTTCAGTGGGAGTGTTGGACCAAATAATGTAGTTATCTAGCCTTTCATTACTAGAAATGAAAGTGCTCTCTTCTCCTTTGCATATGGTGGTGGTGGTGAGGGGGTAGGAGTCAGACTGCTAGGCTGTTGTTTCCAACCAACAATCTTTTCTTTTTGCTTCAGGGATTCTTCCCTTTTTCCTGAGTCCACTTGTATATCATATATAACCATATTCTCTTTTGTACATTTTGGGGCAAAAGTTTCTTCTTTTATCCATTCCATCTCCTATTTTTGTCTCTCTCTCTCTCTTTTTTTTTTAAGATTTTATTTATTTACTTGACAGAGAGAAACACAGTGAGAGAGGAAGTATAAGCAGGAGGAGTGGGAGAGGGAGAAGCAGGCTCTCTACAGAGCAGGGAGCTGATGCGGGGCTCAATTCCAGGACCCTGGGATCATGACCTGAGCAGAAGGCAAATGCTTAATGACTGAGCCACTCAGGTGTCCCTCCTATTTTGTCTTTTAGGTATTCATAATTTCTTTTTCATCAAGGGTATTCCTACTAGTTTTCTAGAGATGATGAGTTGTTTTTGCTTATTTTTTATATTTGTTTATTTATTTATTTGACAGAGAGAGAGCACAAGCAGGGAGAGAGGGAAAGTAGGCTCCCCATGGAGCAGGGAGCCTGATGAGGGGCTTGATCCCAGGACCATGGGATCATGACCTGTGCCAAAGGCAGATTCTTAACCGACTGAGCCACCCAGGCATCCCGAAATTGTTTTTAAAACTATCTTCTATCAGGGAAGCTGCAGGGTGTATACTTTCTCCATTCTGTGAATATTCTCTTCAAGGCCAATGCTGCAGTTTTGACAAGTCTGTGAGGCAGACTCAAGACTTAAAGATGTCTTAAGAAATCAGTTTTTCCTGCCTACTACATCTCTCTGGCTGATGAACTATATAAATAAAATTAGATGGCTACAGTAAATAAATTGCAGATGCCAGTAAAATTATAAAATCAATGAAAAACTGATAAAATGCCACTGTTGGAGTTTATGTAATCATCATGCTGCTAAAACAACTGGTTAAAAAGTAAATAATCAATCACCTAGCTGTTCATTCTATATAGAAGCAAACATATGAATACTACATTTTAAAATGTTAGAATGATGGGGGCACCTGGGTGACTCAGTGGGTTAAGCCTCTGCCTTCAGCTCAGGTCATGATCCCGGGGTCCTGGGATCCAGTCCCACATTGGGCTCTCTGCTCAGTGGGGAGCCTGCTTCCTACCCCCTCTGCCTACCCCTCTGCCTACTTGTGATCTCTGTCAAATAAATAAATAAATAATGTTAAAAAAATAAAAAAATAAAATGTCTGAATGATGAATTGAATTTTTCTATTTTTCACCTGGCTTCTTGGTAGTATGTACAAACAGCCTGCAGCAAGTAAATATGATTATGAGGCAAAAACTTAGAGCAGTCCACTTTGTAGAAGACATACTTAGAATAACAAACAGGTGATACAGAGTTAAAACAAAACTTGATTCCCACTGGAGGATTCAGATCTTACTACACGCGGTACTTCAGGGTTTTGAAAATCTGTAAATTTAGATAAGTAAGAATGTCTGCACGTTCTATCCCACAGGTGTTGGGAATGTGTTTTACAAATTTTAAAGTGTTACAAGTGCTAATTTTAAAAATTGTTGACAATCTGGTGAGGGAGTTAAAAACTAACTCAATTATGAGGCCATGACGCATAAGAAAATAAAGGTGCAATGTGCTTTGAGGAAGGGCTTGGAAAGGTTTTTTTCTGGAGGAGTAGAACTTGAGATGGATTTTATTTTATTTTATTTTTTTTTTAAAGATTTTATTTATTTGACAGACAGGGATCACAAGAAGGCAGAGAGGCAGGCAGAGAGAGAGAGAGAGGAGGAGGCAGGCTCCCTGCTGAGCAGAGAGCCCGATGCGGGGCTCGATCCCAGGACCCTGGGATCATGACCCGAGCCGAAGGCAGAGGCTTTAACCCACTGAGCCACCCAGGCGCCCCTTGAGATGGATTTTAAAAGATAGCAGGATGTTGTGCTGTAGACTTATGGTGGTGATGGGGAAGAAAATGGAACGACAGTACATTCCTGCAGACAGTCCATCACAGCAGATAGCTTGTCTGCAGAACAGATTGAGAAAGACATGCAAGTGAGAGAGGTAGGTAGGTATACTGAATCGCTGATAGTTTGAATTAGTTGAAACAGAATATGTGCGTAACAGAGAGAAAATAGAAAGGAAGTTGGGATTTAATTGCATAGGATTTTGACTGCTAGACAAGATGTTGGATTTTATTCTGCATAAAGTAGGTGCTTGAAAATTATGATCAAATCTGGGGTTTAGGAATATTATTTCTGGCAGTACTGTATTGTGAATAAGAAAGAAGAGTTAGAAGTGCAGTCATGTAGATAAAAGATACTACAATGAGACTCTAAATTGAGACATGAAAATGCATAGATGGGAGAAACACTGTGGAATTGATAGGATTTGGCTAAGGAATAAAGGAATTAATAATTGTAAAGGATTTGGAGATTTTGGCTTTGCAGAATGACCCTGTGGAATCCGTTTCACCACTCTGGGCCTCAGTCCTACATCTATAAAAAACATGGAATTAGATGATACTTAGTGCATTATAACTGTATGATTATACAGTTTTGTGCTTGAAAAGTAGTGGAGCAGGGAGGGATATTATTAGTATAACATTAATAAAATCAATATTAATTAATAGTAATTAATATTAATATTATTGATATATTAATATTAATGCCATTAATAAGAGAAGAAACACAGAAGAGGAGCTAACTTTGAGACTGAATTTACGACTTTTGCAGACCATATACTATTCATGAACATCACGCAGCTGACCCTGCACATCTAGAGTTCAGGAGGAAGGTCTAGGATGCAAATACAGATATAAAAGGAGCTGGGGCTTGGAAGAGAGTAACAGAATATGAAGAACAAGAGAGCCATGCACTGAACTTTGGGCATAGCATTTAAAAGGAGGGTTTAGAAGGCAAACCAGAGAGCCTAAGATTCTACATAGGTTCAGGGGGGAAAGAAGATGGTGAATAGTGTCAAATGCTGCATAGAAGTTAAGTAGCAAGAACAGTGAGAGACCACTGGGTTAGTTATCAGTGGGCTATTGGTATTCTTTGAGAGAGCAGTCTCAATGGATGGGAAGATCTTAGCAGATAGAGGGTTGTCACTGGCAGAGAGAATTCTTGGAGTATGTGACAAGAAGGACATAAGAATCTTTGTATGGAGAAAATGGAGTAGAATTGGGAAGTGTCAGAAGAAGGCAGGTCTACAAAGCAGCCTGGATAGTGGGAAATAAAGCTGTTGGATGGGCTTTAATGGGTTCAGGGTGGTGAGGGAGGGTGTATTCCTCCAGCTTTCCTTAGCTTGAGGGTTGCCCTCCAGCCATTGTGTGCTAGTCTACTGAATGGTTCCAAAGAATAGTACTAACTGTAGAAGTAGTAGTAGAATTGTAGAGTTGTAGAAACCTTTCAGATGAACCCAGGTTATGAAGAAAGAGCCTTACATCATTCAGGACAAATCACAAAAGAGAAATCAGCTTCCTTACTGATCAATAACATAATACAGCAATCAAACTTCTCTCTAGTAGTTAAAAAACCCCACCATAACACACCTGCTCTCTCCTGCTTCTCTTCAAGGAAAGATGCTCCAGATACCTATAATGTATTCCGTGCCCCCTCCCTTTTTTAGAACTATAATGTAAAAGAACTGAAAGGAAGCAAAGGTAACTTAGAACTCCTAAATTTTACATGGTATTCAAAACAGCACTGGTATAGCAAGCCTATTTCTGAAGCAGTAAGATATAGTTTGCTTGTACTGTTTCAGCTCAGTATCCTCTGTGACATGTCCAAGACTTGGCCTTTATGTGCTTCCTGTCTGGACCTGACAAGGAACTAGATTATGATTGCTAGACAATTGTTTTCTGAATTCTGATCAGTTCGAGATCAATGAGCAACTTGCCTTTTTCAACTGGGATAGAGTTGCTGGGTGGGTGTCAGGGGAGAGAGTTGCTATAAACTTTGTTTCATTTTGTTTTATACATATATTTTTCTAATTGTAGAACTTGTAAGGTAATGAAGAATTACTATTAGAAAGAGATAGATAAGATAGGGAAACCTGGGATCCTGGATAATGTAGAGCCAGATTTCTGGCTATGTCTTTTCTGCTTCAGTTACATACCCTAACCTACCTTAAATCAGAGGCTGGGTTGGTAGGGTGCAAAGAGAAAAAACAACAACACACACTATTGATGTTACTTCCATTTTCTAGCCACGTTTGGGATAAACTATTCATCTTTCCATCAGCTTTATTCTGATTCTTTCCATACTTTATTCTGAGGATTTACCAAAAGGCAAAAAAAAAAAAAAAAAAAAAAAAAGTCTCAGCAACTTTTAAAAACTTTCCCTAGGTGAGTGCAGAGTCAGTGCAATCACATAGTTAAGGCAGCTTTCTTCTAAATAAAATTATACAGATGAAGTAAAAGTACATTGAACATCAAGTGAAAAAATGTATAAAAAATATGCATGCTTGCAGGGTGTATTTGAGGGGAAAAATGCAGATCTGTCTGTTTTGCCTAGAGAACTAGGGGTAGAAAGGCAGGAAAAGGAAAAAATAGAATGGGGTTAAAACTTGATTTTGTGTACGAATCTTAGGTCTTTTAGTACTAGCTTGTAAAGTAACTGTCCTCTCCCCTACTAACTACTTCTCTGGGTCTCTGTAGACCTGCAATCAAGAAATGATCTATTGAAAACTCAAGTTTGACCCTGCAAAGTGCCAGAAAGAACTCTGTAATTATCATAACTGTCTCTACTTTCTCTCTTCTTATTCACTTACATCAATATCTATCTGGTTTTGTCCCTGCTTCTCTGATAAAACTGTCCTGGAAAGGGAAAGATTCCCCAGCTATTAAATCTGGTGGTGACTCCTTGGCCCTTACCTCATTCCTGCACTCTCTCTGGCATCTGGCACTAGTGGACACGCCCAACTTCTCAGCACACTCTCACTGTGGATTTTTTTTTTTTAAGATCTTATTTATTTATTTGACTTGACAGAGAGAGACACACACACAGAGAGAGGGAACACAAGCAGGGGGAGTGGGAGAGGGAGAAGCAGGCTTCCTGCCAAGCAGGGAGCCCAATGTGGGGCTCAATCCCAGGATACTGGAATCATGATCTGAGTAGAAGGCAGACACCTAAGGACTGAGCAGGCGTCCCACTTTGGACTCTTATGTCACTATTCTCTCTAGCCTTATTATCCAACTACTCTTCTCAGTTCCCACTGTTATTGCTATAGTTAAGACCTCATTGTGGCATCTCACTTTGGTTTTGATGAGCATTTTCTTAATGGTCAATGATATTTAATATATTTTCATGTATTGATGGTCATTTTTGTATACTTTCTGGAGAAACATTTACCGAATTCCATAGGTATTCATATTCAAGAGAAATGGAAGCATATGTCCAAACAGAAAACCTGTGCCCAAGTGTTTGTTGCCCTTTAAAAAAAAACTGGGTTGTTTTTATACTCTGAATATCAAACCTTATTGGATATATGACTTGCAAAAATTTTCTGTTTTGTGCTTCATCATTTCAGTTTCTTGATGATGTCCTTTGAAGCATAAAAGTGCTTAATATTGATGATGTCCAGTTTATTGTTTATTGTTTCTTCTTTTCTTGTGCTTTTGGTGGCATACTTAAGAAATCATTTGCCTCATCCAAGGTCACAAAGATTTATGCCTGTTTTCTTCTAAGAGATTTAAAGTTTAGCTTTTATATTTAGGTCTTTGACCCATTTTATATTAATTTTTGTTTATGGTGTGAGGTAGGTAACCAAATTAATTTTTTTTTTTTTTTTGCATATGACTCTGCAGTCATCCCCATCATCTGCTGAAGAGATTATTCTTTCCCCTCTCAATTGAGTTGCTTTGGCATCTTTCCCAAAAATCAATTGACTATATGAATGTGAGGGTTTATTTCTAAACTCTGTGATATTCCATTGATCTATATGTCTGTCCTCATGCCAGTAGCATACTGTTGATTACCATAGTTTTGTAATAAATGTTTAAGTGTGAGTCCTCCAAATTTATTCTTTTTGTTTAAAAACGTTCATGCCTGTATTCATTTTCAGATCATTTTCTTAACTTCTGCAAAGAAGTCAGCTGGGATTTTATATTCAATCTGCAGATCAATACTGGAGAGTATTGCTGTCTTAATATTAAGATTTCTAATCCATGAATATGATGTCTTTTCACTTATTGGGCTTTTCTTTAATTTCTTTCAACAATATTTGTAGTTTTTGGAGTATGAGCTTTGTACTTTTGTTAAATTTATTCCTAAGTACTCTATTCCTTTCCATGCTATTCTAAATGGAACTGTTGATTTCATTTTTTTTTGTTTGTTCATTGTGACTGTAAAGAAATATAGCTGATTTTTATATATTGACCTTTTATTCTTTAGCCTTGCTGAACTCATTTCTTAGTTCTAATAGTTTTTTAGTGGACACCTTATGGTTTTCTATACATAAAATTATGTCTTTAATGAACACAGATAGTTTTACTTCTTCCTTCCCAATCTTGATGTCTTTTATTTGTTTTTATCTAATTGCCTTGGCTAGGCCCCCCTGTACAATGTTGAAATGAATAAATAGAAATGGTGAGAATGTCTTGTTCCTGATCTTAGGGGGAAAGCATTCAGGTTTCTCCATTAAATACACTAGGTGTAGATTTTTTTTTTTTTTTAAGTATAGTTGACACACAGTGTTACATTAGTTTCAGGTGTACAACACAGTGATTTGACAGGTTTATATATTATGCTATGTCCACTACAAGTGTTGGTAGAGGTGTGGGTTTTTTGAAGATGCTTTTTATTAGGTTGAGGAAGTTTCTTTTTCTAATGTGTTGAGTGTTTTATCAGAAAGGGGTGTTGAATTCTGTCAAATATCTTTTCTGTATCAATTGAGATGATCGTATCGTCTTTGTTTTTTATTCTATTGATGTGGTAAGTTACATTATTTTTCAGATATTATATCAAACTTGCATCCTGGGTAAATGTAAATAAATATTTCTTAGATTGAATACATGATTGAGTAAATTATCTGAGGACAGGGTAAAAATTAATTCAATAAAAGAAAGGAGAAACAAGACTGGAAAATAATTTCTATTTGAAAATAGTAACTAGTCAGGAATCATGGGAACTTTGGAAGTACAGTTGTTATTGTGAAAAGGTTAAAAAAAATTTTAAGAATATAAAGTAATCTGCTTTACCACTCTTTGAATCCTCTACTTTTCCTTTAAAGTCTGGAACTAGATCTTCATAATATTCTGGATTTAACAAAATTTAATAACCTATCTCAAATATCCCTACTCTATAAAAATTGCTATAATGCTTTCCTCATAGATTTGCTCAATCTTTTCTATTTTTATCTCCCTCCCTCCCTATCTCTCTCTCTCATACACATACCCTTTCCAAATATTGTCCTAAATAAGAGTATCACTGATATCTATCCTTCTCGGATATTTTTAAGTACTTACCCCAAAATGGTATCAATAGGGAGTATAGTGATACTTCTGATCTTCTAATCAGCTTCCATCCTTACTGCTGTTAAAGAGAAAAGATCTTCATAGGCAACCATAAGGACAGAAAAACTTACTTTTAATTATGACCCCAAGGATGATCAATATCTCAATTAACAGAGACAAGAGCTTCATCTTCTCCTGAGCAGCTCCTCCTCACTGTAACACAGGCAGAACTAGGTGGCTGGCCCACAAGCTTCCTCTTTTCAGGTCTGTGGGGGGGGTCAGGATTTGGTTGCTAAGCAACCATTTCCTTACTCTTGGACCAATGAGCTGCCAGGAAGTTCCTTTCAACTGCAATGAAGGTGGCTGCCGAAGAGAGCAGGGTATAGGGAGGGATTTTATCTATTCTGCTACTCCTCTGGTAAGAGATAAGCAGTAGGTTTGAGATAACAGTTGGTCTCTGAAAGGAAAGGAAGAAACCAGAAGTCCAATTTGTACATGTCCACAATAATGTTCAAATAATAGAGTTGCTAAAAGTTCTTATTTGTATTTTACCTTCAGCAGTGCGAACTGCACTTAAATGAAAACACTATTAAGTATAAAAGCCGCTGACCTTACATCATCCTTTACTCTAACCTCTGAAGGCTATAGTGGACAAGAAACATAGGGACCAAGTCTGCTTTGGTCCCCATGTGGGTGAAAATCTTTATCCTCTGTTTGAGTAAGGAACTGTTGAGGTTTTACTGGGACAAAGGCAAACAAATCCTGGTGATCAATGACTTTTTTTAAAAAGGCATTTCGTTACACTTTCATTAAAAGGTATTTAAAAACACCTTCCTCACTATCTTTAACAATATGGGAATTTCACAAGTGGGTACCCTCAAGGCTAGGATCAGAAATGAAAATTAATATTTAGGTAAAAGCACAGAAATATTAAGGCTATCTAAGGAATGGAGTTAGCTGAGAAAATTATGCCAAAAATATGTTAAACATTTATAGTGTATACAGGTAATTCAGAAAGAGACATATTTATTGCCTTGAATTTCCAGATTTACTCCCTTTGTAAATTAGTTTTCCCATACTTTAATCTCTGTCTTCCTCTTATAAGTACACCTGTGATTACATTTATGGTCAACCATGATGATATAGGATAATCTTCCTATCTCATGATCCTCAATCATATCTGCAAAGTCCCTTCTGCCAAATGAGGTAATATTCATAGGTTCCAGGGATTAGATCCTGGAAATCATTGGGACCATTATTCAGAATTCTCCTTAGAATGTTTTCCTTTCACCAAGGGAGTTCAAAATGGGATTTTCCCAATTTCTGTACTTTTAAAAAAAGTACCTAAACATAATTTAATTAAACTCTTAAATATCATCTGTTAAGCATTCTCCAAATCATCTTTTTTTCATTCCCCATTTGGATCCAGATTTATTAACATCTTTTAGCAGATGATTTTGCCTCATACTTTTACTGAAACTGAACTCACTGGACCTATCTTCCCTCTACTTTCTTTTTATTTAAAATTTTTTTGAATCCCCATTCTTTTTCTAATTCATCACAGAAGATGAAATGCACTTTCTGTATTCTATTTTTTATTCTATCTACATTTACTCTATCTTATTCTGATATTTCTAACATTTGTCCTTCTCTCTCTCTATCTTCTTTTTGTTTCAATCTTTTGTTACCAAAATTCTTAATTTAAACACTTCTCATTTCATATCTCAGAAATATTTTACCTTGGTTCTGGTATCCTTTCAATTACTACCTCCTCTAATTATTCTTTAGCCTCTAAACATGTCCAAAAAAAAAAAAAAAAGTCCACAATCACTACTTCTGTTTTCTTTCACTCTTCTTCAATTGTTTTTATTTTCACTGATTTACATAGATTATAAATCCAATGATCTTTTCTCAGTTTTCATCATATTTGATTTCTGTGAGGTATCTGACATTTCTGATCACAAACATCTTCTTGAGAATATATTATTGGTTTCTCTTAAAACTGAATTTCAATTATTTTTCTACTTTTTTGAACACAATTTCTCAGTCATTCCATCACTCCCTCACTTGTTCATTCATTTGTTGAATAGCTACTGTATGCTAAGGATGAATGGTAACTCTCCTTCAGGCATTTGTTAATTTCATTTACTTCCTCTCTTAGTCTTCACATTAACTTTATGCCCTCTCCAATGTAACCCCTTTTGGTCTCACATGCTCTCCCTCAGTTTTATCAACATCTCTGTATGAATAATGCTCATTTAAAATTTTTCTCATTCAATAATTTTTATTGAAAATCTATTATGTGTCAGGCATTGTACTATTCTCTGTGGGTAGTGGACATATTTCCTGTCCTTAGAGAGTTTGTAAGTCCACAGTGAAAGATAAATATTAATGAAAGAATCACTAAAATAAAAGTATAATTACAAAGTATAAATAACGCTTCATAGAAAAATAAATTAGCACTGAGGGCATATAAAAGAAAACTGTGGGTAGAGGTCAGGTGGGGTCAGAGTTAGGGAGGGCTCTGCCAGGGACTGATTTTTAACCTCAACTCTGAAGAATAAGAAAGGGTCCACTATGCAAATTGTGTCTTAGACATAGTGGCAAACAAGTGAAAAGACCACATGGTGTGAATAAGATGTGTTCAAGTAACTGAAAAGCTCTATGGTTGATATGATTGGAACCAGAGATTGAGTGGTAGTGGTGGAGCAGAACTGGTAGGTGACGGGCACTCTCCATTCTTAATGACTTAGTTTTTATAAGACTGAAGCAGTCAGCTTGGGCTGCCATAATAAAATGCCATAGATTGGATGGCTTAAACAAAAGAATTTTTAAAAAGATTTTATTTATTTATTTGACAGAGAAAGAGAGAGAGCACAAGCAGAGAGTGACAGGCAGAGGGAGAAGGAGAAGAAGGCTTCCCTCTGAGCAAGGAGGCTGTTCAAGGGCTCTATCTGAGGACTCTGAGATAATGACCTGAGCTGAAGGCAGACACTTAACTGACTGAGCCATCCAGACACCCTAACTGAATTTTTTTCTCACATTTCTGAGGACTAGAAGTCCATGATCAGGATGCTGGCAGTGTCTGGTTATGGTAAAGGCTCTCTTCCTATCTTACAGATAGCCACTTTCTCACTGTGCCTTCCCATAGCGGGTGTGAGGGGTAGGTGTAGAAGGAGGGTGAAGAGATATATATTTATATACCTCTTCTTATAAGGCCACAGTCCTACTGGATTAGGGTCCCACCCTTGTGACCTCATTTAACCTTAAGTACCTCCTAAAGACCTAATCTCCAGATATAATCCCACCTTCGACTAAGGTTTCAATATATGAATTTTGGGGGAATACAATTCAATCCAAAGCAAAGAGCACCAGAAAGTCATTGAACAATTTATGCCAGTGAGGTGACATGATCACATCTGACAAGGTAATTCCAGATGCAGGGCAGAGAATGGACATAAGAGGGGCAAAAGAAGACATGGGGGCAAATTAGGAAGCTTTTTAAAGAATCCAGTTAATTTCTTTTTTTTTTTTTAAAGATTTTATTTATTTATTTGACAGACAGATCACAAGTAGGCAGAGAGACAGGCAGAGAGAGAGGAGGAAGCAGGCTCCCCGCTGAGCAGAGAGCCTGATGCGGGGCTCGATCCCAGGACCCTGGGATCATGACCCGAGCCGAAGGCAGAGGCTTTAACCCACTGAGCCACCCAAGCACCCCTCCAGTTAATTTCTTAACTGAGTTTACTGCAGTGCCATTGGAAAGGAGAGCAATAAAGAGTGATATAGGAGATAAAATTGAGATGATATAACTTCATTTGAAATGAAAATGAAGTTATAAGATGTATCAGGGATGGTATTTAGGGTTGCTGATTGCTCAACTGAAAGGGTGATGAAGCCAATCAAAGAGATAGGGGACCCTGAAAGAAATCTAAGTGTGGAGGAAAGATCATGAGTTCAATGTGGTACATGGTACATTTTAAGTACTTTTGAGACATTAAATATTAATATTTAATACTCTTGTATGATAATGGTATTTTATCAGAATAATTAATACTTAATGCTGAAACAAATACCCTTTAAATACCAATGCCTTAATATAATAAAGGTTTCTTGTTTATATCATAGCCTGATGTGGTACTCCTTGGATCACTGAGATACTCCTTCAAGCAGTGACTCAGGGATCCAAGCTCCTTCCTTCTTGAGATGCTGCTTCTGAGACCACCATGGAAAGAAAAGAGAGAATATGGATGAGTGTACAGAGGATTTGATGGGTAGGCCTGGAAGTGGCATACATCATTCTTGTTTTATAACCCACCCAGGATGCAGTCACTTGTCCTAACTTCAAGGGACACTGGGAAATACAGTCTTCCTAGGGGTCAAGAGAGATAAAATTTTATTAGTGAACATTGCTGCCACATTTACTAGGTGTTAGTCACTTCATGTGTTATTTAACTCATTTCATCCTCACACCAATCAAGGTAGATACTAAATTATCATATCCACATAATAAAAAAGCAATGTGTAGAGACTGAGTAACTTGCCAAGGGTCACATAATCAATTAACGGTGAACTCGGGATTTGAATCAAGATGGTCTAGTTTCAGGTGCCTTTGAACCAGTTCATAACACTGCCTCTTAAAGTTGATATTCAATATATGGTAGCATGTATAGGTCAAAAGTTCAAGAAGAAATTTTTGCTGAAGATAATAACTTTGGGAGTCATTGGTGTAACTCACGGTTTCCCAACTTTGGCAGTGTTGAAATTTTGGATCAGATGATTCTTTGTTGTGGGGTTGTCCCATGCACTTTAGGATGGTTAGCAGCATCCTTGACTTCTGCCCACTAGATGCCAGTAGCACTCTTTTCCCAGTTGGGACAACCAAAAATGTCTCCAGACACTGCCAAGGTCCCCTGTGGTGCAGAACCGCCCCTGGCTGAGAATCACTGTTATACCTGAACCATGAGTACAGATGAAGTTATTCGAAGAAAAAGTATAAAGTGAAAAGAGACAAAGGACTAAGACTAAGTCTTAATGAACTCCAAAATGTAATGGCTGAAAAGGAAGATGGGCCAGTAAAGGAAACTGAGAAGAAATGGCCGTATAGGAGGAATCTCAAACGGGTGAGAAAAATTGAAGGAAAAGAATGCCACAGGGAGGAATATGAGGCTGAGTGTTAAATGCTGCTGAGAGATCGTGTAAGAGAAAGATTGAAAAATGTCCATTAAATAGCACATGAAGGTCATTGGTCAACTTAATAGGAGCTATTTCAGTTGGTTAATAAGGTAGAAACAAGAACAAAGTGGACTGAAAAGCAGAAAATGGGAAGTAAGGAAATTGACACAGCAGATATCAACAACCTTTTGAAAATGTAGGAGAAGCAGTAGCTGAAGGGTGTTGTGGAGTCATAGGAGGAATTTTTTGCTTTGCTTTGTTTTGTTTTTAACATGGAAGAGACTTGAGAAAGTTTGAAAGTTGATGTATGGTTCTAGTTCCTTAAGCTGACATGAAACAAAGAATAATTAGTATCATAGTGTTAGGTTCCTAAGAAAACACAGGTGGACTCTGGGTTGGAAATAGCCTCCATCTTGTAACAAAAGGGATAGTGTCCAGTCTGATGCACTTTCCTGCAGACACTTTACATGTAGCATTTCTAAATAAGAACTTAATATATTTCTCACAAAATCTGTAACTACTCCTGGATTGCCTATTATTATTAATACTGCTATTCTCCTCTTAACTATTCCATGAAACTCTTCCTTCTGTTCCTCATCCTGTTCCCCAAATCTCTTCCATTACTAATTTTTATTGATTCTACTTCTGTAATGTGTCTTGAATCAGAGCTTTTGATTTCCATTGTCAAAAAATAAGTGCATATTTTTATTACTAGCCCAAGTGTCACTTCCTTCTTGAAGACTTCGTTATTTTTCCCAGCCAAATTCACAGCATTAAAAGAAAAACAGAAGCATAGACAATGTTAAAATAAAAATTATTACCTTACTATATCATGAATCATAGTCATGAGTGTCCTGTTACTAAAAACATTTTTCTTTTTTTTTTTTTTTACACAAACCTTAATAAGACCTTCCTCTTTTTTCCTTTTTTTCTCTTATTA
Organism: Martes martes; assembly: GCF_963455335.1. Lineage (NCBI taxonomy): Eukaryota > Metazoa > Chordata > Mammalia > Carnivora > Mustelidae > Martes > Martes martes. Next base: position 38,066,802 of record NC_137896.1, read on the forward strand.
TTAAAAAATGTGTTGCAAATATTAGCTCTTACACACCTGGCTTAAGTACTACACAGATAACATGGCAACTACAAACGTCAGATAGATGTAGTTTCACTACATCCACCAAATCAGCCTTGTAAATGGTCTGATATTTAGAAATGCAATACATTTGGGGGGAGGGAGTTGTCAAACTTCCTTTAAATTCTAGGTCACCCTACTCTTGTGGTGGACTCTATCTGAACTGGATTTTCAGAACACCAACAGATTAGTATTACCCAGAATCAAGCCAGCGCTTTAACCCAGTGCCTTGAATTGAAGCAATTGGAGGAAAAAAAGATAAGATAACTTGGCTCTGGTTGACACCCACTTGAATTTGCTTTGATATAAGTTTTTTGTTTCCAATATAACATTTTGGTTGCCCACTACTAAGTTCCTAAAACCCTGGTTTTGTCCAGTCTATCTTTGCTCTAAACTTCACCACACTCCAGCGAAGACTGTAATTTTTACTACAAGGTTGAGGAGCTGATTGTATGGTGCGGAAGTATTTCCCAATCCTCTCACTTCTTCGGGTTATATTTACTCACCAAGAGGAAAGCTTCAGATTATCTGGTAAAATCCATCCAGACGGGTCAGTTAGAGTAAACGTGGACAGTTCGCGTTGACTGAATTCTCCTCCCACTTTCACATCCTCCAGCTCCAGAAGCAGCATTCTCCTGCTGACTCGCCAGGCACCTAGCGCACCTGACCCTATACGCCACGCCCTCAGGTTCTCAAGCGCTGAGAAGCGGGGGGAAGCTCCCGCAACCTCACGCTCCTCCCAGGCGTCCGCTCCACGCCCCGCCCCCCCTGACGCGAGGCCATCTCCAGCCCCCTCGCGCCCTGGCTCCGCCTCCTCCAGCTCCCCAACGTCCTCGGCGTCTGGCCCGAGCCTGCGCCTGCGCGTGCGCCCTGGGGCCGAAGTAGGGGCGCGCGGTGACTGGAACGCGGAGAGCGGCGGGCGTTGCAGCCAATGGGAGGCGTCGCTGGCTAGCGGCTGGGAGGCGGGGCCTGCGCGGGTGTTAGGTTAGCGCGAGGCGTGACCTAGTTGACAGGCTCTGAGGTGCTGCTGTGGCGGCGGCCGCGGGGCTGAGGCGGGTGGGAACCGAAGCCGAGCGCGGGCTGAGAGAAGAGGGCAGCGATTGGCGAGTGGCGCGGGACCCGGAGCCTCTTGCACTTTTTTTCCTCCCGAGTGCCCCCTCCCACCCCTCCCACTCCACACACACCCTGTTTGCCCGTGAGCCTGGGGAACTTGCAGCTTAAAGCCAGCCACCCCCACGGCAACATGTACCCCAGCAACAAGAAGAAAAAGGTGTGGAGAGAGGAGAAAGGTAACTGGCCCGTCGAGTCCTGGGGATGCGGGGGGTGGGGGTCGGGTGGGGGCGGGGGTCAGGGCTGTGTGTGCCGCGGCGCCCTCCGCCCGAGCTCCCGCCTCGCGCCCGCCCGGCCGGTGCCGCCTCCCTCGCGGGTCCGTGTGTACACACGCGCACACGCGCGCGCACACCAGCGTGCACGCGCCGCCCCCGGGCACCTGCAGCTCGCGCACGTGTGGGCGCACGCCCCTCTGCTGCCTGCCGCGCCCGGTCACCTTCTCCCCATGCTGGGCTGCCTTAGCCTGGTTGGTGGCTTGGATCCCCGCGCGTCAGTTCTCGGGCGCGGCACCACTTGCCCAGGTCCCCCATCCTCTCCCCGGACCCCATCTGGGACTTTCGGACTCCCGGCCAGGTTGTCCCAGGGACACGTGCCCGCCGGCGGGCACACGGGCTGCCGCTGCGCCTCCGCGCGAAGCTGACCCTCATCTGTTCACTCCTCCTCTCTGTCCCCCACCCCGCAACTGGCAGAGTGTCCGCACCTCCGGGCGTTTACCCCTTCTCTAGGCCCCTTCTGCGCCGCAGTGTGACTTTTGAAACCTGGAACTCTAAGGGAAACTGAAAACGGGCGTCTTGTCCGTGAGGATAAGTGCTTTCAGCGAAGTCTGAATGGGCTTTTCTCTGCAGTGTGTTTCTGTGTATTTCATGCCCATTTGTAACCAGAAGTTGCTCAGTGTAAGATTGTGAAGCTGATATCACTCACGGTGAATGCATATACCCCTGAAATTTGTGCGTATTAAAGGTTATCCAGATCAGCTAGATTGACGGTGGCACTGATTCCTGTAAGAAGACACAGAAGTGTACTATCCAATCCTGTTTTCTCCGCCCCCCCCTTTTCTCTGGCATTATAGTTAGATAATATTCCGACATAAAACTTTAGTCTCTGGCGTTTTTTCTTTCATTCTTTTCATACTTTTCTATTCTTTAGTTTTTTACAGAAGTGTAGCAGATGCTTGCATTGCTACTGCTAACATAGACTAAACCTGTATATCCAGAGCGAAGTCGGGTGAGGGTGGTGCATATCTCTCCGAGGTATCCTATTTTCTTCGTATTAGATGGATAAGGGGGTGGACTAGGTTGAGAGTTGATTTCCTTGATAATAGCTCTTTAAAACCTGTAGATTCTTTTCGCAAGTCCTGGCCTTTATAAACACTAAGGCCAAACAGTGGACGTAAGAAAGAGAATGTATGTGGAAAATAATCCTTTATATAGGGCCCACTTCAATGCAGAAGGAAAGGGTTGAGGAGGGGATTTTATTTTTTTCAAATTAACTCCTGGGAAGATCTAAAATGGCTTTTAAAATATTGAAAGGTTAGGTTGTATGTCATTTAATTATGTCTTAGTGATTATGGGCTTATATAGAACTAAAAATTCTGTTGAGAATAATAGCCTGATATATATAAAGTAGTGTCAGATAATCTTTGTTTTCGCAGTGTCAGTTACTTTAGTTTCAGCACATTTCCAATTTTTTTCCAACAATTTTTCTTGTAAGCATTGAAAGATCCTCTATGCCCATTTTTGTTGATGGTCTTGAAATGTTATTTTTGTATTGATAATAAGGCAAAATAATGGAAATCAAGATTGTTTTCAATACCTGATTCACTGATGAAATTATGGTAATTGCTTAAGAAGTATTTTTCTGTTATAATGTTCCTAAAGTGACAGTGTTATAATGGTCCTTCATTTAACATCTACACATTTGGACTGTGGCAAGCAGGCATTTTAGAATCTTTAATGTCTTGAGTTTTTGATATTTTGCTTCTAACAATAGGGGAAAACATAACCAAATTTAATTTTTTCAAGTAAAGAAGCAAGTGCACAATTAAAGAGGGTATTTAACAAATTAAATATCTCTTGTCTAAAACTAACCTATTTTTGCATGGAGTTTAATGGTTAAGGAAAAAAAACTGTGATTTGAAGACTTTAGTGTATGTCTCGGTGTATCAGGATGTCTATTTTTGAATATTTAATATTTAAAAGTATGTATTGTACCATCAAGAGAGAACTAAGGATTTCTAATACAGTGGTTAGTATTAAAGAAGCTGATGGGATGCATGACCTTTTTTCTTTCATTGCACTGGTGAAGATGGTATTGTATTTTTGCAGCTGTTATTTAAGTCTGAAGGAAGGCTTATCCTCATTGAAATGTCTGGCATTCTGTAAACACACTTTATCTCAATATGCCATCTAATAGTAGGTCTGTCTACTTATATGCTTGGTTCATAGAGCAGATTCATTGTAAAGGGGAAGCATTCTTTCAGGAAAAGTTTTATGTAATGCCAAAGAAACTGTATAGATGTTTGTGGTCCTTAGTATGTTTCATTGTTTAAACAAGTAACAAAGGACTTAAGTCCGCATATGTTAAATGAACATCATTAATGTATTATTTCGAGCCTTAATTTAAAACCACTTAATGTGTATTATAATTTCAAGTACTGGAACATAAATCACCTCTCTGTTTTACCTTATCTTCTTATTATTGATCTTGTTTCTTTTCTAAGTGTCCATACTTAATGTTTCTATAAATGGAATGACAGAGGCCAGGTTGCATTTCTATATTACCTTCTGACATTTACTAAAACTACAAGTTGCTTCGTAATATCTTTCAACCTAATTACTGATCTTGCAATATGTCTATATTAGTGATCTGAAAACTCTTGTAGTAGTGCTTTGGAAAGTGCTAGTCATCCCTTTTCCTCCTTTGTGTGAGTATTCCAAATTTACCATTTCCTTCAAGCTTCCTATTCTATCAGGACCCCCTCCTCCTATATTAAATACGTGACATTTCCTTTTAATTCATTTAGAAAATTTATGTCATATAACATGAACAGCCCTAACATTTTCTTCTGTCCATTTCTTTACACGTCCTTTGTCCTTTCAGCCCTGTTCTTACCTTAATGGAAGCACTTTTTCTTTTTTTCTTTCCTTCCTTCCTTTTTTTTGCTATCATTTATTCCCTTTTGGATATATTTAGTTTGTCAATGTCTTTAGGTTCCCCTCCTCAGCCTATAATGATACTTGAGTCTCTACCATAAAATACCCTTCTTTCCAAAGGGCTTCATCCTGGAGTTGCTGTTCTCACTTCTTTTCCTCAGTTTCCTTGTAGTCTTCCTGGATCTCAAGTGTACTCTAGTGAAACTAATGTTTCTAAATCCACTCAATAATAACAGTGATGGTACCAGTATAAAAAGAGTTACTATTTGAGTCCTGTTTGTGTGCATAGCACTATTCTACGTACAACAGTTTCCCCTCATTTATGGGGGTACATTCCAAGGCCCCCAGTGGATTCTTAAGACTGTGTATAGTACTGAACACTATATATGCTGGTTTTTTTTCCTCTGTGTGTGTATGTGTGTATACACATATACCTATGATAAAGTTCAATTTATAAATTAGGCACAGTAACATATTAACAGTAACTAATAATGAAACAGAATAATAACTATATACTGTAATAAAAGTTATGTGAATGTGGCATCAGAATATTTTATGGTACTGTACTCATCCTTTTTGTGATGATGTGAGATGATAAAACACCTGTGTGATGAGATGAAGTGAGGTGAATGACATGACATCTTGTTAGGTTACTACTGACTCTGTGACAATATGCCAAAGAGAGGATTATCTTCTTCCCTACTGCAGTTGACTATGGGTAACTACAACTATGGAAAGCAAAACTGCAGATAAGGGGAACTACTGTATCTTACATGGGTTATCTAATTTAATTTTCACAACAGCTGTGTGAGGTAGTATACTGTAGGGTCAAGAGCTTTGAAGATTTTTCTGATTTGAATATTAGTTGTATTATTTACTAGCTATAGAACATTAGGTATGTTACACAACCTCTCTGGCTTAATTGCTTCATCTATAAATTGTATATAATACCTACCTCAGAAAAACTGAGACATTAAGAGATTAGGTAACCCAAGATCACATAGATTTGCATGGTTGGGGATTAGAATCCAGACAGCTCTGTTAACCACTTTGCTTTCTTTTCAGTGCTGTTGGTGATCCAGTTGATAAAACCAGTGGCTTATTAATTTTTATTCTTCCTGATCTTCCTATAGCAGTTGACAGGATTTCCCTTCTTCTACTTATTTTATTTTATATTTTAAGTTCAATTAACATATAGTGTATTATTAGTTTCAGTTTCAGTGATTTATCAGTCTTATATAAGACCCAGTGCTCCTTATATCACTTGCCTTCCTTAACGTCCATCACCCAGTTATCCCATCCCCCCAATCCCCATCTTACTAAAACTCTTCTGTCTGCTGGTTTCTACATCATTGGCACTTTGATTCACCTTATACCTCTAGTGACATCTAAGTTTTATTTCATTTTTCCCCTCTTTGTGTCCACCCCTTAATTTTTTTTTTTTTTTTTTTTTGAGGTTTGATCACATCCCTTACCTTTTCCTATGAACTTCCTTTAGGACCAGAAGTTTCAGTTGTAATTTCCAAAATCTCTAGGCCAGCTAGATCTCTTTCCTGATTTCCAGATTCTTGGATTTCAACTTAAATGCCCTTTAAGCATCTTACATTCAGTACAGTGTTGACCCTTGAGTACTGTAATATTGTGATTTGATTATATTACATTTGGTTAAAATACTTTATTATTATTATTACTTCCTAATGTGGCTGAAAAAAAGCCAGTTCTAGGAGCAGGGAAAAATGTTGGCTTCCCATTTCCTGTTCTATTGTACTTAAATTAATACTTTCTGCAGTTTATTTCTGAAAAGAATCTTTTTTTTTTTTTTAAGTTTTTATTTATTTATTTGACAGAGAGAGACACAGCAAGGAGAGGGAGGGAGCACAAGCAGGGGCAATGGGAGAGAGAGAAGCAGGCTCCCTGCCTAGCAGGGAGCCCGATGTAGGTCTTGATCCCAGGACGCTGGGATCATGACCTGAGCGGAAGGCAGACGCTTAATGATTGAGCCACCCAGGCACCCCTGGAAAGAATTTTTTAAAGTGATTATTTTATGAGGGTTAGGCACTTACAACTAGGTACTCCTTAAATCCATTCATTTTTGTAGTGTGCTTAAAGACAGTCGGAGAGAGAACAACTGTCATTCTCTTTACATTGTGGAGACCTTTGGTAAAGTATATGATACATGACAGCTGACATAACAAACACATCACCTCTTCTGAGGAGCTTATCCTGTGAAGGTAGTACATTGTAGTGACTAATAGTATTATAGTTTTTGACTTCTGGAGATATCTGACTGGATTTTAATGGAAAGCTTTCTTGCTTTGGACAGCTATTGAACTTTGATGTATTTCATTTCCCTATCTACAAAATAAGAATAATAATACAATTAATTTTGCTGAGTTGTTGGAAAGATGATTTCCTTGAAATTTTAAGTACCTAGCACTTATAAAGAACTTATTGTTCTTAATTCTAAGATGCATTTTTAATAATATTTTTTATATTGTCATTCTAGGATGCATTTTTAAAGATATTTTAATCTTATCAAGATGTATATTGAAAGCAGTATTTAATTACCTCCAGAAAGATATTATTAAATTGAAAATGCCCTTTTATTGTTGATGGCATTTCGAATTAAGGGAATGCTGTGGTGGCTGCCTTTCTTGTGCTCTTAGCATTTATACATACCTGTTTTAGGATTTTGTATTTTATTTATGTAGCTATTATTTTGTATAGTATCCATTCCTCTTTTGTCTTGTGAACTCCTCAAGGTTAAGGATCACCTTTGCACCTGCAGAGTATAAACATATTACTTGGCACACAGTAGACTGATAATATATGTTGATTTAAAGAGCTCATTTATTTCTTGGGCTATCGTAAGAGTCTTCCTCATCAGGCTCTGCCCCATCCCCCATTGTAAAATGGTATTAACTTGACACTTTAGAACATTCAAATATGGAGTCATTAGATTTTCATTTTGATGTTTTTCAAGCCCAACCAGTTCTTTGGTTTGTTTACATGATTAATAGCTAAATTACAAAATAATTCCTGAACTTAAAAGTTAAATACAAATGGAGATTCTGCTTTTATTTTGCAAGAACGTTTACTGAAGATGACCTTAGAGGAGAGACGCAAAGAATACATAAGGGACTATGTTCCCCTGAACACCATCCTATCGTGGAAGGAGGAGATGAAGGGCAAGAGCCAAAATGATGGTAAGTTTCTCAGAACATTTTTTCAGGTATATACTGTTCCCATTTATTTATGACTTGTGCAGGACAACTATTGATAGAAATGAATAATTGGCATTCAGTAAAGAGATGACATTTTTGCTATTTGAAGTAATTGCTTGGTTGTCATTTAATTGTTTTTAAGTCTATTGTGTGTTATTTAAACTTAGGAAATTGTATTAACATAATTCATGTTATGATATAGTGGTCCACATTTGTATTATGACACTTTCAAAAAAACTATTCTGCAGTTGTTCTTGGAGCAAATAATATTAAGGATTTGATGCTTTGGTGATGTGGCCCTTTGAGTTTGTTTTGATTAGGTTCATTTATTTCTTCAAGTTTCTTCAAGTTATTTTAAGGATTGGATACAGTTGGAAGTATACTAGGAAGAATAGAGAAAAACTAACATTTCCCATAGTTTTAGAGAAGAATATATATTTTGTATGGTGTGGTAATTTATTTGCATGTAAAGTATTTGACAAAATTTACTCTCAAAAGTCTTTATGATTTAATAAGAGTCTAGATTGAGTGAAGATATGTGTTAGCATATAAGTGAAATTTTAAGTATTGAAAAGGTACATGGAAAAATTCTAAAAAAATGATATATTATTTATTTTTAATTTATTTTTATTACTTATTTTATTTATTATTATTATGCTTACCTCTGAATTAGCACTCATCAGTGTTAATGGTCTGGATGTGAAGCTTGGAAGAAATAGAGTGCTTTTTAGGATACTTAACAAGTGAGAAAGAGAGGTAACTTTATGAAAGGGGCTTGGAATGTACTATTTTCACAGGTTCTGGTCTTAGATTGATGGAACTGTACAAGATACTATGGGTTCAGAACAAGAAAATTAATATGGAATTTCTGTGGACAAACCTGTAAGAAACAGCAGTCCAGTTAGGCTTTGGTGTCTGTGAAGAGAACACACATTTACCTGAGTGTTTGCATTTTAGACAGAATTTTTATTATTTTGGTGCTCTACTTCAAAACATGTTCTAAGGGGGTCATTGGACAATCTCATTGGGACATGCACATATAACATCTTTGCCCAGGGTTTTTAGTAAATGCAAGCTGTTTTATAACAGTCTAATGAAGACCTCATTCATTGAAAGAGAAGGTAGTGCTATGTAATGAAAAATGAATGAAAATGAATATGAAAAGAATGTAGAACTAGAGAGCAAAAGGACGGAATTTGGGCCTTGATTGATCTAAGACCGTGTGCCTTTTTCATGTTTGGGTCTCAGTTATTTCTTCTTTTTTATAAGACTCTGGTATCAAATACTCTGACACCATTTTTTATGGCTAGTAAATCTCTCTTTTTCCAGTACTTCATTCATCTGATTTTCTTCTTAGTTGCTGTTTGAACTGGTCACTTTTCTAAGGATGCCATTCTTGATGTTCTTTTAAAGCAACTTTTGCCTCTCAGAAAGAGGTAGATTCCTGTTGCTGTCAAAACAATTGACAAAGCAGTAGAGATACCCAGGTTGTAGTGCCCTATGTTGGTCTGCTCACCTCTGCATAAAGGCTTGTCCTTTATGTTGGCCGCTTCTATTTGAATATACACATAACAGTGTAGGGTTGAATTGGGTTGTCCGAGAACTCACAGTTGGGTGTTTTCAGAGATATCACACACCAAGATACATTCCCTGAATCAGAAAAATACATTGAATAACACCTGCCATTGTTATTCCCTAACAGGATGCTGTGTATTTACTCCTGTCTCCCAGTATGAATTTTATAATTGGTTACAACTGCTCTATGTATTTTACTTTTTGCCTTCATGCTTTTTTGAACTGAAAATTTTTCATGGGAAGTGAGGTGATATAATCAAAATTGTTTTTCTTTTGAACAGTTTTATTCTGTCTAATGTTATGTGCTCCCCTGTTGTGACCTAGAAATTAGTGGCTAGCTTCTTTTTTCATGAAATAAAATGCATATCTGACAAGTAATATCTGACAAGTAATATCTATTTATTACTTTATATTATATGTATCTTTCCAAAGTGCTTTCTTTCAGTGTTACCTATCCAGTGTGCAGTTAAAGGGAGTTTTAGTATTTTAACAGTTTGAAAGATTCTTTGAGAATATAAATTTAAAAAATAATAAAGGACAACTGTAGTTTGTATTTTATTTTGACATGTTTAAGCTGCTGCTCATAAGTGTATATGTATCTAAGTAGGTTTGGATTTTTATAATATCTATTTTGTAGGTGTTAAATTTCAAGCTAAGTTTTAAAAGAAGTCTATAATTCTTTGTCCTATGGTTTCTGATTTGTAGGACATGAACAGTATTTATTGGACTTGCACAATAGACCAATCTCAAGTGTTGTCCTTTATTACTTACACTAGAGGGATATTTTGGCCTTGATATCCTGGATTAACATGGAAAGTTCTCAAGCAATTGTTTTTAATTTTTTTCTTTGCTCAGTTTTGCTTTACTTTAATTAAATGCTTTTTGTTATTATATTGTAGTAGAAAGTTAAACAAGCTAGGAAGTAGTTGAATGTGTTTGTCATAATTTTGATTTTAAGGCCTTCTAAAATAGGAAACCCAGAATTGCCAGATGTAAAATCATTGTTTGTGCAGAAAGGAGGAAGTAGGGAGATGATTACCAAAACAAACAAATAACAAAAAACCACCCCCACAACCTGGTTTCTTATTGTTCATGTTCATATTTGTTAACTGCTATTGGCAAATCTCTGAAATTATGTGCTTCCACTTACTTAATAATTATTTCATTTGTCAGTTGCTTTATTAAAGGGAATTTTAAAATGCTTTTCTCTTATATTATGTCTCGACACCAGCAATAGTATCTCATGGGTAGGTGAGCACAATTAGTATGGTAAATAAGAACACCTCAGAGGTTAACCATCTGTGAAGGAGAATTCTGTATTTTTTTTTCAAACTTTAAAATGAGTATTTAAAAACATATATAAAAATAGAGTAGCTTAATGAATCTTTATACGCCAGTCACCCTGTTTCAACAGTAAAGACATGGCCAGTTTTATTTCATTTATACCAGTGCTTCCTAATAATTTTCCCAAATTCTTTTGAAGCAATTCCTTTCTGTCATAACAATTTTATCTGTAAATCTATGTGTGCATATATCTCTAAAATATAGGGACACGTTTTTTGTTTTGTTTTGTTTTTTTGTTATAACCACAATACTATGATATGCTAAATTAATAATTTTTAATGTAATTAAATTAAATATTAATTAAAATTTTTTACAATTGTCTCATAAAGGTTTTTGCTTTTTTTATATAGGTTTGCTTGAGTTAAGATCTAAACAGGGTCCACATTTGTCTTTAGTATATTTCTAAGTCTCTTTTAATGTATAGTTCCTTTTCCCTCTATCTTCCCTCCTACCCCCTGTAATTTATTTGATAAATAATGTAGGTTATTTGTCATACAGAATTTTTCGCATTTTGGATTTTGCTGACTACATCTTTGTAGTGTCACTTAACATATTCTTCTGTCCACTGTGTTACTTATGAGCTGGAAGTTAAATCCAGAGGCTTGATCAGACTTGGGTTTAATTTTTTTTAAAGAATACTTCAGAGATTACTATACCTCCTTTATAAAAAAATATTTTATTTATTTGACAGAGAAAGAGAGCACAAGCAGGGGGAGCAGCAGGCAGAGGGTGAGGGAGAAGCAGCAGGCAGAGAGAGAGTCACCAAGCAGGGAGCCCAACGTGGGGCTTGATCCCAGGACCTTGGGATCGTGACCTTAGCTGAAGGCAGATGCTTAACTGACTGAGGCATGCAGGCATCCCTGTTACACCTTCTTTTGCATAATTTTACTAGGCGCATAATGTTTGGTTACCTCTCTGTGTTGATAAGACTGATCACTAGGTTCAAGTATTGCCAGCCTAAACTATCCATTGTAAGGTTCCATATCAACTTTTCACCTAATGATTTTCACAGCCATTGATGATCATTGCTTCGATCCATTATTTTATTAGAGGTTGCAAAAGAGTCTTATTTTGATTTGATCATTCCTTCTTCTTTATTATTTGGACTGCTATAAAGAACTTTCTCCTATCATTTTTTTTTTGTTTCCATGGAATACAGTTTATACAGAAAGGCAAATAGATGCTAGACCCCCTTTTATTTACCAGTTTTTAAAATGAGTTGGTTTCTTGAAATCTCCCAAAGGTAATCAAAGCATTCTTTCTTTTTAATTTTTTAAATTTATTTTAGAGAGAGTGTGTGAGAGTAAGCAGCGGGAGGGATCGAGGGAGAGGGAAAGAGAGAATCTTGAGCGGACTCCATGTTGAGCGTGAAGCCTGATGCAGGGCTGAATCTCATGATCCTGAAATAATGACTTGAGCCAAAATCGAGTTGGATGCTCAGAGCACCTGGGTGGCTCAGTTGGTTAAGCAACTGCCTTCAGCTCAGGTCATGATCCCGGAGTCCCGAGATTGAGTCCTGCATCAGGCTCCCAGCTCCACGGGGAGTCTGCTTCTCCCTCTGACCTTGTCTCATGTTCTTTCTCACTCTTTCTCTCTCAAATAAATAAATAAAATCTTAAAAAAAAAAAAAAGAGTTGGACGCTCAGTGGACTGAGCCCTCCAGACGCCCCTCATTTTAATTTTTGGCAGTCATTTTGCATCTCTCTCTCTCTCCCTGCCACCTATGTATATTAAGTGGGAGTACCTCAATGGTTAACAGTCTACAAAGGATGTGCATGTAAAGTATAGCTCTCAGATAAAAAGATATAATTACTAAATTGTAGTCTTAGGGTGTAGTAGAAAAGCAAATATAGATACATAGATACATGGATGGATGGACAGATATGATAGAAAACTGACATTGTTTTCTTTGTAGGGACGAAAAGTTCTCAGGTTTAATTTGTATGTGTTCTGTTCTCCGTTGCTACTTCCAAGCTAAAATTCTTCTAAAACACCACTGAAAGAAGCATTGTTGTTATTTTCTTTGGATGGAGCAAAGGATTGGCAAAGACTCTGCTATGCTTATGCTAATTTTGTCTTTCTAGTTAGTACAGGGAAAACAGCTACAGCTCTAAGTTTAGATGTTTGAGTCATTACTATTAATGTTTATATTGAACAGCAAAGGAGGAAAATATAATAAATTATGAAGTTGTGTTAGATGAAAAATATAGAATTATTTTACTCAGGTACGACAAATTTTTAAAATGGGTCATTCAGGAAGAAAATTCATATTTCTTATCTCGATATATTTCATATCTTATATATCAATCTGATTTATAGTCATTTGAAAACATTTAACTAGAAATGGTCTGAACTGTGAAGTCTTTGTGTGAATCTCCGTTTTTTGAGGTATATAAAAATATCTTGAGATTGTGGTTGATTAGAGGCATGTGTGTAATCTTTCTTTCATATTAAAAGTACTAGCATTTTTAGCTTAGAAGTTCAACCTTAGTTGCTCTCATTTTCATTAGAACTAATTTCTCTGGGGTGCCTGGGTGGCTCAGTCATTAAGTGTCTGCCTTCCGCTCAGGTCATGATCCTAGGGTGCTGGGATTGAGCTCTGCATCAGGCTCCACTTTCACTACTGGGTCTTTACCTGTATTTATCCCCACCCCACACCCCGTTACCACTTCTCTCACCTTAATTTTTTTCAGCTTTCATTTCTCACCTTGAAACCCTTCTATTATTATTTTTTGAAGTCTTCCCTGGGCCCTATTCTGGAATAGTTTCCTTTACTAGATACTTTCATAGTGCTATGTTCCTTTTCATAGAACATTTATATTACTCTGTTTTTATGTAGTCAATCATAGGATTATCTTTATCAGGTTTTCTCTTTGTATGTGACTGTAATTACTAGGAAAATAGGGATGATGTTGTCTTCACTCCCCTCTAATGTCTCTGGCATCTGTGATAGTACTTGCTGCGTAGTAGATACTCAGTAAATACGTGTTGTGTGAATTGACTAAATTAGAAACTATTTGCCTGGTGGTATTATCATGTATTATTTCCTTTCTCTTACCTTTTTTCTTTTTTGTTCTGTTGTAAAGATTCTTGTGGGAATGATGGGCTTAGAAATTAAAGCCAGATGCTTTTTAATGTAGGTAACATATGCATTTACATCTCTGTAATATAAGGTTGGTTTTACTAAGTTTTAAAAGTTAGTCCACTGATATATTTGAATAAAGTTTTTATTGAACTATTACATAGATATTTAACTAGTTGAGGCAAGGATGGGAATTCATGTGTATTCATCAGTATTGCATGTTTATAGTAATTAGTAACTAAATGTCATCATTTTAGTTTCTATGAGTTTAAATGTTAAAAGAGCCTGGGGCGCCTGGGGGGCACTGTCAGTTAAGCCACTAACTCTTGGTTTCAGCACAGCTTAGGTCGTGGTATCAGGATCATGAGATTGAGCCCTGCCCTGGGCTCTGTGCTCAGTGCAGAGTCTGCTTAAGTTTCTCTCTCTCTCTCCCTCTGCACCTGCCTCGTGCTCCCTCTCTTTCTGTCAAATAAATAAATCTTAAAACAGATGTTTTTAAAATGTCAGAAGAGCTTATGTTAAATGGGCATAGACACTAAGCCTATTGTATAGTAATAATTTAAAATGTAAATTATTTAGTAATGTAAATGTAAATTTACATTATGTAAAGTATGTACATTATGTACAGTATATAAATTATTTAGTAATAATTTAAAATGTAAAAAAAATTTTAAATGTAAAAAAACCTTAAAATACTGCCATTCTAAATGCATTTACTTTGGCATTATTGATTCTTGATATGTAAAGCAACTCTAAGAAATTATGTTAATATTATATCCCATTTAAGCCCTTTACTGAGTTAGTTGGTTTGCTTCAGAAAGAACTTGGCTACTGACAAGTAGTTTTGTCCCCTATAAGAGAATTAGGCTAAATAACGTCTAAGAATTTTGAGAACAACGGCCTTCATGTAATAATGTATGAAAACATTAAAAATTTTTGTGTTGTTATTCTGTGTGATGGTGTAAGCACTGTTTTAGTCAGACATTTGTCAAATAAGGTTAATTTCTGAAATGGAGAGGAAAAAATATGAAGTTACTTAGGGATTCATGATTCACTACATGGTTTTGTCTTTCTTCCACTTTTATTTCACTTTTGGTCCTTTTACCTACTTCCCAAGATTGTTTTAACAAAGTATATTTTATTATGCATTGGTGTGTATACCACTACGTGCTATATGAATTGTCCTTGTATTTAAGCTTTTTAAAAAACTAATACAGAACTAACCCCCCCCCCCTTTTTGGTATATATAATGACTTGGTGTTGAGACCGCAAGATGAAAAGTTCCTTCTGTGTGTTTTGTAAGTCTGTAGTTCACAGATTCTCTTAGCTTTCTTTTTAACCCATTAGGTGAATTAGTAAACAGATTTTACTTAAATACTTTTTGGTCAGTTCAGATGGGTATCTTGAGATGAGTTATATAATAGACTGGTGGTAGCCAAAGCCAACATTTTCCTTTCATTTTCTTATTTTTTCTCCCTCTGATCATTTTTCAACATGAAAGAGTCTTTATGAAGTCATAGTCTTCTTTTTTGAAATAGTTACTGATTTTCCATATAAGTATTTAAAACACAGATTTAAATACCATTTACGGTTTTACCTAAGCCTTTGATTTAGAACCACATTGAAGATTACTGATGAAACAGGAATTGGAATATTGTTCAGTAACAACCCCCCCCCCCCCCCCCCGCGATGTATAACAAAATACAGATCAGCAACAAAATACAGTTCGACAGTAGTCTATATGCCTGGCCATATAGACTATAGAAAGGCAAAAGATAATGTGCCTTTCAAGATTTGTAATACTGAGGTTTAGTTTGGCCTAACTCCAGAGAAGCTATGGATTTCAGATTGCTGGTTGTTTCCTAGAGATTGGACTAGGATGTATTCAGTTTTTCAAGAAACCTCAAAATATAGGGGATTCTCTCACCAATCTTAGATTTGTGATGTGTCTGCCATATGAATATAACAGAGCTAGAGAATCTCCAAATTTTGTTCTTCTCTGGTATGTTGGGGTAAAAACTTTCAGGGTGTATGTGTAGGTGTCCATAAGTTGAGGCTTAATGCTAAAAACTCATCAGACATGTAGTAATGGCAGTGATTTCCATTATTTTGACATATATGTATCTTGCATATTAACTGTGGGAGTGCAGAAGTTTTGAGATTGAACATTGCTGGCATCAGATCCTAATTCTGTCCTAGCCAGAGAACATGTGACATCCCTAAACTTATCTCTTCATTTGTTACTTGCCACATAGGGGCTGATTGTTTCTCCATCCTAAGGTTGTCCTGAGAATTGAAAGAGGTATCAATAGGCCTACATAGCTCCAAAGCTTGCTATTCTTATTCTAGAATGCACCTTTCTCTTGCAGGAAACTCCTTGTGACTCTGTATTCACGACTCCTAGTCACATCTGTGTTCTTAACTAATGTATAATATAACTTAGATTTTTTTTTTCTATTCCTATAACTGTAACTACATGTCTACTTTGAATTTGGTCTTTCTGCTTTAAAGAGGTAGGAATTGTGGAGGGGGCACATGCACCCGAATGTTTATGGGAGCAATGTCCACAATAGCCAAACTATGGTAAGAACCTAGGTATCTATCAACAGATGAATGGATAAAGAGGATGTGGTATATATATACAATGGAATACTATGCAGCCATCAAAACCCCTGCAAATCTTGCCATTTCAACGACGCAGATGAAACTAGAGGGTATTATGCTAAGCGAAATAAGTCAATCAGAGAAAGAATTATCATATGATCTCTCTGATAAGAGGAATTTGAGAGGCAGGGCAGGTGGTTGTGGGGGGTAGGGAGGAAACAAGAGAGAGACAAACCATAAGAAGACTCCTAAACTCAGGAAACTAACTGAGGGTTGCTGGAGGGGAGGGGAGTGGTGGATAGGGTGACTGGGTGATGGACATTGGGGAGGGTATGTGCTATGGTGGTGCTGTGAATTGTGTAAGACTGAGGATTCACAGACCTGTACCCCTAAAACAAATAATACATAATATGTTAATAAAGAGTCCTTTAAAATTAAAAAAAAGGTAGGAATTGTGAATGCTTATTGAAATTTTATAAGATCTAGTGAAGGTCCTTGTGTATGTATCCATTTGGTAGTTTGTTTTAAGCATACTAAGTGGAATTAAAACTGGCTGAGGAAGATTTTTTTTTTTAAACAATTGGTTTGGCAACATCAGGACTATTTTTTGTTTCCCTTATGAATGTATATTGGTTTAAGAATTTTGAAGTTTGTACTGTCAGATTTAGAAGAATGAGGGCATCTAAAACAAAATCCTTTCTGAATTAAATGCTAATATTTTAAAATTTATAACTTTTATTTAGCACTTAGAGTAAATAGCAAGTGAATTAAAAGTCTCTGGTCTTCACTGTATATGAATTCTAATGTCATTGAAAGGGAAGAATTGTTTAAAGTAGTTGACTGAACAATTTTCATATACTAAGCGAATAGCATAGTTCATACATCAGAGGAGGTGACTTTGAGGAAATACCTTGACCTTTTGTGAGAAGTCTGGAAAGAAAGGATAAAAACAAGAATTTTAAATTTTGGGGTAGCCTGGGAGAGAGGTGTGAGGATATAGGAACGAAACAATGAGGGATGATGGAGAGCAAGGAGCAACATGGGAGGAAGTCAGTCCCATCTAAGGACATAGTCCATCCATCCTCAAAGAATATAGATAAGATGGGGGTTGGAGATACTTATCTTATTTGATTGTTAAAATAATGGATGTACCTCTATGGAGATACGTAGGGGCCTGACAGCATGATTGTCTTAATGATAGTAGAAATTGTGTGACTCCTGAGAATATTGAGTTTAGCCATAGTTACGAGTGTTTTTGACAAACACAAAAATATATATATGTTCTATAGTGTCTTAATTCTAACACTTGTTTGGGTGGTATGTGACTGGACAGATAGAAAAATGTATACCTGGTAGTCTAAGAAACTAGTTCAAATTTCTCATAACTTGGCAGGTCCTCAAGTGTATTCAAAATCTATTTAACCATTTTAAAGTGTACAATTTAGTGACTTTAAGTAAATTTACAGTGTTGTGTAACCGTTATCAGTAAATGTTTCCAAATCTTTTTATTTTCCCACATAGAAACTGCACCCATTAAATAACTCCCCTACTCCCCTCTTACACAGCTTTTGGTAATCTCTGTTCTGTTTTCTGTCTCCATAAATTTGCCTATTCTAGATTTTACATAAGTAGAATAATACAATATTCTTTATGTCTGGCTTATATTACTTAGCATAATGTTTTCTAGGTTTATCCATATTGTAGCATGTTTTAGAATTTCAGTCTTTTGAGGTTGGATAATATTTTACTGTACATATATATAACATTTTGTATAATGTCACCTGTTGATAGATATTATAAAAAAGGTTTTTTACACCTTTTGACTATTGTGAAGAATGCTACTGTGGACACTGGTGTGTGAGTGTCTATTTTCAGTTCTTTAAATTAGGAGTGAAACTGCTAGCTTATATGGTATTCTGTGTTTTAACTTTTTGAGGAACCACAAAATTGTTTTGTACAGTGGCTGTATCCTTTTACATATTCTCATCAGCCACGCACAGGGGGTCCTCTGTGTTTTTGTCAGTGCTTGTCCTTTTTTAATCTTTATTTTAATGATAATAAAATAGAAAGGATAATTTCTTTCAGCAGTGCTTTGTAGTTTTTAGCATACAAGTCTTTCACCTCCAGTTGACTTTATTATTAAGTATTTTATTCTTTCTGATGCTATTATAAATGGAGTTTTCTTTCACTACTTATTGGTTGTTCATTGTTAGTACACAGGAATGAAACTGATCTTTGTTGATTTTTGAATCCTGCAACTTTTCTGAATTCAAGCTAATAATCTTCCGGTTTTCTACATCGTGTTATTTGTGAACAGAGATAATTTTATTTCTTCCTTTTCAAGACAAAGGTATGTATTCCTTTTAGGCTGCTGCTGAGGGCGCCTGGATGGCTCAGTCGTTAAGCGTTTGCCTTTGTTTGGCTCAGGTCATGATCCCAGAGTTCTGGGATCCAGCTCCTCATCCGGCTCCCTGCTTGGCAGGAAGCCTGCTTTCCCTCTCCCACTCCCCCTGCTCATATTCCCGCTCTCGCTGTCTGTCTGTCAAATAAATCAATAAAAATCTTAAAAAAAAAAAAAAGAAGCTGCTACTGAATTCAATTTGTATTTTGTTGAGGCTATTTGCATTGTTATTCATAAGGTATATTGGTCTGTAGTTTTCTTGTAGTGTCTTTTTCTGGCTTTGGTATTGATTATATAGAATGAATTAGAAGTGTTCCCTCCTCTTCTTTTTTTTGGGGAAGAGTTTGAGAAGGATTAGTGTTAATTCTTTAAATGTTTGGTAGAATTCACCAATGACACCATCTAGTCCCGACCTTATTTTTTTGGGTGGGGGGAGGTTCCCAAGGTTTCTGAATGCTGATCAATCTCCTTACTAGTTATAGTCTGTTCAGATCATCTGGGTTTTTTTTGGATCAGTTTTGGTAAGTATTTCTAGGTGTGTTTCTAGGTATTTGTCCATTTCATCTAGGTTATCCAAGTTATTGGTGTATAACTGTTCATAGTATTCTCTTGTAATACTTTTTATTTTTGTAAAGTTGGTAATTCTGTCCCCACTTTTATTTTTTATTTTAGTAATTTTAGTCTTCTCTCTTAGTATAGCTAAACATGAAATTTCATCTTTTCAAAAGGCCACCCCTTTGTCTTGTTGATCTTTTCTAATTTTTTAATTCTTTGTCTCCACTAGCCTTTATTATTTCCATAATTCTGGTAGCTTTCTGTTCAGCTTGTTTTTTTTTTTAATTCCTTGATATGCAAAATTAGATTATTGATTTGAGATACTCTTTTTCACTGTATATGTTTAGAGCTCTAAATTTCTTTGAACACTGTTTCTGCTTTATGCAATGAGTTTTTATATGGTGTATTTTCATTTGTCTCTGTATTTTTTGATTTTTTTCTTTGGCTATTCAAAAACATGTTTAATTTGTACATATTTATTTATATTCCAGTTTTCTTTCTGTTACTGGCTTCTAGTTTTATTCCATTATCCTTTTTATGATTTCAATCTTTTTTTATACTTTCAAGATTTGATTTGTGGCATAACATCCTGGGTAATATTCCATGTGCACTTAAGAAGAAAGTTATTGTTGGATACAGTGTTTTATATATGTCTACTAGATACATTTGGTTTATAGTGATTATTGTGCCCTCTATTTCCTTATTGGTCTTCTGCCTGGCTGTTCATCTGTTATTGAAAGTGGAACGTTAAAATCTCTTTAATTATGGATCTGTATTTTCCCTTCAGTTGTGTCCATGTTGCTTCATATAATTTGGGTTCTTTTGTTTGGTGCATGTATATTTATTATTGTTTTATTTTCTTGATGATTTGACCTTTTTATTGCTATATGATATCCTTTATTCTTTGTAATCATTTTTTACTTAAAACCTATTTTATCTGATATTAGTATAGCTACCCCGGCTCTCTTTGGTAATTGTTTGCATGGAATATCTTATTTTATCCTTTCACTTTTAACCTATTTATATCTTTAATGAGTCTCTTGTGGATAGCATATAGTTACCGCCCCCCCCCCTTTTATAATTCATTCTGCCAATCTCTGTCTCTTGACTGGAGAGTTTAGCCATTTATACTAAAAGTAATTACTGATAAGGAAGGACTCATCTATGGCCTTTGGTATTTTCTAAATGTCTTAAAGCTTTTTTGTCCCTCATTTCCTCCATTATTACCTTCTTTTGTGTTCATTTGATTTTCTTTTTTGTAGTGACACCTTTTGATTCCCTTATTAACTTTTGTGCCTATATCTAAATAGCTTTTTCTTTGTGATTACCACGGGGAATGCATATAACATCCTAAAGTTATAGTTATAATTTTTATAATTATGTAATCAAATGATGCCTGCTTAACTTTATTTGCATACAAAAACTGTTAAATAGCATGATTATCCTGCCCACTTTTATGCTATTGATGTAACATACTGCATGTTTATATATTATGTACTCAGTAACAGATTCATTACTATTTTTTTATGCATTTGTCTTTTAAATCATGTAGAAAATAGAAAGAGTTTATAAACCAAAATAATAGTAATACTGGCTTTTACATTTGCCCATTTATTTAACTTTAATGAAGATATTTATTTTTTCCTATGGCTTCAATTTACTGTCTAGCATCCTTTTGTTTCAACCTGAGAGACCCTTATTAGAATTTTGTACATCTACTGGTAATAAACTACCTCAATATTTGTTTATCTGCAGATGTGTTTATTTCTCCCTCATTTTTGGAAGGACGGATTTGCTGAATATAGAATTCTCAGTTTACATTTTTTCCCCGTTCATCCCTTTAAACAAATCATACCACTTTTTTCCCTTTTGTCTCCAAAGTTTCTGATGAGGAATCAACTGATAATCTTATTGGGGATCCCTTGTGCATAATGAGTTACTTCTGTCATGTTGCTTTCAATTCTCTGTCTTTAATCTTTGACAGTTTATGATGTGTCTTTTCTGAATGTATTCCATTTGGAGTTTGTTGAGATTTTTTGATTTGTAGATTGGTATCTTTCATCAGATTTGTGACTTTTTGTCCATTATTTCTGCAAATTATCTTTTTGTCTTTTTGTCACCTTCTGAGACTCCCATAATGCATTTGTTGATGTGTTTGTGTCCCTCAAGTCTTTTAAGCTCTGTTCATTTCATTCTTTTGTTTTTCATCCTTGATAATTTCAATTCTTTTATCTTCAGGTTCACTGGTGGTTTTATTTGTTTGTTTGTTTTTCCTGACTGCTCATTTCTGCTGTTGAACCCCTTTAGTGAATTTTTTATTCTCAGTTATTGTGCTTCTCAACTCCTGAATATTTAATTCTTTTTTTAGTAATTTTTCTTTTTTGATTTTCTGTTCATACATTGTTTTCTTGATTTCCTTTTTAAGCTGGTTATTTAAAGGTCATTGTCTGGTAAGTCTGAAACGTGGACTTCCTCTGAGATTGTTTCTGTTAATTTTGTTTGTTTGAGTGAGGCATTTTTTTTCTTTTATTCTATGTCTTGTACTTTGAAAATTGGGCTTTTGACTATTGTAATGTGGTAACGTGGAAATCAAATTCTCCTTCTCCATGGTTTTTGTCTTTTTTTTTTTAATTGCTGAAAACTATATAATTCATTGTTTTGAGGTTTTTCTTATTTTTACATAGACTCCTTGTCATTTGTGATCATTAAACTCTTTCTTCCTTTAGCTCATGATTGACTCAGATTTTTACACAAATTTCCTCTGGAGTACTCTCTGTCTTTGCGGATGAGCTATACGCTGGGACTCTCCTTCAACACGTAATTAGGTCTTCTTTGAACTTAAGATCATTTTGAGGTGTAAGCTTAAGGTCTTTTCAAGTCTTTTCTGAGCAGATATCCTCTCCGGACATGCACATGACTTTTTTTCTTTTTAAGATTTATTTATTTGAGGAGGGGAGGCATGTAGAGACAGAGGGAGAGGGAGAGAATCTCAAGCAAACTCCCCACTGAACATAGAGCTCAGCGCAGGGTTCCATCCCATGATCCTGAGATCACGACCTGAGCCGAGTCAGAGTTGGATGCTTAACCAACTGAGCCACCCAGGTGCCCCTAACTTTCTAAAGTTCTTTATACAAGGCTGATTTTGAATATTAGTTGCCAGAGAGTCTCATTTCATCTTTTCCTCTGGACATTATATGGTCTGTTGTATATCCATTCTTAATCTTAACCCGAGATGTCTATGAGTCCTTAGTTGCCTAGCAGCTTTTATGAGCAGTGCCTGTTGATTTTCTCCATCTTAGTTTTGAGTTAGGTTAGAGATGAGTGCCTTGCTTCAGTTCTTCAGGTATCCCTCAGATAGGTTCGAACAAACTTAACATAGTAATTTGTGAATAAGGTCTGTTTTGCACCTTCTGGTTTGTGTTGAAAAGAGGGTGAGATATGGATCAGTACAAATACTACAAAGGTTTCCAACTCTTAAAGGTGGGTTTTTCTTAATTAGTTGTTGGTTTGGTTTCTGTAATCCTTTGTTTTCCAGAATTTCAACAAAGTTGGTTCAGTTTCTGTATGTTGTTTTTGATGTTTCTGTGAGCAGATGAAAGCTTGGAACTACCTGGTCTGCCATTCTGCTTGAAATTTATAATTTCAAATGTGAAAACCAACTGTTTTAGTTTGGCTGCTGCTAGGTACTTTAACAAATTCTCAAGAGACTTGACCTGATAGAAGTTTATTTCTATGTTAACCTAACAATCCAGTGTGAATGTTCATGACTGGTGTCCATGGAGGGGTTGTGGTTTGGTTGGGGCTATGAGTGTGCATGTATGTGAGGGGGCACTGTGTTTCCCATAGTCTTTTAGAGCTAGAGCTGGTGGAACCTATTCCTTCTTTGACAGGTTGCTTCTAAGATTGCCCTTGAGAACCCTAGGGGAAAGAGGAAAAAGGATTATGTCAGAGGTTTTTGTGAGCTAGGTCTGGAATGGTGCACCTGACTTCCACTCACATATCTTGGGCTATGTCTTAGTCACATGGCCATATTTAATTGTAAGAGAAACTGAGAAATGTATTCTACTTATAGAAAGAGGAAGAGGAAGAAACTAGAAACTGGTTTTGATGAGTAGTAATTTCTGGCATATCAACCATGCACAGAGCTTCTTTGAACTACTGTGTTCTATTGAATGAGCCATAAGAAACCCTATTATTTTATATTCCATTAAGAAGGAAGGGGAAAAAGCACTATAAATTAAATTATTAAACGATGCTTTCTAATCACTCTGATCTCTTTCAATAAATTTAAAAATTATTTTAGATTTACTGAGTTAATACTTTTATGATACATCCTCCTTGAACATATCTTCAAAGGAAACAAATACATTAGGTAGTCTAAAATATCTTTGCTTTCAGAGTCCAATTCTGAATCATCTTTTTCCACCCAGAGTTGCTGGTTTTTTTTTCCCCCGCAAAATTATTTTCTGTGCAGTTAGAGTTGTTGACACAGAATTACTTAAAAATGTACTTTTGTCTGGGATTTTTTTCCCCTAAACCACTGATACTTACCCCGCAAGTTTTACTGCTGGCATTTTCTTGATCTTAACCATAGGGTGTTAAGGAAAGGTTTCAGCCAATTACTAGGACTCATATTCTTTACTCAGTTGATCACTAAATGTATTGTTGCCTGAAATGTTGACAGGTTCCAGTTGTCTGATTATATCACCAGAAATGGTAAGTAAATAAATGTAGCAGTTAGTGAAGACTGTCTTGACCGCCACCTCCCAGCAGCAATTGTAAATATCTGTAATTGTAAGGCATCTGCCACTTTCCGAGATTTTAAAATGTTTAAAGAAAAGTCATTTCAGAGTTGAAGATGTGTAGTATGTTGAATTTGTTTTGAAATTCAACTTGTGTCCTTTAATGCTTAAGATTTTTTTTTCTAATGATGCCTAATCTATTGAAAATACTGGCTATTTGAGCTTATGAAAATAATTGCATTTTAGTTTTCCAAGTTCTTTAGTTTGGAGGAGGAGATAAAGTGAGGGCTAAGACAGAGAGCTCTTTGAAGCATTGGCTCAAAGTTAATTGAGTCTGATTTTAGAACAATGCAAGAAAACTTTTAAACACCATTAGTTTCTTCTAAATGGAATGAACTCTGACACAGAGCATTTCCTGTCACTGGAAGTATTCAGAACGGTTCTAGATGAAAATCAGAGTAAAAGCATTTTCTTTGCTGGGTGGTAATTGAACAAGAGGTTGTCTAATCTTGTGTGTTTCTGACTATGGAGATTCTTATTCTAAAATAATTGTACATAAGTGATATTCTCGTCTCAGATCCTTGATGGTGTAATTTATCAGTACTGTTAGTGATTGGAAAACCAGTGAATTTCTTTTCTTTTTTTTTTTTTTTTTTGGTTTTTGTTTTAAGGCAGACGACTAATGAAGATTACTTTTCTGTTTATAGTTAAATGATTTAACAGACTAAGCCAACATGTTCTTTGAAATACTGATTGGCACAGGGAGAACATAGATTCAAGAAATAGTACTTTTGTTCCTAGATTTCACTGCAAAATATTGTTACCTGATCTTCCTGGAGGCACAGAAAAATTCTAATTGTTGATTCTCTCAGGCGTTATTTGGTGTAAGAGATCACTGTGAATTAAAAATCTTATGGAAGTGGCCCTTCCTCTTTCTTTATTCCTTTCTGTTGTTAACGTAGTAACTTGTGGCCAGACTGTTTGGAAATACCAATACTTAAATAGCTAAACAAGGAATCTACTGACCTTTCTTGTTATTTATACACTTTTGGGGTACAAATTTAATTGATGAAGGACAGCCAACTTTTAGGAAGAGAGGGAAGCATAGGTATATCTTTTAAAAAATTTTCCCACATACCTAAATTTAGATGTCAAGTTATTTGACATTTACTGAAAAATAACATAGCGAATATAACATTTCCACTTTAGTTTTGGTCATTCATAATTTACTAATAACTCCAGCCTGGGATTTTAAAGACTATTTAACTGTGTTCATGGAATGGTATAGTGGATAAATACAAGTTTTTCATGTTAACAAAAACAATGGGATAAAAACATGTGTTTTTCTAAATAGGGTTATACTGTTATTCTAAATATTTCATGTGTCTCTTTGTGAGGGATTACTCTCTAGATTTCTCTGAAACAATTTCTGACATGCTATATGAAGTACTTTTTATTGCAAAGTAAGTAATGTAGTGTCTCTTTGCATATGGATTAAACTCCATTACTTTGACAATGAAAAATTGCTTAAATGCTCTGACATCTGAAATGTGCCTAGAAGTTAACATTAGAACTTATTTAAAGTTTTGTAATTATTTCTTAAAATGAGTTATTGTAAGTTACAATAACAGTAATTTTCCTTTTAATGTTTGTATGAAAAATTATTTTTAAAATAACATTAAAGTTAATGATAAATATTTATTCTAAGCATTAATTTATAGTAAATGTGATATGATATAAGCTGTTGGAAATCACTAAAGGTGATCACTACTATACGTTTGTATATCTGTGTATTTATACTTTGTTGTACTTTTATAAAATAAAAGACTTAAATCATGGTCATTGTAAAGTACTCAGAAGATATAAAAACATATAGAGTTAAAAAATGGTAGTTTCCTGTTTGCCAAACACCAAAGTCCATAGAGGTAAATACTGATAACACTTAGGTGATTATCATTCTAGACCTTTGTGCATTTTTTTTAAAGATTTTATTTATTTATTTGACAGAGATCACAAGTAGGCAAGAGAGGCAGGCAGAGAGAGAGAGAGAGAGGAAGGAAGCAGGCTCCCTGCTGAGCAGAGAGCCCGACATGGGCTCGATCCCAGGACCCTGGGATCATGACCCGAGCCAAAGGCAGAGGCTTTAACCCACTGAGCCACCCAGGTGCCCCCTTTGTGCATTTTTTAGTTTATTTTTAGTCAACACAGTGATGTATCAGGAGGTGTTCTAAGCATTAACAAATAGTAGGGACTTCTTAGGGAGACCTAAAATCCTTAGGAAGTAAGTGATAAAATTATGGGGAATTGAGACCAAGAGAGGTTAACCAATTGTATGGTTAATGCAGCTAGTCTGGCAGTAGGGTCTGTGCTCTTAATCTTGTTACTTTTTATGCTTTTACAAATACTCTGAATGTGTATTCATATATAGTATTTTGTTAGTATTTTTGGGGAGGGGGGCAGAGGGAGAGGAAGAGAGAGAATATTCAGCAGGCTCATGCCCAGCATGGAATCTAAGACAGGGCTTGATCTCCCAACTCTGAGATCATGACCTGAGCTGAAATCAAGAGTTGGACACTTAACTGACTGAGCCACCTGGGTGCCCCAGTATTTTGTTAGTTTTTGGTGTAAAAACTACCTCTATATATATATATATATATATATATATATATATATACACATATACATACATACATACATATATATGGTTCTTTGGAATTTGCTTTTTCACAGTTCAAACTGTATTTTGATGTTTCCTTCCTTTTTATTAAATGGGCATATATTTTATCATAATTTATTTAAATTTATTTAACATAAATTATTTTATTCTTGATGGACACTAAGTATTTTTTCTTAAAATTACAAATAAGATTATGATGAAAATGTTTGTAATCCTTTTGTATATTTCTGAGGATTTCTGGGAGATAGATTCCTAAAAGTGGAATTATTACATTACAGTCAGGGCACATGGAAATTTTGATAAAACTCTCAAATCATTCTCCAAAGCTGCTGAAATAGTTTATACACCCATCAACACTGTATGAATACCTGTTTTCTTATACCTGCCAACAAAGGGTGCCATTTATCTCTGAAATGTTTGCCAGTGGAATGGGTAAAAACTAGTAAATCTTTGCTGTTTGATTTAATTGGCCATTTAGATTTCTTTTGTGAGTTACCTATTCATAACTTTTGCCCATTTTTCTATTGGATTGCCTGTTTTTGTGCTTTAACTTTGTAAATGTTGCCGTATCTTTTAGAATTCTGTCCTTGGGGCACCTGGGTGGCTCAGTTGGTTAAGAGTCTGCCTTGGGCTTAGGTCATGGTCCTAGAATCCTGGGATTGAGTCCCATATCAGGCTTCCTGCTCAGTGGGGAGTCTGCTTCTACTTCTCCCTCTGCCCCGCTCCCTGCTCATGCTTGCGCATGCTTTCTTTTGCAAATAAATAAATAAAATCTAAAAAAAAAAAAAAGTCTGTGATTGTACAGGGTTAAGAATACAGACTTGAACTTGACAACAGCCAGGCTGAATACTGGCTCTGCCACTTCTTTGGGAAGGTTGCTGAATCCCTGTACCTCAGTTTCTTCATTGGTAAAATGAGGTTAGTGATGGTATACCTCTAAAGATTATTGTGAGGATTAAATAAGTTAGTAATTGTAAACAGCATAGAACAGTGTCTAATCTTAAGTGATCTCTGAGTGCTAGCTTCTATAATAATGATTGCTGGTGTCATTTATGCTGTCTTGTTATTAGCAGAGTTTTAAGTTTTTAGTTACATCTGAATCTTAATCTCTTGTATTTTAGATTTTACTAGATTTAAGACTTTTTTCCTTTTTATAACAAGAAAGTACTTTTTTAGTTCCTTCAAAAGGCTGGCTTATTTTTACTTCAGGTTTGTTGTCTGTATGGAATTTCTTTTTGTGTAATAGAAGGTAGGTGGTCTTAGATTTGTTTCCTGTGGACAGCTCCTTATCTCTACTGATGTTATCTTAATCATATACTAAAATTGCCATGTATGCAGTAATCTGTTTCTGGACTCTTCATTCTGTTTGGTTGTGATCTGTCAATTTTTGTGTTAGTATGATATTGTTATATTACTATAGTTTCGTTATATATTTTGATAATTTGGGAAAAAAATCCACTTTTTTTTCAAAAATTTTGTAGTTATTTTGATACACTTTTTCAAACTGATTTTAGATTCTCTTCTGTTCATAGAGTATAGTGTTCTATTCATATTCAATTTTAAAAATACTATCAGATTTTGATACTATCACAGTGTTGAATGTTCTTATCTAAGTATACCTCTCTCCAAAAAATTAATAAACCTGATAGTTGCACATGGAGAAGCAAACTGTACAAGAGAGCATAAAATGAAAAATAAGTCTTTCTTTCAGACTCAGTCCCTGAATTTGTAACTGCCTATAATAGGTCATGTATATGTGCTAGAGAGTTTTAGTATTTATATAAATGTGCTTTAGAATGCCTCTCTTCTTTTCTTTTATACATAGTATCGTGCACTAATACTATTTATTTTCATGCATTCTTTCCTATCTCATAATTTATCATGGAAATCTTTCCATAAGAAATTCTGATGATTTACTTCATGTATTTGTACAGGCTTCATCATCTATTTAATTACTCCCTTATTGATGGGCATTTTGATTATACCAGTTTCTGTTTTTAATAGTATAATATTTCATAGACTTCCTATATTTTATCTTTGTATTATTATATATGTTTCTATCATAAAAGTAATTTTTAGCCGTGGAATTGCTGGGTCAGAAGCTGAAGATGTTCAGGTGAGAGATATTTTCAGTTTTCCCTTGAAAGATGTTGAACCATCATTATAGTCCGTTTAGTGTATGCATATGTCTGCTTCCCAGCACCAACTCTGGATTTTATCATCTGTATTTTATTTTTGCCACTCTGATTGTTTTGCTGTTTTAAAAATCATGAGTGAGGTTGAGTCTACTTTAGTATATTCATTAGTTGTTTATTTTTTTTTTTAAGCATTTACCATGGGCAAAACACTGTTCTAAGTGGATTATATGTTCATTTAATGAATTATTTCCTCTTATCATTTGCTCATTTTAAAAATGTTTTTTATTAACTTCTTAAGAGATTATTGTAATCAAGGAAATTACTTTTAGTTACATGTATTGCAGATTTTTATTTCACTTAATACCTATTTTTAATGATTATGTATATATTTTACCCACAGTTTTAGATTTTTATGTAGTTAGATGATGTTTTATAATTTTCTTCATCTTAGTCTTTTCAGATTTGGTTAGGCTTATTGCTATTTGTTTGCTGTAATCATCACAACACCCTTATGGAACAGCTATAGTTATTTCTGACTTACAAATGAGGGAACTGAAGTACAAGGGGTTAGCTTGCCTAGGATTAGACTACTGGTAAGGGCAAAGTCTGGATTTGAACCCAGGCCTCTGGCTTCATATCCTCTTCATTTGGTCTCTGTTGATGCTGCCTTTTTTTTCCCCAAAAGCATTGCTTATGGTTTTGTGTGTTATGTGGCTACTGTTAATTCTCTTTGCTATTTAGTAACACGTATTTTATGCTGTGTGTCATAAAATTTTTTAAGGATTATAATTCATAATGATATTATGTTTGTTTTTAAAACAAACAACTATTAGAAAAGGTAAAGTTGTTGTGGATAATAAAATTGACTATAGTGAAGAAAAAGGCTTTGTCCTCTCAGGTAGATACATAATGAATACCACTTTACATCATGTAAATAAATTATTCACATTTCTCTGTAACTTTACCTGTGTTCAAAATTTGCACTTATAATCTCTTGAAAAAGTTTTTTTAAAAAGCTGCTTTAAATTTTTTTAATCAGTCACCTTTTTTTTTGTAGGATAGATCACATACTGAATATAAACTACAGTTTGCAATTTTTGGCAGCATGCTCTATGAACTTGTTTCTCTGACTGACTGGAGTGCTAAGGTGTATGTGGATTTTTACCAGAGAATATGTAAACCTACACAATAAAAGTACTATTCTTATAGAGCACTTTTTCTACAAAAGATTGGGGGGGCTGTGGAACATTGATTAATTTAATTGCTGTACCTTTAGAAAGTTTTTCTGTTAAAACTAAATGATTGTCAAGATCAGAGGCAAAGAATTTCACAATAATGGTCTCCACCCTAGACATCCTGATGGTATGTTCATTCAGTGGAAAGGTTTCAGGAGTGCTTGATTGTACTTGAAGTCATTTGGTGTCTTGGAATGTTGCTAAATTAGTGAACTAACAAACATAAAATGGTCAGTAAAGTTGAGAAAGAGCCATCACTTTTCAGTTGCTTCACTACCAAATACAAAAATCCAAATACCAAAATGTTAATCAGTAATCCTTGTTGGCCTGCTGAAAAGAATCATAATATCATAGACACATCTTATATTAAATCTTGGAAATACCCTGGGTTTTTTTTGACTTTATTTTAGCAAACCCCACTTCTAAGTAAACCTGAATAAAATCAAGATTTATAAAAAAGGCAACTTTAGAGTTACCTGGACATGGTATTCCTTTAAATAGCTTACCTTTCAACTTCTTTAGGTCATTATATTCACCATTCAGACCTGCATGTAAATAAAGCAAGAAACACTGATAGTCCATGGATGTTTAGTTTTTTTTTTTTTTAAACATAAAACATCATGGTAAAAGGTTAAAAGGATATGCATTTGAAAACTTAACATAGGCGGTGTTTTATTTTTTAAATATCTAATGAGGTTGGGTGTAAGCGATATTGCTATAATTGCTGTTAATTTCATTCTAAATACTGAGACTAGGGCTTGAATAGGCCGTTGTTGTTTTAAGATTTTATTTATTTATTTGACAGAGATCACAAGTAGGCAGAGAGGCAGGCAGAGAGAGAGGGAGGGAATCAGGCTCCCTGCTGAACAGAGAGCCCGATGCCGGGCTCGATCCCAGGACCCTGGGATCATGACCTGAGCCGAAGGCAGAAACTTCAACCCATTGAGCCACCCAGGTGCCCCGGCCATTCATTTTTTATGATTAAGTATGACCATTAAAACAGTAATCATTTGCCTTGTAGAGTGACATGAATGTATTCTTAGAAAAATTGTATTGCTATCCAGTAGCAGAGAAGTATCTTTGTATAGAAAATTAAATCAGAAAGAACATATGTTGTTCTTTTGGTTTTACTGCCGTTTAAACTTGATTGAAGAAGAAACATAGCAGTTGGTAGAATGGCATAGTTCTCAGGTTTTCTGATTCCTTTTTAAGTTTCTTGATTTATCACTATATTTGTTGTTCATTCAAGCATGGTTAATGCACCTCATCTGTAAAACTGTAGGTTGCAGTTTTTCTGTAAGTTGGCTAATTACTTTTATAATAAAGAATTCACTTAAAATGGAAAGTAAATTCTTCATATTAAGAGAAGAAAACGTAATTTCTATTTTCAAATTTCTTCAGTTTTGCTTTAGTAGAAGATGAACTGGAGTAGGAATTAAAGAGTTGGAGATGGGTGGTTTTTTTGAATGGAGGGCTTATTGATGGGATACAAAGTATTACTGAAATTGTGTTTGGGGGAAAGAAACTATAAACTGAGGCTTTTTAAAGGACCGGTTTCTTACTTTCTGTTGTTCTTGCTATTTTAGGGGTAGAGATTGCTTCTTTTGAGGATATAACTTCTGATGTCATGAAGAATATTAATCACTTAGTTAAGAATTTTAGAAATTTTATATCAAGTAAATGATAGCTGAGTTCAAATTGCAATGACAAAAGAAATACAAGAATAAGAAGAAAATCCATAGCAACTCTGGAAAACAGGAAAAGATGTAGTCAGAAAACGTGGGCAGTTTTGAAAGATAGGACTGACAAGATTTGATTACTAAAAACCATTAGTACTAAACAGCCTGTAATTCAGCATAGCAAAAATATTTGGTTTCTGAATAAGGAAATATACTTTCTTTCCTAATAGTTCCAAAATTCACCCAGGTTAGAGGCGCCTGAGTGGTGCAGTCACTTAAGCATCTGACACTTGGTTTCAGCTCAGGTTGTGATCTCAGGGTCACGAGATCAAGCCCTGCGTAGAGCTCCATGCTCAGTGTGGAGTCTGCTTGAGATTCTCTCTCCTTCTCCCCTCACTGCTTGTTGTCTCTCTCTCTAAAATAAATCAGTTAATTGAAAAAAAAAAAATCACCCAACTTAGAGATGGCAGGGCTAAGGCAGAGAAATGGCCCTGTGGGCAATAGCAAGATAATTAGAAGACTCTGGAATCAGTGAATCTTGAAGAAAAAAAGCTGTCTACTAGTTTCTCTCTTTTGCTCTATTATGTGCAAAATCCACTCACAAAGTCTTGCAGCCTTACATTTTGGTCATGACGGAAGTAGGGGAGACAGTTGAAAATAAATTAGTAACTTATACCAGCCATCAGTATTGAAAAATCTAAATCTTAAATAAAGATCTTAAGAAAAGATGAAGGCAGTAATGAAATACTGGATATTTGAGGAACATTAGCAATGCTAAAGAGAGGACTCAGATAAGCAAATAGTTTAGAAATCGTAGTTAATGTAAGAAAAAGTAGCAAAGAAAACGTTAAATTGAGAAGGAAAGAGTGAAAAAGTCTTCACAGTTAAAAATATGATTGCCAAGTAAAATCCCTAGGCACCAAAAATATAGAAGGTGCTACAAATCCAGAGTGTTCTGTTCTGTTTTCAGAACACTTGTTGACGTAGAGTCTTGCATTTAAAAGTCTCATGGATTTGAGAGGAGAGATCTTTGGGCTTCCATTAGATGAGGAATTGGAATTGAGGCCTTTGCATAAGGCCAGAGCTCTTCAAGATAAGGCTTTAATGAAAGAGAGCCTAGAAAATTAAATTTAACTTCCAGCAGATAACATCAGAGAAGTTTTCTTCTCTTGGCATTTGGATGTAAGACTGAAAAGTCTCCTCTAAAGATTGTAACCATAAGCCTGCCTCCTTGTGGGTTTGTAATTCCAATTTATATTACCTTCCTAGTTCAGGAAAATGTAGTTACAGAAAATTATTTTAAAATAATGAAATATTGGTATGCTACAAAGCATTGAACAGAAACAAAAGTTAATACTCTTTAGGGGGATGGACCTTAAAGATATCATTTTAGTATAGTTTATATATGTGTGTGTGTGTCTATATATATATTATATATGTACACATATGTAGAGAGTCTAAATTGGGGGATTAAAAACATAAGCAAAGAAAAGTAAAAACATGAGCAAGGAACAAAATACTATCAAGAAACACCAGGAAGATTTACAAATGAATAAAACATTTAGAAATTAAAAATTGAAAATAAAAAAAAAATTAAAAAAATACTGAATGGCTTAAATAGATTAAACCTAGCTGAAGAGAGATTTAATGAACTTGAAGAGAGAGCTGAAAAAACAGATACAGAAACATGAGACTGTAGAGGCAGAAGAATAAACATATCTGAATCTGTGAAGTTGGAGTTTAGAAAAGGAGAATGAAGAGACTGAGAAGGAGAGTCCATATCCAAAAAAGGAATGACTGAGAATTTTCCAAAATTAAACTGTGAATCATTAGACTGAAAAAACAGTAAATCCAGAGGAAGAAAAATAACTGGATATTACTAAAAACAGGGAATTTAAAAGTAAGCAGAAATAGATTATTTCTAAGAGTCTAGAAATTAAACTGGTAGTGGAATTCTAAACTGTAACAATGGGTGCTGGAAGTCAGAATTCACTCTTCAAATATTGAAAGAAAACAAATGTTTTCCTAGAAATAGTAGCTAGCAAAATTACTCAAAAATATTTTGTAATACATTTTTAGACAAGCATCAGATAAAAATGTAGAAGTCTGAGTATGCTGTGTCGGCGAGCATGTGGAACAATGAAAATTCTTAACTTGCATAAGTAAAATTATCCACCTAAAATTTTTTTTTCGAGTGGGGGAGGGGCAGAGAAAGAGGGAGAGAGATTGATATGGGGATCGATCTCATGACCCTGAGATTATGATCTTGAGCCAAAATCAAAAGTTGACGCTTAACTAACAAGAGCTATCCAGGTGCCTTATAAAACCATTTTTTAGAGTAGTTTGGCAATATTTAGTGAATTTGGATGTGCATTTCCCCAACAACCCAGTAATTCTACATGTATATGTGTATATACCTTAGCATTATTTATTCATCTGTTTTGACCATGACAACTGAAATCAAATTTTCAGGAAACAAAATTTACTCTTGCTCCATACAGTACACTTTGATCTGTATGCTTTATCATTTGTTCATTTTCTTCCTTACTCACCTCTCCCTCTTGTCTCCCTCTCTTTAATGCTATTTGTGACCTTGACCTACTAATGCAATTTTATTGATGGATTAAGAACTGTAGCTATAAAAACATTGCCATAAAAAAAATTCACCCATAAGTTTAAAGAGACAAGGATAAGGATGTTCATAACAGCATTGTTTGTCAGAGTGAGAAATTGGAAGTAATCTTAAGCCCCAGTAAGTGGAGAGTGAATAAATAAACTGGTATATCCATGTAAGGACTTTTAGCTATAAATCACAATGAATCAGTGAATTGTATCCATTTTCAATGGATACCTTTAGAAATATGCTGAGTACAGAAAGCAAAGTGGAGAATACTATATAAAGTACAATTATGATATGTAACTTAAAAATGCAGAACACTATTATAGCTATAGTTTTGTAGCTATATACATAAATAGGAATATATAATGAAATCCATGAAAATGATAGACACCAAACTTAGGTTATTCAGGGAGGAAAACAAAGATATTTCTGTTATCTAGATAACATTTTTTTTCTTAAGCTGGGTGGTGGCTACAAAGATGTTTATTAAATAATATCTCAATTCCTTTGTATGTCAAAATATTTCCTGGTAAATTTTTTAAAAAGAGAAGTAGCAATATTGAGAGTCAAATTGAGATTTCTTTCAAACAGTAGAGCAAGAATGTTGAACATTGAGAGAAAAGTTTGAGAACGTATAACATCGATCCAGACCAGTTTCTGTGCAATAGGAATTCCAGAAGTAAAAAAAATACAATGCATATTGCAGAAGCAGTAGATAAAATGGCAGAATAAAATTTTCCTGTGCTGAAGAATGCCATCAAATAAGATATACTGGAATCCAATTTCTGGTAAAATTGAATAGTGATTAAACCTCCGAATTCCAGGAATCAAAAGAAAATCAAGTTTTCAGATAGAGAAAACAGGCTTACCCTTATAGAAGAAAAAATCAGATTGGCACCTGATTTTTCCTATGCAACACCGACTAGTAAGAAACAATGGAATTCTGAGCTAAAAGTGTAGTATTCTGAGATAAAAATATGTGGCAGAAGTATTAAGTATGAAGGCAAATTATGTGAACTATATCTGAAATATAACTCATAAATTTTAAATAAGTGAATACATTATTTGGAAGAACTTAAGCAAAATTAATCAGCATAGAGAATTTTGGATGAAATAAAGTATACAATAAACATTGATAAACAAAAGTAATTGACAAGCCAGAAGCCAATCAGTCAAACATGGTTAAATCTAAAAAATTGTTAATAATGTACTTTGAAGTATATAACTTGAAAGAAAGTGTTCTAAATAGAATATACAGAAAAGATTACAACTAGGGGATACAATTCTAGATGATTTGATAATAAAACTTGTGCTCTAGTAGTTGGGTGTGGGGTAAAAGGGGAGAAAATATCCTATGTAAAGAATTTCTGTTCATAGAATTGCAGGAGATACTTTTCACTTGATATTTATGAAGAATTATAGCTGTACATAATGTTGAAAATTTGAGGAGACTTGTTAAAAGATGGCAAGTGATCAGTTCTCCCAGCCTTCTCCTTGTCTGTTTGAAGTGGCTGAAATGTATTAAATTAAGCCTGTAACAGCATTGGGAAGCAAGGAAGAGTGACAGTCCTGTAGCAGATTTTGGGGATTTCCCTGAAAATAGAAAGCAGATGGAATGAGAGGGACAGAGAAACAGGAGCAGAGAAAAACACAACTGAAACTGAGAAGTTTCTCCTCAGTGGACCTCAAGAAACTACATTTGTGCTAACAGTTCCAAAGAATTGGGGTGGTCTGTAGGGTAATCATCAGAGGACCTAATTTAAAAACTCCACCATCTGGGTTCTGCCTTTTCTTATTTGTTATAGAATGATTGTTAGCAGGGGTACTTATCTCTAGGATAGAGTCATGGCTTCTGTTTTGCAGATTGTGATTCTGGAGAAGGCTTCTGATATGTGTATTGTGATTGGAGAGAGTAACAGAGCCTGCAAACTCTACCAAGAACAGAGAGTGGAGGAAGGGAAAAGACAGAATGGTTCCACACATGTGAAATACATGGAAGCATTCCATCCTAAAAGTAAAATCTTCCTTATAAGTTGGTAGTCTTGGGGGATCTAGTCCACAACCTGTTTTATGATCGCACAACCTAAATTAAAATTTGCTTTTGATATCCTCTGTCCAGTCATATTCAGCTTGAAATCAGCTCTCTCATTCAGCGAAGATGCCTTAAGAGAGGAACAGACCTATAGATTGACAGGAGAAATCCAGGCCAGTTAGATAACTCTGGAATACCGTTCATAAATTGGAATACCAAAGACCACCAGAAAACCAACAGTACAAATAGAAGATGAACTAAGAGAAAAACTAACCTCTGGAGAATGGGAATGATTCAAGAAGTAGATGGAATTTAAATGTAGTTCATATCTGCCGAGAGATTTAAGAAGCTAAAACAGCTGAAAAAATAAATGAAGCTGTTCTGAAAGATATAGTCTGCAGAGTTCTCAGACATAAAAAATCTGATTGTTAAATTCAAAGGAAGGGCTGAAAGCTGAATTAATGATTTAGAAGTAAAGTTGGGGAAACATCCTAGAACCTAAAGGTTAAAAAGATAGAGAATGAAAATACTGAAGAAAAGATGAAGATTGAATATTAAGTTACATGGTGCATGAAAACCAGGTATTTCGATTTCCAGAGGAGATAAGAGGAGGGGGAAGAATGATTTAAAAAAAAAATAAATAAGGCACAATACCCAGAAGCCAGGGAGTGTTATATGAATATTATAAAAGATGGGTGAGGTTGATAGTGATGTGAAATGATGGATGGTCAAGTTATATCAAGTGAAGAGAAGTTTTAGAACAGTATGGATAGTATGATAATTGTCAGAAATCATGCAAGTTTAAATATGTACAAAAAAGATGAAAGGATGTGAAATAATGGTTTCCTTTTGAGAAAATGATGGAGTAATGATAGAATACTTCTCAGTTTTCTTTCTTTCTTCCTTTTTTTTTTTTTTAACTTCTCAGTTTTCTTAAAACATAATGTTGTTTTGTAAGGAGCATATTTTTACTTCAAAAATAAAGCACTAAAAATTATGTTGGAAAAGAAGGGAGAGCAATATGAGGGTAACAGTTGTTACCAAATTTACACGCAGTCTCAGGTGCATAATTCTTTGTAACATACATTCTTCGTTTTTCATAGCAACCATCTCCTTCCCTCACTGTTTCCAGACTTATAGAAGTGTATTTTCACACACTTCTCTGAACCTTCTTTTTCACCCAGAGTATCAGGGTGGGGTTGGCTGATTCCATCATTGCACATGGATTTTATGAGAGATGGTATATATGTAGAAAATACCTTGAAGTAAGGATATCTTCTGCGTATTCTTTATTAATAATTGATAGTATCAATCCAACATCTTTTTTTTTTTTTTAAGATTTTATTTATTTATTTATTTATTTGTCAGAGAGAGAGAGAGGGAGGGCGGGCACAAACAGGCAGAAGTGGAGAGAGAAGCAGGCTCTCTGCTGAGCAAGGAGCCCGATGTGGGACTCCATCCCAGGACCCTGGGATCATGACCTGAGCCAAAGGCAGCGGCTTCAGCGGCTTAACCAACTGAGCCACCCAGGCGTCCCTATCACTTCAGCATCTTTAAAATGAGTCAGGATGTAAATAATGAACAGTAAGGGAAAAATCAGGAGAATGACTTATTTACAATTTTGAGGTATATTCTGGTGGGGTTTTTTTGAGTTGAGAGTAGGAATTGCTCAGTATCAGAATAGTAACATGTGAGTATAATCACAGAGCTGTGAATTGTGTTCTGGACCACCTGAAAGGCTCCATCTTTTTTGTGAGGAGATGGATATGATCCTTGATCTGAATATGCCACATCTACTATAAACTTCTGAACCCTCCACCATCATTCAGGATGCATCTCTAATGGTTGAAGAAGTGGTGGAGGATGACATGGGAGAGAGTGCCTGAGGATCCTTGCCTGGGACAAGTTATGGAAGGAAAAATCTTACAGGTATTCTTCTTATCTATGTTACTTGGTTGCTGTGTTTTTATTGGATTAAATAATTCTTTTTCTGGGTGGAGTGGGGAGTAGTTAAAGGGGGATGGGAGATGGGAGGGTTGGAGTGGAGCAGTCTTCTTTTTTGTGAAGGGTAGTAGAAGACTTAGGAAAGAATATCAGCATCTTTCTGTCTCTTTTTCTGCTCTTGCACAACTTTTGTTGTCATCTTCACAACAAAGGAAATTGTATTAGTGTTCTTGAATCACAGACTCCTATGGTGATAAGATTCACCAGGAACATTTAGGTACACAGCATGCTGACATGATAGTGTTAGCTAGCAGCACCTTTTAGAAACTAAAGGAAAGTGTTTAGATCTGTGAACTGTATTGAGTTTTAAATATTTTGTATATATGCTTAAAATTTTTATTTGTAATTTGTCAGTCATCTTTTCTTTGGTTATGTTAGTTGATTATTTAACTATTTGATGCTGATTTATTTCTATGGCATAAATATGTTTTTAACACTGCTATGGACTTAAGTAGTTAATTAACTGGAGCTCCTTAAGTCTTAAAATGCTTGATTTTCCTCTAGAATAACAGAGACTTAAGCCAAGAGCTCAGTAAGTGGCTTCCAAGATAGCTCTAGTTCCAGTGCAGCTTAAAAATATTGCAAAAAGATATTTTTCTTTAATTCATATGTCAGGGAATTTCATAGAGATTTTCTAGATATTATTGAAGTTTTAGAAATGGTATCTTCAGTTATAGTGTTGATAGTTCATAATTCTGTTGTGCTTTTAAAATGATAATATAAGAAGTGTGCATGAGTATGTGGGGGAAGTCTTTTCTGAAAACATAGAGCATTTGGAACATATACCTGTAACAAGTAAGTGGATATGAGCAAAGGTATGTCAATAAAATTGGCCTAGATAAATAAGTGAAACGAGAGCATATTGTTAAAGTTTTTTTTTCTTTCTTTTTTGTTTCAATGAAAATAAGAAATGTTGCTCTTAAGAATTTTGTATTTTCTCTTTTTTTATTTTTATTTTTTCTAGCTTGGGCACTAGGAAAGGAGCTCTTTTATGCCATCTTGTCTGCCAGTCTGTTTGAATCAAGAAAGACTCATTGAAGACTCCTTTGAAAAGAATATTTTGAAGAAGGAAAAAGAAATACTGTTGAGAGAAGGCAAACAGACCTAAAGGGTGATAGAAGCATATATTTTTGTTGTGTAATGACAACAGGACTTCATAGAGTGAACATGGAGAGCTGAGAAGGGAGAAAGTTCAGAAAGGACTGAATTCTGTTGGTCTTGATGAAAAATGCTGGCCATCTACTAATGTGGAAAGACAGTTGAAGTTGATGCTTTAGTCCCAGGACCTTTTTGTCTCTGCTGTGGTACAGTTCTCATAAACTGTTCTCACATTCAGAACCACCCCTTTGTCCTCTGTGAATGATGGCAGTTTTGCTTCTGTTAGCAGTGCTTCCAAGGATGAATAAAAATATCTAATATTTGCCAAAACCTAAAAAGTACAGTTCATGTATTTATCATTAGAGCTTTTGCAGGATACCCCTCTTGTATTTTAAAATTCTGTAGTGCTTAAAACCAACCATCGTAGGGTATTTTTAATCAGTAAGTATTAGATTTTTCAAGATGAAGTATGATGATTCCTGATCATACTGTACAGTGCTCTCCAGTGTGATATCCATGGACTGCTTGATGAAACTGAAACTTTTTTTTGCACATAATAATTATGCTATTTATGGTGTCATGATTTTCTGTTTTCCTTGAGATTTTAATAGACCTTATTTTACTGTATATGTCAAAATAAAAAATTTAGAATAGTAAAATGTTGTAATATGGATATTGATCTTGTATCTTATACTAAATATTGAGTTTTGTTTTGTTATAAACTCTGATCCTAAATGACGGTTTTCGAGAGGAGGACTGTTTTTGGACTTAAAATTGGTTGTTTCAGTTCTCCAGACCAGTGATATGAATTATGAACTTTGTTTCTGATCCTTCAGTCTTTCCTTATTTTAAGGACTTTTAGAACAAGTTGTGAACCATTTTGAACATAAATATCTCAGTCGTCAAGAATGTGTGCTCTTTAGCCTTTCTCCAAGAGATTTCTTGATTAAAAGTCCATCTCAAATGCTGGGTTCTCTTATGAGGCCTTCTTATTAATTCAGAGTGAATGTGTGTATTTATAAGGGTATCACTTTGTTTCAGTCTGATAGTAAATTGTACATGTTTATTATTGCATTTCTTGTAGTGACAAAAAGGTAGGGATAACTAATGCACGTAAAGAGGGAGAATGGTTGCAGTGGAACACTGTGGAGCTCTTAAAAAATAGGTTCTCTCTCTTCATTTTAAGTTATGTCTGATATTTTAATAAGTGAAAATTAATTATAGTTCAGTATTCTATTTAAAAAAACTTTTAAAAATAAAACATGCTGTATATATGTTTCTTTAATTTTTGTTATGTTAAGTTTTAATGTAGTGTTCCATGATTCATTGTCTGCATATAACATTCAATGCTCCATGCAACCTGTGCCCTCCTTAATACCCATAACAGGCTCACCTGTCCCCCACCCCCTCCCTTCTAAAACCCTTAGTTTGGTTCTCGGAGTCCATAGTCTCTCATGGTTTGTCTCTCATTCTGATTCCCCCCCCTTCTCCTAATGTCCTCCATGCTATTTCTTATGTTCCACAAATAAGTGAAACCATATGACAATTGACTTTCTCTGCTTGACTTATTTCATTTAGCATAATCTCCTTCAGTCCCATCCATGTTGATGCAAAAGTTGGGTATTCATCCTTTCTGATGCCTGAGTAGTATTCCATTGTGTATATGGACCACATCTTCTTTATCCATTCATCTGTTGAAGGGCATCTTGGCTCTTTCCAAAGTTTCGCTATTATGGACATTGCTGCTGTGAACGTTGGGGTGCATATGGCCCTTCTTTTTACTACATCTGTATCTTTGCAGTAAATACACAATAGTATAATTGCTGGGTTCATGCTGTATATATTTTAAGTAAAGAAAGGTACAATTATATTGATACATAGCATGGAGGATAAAGAATGAATAGAGAGGATCATTTCCTTTTCATATTTTTGTATTATCACATTGGTTTTAGTGAAAGTGTTACTTTTATAATTTCTGAGGAAGAATTTAAAAATTACAGGAAAAGTATTTAAATGTAGTTTTGTATTTTATCACTTGATAGAATGATAATTAGAAATAATGCTTACAGTGGTCATTGATATATATACTTTGTTATTACTGTGTAATGAATTAAGGAGGATGTGATACTGATTATGATACTTGGAAACAG
The DNA here is from genome assembly GCF_963455335.1 of Martes martes. Classification (NCBI taxonomy): domain Eukaryota; kingdom Metazoa; phylum Chordata; class Mammalia; order Carnivora; family Mustelidae; genus Martes; species Martes martes. Next base: position 38,108,284 of record NC_137896.1, read on the forward strand.
CAAGACAGGAGCTATGTTTACCTATAGGAGATAAGAGTGAGCTTTAGTATAGACATCTGACATGTGGTCAAAATTATTATAGGCACTAGTTTCAGTTGAACCTTTCTCTCAGCCTCAGCATTTGAGAACTTTAATTGATTTTATTTATATCCCTTCTCTCTACCCCTTCCTAGAAAAGAGCAGGCAAAAGAGGAGCATCCAACAATATAAAGAGGAAAAAGGTGAATACTTTTAAATACTGTTCTGGAGAATACACTGACTAGAACCTTGCTCAGATCAAAACTTTTCTGGGCCTGTGATTACCTAGCTGTAAAATAAGGAGTTTGGACTTACACATACTAAGGGATCTCCTGGAAATAGGATTACATAATAAAGAATCCCTGTGTAATAGGGAAGTGATTTTGTTTTTATTTTTATTTTTTTAATTTTAATTTTTTAAAAAGATTTTTTTAAATTTATTTGACAGAGACACAGTAAGAGAGAGAACACAAGCAGGGGGAGTGGGAAAGGGAGAAGCAGGCCCCCACAGAGCAGGGAGCCTGATGTGGGGCTTGATCCCAGGACCCTGAGATCATGACCCGAGCTGAAGGCAGATGCTTAATGGCTGAGCCACCCAGGTGCCCCAAGAAGTGATTTTAAAATGTAATATTTCATTTTCCAACAAAAATGAATAACTTTATTTTTGGGGGGACGGTGGAGTTAATATAGTGATACATATGGATGTGAAGTTGGACATTACTTTGGTTAGGTAGAATATTAGAATATTTTTCTTTAAGACCTGATTTCTCTTACATAAGGAAAGTTATTTTTTTTTTTTAAAGATTTTATTTATTTATTTGTCAGAGAGAGAGAGGGAGAGAGAGAGCGAGCGAGCACAGGCAGAGACAGAGGGAGAAGCAGGCTCCCCGCCAAGCAAGGAGCCCGATGTGGGACTCGATCCCAGGACGTTGGGATCATGACCTGAGCCGAAGGCAGCTGCTTAACCAACTGAGCCACCCAGGCGTCCCCATAAGGAAAGTTATTATAGTAGCAAATATCTAGGGTGGTTTTAGACTTGCATAGTTAACATCATGATTTTTATAAGTTTTAAAGTATAACAATTAAAAATCAACAAAGTGGCAGTTAGCAGATATGGAAGTTGTCAGGAAATAGTTCGCTATCCTGATATTGAAGGAAACAAAAGCCTTACATTTATTTTGTATTGTGCCCATGGAATTGTATGTGTGAATTTTAAAAAGTTAACCAGCTTACTGGTGAAAAAAACATGTCTATAGGGTAGAGAATGAATTTTACTATTAAACTTCTCATTATGTCAAGTCACTGAACCTAGTTTTCATGGGTATGGGTTCTATTTCTTTTAGTTTTTGTAGCTACCAATTCTCTTGGCCTCAGCTTGAATAATTATATATTTCTGTTGGTTATCAACTTAAATAAATTATATTACTATATTTTTCTTATTTCCCCTAGGTTATCAAAAGATTGTATAATATTTTCTGTTTCGAATAGTTCCATATTATAATCAAGTCTGTAACATGTTTATGTGTAACATGAACTGTGAACTGATTTATGAGTTGTAGTTCTGTTTGCCATTTATACATTTCAAAAGACATCTATTATTTGGCTTTCATTATAACTCACAGTATTACTGTAGAGATTGGAAGCGACAGTAATTAGAAACACTTTGGAAAACTGTTGATTATACAAACATAAATTGTTATTTTATTCACTGGTCAGAAAAGATTAGAGGGTGTTTATGTTTTTAAAGGCTGAAAATGCTTTGCAAATCACTTGTCTATGCTAGGTGCAATGGAATTGGCAGTTTTATGAATAGCAGTATTTTGTTTAACTGAGAGAGAAAATTGAGATGATTTTACTTGGTGATTGACTGAATCTACCGGTATTATATAGTAAGATGTGGAAATATATAGGACATACAAAAATTTAGGAAAAATGTGACAAATTTCTAATTCAACCAGTAGACTTTCACAAATAGTTAACTTTGTTTACAAGTAGCTCTGAAAATACTCAAAATTATTTCATGATTGAGACCTCAACGTATGACCATAAGGTATCAAATTTAATATACTTTTGTTTCTAAGTCAACTTGGCTAAAACTAAACTGCTTATCTTCTTTTGAGCCTATTCACATTTTACCCTTGTTTTGGAGAATGACCCTTCCATCTGTCCAGTTATCTCAAGTTACCATTTACTATTCTCCAATAACACCTACTTTCTGGCAGTTCCTAAATTACTAAGGTTTCTTTTTTAAAATGTCTTATTTTTTTGGTGCCTCTATCATCTTTGCCTCTAATCTGAGATAGGCTCTAAACGCTTTTCATTTGGATTATAATGTCAGCCTCATAACTTGTCTACCTACCTTTAAAGTCTTGCTGCATATTATCATACCGTTCTCAAAACAGTATTTCTAAAGGTAAATCTGATCAAATCACTGTCTTGCTTACTTCCCTTTAAAAGTCCTTCTTTGGGGGCGCCTGGGTGGCTCAGTGGGTTAAGCCTCTGCCTTCGGCTCAGGTCATGATCCCAGGGTCCTGGGATCGAGCCCCGCATCGGGCTCTCTGCTCAGCAAGGAGCCTGCTTCCCCTCCTTCTCTCTCTGCCTGCCTCTCTGCCTACTTGTGATCTCTGTCTGCCAAATAAATAAATAAAAATTAAAAAAAAAAAAGTCCTTCTTTGATTAGGGTCTAAGCTCATACAAAGTACCTCTTTATGATCCTGTAAGATCTTTGGAAGCACATAACCTTGGTTCACATTCCTGCTCCACCCTTATCACGGTGTGACTTCTAGGAAACCTAAACTTCCTTTGATTGCTCAGCTTGTAAAAGGAGGATGATCATTATATCACCTCCCTTGTAGGATCATTGTGAGGATTTTACACACGTGAAAATGCTTAGACTTTGCCTGGCACATAGTGTTAACCTGCTGTTAGAATTACTTCTCCAGCCTCATTGCTCTCCACTGTCCTTACTCTGTGTATAGGATTATCCAAAGCACTTCTTGGACTTTATTGTAATTGGCTATTTACTTTTCTGTCTCACTACATTGAAAGCTTATCTAGTATAGATGAGCTGCCTTATTTTTCATTATGTTCCCTGTGCTTTGTATTGTACCTGGTATTTTGCATGTCTTCATGCAACGAATTAATCCTTGTCGGTCTTGAGAGATAGGAACGTGTACAATATATATTGAAAAATTATTCTGTATCTCGGATTTCTACAGAACTTTTGTAAGCTTTTTTTTTTTTTTTTTTTTTTTAAAGATTTTATTTATTTGTCAGAGAGAAAGAAGGGGAGCAGCAGGCAGAGTAGGCAGAGAGAAAAACAGGCTCCATGTTGAGCAGGGAGCTGGATGCAGGACTCAGTCCCAGGACTCTGGGATCATGACCTGAACTAAAGGCAGCTGCTTAACCATTTGAGCCACCCAGGTATCCCTTACCTGGTATTTGTATGTCCTCATGAAATATTGGCAGAAAGGATCCTGGTAGGTAGGTCCTAAGAAAAGATTAGAGTGTATATAAGATACATATTGAAAATTTATTCTCTAAGGTTCCTAAAGAACTTTTTAAAGCACTGTTTTTTGTTTCATCTAGCATGGTGCTTGGCTCTTAACAAGTGCTTAATTAGTGTTGAATTACTTGATTAATTTGAAATAAAAAAATCTAAAAATGGATGAAGCAGTGGGTGTGGGATATAGTTGTTATGGTGGAGATGTCATCAGTTTTCAAGTTCCATTTCCACTCTAGTTGAGGAGAAAGAAATTCTATACTACACATATCTTGACCCTGGTAGTCTCCTTGTATGAAGCATTTATGTGAGTTTTTTCTTCTTTTTTTCTTTGTTTCTTTCCTCAGTAAATTTCCATTTTGGTTCCCTTTCCTTAGCCAAGTGCACAGGTGACTTATGAGTACTTCCTAGTTGTGAAATGACTTGGTTTTATGAACCATTGATGAGCTAAGGAGATGCAAAAAAGAAAAGGTGAATCACTGAAAAGAAATAAGAAGCTTCTCTTCCCTTCTGTGTAAAAGATATACGTTTTCTTTAGTAGTGAGTTAAAATTGGAATAAGCTGATTTACCAAATTGCCAATTAGATGTCACACTCAGTTGTTGATTCTTTGTCTAGGCTGGGTATTAGATGCCATTTAGATTGAATTAGTCTCTGGGATTTGATCATTGAAAAACTTGAAAAGTCATTTGTTAAGTACTGGTTGTAGATGTTTTTCCTGTTAAAATTGATACTAATTTTTATTATCATGATTTATTCCACATTCAGTTTGTTCCTCATTTAATAACATAAGCAAGTGGAGTTGATATGTAAATTATATATCTCAATATAGCTGTTAAAAAATAAGCAGATATAATTTCATTGATTTTAAGGTAGTTCTTTCATTATTCCATTACAGGCACATTTTACCTTAAAATCAGAATAAGGGATTTAGTTAAACCATATTATCTACAAATTCATTTTTCAAAAACAGTCAAACACTCTTTCTCCTTTTCATTATTTTGCAAGTGGAGAATTTATAAACCCGACTTTTTTTTTTTTTCCTCTGAACGAAATAATTACCCTTCAATAGCACTCCTACTACTTTCTCACCCTTACAGATTAACTGCGGTTTCCAAATCACTACCTGGTCATTATGCAGATTTACTTTGTGAAAGTTAAACTGCTCATAGTGGTAAAGATTCTAAGCACCTTTCACTCCCACCCCCACAACTGCATATATAAGCGGGCATTCACAATTATTATCAAAGGTAGCAATTTACTCCTACCTTGAAGCCTGTACAAATAATCTTATCTTGTCAAATGATTCCTTTGTATGATGAATTTTCATATTTCTAGAAATAGCTCAGGTGACTCTTCCATTTAGTAGTGCTTTCTAATTAAATTACTAATCTTTCTTCAAATAAAATTGTCAGAGTTACCACGAGATTGTTTCTTGAAATACGATCTCTAAGTTTAGCTTTCATTTGTTTACTTCTGTTTATTTTTATTATAATAGTAAAGGAAAAGAAAATGTGTGTTTATTGCCTCCATGCAGAAACTGACCTTGCTGGGGCGCCTGGGTGGCTCAGTGGGTTAAGCCGCTGCCTTCGGCTCAGGTCATGATCTCAGAGTCCTGGGATCGAGTCCCGCATCGGGCTCTCTGCTCAGCGGAGAGCCTGCTTCTCTCTCTGCCTCTCTGTCTACTGTGATCTCTCTCTGTCAAATAAATAAATAAAATATTTAAAAAAAAAAAAAAAAAAAAAGAAACTGACCTTGCTTTAAATAGGAAATACTGGTCTACTCCCTTAGGAGTGTTGATCCTCATTTACAGTTTAATTCAATTAACAGTTTTTCAGCTCTTCTGGTACTTGGAATACAAAGTTGAATGAGATAAAAATTCTGACATCTAGGATTTTTTAAAATTATGAAATGAAATGTAGTCCTTGATGAGGCCATAGGGACAAAGGAGAGAAGGGGATATGGTTGGGAGGACTTTATAGAAGAGATGATAACAAAGTTAAGACCTAAAAGAAGAGATCAATTTATGAGTGTGTGGATGAACACCAGGAAGTAGGAAAAAAAATGCCAAGAAAAAAACCCCAAAAGATCCAAGCCTTAAAGATGGATGGAGTTCTAGAGCCCAATTAGCCATTTCTAAGGGTTACGAGCTCTCTAAGGGCAAGTGGCAGGTGAGGCAGAAGGAGTCAGAGACCACCATTTTATGATAGGCAAATTAATTGCATGTGAATTGCCTATGAAGATATACATTCGGCAAACTGGTGGTTACCAGAGGACAGATGGTTCAGGGGGTGAAATAGGTAAAGGTGATTAAGAGTACACTTACCATGATGAGCACTGAGTAATGTATAGAATTGTTGAATCACCATATTATGCACCCGAAACTAATATAATACTATGTTAATTATCTAGGAATTAAAAAAAAATTCTGATTCCATAAGTTAGGGGTAAAACCCTATGTCTGGTAGGTGAGGTGATGCTCCCAAGTGATATTGATGTTGCTGGTCCCCTATCCGCACTTTGAACAGCAAGGTTATAGACTATTAAGGAGTTTTGTCTTTATTCTATGGGTGTTGAAGGAGTGATACCAAATTTTCATTTTAAGGAAATCTTGCTTATAGGAGGCTGCAGAGTTAAAGCAGGAGTTTGACATTAGAAGTCTTGGCCATGTGTGGCCCCTTAAAATGTGGATAATGAAGGGAGAGGCACTTGAAGTGGTTAGTTTTGCACTTTATATCTTAGAGGTAATATTCTAGTATCAGTGTGATGGATGAATTGGAGAAAGGTAAAATGTGGGACTTGAATTTCAGATAGTCTAATAAGGCAGTGGTCTAAGTCCAAGTAATTAAGCCCAAAACTCCTTCAGGGTTAAGGCAGGTCAGATGACTGTGAGAAGTGGCAGTGGTATAAGGTTTCGAGAGGCACAGGTTCTGTGGTGAAAGGAAATACAGCATGTATTCCCTTCTCTCCCACAAGGAATCCACATTCAAAATTTTAAATACTATTGTGTTAACCAACTAAAACACTTAATTTTGTGATGTCTGTAGTCAAATGCTCTACCACTGAGCTATACCCCATAATTTTGTGATGTCTGGTTGAATCCAAGGTGGTTGGCAATGGTGACAGAAATAAAAATTGTTTGGAAAGTAGAATTTCTGTCTTGAGTGACTGGATGGTTGTATTACTTGCTAAAGGGCAAGAGGGATATATGAGGAATCACACACTTTTGATGAAAAGTGAGCAGTTGGGGGACCTAGATGGCTCAGTTGTTAAGCGGCCGCCTTCTGCTCAGGTCCTGATCCCGAGGTCCTGGGATTGAGTCCCATATCAGGCTCTCTGCTCAGTGGGGAGCCTGCTTCCCCCTCTCTCTCTCTGTCAAATGGATGAAAAGGATCTTAAAAAAAAAAAGTGAGCAGTTAGGCTTGGACATGTTGGATTCAAGATGCTTGTAGAATGGCTACTGTACTGTTGACAGAACTGAGCTGGTGGTTGAAATGTAGTCCCTCTCTGTGGTGGAGTAAAGATTCTCTAAAGAAGAAAGTTAGGATGAGAGAAGAGACCTCATATGGGGCTCTTAAGGAGTTCTAAATTTTTAACAATGGCCAGTGAGAGGACAAACAGTCTTGTGGATGGTAAGAGAGAGTGATGTTTTGGATATGTTAGAGGCAAGGAATCAGTTTTCCAATAAGGAAGATTGTTCAATTTGTGTCAGTTGCTATAGAGAGGTGCAGAAACAAAAAAGGCAGAGTTTTTCAGATTTGATACAGCAACCACTGGCAAATTTGTCTAGAGCAATTTCAGTTGAGGCAGAACCTAGAAAACTGGATTATGGAGTGACGGAGGTAAGAAAGTACAGATAATGATTTTCTTTTAGAAGAATTCTTTGTCTCCTTTTGCCATTTGTTAAAGGTCCTTTCTCAAAGCTTAAATTTCTTACTAAATGATCTATTTCTAGGTTGCCTAACTGAAAATAGTTCTATATGGGATAAGTTGATTCTATTCATATAAATATGCTGGGAAAAGTCATAAGAATATAAGGTAGATGCGATTATTTTTAAGTTGGGAAGCTGCTATAATAAAGCTAATTTAGAAAATAAGTTTTTATATTTATAGGGTTATTCATCTATCTTCACTGATTGTTACTTTAGGCTTTGTTGTGTGCAACTCCAAGGAAATATTTTCTACATGTCCTCATGTTAAAAAAGAAAAATCTTCATTTCTTTTCATGTCTTATACATGCTTTAAACATACTAAAATTTATACACCACAGGAAAACATTTTCTTTTTACTACTTAAAAATGAACTTAAATGTTGAAGTGCTTTACAGTTTTAACCTAGTCCTTTTTTTTCCCTCTTTATTTGTTATTCATAGTCTTTGCAATGCCGCCCTCTAGTGATAGCTTCCCAAAATGCATTAATTGTTGAAAAGTCTGTCCTTTTTTTTGTTTGTTGTTTTTGGTTTTTTGACTCCCTGGTCTATGTCTTAGCATATGTTGTTTGCTGTTCTCTTTTCCTGTTCCTCAGTTGAATGTGTATATGTGTGTGTGTGTGTGTGTGTGTGTGTATGTGTGTGTTTGTGTTACAGGCAGACTTCTTTCTCTCCTTTAGTGGCATTAGGGAAAAATCGAAGAGCTTTGGAGCCAAAAATTTTGGGTCTGAATCCTTAGACTTCTGTTAATCAACCTGTGCATAGGGCAAGTTATCTGTCTAGAGTTCTTTAGAGGAATGGATAGAAGTATCTTCTGTAAAACCTGACACAGCAAAGAGTAGGTGTTCACCATATACCAATTTTCTTTTCTACCCTCATCTTCCTGTTTTCATTGGTTAGGCTAGGGGGCAATTCTCTTTTTTTCCCCTCTGACTTCTCTTGTTATAGAGTATATCAGTATCATCATTGCCTATTGACTTGTCTGTGTTCTATAACTTCTAGAGGCCAGGAATCGTGTTAGGCTTGTGCATGTTTCTTTTTCTTTCTTTTCTTTTCTTTTTTTCCCCCCACATGCTTTAACAATTTTGTGCTTTTATTAAGTGGCTAATATCACAAATAATGGAACTTTGCTTGCTTGGAAATGTTTTGTCTTTTGTAACATTAAACAGTGTAAAAATATTTGGTGGAGGAACCAAGGAAAGGGGACAATAAAAAAAACCAACTTTTACAGCTTGTCTATAATGAGCCTGGTGCTTTATATACATTATCCAATTTACTTGAATCCTCACAATAACCCTGTGAGGTAGATATTATAATCCACATCTTTCTGATGAAGAAAATCAAGGTGTCTGAACTCACACAGTTAAATGATATAAAACCTAGAGCCATATGACACTGTACCATCTTCTGTCTTAAAAGGCATGTTGCACATAAGTCTCCAATATTGAACCAAGTAGTTGAAGACTCATGCTTATTGAATTACTATTGCACCTTAACCAAATTGCTTTAGTTTCTCCATCCAAAATGTAGAAGTATTGGTTGCGAGTTACAGAAATCCATTTCAGTATAACTTAAATTATTTTGTCATTAACAGATATTTATTGGGTGCCTACTGTCTGCAAGACATTGTTCTAGGCATTAGAGATTTGGTGGTGGGCATGATAGTCATGCACTTAGTAGCTAGTATATTGCCTACTTTTCAGTATAGAAATCATTTGTAAACAAAACCCCTATATAATGATAGGCATTATTGAGTGCTGTCAGGAACATTAAAGCAGTATAAATAAGTGGTAAATGATAAGGCAGGCCTTTTTTTTTTTTAAGATTTTATTTATTTATTTGGCAGAGATCGCAAGTAGGCAGAGAGGCAGGCAGAGAGAGAGAGGAGGAAGCAGGCTTCCTGCTGAGCAGAGAGCCCGATGTGGGGCTCGATTCCAGGACCCTGCGATCATGACCTGAGCTGAAGGCAGAGGCTTTAACCCACTGAGCCACCCAGGCGCCCCAAGGCAGGCCTTTTGTAAGCAGGTAGAGAAGGTCTCTCTTTCTAGCAGTTACCTGAGTAAAGTTATCATATGAGCTGTGAGAACACCAAGGAAGAACATACAAGGCAGAGAGAACAGCATGTGCAAAGTCCCTCAAACAGGAATGTGTTTGTGGTGTTGGGAAGATCCCAGGGAAGCCAGTATGGATGGAGCACCACTGGTGAGGTGAGAATGGTAGAAAAGAAGATTGGCAAGTTGGCCAGCAGCCAGACCACATGGTCTTTGTAGGCCATTCTGAGAAGATGAATGTTTATTTTAAGGGTGAAGAGAAGTAAGGAAAAGACTGAATAGAAGTATCATCATCTGACTTGACCCAGAAGAAGGATCATTGTGAGTGTTCTGTGAAGACTAAGCCAAAAAGGAATGACAATGAAAGCAGGGAGGCTGGGGGATATTGGGAAGGTCCAGGGGAGAAAGAGAACTTATGGGAACACCTTGGCAGGACGGCAGGGCTGCACTCCTCTTACACGTGACTCCGAAACAAAATTTTGAAATCCTATCAGAATTCTTTCTCTGTAAGTCTCTTTTCTTCTTACTATACAAGCTCCTTTGTTCAGACCTTCTTCTCCACTGCCACAAGCAGCGACAGGATCTTCCGGAAGGTGGTCGGTTTTCTGTTCATAGAATTGTTGCTATTCTTTTCTTCAATCTCCTGTTGAGTTTGTAGGTGTTCAGAATGGTTTGATATAACTATCAAGCTGAATTCCTGTGACCAGATGAAATTTAGGTCTCCTACTCCTCTGCCATCTTGCTCTTCCCACCTCAGCTTGTGCATGTTTCTGTCTCTAGTATTTAGCAGAGTCTAGTACATACAGGATCCTCATTAGAAAATATTTGTTGAATGACTAAATGAATTGAAAATTGAATAAATGGATACCTCTTTTTAATAGGAGTCCTGGAGTACATTAAAGAAGTTTCTCCAATATTATGCAGATTGCAATTGGATAATATATGATAGATTTTAACCATAGCCTTTCTTTTTCAATTTCTTATATAGTTGCTGGTCTTTTCAGGTTTATGATAACATGATAATATGTTTTCCTTAAAATTATCCATTTCATCCAGTTAAAAAATGTATTAGCAAACAGTTGTACATAGAATTTCATTATAGCATTTGATCGCTTCCTTATCTGAGTAAAGTCTTTTTATCATTACCAATTTTATGTCTTGTATTTTGTTTTTTCTTTTAAAATATTTAATTAGATTGGACATATGTGTATTTTATTAGTATTTTTGAAGCATTAGGATTATTTTAAATTCTTGTTTTTCTGCTCTCTAACTGAAAAAATATATAATTTTACTTATATTGCCTCTTCCAGGTTTTCCTTTCTAATGATATAATGTCCCCGTTTATTTTTATTCTCTTTTTTGAAAGCTTGTATTGCTCTAAATTTGCTTCTAATTATAGCTTTGACCAAGTCCCATATGGTTTGACATGTATTGTTTTTGTTATTTTCTAAGTGTTTGATAAATACAGCTGTGATTTCCTCCTTGACCTAAGAGTTATGTAGGAGCCTATTTTTAAAATTATGAAATGCATGTGTGTATGTGTAAAATACAGTTGTTAATTTCTAGCTTTATTATAATGTCATCAGGCAATAAAGCACATGGAGTTTCTATTTTTTGAGATTTTTTTCTTGCAATAAGTATAAGATCATTAAAGTTTTCCCTAGACACTGAGAAAGGTGAGTCCTCTATAGGATATACTGTTCTATGTATTATTTATTGTCTTTATTCCATGTATTCAGATTCCTTCTATAATTTGGCTGTCATATGCTTATGAGGATTAAAGTTTTACATTACTGTTGTGTGTTGTCATTTTTCATTGTTTCTAACATGTTTCAGTGCTGTGTTATTTGATGCTTAAAAGTTTGTAATTTTTATCTTCATAGTGGGTTTTACTTTTTGTCAGTTAATAATCTTTTAAATGTTGCTAGTCATTTGGATACACAAATGGGAAAAAAATGAAATTGATTTCTACTTTTCACCATGCGCATTTGGTTGAAGATCTAAATGTGGAAAGTAAAATAATAAAGCCTCTAGAGGACATTATAAGAGAATATCTTCATAACTTAAGGCAGGAAAATATTTCCTAAACAGAACACAGAACTTAGTAACATAAAGGAGGGAATTGATAAGCTGGACCATTGGCAAGATCTTCTGTCCTCGAACCATCAATAAAAGAGAAAAAGTAAACTGAAGAATAGAAGATACTTGTAGTACATTTATCTAACAAAGGGATTTTGTCCATATTATGTAAAAACTCTATAAATCAATATGAAAAAGCAGAAAAATGGGAAAGATAAATGAACAGGCAATTCATAAAAAAGGATATTCAAATGGTTAATAAATGTGTGAAAAATTGCTCAATCTATTTTTCTTCAGGGAAGTACTGTTTAAAACTATAATGAGATACTATTACAACACTCACCAGAATGCTGTAAGTTAAAAAGATTGGCAATACCAAGTGTGAGCAGAATGTGGATAGCATTCAGACTGCTAGCAGTGTAATTTGGGAAAATCACTTGAAAATTCTGGCAGCATCTACTAAAGCTGTATGTATACAGATATATAGGTACACAAATACCTGTATATCTCAGTAATTTCAATAGGAATTCATCTAGATATCCACTGAAAGTACAATCATGTTCAAAGCAGCATTATTTCTGTTAGGCAAAACCTGGAAACAAAAACGTCATCAGTAAAATGGATCAATAAATTATGGTATATTTAATCCAATATACAGCAATGAGCAGAGCGGTGAAAATGCACAAATTAGAGCTTTATGCAACAAAAATAAATTATGCAAATAATATTCATTGAAAGATCAGCCATGAGAGAATGTATTATACATAATTCCATGCATACAAAATTCAAAAGCAGGCAAAACTAACTTAAGGATTAGGCCTAAAGAGAGTGGTTACTTTTGTCGAAGAAGGAAGGGATAGTGATTGGAAAGTGGTACTAGGGGCACTTTTAGGTGTTAGTGATGTTCTGTTTCTTGACATGGGTAGTGGTTATATGGGCATACTGACTTTGGAATAATTCAGTGAATTGTGTAACTTACATTTGTGAACTTTTTTGCATGCATATTATGCTTTGATAAAAATTCAAATTATAGGGGCGCCTGGATGGTTCAGCGGGTTAAAGCCTCTGCCTTCGGCTCAGGTCATGATACCAGGGTCCTGGAATCGAGCCCCACATCAGGCTCTCTGCAAAGTGGCGAGCCTGCTTCCCTTCCCCTTTCTCTGCCTGCCTCTCTGCCTACTTGTGATCTCTCTCTGTCAAATAAATAAATAAAATCTTTTAAAAAAAAATTCAAATTATATGAACAGCAAAAAATGCTGCATTAGCGCTAGGATACTATTTTTCTTTTTTGAGGGAGAGAGAGAAAGCCAGCATGCATGCCAGACTGGGGTGGGGTAGCAGAGTGGAAGAGAATCTTAAGCAGGCTCCATGCCCAGTGTGAGCCCTATGGGGGCTTATCTTACCACCCTGAGATCATGACCTGAGCTGAAGTTGAGAATCCGAGACTTAACTGACTAAGCCATCCAGGCACCCCAGTGCTACGTACGATACTTACTAATGTTAAAATAATAGCAGAAATTCAATACAACATAATCACAATTTTATCATCTATTGAAGATGTCAATAAATATTATTGTCTGCTAGTTATTTGCTTGCATGTTCTCACATCCAATCCCAGTGCCTCTCTGGCTCAATACTGTAGGGTACATTGAAAACAAAACATTTTTTTTCTTGAATTCCATTCTGATTTTGTTTTTGTTTTCATTTGCCAGTTATATCTTTGCTCTCTTTTTTCTTTTATTATTTTTCCTTTATAGAATTTTCACTCATTTTGAGAGTCTATGACTTTTTTTTTTTTAAAGATTTTATTTATTTATTTGACAGAGATCACAAGTAGGCAGAGAGGCAGGCAGAGGTGGGGGGAAGCAAGCTCCCTGCCGAGCAGAGAGCCCGATGTGGGGCTCGATCCCAGGACCCTGGGATCTTGACCTGAGCCGAAGGCAGAGGCTTTAAACCACTGAGCCACCCAGGCGCCCCGAGAGTCTATGACTTTTACAAGGGAATTTGTATTCATAATTATAAATGTTTTTCATTTATTTTTAATGCTTTATTGTTATTGTTATACAGACTCTTTTTCTTCCTGTATAAGAGATTAACCTTTATTTGTAATTCTGAAAATTATTTTTAAATTTCGAGTATTTGAATCTCTATTTTCCTAGTTACTGGTATCAAGAATAAACAAATTCTTTTAATTCCCCCAATAAGATGAAACATTTTCACTTCTCCCATCCTTTCTTTCACTCCTGTTTTTATTGATGAGTTTCTGATTCACACTAAATTTTATTTTCAAATTAATTTTTGCATTTTGTTTAATCTGAAGAGTTAATCATGAAATGTATTCTGTTTTATAACCATATTTTCTTTTTTTTTAAGATTTTATTTATTTATTTGACAGAGATCACAAGTAGGCAGAGAGGCAGGCAAAGGCGGGGGAAGCAGGCTCCCTGCTGAGCAGAGAGCCCAATGTAGGACTCTAT